>NC_090024.1:234819652-235452464 GCF_037176765.1 Anolis sagrei
TGGTAAATTTCTTCTTCCTACACACTGACATTTGTCCACCTGTCTTCCCAAGAGATTTGCAGGATTTTTCGGAGGCAACGCTGATGGAGTTGTTCCAGAAGTTGAGCGTGAGTCTGTAGACAGTCCATATTTCACAGGCGTATAGCAGGGTTGGGAGGACAATAGCTTTATAAACAAGCACCTTGATATCCCTATGGATGTCACAGTCCTCAAACGCTCTCTAAAACTGGAATAATGGAGCAACAATTCTGTAGTGTGGCTGGGCTCATCCCTTCTTACATGGAAAGACAATGCCTGGCATTAGTGCAAATAAGGCCACAAATTTGTTAGTAGCTGAAATCTGCAACACAGCTTCAACACAGATCCAGAGGAAAATCTAGTAGGAAGGTCTGGTAAAAGTGAGCCTTCCAAAGTGAATGACCACTCAGCTATTAACTGTGGCCTAAAAGGTAAGCCTCCAAGAACAATTCTGGTCAGAACTCCCTCCCTCCCTCCCTCCCTCTCCCTCCCTCTCCCCCCCCCCCCTCTCTCTCTCTGTGTGTTGAGACGGGTCCACTTGAGGTGAGGAAACATTCTCCATCTCTCTGCAGATGGATGGCTAGCTCTGTGATGCGTGTTGGTAAAAATCCTTCACCTTGCAGTGTCTCAGGACACCCATAGAGAAGAACATTTTATTATCTGCCTCTCCAAAGAGTAGGTCACAGAACAATGGGTTCCAATTGCAGGAAAAGAGATTCCAGTTGAACATAAGGAGTAACTTCCTGTCAGTAAGAGCTGTTGGGCAGTGGGGTATGCTGCCTCAAAGTGTAGTGGGGTCCCCTTTCCTGGAGGTTTTTAAACAGAGCCTGGTTGTCTGTCTGTGCTTCAATTGTGTATTCCTGCATAGCAAAATAGGGTTGGACTGAATGGCCCATGCAGTCTCATGAAACTTCATGATTTTGTGATTCTATGATTGCATGAATAAAGTCTACTGAGTTTTTGGCCCTTATAGATGAGAAGAATACTCTGAAAGTCAATGGATAAACTCTTTAAGAAGAAGCTTTATGCTTCCTCCATTAGGTTTCCGGTGGTCAGAGCTTCCCAGACAAAAGACAAACACAAAAGATGGCCTTGTGGCAAAGTGCAAAATGCTAATGATATCCTGCCATTCTAATAGGGCACTAATGGTGCCACATGGCAAAAGCCTTGCCACGACTGCCTTGCAGATCAGATGGTAATTACTGAGTGATTATACGAAGACATGCTCTCTGCACTTGAAAACAGGGGGGAGCGGAATAGCCATCTAACGTCCTTGTCCTCTGCCCTGCGCTTTGGACGTCATAACATGACCACCTACCAGCAGAAATGCTGGAACCGGAAAGGGGAGAAACAAAAGAGGTTCTTCTTGCATGATTCTTGCATGCTTTTGACATGAATATTTGGCATCCATACAACACTTCCAAGCAATCACAACACTTCATGTGGACTATCTTTTTGTAATCCTTACAACAACTGTGTAAGAGATGTGAATAATATCCCTTTATTACAGACAAGATGGCATGGAGACTGGGATGGTGAGAATAATGGATTGCTTAGGGTTAGACCCACCTGTGATGCTAAACAGATCTTTGGCTCTGATGATAAATGATGCCATCAGGACAGGACTCAAGGGCACAGATCTAGAGCTGTAAAAGGATGAGGAATCCCCCCAAACCGGCCTGTGATATTTCATTTTTCTAAATCATGGGCAACCTAGTTATGCAAATGTTATGCAAATTATTTGCCCGTTATGCTGCTCATGCCATGAGTTGAGGAACACCAACCCATCCCTCCTTGTGTTCTTCTCCAAATCAGCCTTCAGCTATGGGGCTGAGATGTAAAAGAGGATGGCACTCTTGAAAAAGAAAACCAAGTTACCATCTAAGAAGAGAAGAAAGTATTCAAATCTACCTTCAGTGCATAATTACCTGTGACTTGAATTCTTATTTTGGTGGCTTCTTTCCCTTAGCTGTGCTTGTGGGAGAGGCTGGTACAGAATGGATCCATTCCTCTAATCCCCTGAACCAGAGTTCGGGGGGTTGTAGTTAAAATATGAGTACCTACTAAAGAGCACCAAATAAAAGGGTTTCAGGAGTTTAGTCCTAGCTTCAGGTTATTTTATCTAAGAATATATCCGGCGCACAACATCACAAAGACACACTATATCATACAGGTACAGACCTACAGGCACACTAATGACCATGAACAAAACTCACCGCAGCATTTCTCTGTTCAAATGTCAGAAATGTATCCAAAGCTTTTTTAAAAATGAGAATAATGACTACAGTCCTACTTTGTTCCTTTTATTTGAATATTCTGCCCCAAACAACAGTGTGAGTTTGATCTAAATGTTGCTTTATATTTAAAGCTGAAGGTGTGGAATGGGGGAGTGGAGAGAAATAACTGCTAGAGGGTGAAAAGACGCTGTGATATTTCACATCACAGAAATAAGCAAGATGCAAAGCACAAGAGTAGACATCCTCTGCTTTTTAGGTCACATGCCATTACACTCTCTCTTACTTTGGTTTTTTTTTTTTCTGTCCAAACTTCAAACAGTAAATACCTGGACAGCCATACTAAGTTTGTTTCCAGTGAACAGCTACAAGGCAACAAGACACAACTAAAATCCAGCATATAAATTGCTAAATGAACTGATTTTGGAGAGAGTTACATTTCATAAATTCATAGGCCAGAAAACCCTCAATGCAATAACATTGCTGGCTTATTTCTTTGTCTTCTTGTCTATTTTAATTAATTGCCTATGAAGTCAATTAATTAATGGATGCAATTAATTAATTGCAATTGATGCCTAGGTAATTAATTGCGATTGACGCCTATGCAATTAATTAATTAAATAATTAATTCCCTGCCTTCTACCCAGTATGGAAGCCAAAAGTGGTTGCACTTCCTCCAGGTTTGCACAGGGCAGGAGACAGAATGATGAAAAGGGGGCTATGGCCCATAGACTGCTAAATAGCACACATAACACTACATTAGGCACTTTAGGAAAGAGTTGGGTTGCATCTACACTGCCAAATTAATGCAGTTTGACACTACTTTAAACTGTAATGGCTCAATGGTATGGGTCATGGGAGTTTGCAGTTTTACAAGTATTTGGTTATCTCTGCAAAAGAATTCTGGTGCCTCAACAAAATACCAACCACAAGATTCCATAGCATTGAGCCACAGCGGCTCAAGTGGCACATTAATTTGGCATGTATTATCAAGCCATGATACCCCCTCCCCAAAACATTTATAGTTCATTAAAAGACTACAAGCAAATATATGATCCCTCCCCCTTTTCATTAAAAACATCTTCTGGAGGTCCGGAATTGTGAAATTCCAAAGCTTCTGTCAACCTAGCAGTTTGAAAACATGCAAATCTGAGTAGATCAATAGATACCGCTCCGGCAGAAAGGTAACGGCGCTCCTTGCAGTCATGCCAGCCACATGACCTTGGAGGCGCCTAGGGACAATTCTGGCTCTTTGGCTTAGAAATGGAGATGAGCACCAACCCCAGAGTCGGGCACGACTAGACTTAATGTCAGAGGAAAACCTTTACCTTTACCTAGTAGATGAAGATCCATTTACTTCTCAGTGCAGGCAGCCAGTCCCTTTATTATCCAGAAACAACACTTTTGTCTTTTGAGTCTTAAACCTTTGTCTTGCACAGAAAATTACACTTGAGTTAATCAGAGACTCATCAGTACATCCAAACCATTTTTTATTCATGACCTGTGCCCTCCCAGTAGTAGTAATAGTAGTAGTAGTAGTAGTAGTAGTAGTAGTTAGGGCTGGGTGGTTTCGTTAATTTCGTAATTCGTTATTAATTCGTTATTTTTTTGATAACGAAGCGATATTGAACCATTCAGGAGCAACTAAAAAACGAAACGAATTTTTCCAATTCATTTCGTAATTGTTTCGAAATTGTTTTGTAATTGTTTCGAAATTGTTTCGTTATTATTTCATTATTATTTCCGTATGTCTGGTGCAAGTTTTATAGTCGTTGTTTGTTTTATCAGTGATAAAAACAAATTATCACACCAACAGTCAACAGCAGAGGGAGAGGGAAGCTTCAGAAGTTCCCCCTGTCCCATTTGGAGGGTTTTTTAGCGTATTGCGCAATCGCGTCCGCCATTAACGAATCTATTCGTTATTGTTTTGAAATTGTTTCATAATTTCCGAAAATTCGTAAATATTGAACTTTTTAAAAGAAAAATTTCGGAATTCTTTTAAATAACGAAATGCAAAAAACCCCTAAAAACGAATCGAATTTAGAAACAAATTTTTCCGTGGTTGGACAGCCCTAGTAGTAGTAGTAGTAGTAGTAGTAGTAATAATAATATCCCACCTCATCTCCCAATATGGGACTCAGAGTGGCTAACAACATAAAAGGCAAATATTAAGTGCCAATAAGTACATCTCTGCAGTAGATTGGTTTCTTGAATAGACCAATTTCTGATTGCCATTCTTTCCTTTATGGGAATCCTGACTTGTAGGTTGTGATGTCAAACAAACCCCCAGCCAATTCCAGCATGGATCCTAGCTGGCTTCCTTTCTGCTCTGAGTCCCCTTCAGGGTGAGAAGGGCAGAATATAAATACTGCAAATAAATAAAAAAAAATAGGCAATGAGAAGAGGTAATGAAAAGTCTGAATGGCTGTCAGAACTGTGGAAGATGTCTTGCATTTCTCTGTATGTTTATGTTTTACCTTTGAAAGCAAATGATTGTATTTTTAATTCTTTTTGGCCAAATTGTATTAACTTCTGTGGTTTGTCTTAAACCTGGTGAATCTATTTCTCTGTCCAGGCTAATTTGGTTTAGCATACGCTTGCCAGGCATGGACCCTTTAGTTGTGGTCTTAGCTGAAATAACTACAGATGGACCCTAAGTAACTGATGTAGGATCTTAGCCAATACTTGAAAAAGATAGAGAAATATTGCTCCAACATGCAGAGTTCTGGTATGACAGTAATAATTTGTTGTTATGCCGTCGTACTCTTGTCCATTGGGGCATCTCTGAAAAGTCCTTTTTAAAAAAGTGATATTCAGATGCAGGCAAAAGGAAGGTCAGTGCTTTCTCTACTTTTGTTATATTCTATTACTAGAATATCCTTGTAAAAATGGGACTGGATATATGGTAGGCAATAAAAATGCGGCGCAATGAAATGCTGGTGTTACTTGTATTTATTACATATTGAGAGTTTATGAGCTAAAATCATCGCTTTATTACATATTGAAATTTTACAAGCTGAAAAAGATGCAAAGCTTTGTTCCAGTGATGATGATTAATAGATTTCCCCCACTGAATCCTCCACCATACTGGGGCTAGATCTTTGTGTTGCTGACCTTTCCTCCCTATTAGAAATGTGCCCGAAAAGAAGAAATATTTTTGTACATGAAATCTTTGTGTTGCCTTTGATGCCAAAAGCACACCAGTCATCCTTTTCCATCTAGAGTGGCGTGCTCTTTTAAGAGTCATATAATAATGATAAAACCCAAGTCCACGGTGCATGCCTAGAAAGATCAAGCAAGCTAAGGATTATTTTTTTCTTTGTGAATTCAACCATCCCTTCTTTGGAGAAAAACTCTAGGTGGTTGAGCCTTGGAATAGATTCTGCACTTCCTCAAATGCTGCACCAATGCCATGAAACTGGGAATAGGACAATAGGTTGAAAGGCGGGGTTGGGCTGTCACAACTGATGAAGGGGGAGGAAAGTGGAATAAGCAGTTGGAAGAAGGACATTAAGGCCTTTCACACTCCACTATTATAGGACTATGATTCTGCTTTAAGTACATTTTTGGAATCTTAGAATACGGAGTTCAGTGAGGCAATGGAATTCTCTAGCAGAGAGCCTGAAACCACCATCTTCACTGCCAGATAAATCAGTGCAATGCAGTTAAACTGCATTCTGAAATTGAATTATATGGCTATATTAATGGGGCCCATGTATCCCTCCCTAATCTGCAGATCCTAAAATTCCATGGGATGGATCACACAGTAATTCAAGTGGAAACAAAGTATTGTAATTGTATAGTATCCAAAGTTCCCAAATAAGTGTCTTGTAGGCTTGGGTGGTTTCGTTCGTTAATTTCATAATTCGTTATTAATTCGTATTTAAATTAGCTTACGATCTAATATTGAGCCATGCAGGAATAGTGTGAGGAGTAATTAAGATTCGAAAAATTTTTTTCAATTTATTTCGTAATTATTTTGTAATTATTTTCGCATGTCTGGTGCAAGTTTTATAGTTGTTGTTTGTTTTATCACACCAACAGTCAACAACAGAGGGAGAGGGAAGCTTCAGAAGTTCCTCGTGTCCCATTTGGAGTTTTTTTTAGAATATTGCGCAATCTCGTCCGCCATTAACGAATCGATTTGTAATTTTACGAAATTTTGTAAATTTCGAATTTTTTAAAGGAAAATTTCGGAATTATTAAAAAAAACGAAACGCAAGGGCCCCCTAAAAACAAAACGAGTTTAGAACCAAATTTTTCCGTGGTTACCCAAGCCTAGTGTCTTGGTGTCACTTCCAGTTGCCATTTTAGTGGAATTGCAGGGGGAAACAGAAGTATTTTGGGGCAATATGGCATTTTGGGGTGCTTGTGGGGATGGTAGAAAAAATGAAATGCAAAGATACAGAATGGGGGACAATGCCTGGCTCGAGAGCAGTACGTGTGAAAAAGATCTTGGAGTCCTCGTGGACAACAAGTTAAACATGAGCCAACAATGTGATGTGGCGGCAAAAAAAGCCAATGGGATTTTGGCCTGCATCAATAGGAGCATAGTGTCTAGATCTAAGGAAGTAATGCTACCCCTCTATTCTGCTTTGGTTAGACCACATCTGGAATATTGTGTCCAATTCTGGGCACCACAATTCAAGAGAGATATTGACAAGCTGGAATGTGTCCAGAGGAGGGCGACTAAAATGATCAAGGGTCTGGAGAACAAGCCCTATGAGGAGCGGCTTAGGGAACTGGGCATGTTTAGCCTGAAGAAGAGAAGGCTGAGAGGAGATATGATAGCCGTGTATAAATATGTGAGAGGAAGCCACAGGGAGGAGGGAGCAAGCTTGTTTTCTGCTTCCTTGGAGACTAGGACGAGGAATAATGGCTTCAAACTACAAGAAAAGAGATTCCATCTGAACATTAGGAAGAACTTCCTGACTGTGAGAGTTCAGCAGTGGAACTCTCTGCCCCGGAGTGTGGTGGAGGCTCCTTCTTTGGAAGCTTTTAAGCAGAGGCTGGATAGCCATTTGTCAGGGGTGATTTGAATGCAATATTCCTGCTTCTTGGCAGGGGGTTGGACTGGATGGCCCATGAGGTCTCTTCCAACTCTTTGATTCTATGATTCTATGGTAGGGGTGTTTTCATATATTTTCATATGTTGGGGGTATTTCTGCATGGTTTGCACCCAAAAGATCCCTGAAAATCCCACTATTTTGGTGGGGAGACGGTCGGGGGACATTAGGGGCCACAAAGGAAGAATCAGGAAGCCTTGTGGGCTCAACAATGCCCATTTCCACCCTACTTGCAAAACATGTACTCTGCCATTGAGTTTATCACCCTTCCTCTTTTAATTGTTATTCTCTTTGCTTGCCCAAAACTCCTACCCCAAGCTCTCTGACTCACAAAGACAGAGAATAGGAGGTATATTTTAGGCAAAACAATTCCTGCCCTGTTAACATTTTGTTCCAGCTAACCAATTGCACCTGCTCTCTTTGTTTCTCTGATAATTCCTCTATGAATAGCTTTTTAGCTTGCCTTCATTGCAAGGTCAGGCTTGGCTTTGTTGACACACCTATCAGATAAAACATATCAGCTTCTGTCATCTGGCCCAGCAGGGTATGAGGTTCTATTAACTTCATTCAGAATCATCTGGCTATTTCAAGAATTTTATATTGCATGGTTATCTGATGCTTAGGGGAAGAACGGATTGAAACATTATGTGTTTTGGACAAAGGGCGGCAGTCCAGATGTGTTTGGACTGCTGCTCTCATAATTCCTTGCCACTAGTGCCACTAGCTATGCCGATTAGGGATGCTGGGAACTGCAATCAAAAAATAAAGTGGTAAGTAATGATGGGTAAGGAGATAAGTGAGGAAATACCATTGCAGAAGAGAACCGTCCAAATGGTTATCTCAGCCCTGTAAACCTGGAATGGAGAAAGTGTGATTTGAGGAGTTATGCAAGACTCCAAGACCCTCCACATTTGTGGGTTTGACTTTTGCAGATTTTATGATTCACAGCTTCAATTAAATGTCCTTTCCCTAGGAATCTCTAGATTTCCCAGCATGATTTTCTGGTCAGGTGCTGGAGAATAGTTCTACAGATACTGTGGATTACACAAAAGAGAAATACGTGGGTCTTAAAGCAAATAAAGTCTGAGCTGACCTTAGTAGCCAAGATAACTAAATTGAGATGGTCACACTTTTGTCATATCACAAGACAGGAAGAAACAAGAATGCTTGATAAGATGGAAGGCAGCAGGAAAAGAGGAAGACCACACCCCAAATAGATAGATTAAATCAAAAACCTGACTAGGGTTGTTGACATGGAGGTCTCTCATTCATAGTGTCACCATAAGTCAAAGTCAACTTGATGGTAGTTAGCAACAACTTATGGATTGTCCACATTGACAAAGTTGAAGGGCTTTCTGATAAGCTAGAACTGTGGTTCTCAACCTGGGGTCCCCAGATGTTTTTGGGCTTCAACTTCCAGAAAACCTAACAGCTGGTAAACTGGCTGGGATTTCTGAGAGTTGTAGACCAGAAACATCTGGGGACCCCAGGTTGAGAACCACTGAGCTAGAAAGATGAATAGGGTGCTTACATTTACGGAGTCTGCAGAAGGCCCATTCTGAAACCTGGATTATCTGAAGATAATCTAAACATCCCTCCAGAAACTTTATGTTGGATGGAAAGATGCTACAGCTCTTGTGCAATGTTGGGGTATCAGGGAAACTTTTAAGATTCTATGTTGGAATGTGTAAGCATGATTGCAGGGCTCTCATTCTCTCTGATTCTGCTCTTTCAGGATAAAATATAGATGTGTATGTGTGCCTTCAAGTTGCCTATCTACTTATGACAAATCCATGAATTTCATCAGATTTTCTTAGGCAAGGAATACCCACAGATGGTTTTACTAGTTACTTGCTCTGAAATATAGCCTACAGTTATATGGTATTCCTTGGTGGTCTCCAATCCGGGTACGGACTCAGGCTGACACTGCTTGGATTCCAAGATGAACAAGATCTAGTGAAATACATATCTTTCAAAAAAAGTGAGAGCTTTGATTCACCAACTTGTCCTCCTAATTTGACTGCATGTGACAATGGGCAAATTGTCTGCACTGGATGCATCCATACTGTAAAATTAAAGTAGTTTTATACAACTTTAAGTGCTTTGGAATCATGGGAGTTGTAGTTTTACAAGGTCTTTAACTTTCTCTGCCAAAGAGTGCTGGCACCTCATCAACTAAAAATCCAGTGAGACATGAAAGTTAAAGTGGTGACAAACTTCTTTTACAGTATAGACCAGTAGTTCTTAACATTCCTAATGCTGCAACCCCTTAATACAATTCCTCATGTTGTGGTGACCCCCAACCAGAAAATCATTTTCGTTGCTACTTCATAACTGTAATTTTACTACTCTTATGAATTGTAATGTAAATATTTGATATGTGGGATGTATTTTCATTCATTGGACCAAATTTGGCACAAATACTTGATACGCCTAAATTTGAATACTGGTGGGGTTTGAGGAGATTGATTTTGTCATTTGGGAGTTCTAGTTGCTGGGCTTTATAGTTAACCTACAATCAAAGAGCATTCTGAACTCCACCAATGATGGAATTGAACCAATCTTGGTTCAATTCCATCATTCAATTCCATGACCAAGAGAAAATACTGAAAGGGCTTGGTGGGCACTCACATTGAGTTTGGGAGTTGTAGTTCACCTACATCCAGAGAGCACTGTGGACTCAAACAATAGATCTGGACCAAACTTGGCACAAAAACTCACTATGCCCAGATGTGAACACTGCTGGAACTTGGGGAAAATAGAGCTTGATATTTGGGAGTTGTAATTGGGATTTATAGTTGTAACTGGGATTGATAGTTCACCTACAATCAAAGAGCACTTTGAACCCAGCCTACAATGGATCTGCACCAAACTTGGCACACTACCTACATGACCAACATTGAATACTGGTGGGGTTGGGGGGTTATTTTTGAATTCTGGAAGTTGTGGTTCACCAACACCAAAAAGGAAGAGAAAGACAGGTGGAGAGATCTTCATCCTTTTCTGCCAGAGGGGTTCCTAAGACCATTAGAAATATGTGTTTTCTGGTGGTCTTTGGCGACCCCTCTGAACCCCCTCCCCCAGGGTTCCCACCTCCCCATGTTGAGAAACACTGCTGTAGATGCATCTACTGTTCTACTGTTAAACATCTATTATTGTCAAGATGTTTTCCTTATGTTTACATCAGAATCACTTTTGGGGGATAAGTTGGGCTCACCTATTCGGGTCCTTTTTGCTGGAGCGAACTGCTGTTAAAAGCACAAGAAAGGATCTAAGTAATTTTATTTATAGTCAGCTGTCAGTATTAGGCTCAGAAGTAATCTTTTGCACTTATATATAAGTCACACATATTTTATGGTCATTGCATTTTGGATAGAAAAAGATAAAAAGAAAATAAGACCATTCACTGCAGAAGGTGGAAAAGAGCAACCACACTGTTTGAGAGAGACATTGGACCAATGTCAGCGCCAACACAAGGCCACCTTTCCAGTGTTGCCTTTTGTCATTTCCTAAGAGCTTGCCTATCACGTCTCTGGCAAGAACCGGCCTCTGCTAAAAACAAGGGGAAGATATCATATCCCTGGTGTGTAATATCAGGTCAAAATTAAGAAATAGCTTTGCCCCATCAGCAGAAAACCTTTGTGATTTCCGGTGGCACTTGGCAGTGTTGTACTGTATGAGCGGCACATTCGTTAAGTTAATTACAACCGTGTGGAGATTCATTGCAAATTGTTCCCAGTTATAACTGAAAAATTCACTGGAACAAGGAGGGCTAATTATATTCCACTTGTTACTGCTGTGCCTAGTTAATATTCCAACAGCTGGCTTGGCAAGATAATGACGGCTCCAGCCGAAATTACTGAACAAATAGATTTTTAAATCAGTAACAACATATTTACCACCATTCATTCCCCCTTCTTCTGACAAAAAAGTTAAGCTTAGCTAGTGTCAGGACTTCACGTTTGTGGAATTCAGAATTGTGTGTGTATGAAAATCAACCTTGCCAATTTTGTGATGATTTGGCACTATGTTAAAAGTGAAAATAAAGGTGTTGAGAAGAGAATATCATGTCAAAAATACTCTCTCTGTGTGTGTTTATGGAAGAATAAACTGCTATATGGTATCTGGGTGATACTACAGAAGTAACTAAGGATGCATCTACATCAGGCATAGATGGACTTCAACTCCCATAATTCCTAACAGCCTACTGATTGTTAGGAATTGTGGGAGTTGAAGTCCAAAACACCTGGAGGGTCAAAGTTTGTCTATGCCTGATCTACACTGTAGAATGAATGGAGTTTGGCACTACTTTAATTGCCATGGCTCAATATTATGGAACCCTGGGAATTGTAGTTTGGTGAGGCACCAGCATTCTTTGGCAGAGAAGGAAAAAGATCTCAGAGGACTGCAACTCCCATGATTCCACAGCATTGAGTGGTGTAAAGATGCATTAATTCTACAGTTAAAATGCACCCAAGCCCTCATCTACATTGCTATATAAAATCCAGATTATCTGCTTTGAATTGGATTATATTAGTCTACACTGCCATATAATCCCATTCAAAGCAGATAATCTGGATTTTACTAGGTGAACAACCTCTGAGGATGCTTGCCATAGATGCAGGCGAAACGTCAGGAGAAATGCCTCTAGAACATGGCTCTATAGCCCGAAAAAACCCACAAGAACCTAGTGATTCCAGCCATGAAAGCCTTCGACAATACAATCTGGATTTTATATGACAGTGTAGATGGGGCCTAAATTACACTAACTCAGTTTTCAACACTTGGGTTTGCTACCACCACCTAAATCATGAGAGAACTCACTCTAGCTATTATAACATTTTGATACCACTTTAATTGCCATGGCTCCATTCTGTGGAATTCTGGGATTTGTAGTTTCATGAGCTCTAATGCCGTGTTTCAGAGGAGTTTGTTTCAACAGTGGTTTTCAATCTGTGGTCTTCCAGGTGTTTTGTACTTCAGCTTTACCTAAGAAAACAAAATGGAGAGAGATTATGAGAAGTCCCAAACACTGAGAGGATCAAAGTGTAACATTTGCTACCTTGGAGAATTCTAAACATCTCCTCCAACTACAAATCCCAGAATTCCATAGGATGAAGTATGTTCATGAAAATGCTACTAAACAACTGTAATTATGCAGTGTAAATATTAGGCCTGGGCGGTTTCGTTCGTTAATTTTGTAATTCGTTAAATATTCGTTAATTTTAGCAATTACAAAACGATTACAAAACTTATTTTTAAACCCGGAAGTGTTTTTAAATATCGAAACGGCAGGCGCCAAAAAATTTTGTATTTCCGTCCATTTCGGAAATACGTAAGATGGCCGCCTGGCGATGCTTGCTGGGAGCTCTCCTCTCTCGGCGCCGGCTGAGCAAGCGAGCGAGAGGGCGAGCGAGAGGGGCGAGCGGCGAGAGAGAGGGGCGAGCGGCGAGAGAGAGGGGCGAGTGGCGAGTGAGAGGGGTGAGCGGTGAGTGAGAGGGGCGAGCGGCGAGCGAGAGGGGCGAGCGAGAGGGGCGAGCGGCGAGCGAGAGGGCGAGCGGCGAGCGAGCGGCAAGCGAGAGGGCCCGCCAGAGTGAGTGCCTGCCTTCCCTCCTTAATAATAATTTTAATTTCTCCTCCCTATTCTACTAAATTAATAATTAAATTAAAAAAATATTTAAAAAATATTGAAAAAAAAAGGACGCCATCTTTACAAAATGTTTTGTAAATATTAACGAAATTTCGTTAATACCGAACTTTTTTTAAGGGAAAATTTTGTAATTATTTTAAATATCGAAACAAAAAAAAACCCCAATTACAAATCGATTTTAGAAACAAATTTTTGCGTTGTTACCCAGGCCTAGTAGATATATACAGTTTAGATAGATATATAGTTCCCGGTGATGCAGCAGATTAAACTGCTGAGCTGCTGAACTTGCTGACTTTTTTGTCATGTCAGGAGTGACTTGAGAAACTTGCTGACTGAAAGGTTGGTGGTTTGAATCCAGAGAGTGGGGTGAGCTCCTGCTGTTAGCCCCAGCTTCTGCCAACCTAGCAGTTCGAAAACATGTAAATGTGAGTAGACCAATAGGTACCGCTACAGCGGGAAGATAACGGCGCCCATTCAGTCATGTCAGCCACATGATCTTGGAAGAGTCTATGGACAACGCTGGCTCTTTGGCTTAGAAATGGAGATGAGCACTACCCCCCCCCCCCCAGAGTCAGACACAATTAGACTTAATGTCAAGGGAAACCTTTATCTTTGCCTTTAGATCTATCTAAAGCTCAGAGTGAGCATAATGATGCCTTCCAGGCACTTTCGGCCTGACCTCTCACCATTCTTCACAATTGACTACAGCAGTGGTTCTCAACTTGGGGTCCCCAGATGTTTTTGGCCTATAATTCCCAGAAATCCTAACAGCTGGTAAACTGGCTGAGATTTCTGAGAGTTGTAGGCTAAAAACATCTGGGGACTCAAGGTTGAGAAGCACTGGGCTACGGCCTTACAGTCCAACATCTGGAGAAGTGCATTGAGACTTTCACACTTTCACTAAAGCCCCTTCTACACTGCCACATAATCCAGATTAATTATTTATTTACTTTGTTTTGTATTCCACCCTCTGTATCTCATGGAGGGACTCAGAGTGGCTAACCCACATTCTCTGATTTGAACTGGATTATATGAGTCTATGCTGCCGTATAATCCAGTTCAAATCAGATAATCCAGATTTTATATGGCAGTGTAGAA
The DNA here is from genome assembly GCF_037176765.1 of Anolis sagrei. Classification (NCBI taxonomy): domain Eukaryota; kingdom Metazoa; phylum Chordata; class Lepidosauria; order Squamata; family Anolidae; genus Anolis; species Anolis sagrei. Next base: position 234,833,719 of record NC_090024.1, read on the forward strand.
GGGGCCTAAGGGAAGCTCCCCACATACTACTGAGACATTTTTCCTTGCCTCCACTAATTAAAGTCTATGCTTTAAAAGAGAGGTCTGTCTAGCAAGAAGGAATACTCCTGAGTGGCGCAAGGTATACAACCAAATCTCAAGATGGAAATGAAAGAATGCACCTTGGGTACGAGGCACATATATCTTTAAAATTAGATTTCTAAAGGTTTATGAATATACAGGCCTTTGCATTTGCAGATCCCTTTTGGGGTATAGTGGAAATGAACAATAACTTGTATATAGAGAGACATCTAGTTTTAAGAATGAGAAATTTGCAGATACCTAGCTAATTCTCTTCTCCATCTATGCTACTTTCTTTATTCTGCGTGGTCAAGATTTCTGGCCATTTCAGTGCTCACATGTGTTATCACTTATGAGGTGCTCACCTCTAAGAAGCTTTTAGTAGTAATATAGACAAACTGCTCAATAAATGCAATATTTCTTATCATCAGGTAAGCATAAAGAAATATTAAGTTGCATATACAGTATTAGATAATAGAGGCAATAAAAATGCCTAGCACATTGAAATTTCACCTTCTTGACAATGTAAACATCCATAGGTAGAAAGGAGTCAAAGTTCAGGAATCTTTCCCCTCTTCTTCCTTTTGAATCTCAGAAAGCCAAACCTTGTTGCACATGATAAAAACCCATGATAAAATGCAGTGATAACACACTCAGACATAAGATAAGAGTACTAAGGACCTTTCTTTCACATCCCGGTGACCTGTAGCAAATTGTTCAGGGCCTGCCAAAACACAACAGAAATCTCTTTGTCCATCAATAGCTGGCCTTGGAGCAATGGTCCCTATAGTTTACTTGGGAAGATGGAACCTTCTTGGACCTTCAATTAGTTTAGAACTAATTTGAATAATTATATTTGTTTTTTCTGTGACCAAACCAGGTTGTAACCCTTATGCCCAAACCAATCAAAAGCACTGAACAAAGCAATCTCATAAATCTCTATAATAAATCATAAATCTCTATAAAAGGTTCTATCTTTGGGGCTTATAAAGCTTCCATGCTTTGCCATACCCTTTATTGAGATTTATGAGACCACTTCGTTCATTGCTTTTGATTGGTTAGGGCGTCGGTTTGGGACCTGCCTACCTGCGTGACCACATCTCCGTATACAAACCCACACTTTCCCTCCGTTCATCTGGAGAGGCCCTGCTCGCAATCCTACCTGTGTCGCAAGTGCGCCTGGTGGAGATGAGGGACAGGGCCTTCTCTGTGGTGGCTCCCCAACTCTGGAACACCCTCCCCAAGGACATCAGTCAAGCCCCATTGTTGGCAGCCTTTAGGAAGAGCTTGAAGACCTGGCTGTTCCAGTGTGCCTTTCCAGAATAGGAAACTCCTAGCATCATGTCCCAGTTGCACTTTATTAGAGATTTAAGACTGTCTGCACACTGCATCTACCCTAGAATCCTTATATTTCACCTGTCATGTCCAGCACTTTTAATCTGTACCCATTACATTTGGCCGGCCCTAGTTTTTAAATGTGTAATGGTGTATTGTCTTGTTGTTTTTACTGCTGCTTTAATGTTTTGGTTTGCTTTATGAGTTTTATTATGTATTTGTTATGCTGTTGTTTTATTGAGGCCTTGGCCTGTGTAAGCCACATCGAGTCCTTCGGGAGATGTTAGCAGGGTACAAATAAAGATAATAATAATAATAATAATAATAATAATAATAATATAATAATAATCAGAATTATACCAATTTTGCCCACTGCAAAAACAAGTGTCTTGAACTACTTTTGACCTGACTTCTATTCTTGAGCCTGGCTACAGCACAATCCTCGAAACGATGGAGTTTATATTTGTGTTGACTCTAACTAGAAAACCTAGACTCACTTCAATTCCACCACTGTCTGTCATCTCAAAGGATGAGGACTTCCAATGAGTATCCTGGATTGTCTGGCTTTAAATCAACTTTGCCTTTCTTTAGACAAAGTAGAAGGATATACTGAAATTTGCAGGAAACTCCAGAGTATACTGGGAATTTGTGGCAGTCTGGATGGCAGGATTGGACCAATTTGAAACGGATGCCCTGTCCAGATGGATACCACCACCATTGTCTTTTCCATGCATAAGGAAAAGGAAATGGTTCATCCTCAGGTTGCTGTTGCTGCTATCACTCCCTGCCATCTACAAAGATTGCTGTGAGACCCTGGCTGTCAGGTCAAGTCTGCTGGTGTCAGAACAGAATCAATTCTTCTGCTTTTTGCTCAGTGGATGGTGGGGAGTGGGACTGCAACATGGAAAAGGAGGTGTCTGCCCAGTTTGGATGAGTTGATGATTTGGTGATGATGGTGATAATGACTACAATATAATATAGTAAAACATCCACATTTGTAACTTTTGCAGATTTGGTTATTGGTAGACTTGGTCCCGAATCACTGTTAATGAAAAGATTTGTAGTTTTTGAAGGGCCGTTTTTGTTTAATTTCCAAAAAACAGAAAATGGATGAGAGAGACTAAAAGACCAGTGTAACGGATTTAGAGAGATGATATTTCCGGAAAAAATCCACAAAATACCTGAGGCAAGGGGATCTGTGGTGTCTTTTTCTCTCCCCAGCAAGTTACCTCCTCCTCCAGAGAGGGCCTTGGGAACTTGCTTTCCCAGTGGCACTAGAATATAGTGGCCATTGAAAGTTCCTCTCAGAGCATGATGGGAGTTGAAGTTTCTCTCTCTGTCTCTCTCAACCAATAAAAAGGCAAGTGATGTCCATGCTCTGATTGGCTGAGAATGGATACAAGCAATGACTATGATTCCTAAATGTTATGGTTAAAAATTAAAATAATTCTAAAAAAGCAATAGATTTGTGGATTGTTTTAAAACTTGACAGACCTGCAGTTGTCAATGGGGTCTAAACCTGAATTAAGTTTCATGCAGATAGGCCTTAAAATGACTGAGGATTGAGCCCTTTAAATTTCTCATTGTAGCCAATGAGCCAAATCTCTGCCGAATGACTAAAACTACTATATCTAATACAACAAAATCTAAACCAATTACTCATAACCAATGGTTCCCAACCTTTTTTTAACCAGGGGTCACTTTGACCAGGGATCACTTTGACCAGGGACGACTCTCCAACATTAGTACTAAAAGGGTTACTAATCAGTTTTTGGTCAACTTTATATTCAGTTTGGGGTGCTGATTCAGAAAATTGCATTGGATAGACCACATCGGTTCTGCTTTCTGATACAGAACATATGCCATAGTCAGCGACAGGGAAGGAGTGGCAGGTGGTGCAAAAGGAGTGGAAATAAAATAAAACAAAGAGGAAGGAGGCTTGCGGACCAGATTTTCATCATTGCGGCCCACTGGTGGTCTATGTCCCACAGGTTAAGAACCACTGTTCTAAACTAAAACATACTTACCTTAATAAACACATATTAGACATACAACTACTAGGCATATTGTACAAACTGCACAGTCTCTTGATGTTTACTCCTTTTTTTCTACTCTCTTTAGATAGCACTCTCCATCTACATTTCTACTTTTAATGAATTGCTCTAATTCATAAATCTAATAGTTGAAATTTGCTCCCTTTGTTGCTGTAAAAAAAATTAAAATCCCAATATTTCTTGAAGTTGGTACGCTCTAGTGGATGGCGTAACTCCACCCTCCTGCTGTGCCACTTTGCCTCCTTGTTTTTGGTTTTTAAATTATAGGCACTTTGCAGTTACTTCACAATTGTAAAGTGCCAGTTTTTTTTCTCAAAGAAAACACATTTGTTATACACCAAGGGTGGTTGGGCAAATGCCACCACAGAAGTGCCCAGACTAATAAGATAAGTCCTGGGTCCACTGCAGAACTAGCAATGAGGATTTGCCAACTCTATGTGATACTATTCATAAACATTTAGGGACTGAAGGGGGGGAAAAGCATTTATGGGAAGAACAGGGTGGGAAAATGCTCTGATTTTGCTCATCTCCTCTAGCCACACTCCTGCCAAGTGTGTGTTGCCATTTCCCAGCAATCCTAGATCCCATCGCAGCACACATTTGAATATTTTCAGCTGTTGCCTAATGCCCAGAATGCAATGAAAAGCAAACATGAGTTTCCAGCATCTGAGGTTCTTTTTAATGGATGGCACAGCTTCTGGTTCATTATCCCTGAGATTACATTTTGCAGCTGCGAAATGGTCGGAAATTCCAGTTGCTCCCTGTCTCTTTCCTGCGGTTGCAGGGATGCATGAGCTCCCTATAGCATAAGGATGGTGTGGAGCCATCAGCCAATCAGGCCTAGCCCTGGATTTGCAGCCTTCGTGTGATTTGTCCTCAGAAAGTTCAGAGGGGAGGGAACAGAAATCCTTGGAAATCTATGTTACCAAGACAGAGCATTTGCCCAGCAAAGCCTTGCTTTTTGAATGCATAACATATGGCAACATGGTCATTCTGGAAAGGCTAACAGCTCTAATTAATGTTACAAGAAAAGGGAGATGTTTACTTGAAGAACAATTAGTTTTTCCTGTGCATTTCCTTCAAGTTCAAAGACTCTTACAAACACCCATCTACATTATATTAAGGAGCCAGCTTTGGAGCATCAAGGTCTTTAACCCTGTATTTTCAAAGCAACACAGTAGAATGGGGAATACATGACCTTTGCTTGTCTGCCCGTATTAATTCATTCTGCTGTTTCACCCAAATTTAAGCCAGGCAATAATGGTGAATACTTACATTTTGCTGTAAGTATGCAAAAAAAGAGTAAGGAATATACACCTTGCTTGTTAGGCAGCAACAGCTGCGTGTCATAAGGAACCTGCTCGGATTTTAGTCTGAACTTTAACAAAAGTTCTGAATTGTTGTAGGTTTTTCTGAGCTATATGGCCATGTTCTAGAGGCCTTTTCTCCTGACGTTTCGCCTGCATCTATGGCAAGCATCCTCAGAGGTAGTGAGGTCTGTTGGAAGTAGGAAAATGGGTTTACATATCTGTGGAAAGACCAGGGTGAGACAAAGGACTTTTGTCTGCTGGAGCTAGGTGTGAATGTTTCATGAATGTTTCAAAGTTCTGAATCTTCGTATGTCAACAAGTTCAGTACCTTGAAAGATCCTTTAAAGTTCAGACCAAAACCCAGGGCACATTCACTATCGATACTGATATTAGAGCCACCAGCTTCCACCGATCCGACATGTATAACTCTCCTTGATAGAAGATCACAAAAGCAAGCCTTGCTTTAAAGTAGATAGGTTTTACTTTTTCATGCAATCATGGAGTTGAAATGGCCATCCAATCTCACCCCCTTTCCAGAAAGGAACACATAATGAAATCATTCCTGAAAGATGATCATCCAACCATTGTTTAAAAGCCTTCAAAGAAGGAGCCTACCTCCCATGCACACACACACACTCACACTCACACTCCGAGGCAGAGTATTATTTATTATTTATTTATTACTTGCATTTATTGACCGCCCCTCTCAGCCCGGAGGCGACTCGGGGCGGTGAACAACAACAACAAGAAGACAATATACAGTAAATAAAGACGATACAAACCAGACGGATACCACATAACATACACTTATACTAAAAATCCGCTTCGTCAAGTCCTGGGGTCATAGCCGAAATTCGTAGTCCTAGTTCATTCCATTGTCAATTTAACTATCCTCAATTGAAGGCCTGTTCAAAGAGCCATGTTTTTAGGCTCCTGCGAAAGGCCATCAAGGAGGGCGCCTGTCTAACTTCAGCAGGGAGAGTGTTCCACAGCCGGGGGGCCACCACCGAGAAGGCCCGCTCCCTCGTCCCCGCCAAACGTGCCTGTGAGGCAGGCGGGACCGAGAGAAGGGCCTCCCCGGATGATCTCAAGGCCCTCGTGGGCTCGTAGGCCGAGATGCGGTCTGCAAGGTATTTTGGGCCGGAACCGTTTAGGGCTTTGTAGGATAACACCAGCACCTTAAATTGGGCCCGGTAGCAAATCGGCAGCCAGTGGAGCTGGGACAGCAGAGGCGTTGTATGCTCTCTGCGTCCAGCCCCCGTTAACAACATGGCTGCCGCGCGCTGAACTAGCTGAAGCTTCCGGGCCGTCTTCAAGGGCAGCCCCACGTAGAGAGCGTTGCAGTAGTCGAGGCGGGATGTGACCAAAGCGTGTACCACCGTGGCCAAGTCAGACTTCCCAAGATACGGGCGCAGCTGGCGCACGAGCCGAAGCTGTGCAAATGCTCCCCTGGTCACCGCTGAAACCTGGGGCTCCAGGCTCAGCGATGAGTCCAGGGTCACACCCAAGCTGCGAACCTGTGCCTTCAAGGGGAGTGCGACCCCGTCCAGCACAGGCTGTAACCCTATACCCTGTTCGGCCTTGCGACTGACCAGGAGTACCTCTGTCTTGTCTGGATTTAATTTCAGTTTGTTCGCCCTCATCCAGACCATTACAGCGGCCAGGCACCGGTTCAGGACTTCGACGGCCTCCTTAGTAGCAGGTGGGAAGGAGTGACAGAGTTGGACGTCATCTGCGTACAGGTGACACCGCACCCCGAAACTCCGGATGATCTCACCCAGCGGCTTCATGTAGATGTTAAACAGCAAGGGGGACAAGATGGAACCCTGAGGAACGCCACAGATCAACGGCTGTGGCGCTGAACAGGAGTCCCCCAGCAACACCTTCTGAGTACGACCCTCCAGAAATGACCGGAGCCACTGCAAAGCAGTGCCCCCAAGTCCCATCTCCGCAAGGCGCCCCAGAAGAATACCGTGGTCGACGGTATCGAAGGCCGCTGAGAGGTCCAGGAGCACCAACAGGGACACACTCCCCCTGTCTAGCTCCCGGCGCAGATCATCCACTAAGGCGACCAAGACCGTCTCGGTACCATGTCCCGGTCTGAAACCAGACTGTGCCGGATCCAGAATATCCGTGTCTCTCAAGAATACCTGGAGTTGTGAGGCCACCACGCTTTCCATGACTTTGCCCAAGAAGGGAAGATTGGAAACAGGCCGAAAGTTGTCCAATTTAGTGGGGTCGAGTGATGGTTTCTTCAACAGCGGCTTTACAACAGCCTGTTTTAGGCTCGCTGGAATCTTGCCTTCCCGAAGGGAGGCATTAACCACCACCGTTACCCACTCGGCCAATCCCCCTCTGGCCTCTTTCAGAAGCCAGGATGGGCAGGGGTCTAGGATGGACGTGGTGGGTCTCATTCCTCCAAGTATCTTGTTCACATCCTCGGGTTTCACAAACTGAAAAGAATCCAATAAAATCGGACAAGCAGGTGCTTGTGTCACATCCACGGAGACTGCATCTAATGCGGCGTCCAGCCCAGAGCGGATCAAAGCGACTTTGTCTGCAAAGAACCGAGCAAATGCTTCACAGCGTGCTGCCGAGTTGTCAGTGCTCCCACCTGAGGTTGGGGGAGTTAAAAGACCTCTGACAACCCGAAACAACTCCGCCGGACGGTTTTTTGCAGACGCAATAGTGGCCGCAAAGAAAGATTTCTTTGCGGCTTTTATTGCCGCGGCATATGCCCTTAAAAAGGACACAAACCGTGTTCGATTTGACTCGCTTGGGTCTGAGCGCCACACGCTCTCTAGAACCCTCTTCTTTCGCTTCATCGCTGCCAGCTCCTCAGTAAACCAAGGGGCTGGTTTAGCTCGGTTACTCGAGAGGGGACGTTCCGGAGCGATCTTGTCAATAGCCCTGGTCATCTCCCCATTCCAGAGAGCGACCAAGGCCTCGACATGATCACCTACCGCGGCGGCGGGAAACTCCCCAAGAGCCGTCAGGAATCCACTCGGATCCATTAGCCTCCTGGGGCGGACCATCCTAATAGGTCCTCCACCCTTGCGGAGGTTAGGGGGCGCAGTGAGTCTAAATCTAATCAGGAAGTGGTCGGACCATGGCAACGGAGAGCTAGACAACTCCTCCACACCGCCACCCTGCTCCCATCCCTGACAGAAAACCAAGTCCAATGTGTGTCCAGCACAGTGGGTGGGGCCAGTTATTCGTTGGGACAGCCCCATGGTTGCCATGGCGGACATGAAGTCCTGAGCCGCACCTGTGAGGGTTGCCTCGGCGTGGATGTTGAAGTCCCCCAGCACAAGGAGCCGTTGGGACTCCACCGCCAGGCTCGAGACCACCCCCGCTAGCTCAGGTAGGGAGACTGTAGTGCAGCGAGGTGGACGGTACACTAGCAGAATCCCTATTCTGTCCCGGTCACCCACCCTCAGGTGGACGCATTCGAAATTTGTGGTCTGCGGGATGGGGCTCCTGGTTAGATGGATGGAATCTCTATAGACCACTGCGACCCCGCCTCCCCGTCCTCCGGCTCTAGGTTGGTGTTGCACGGAGAAGCCTGGAGGACAAAGCTGGGAGAGATTTACGCCCCCCGCTTCATCCAGCCAGGTCTCCGTGATGCACGCCAGGTCTGCCCGCTCCTCCAGGATTAAGTCCTGGATCCAAGATGTTTTTCCGTTGACCGACCTGGCGTTCAACAACACCACCTTCAAGCCAGAGGGCCCGCTCACCTGGTTACACCAAATTACCTTAGGAGACCTGTTGGGAATAGTTAATTTAGGAAAGCGGTCCGAATTAAGCCGAATTCGTGGTCTCCTTCTCCCGCATCTCCTCCTTCCCACCACGACCTCTATGGGGGCCCCTCGGCTAGTGGAACACCTCCCTCCCTCCATGCCGCAGTTGTGAGCCATAAGGGTATTTCCTCCTATACTTGTTGTCAAGCTTATTAGTTCTTGCCAGCATCTCCCCTCCCCCTCCTCCCCCCTTCCCACCACACTCTCAATTCCAGATTCCAGGCCACCTCCTCCTCCGCCCCCTCCGCCACAGCAGAGTAACGTAAACAGTATCCAGAGGGGGGCAGGGAACCACATGGGTGGCGACGATTCGGATGGTGGTATCGATATAGCCAGTTCTTAAAGTGCAAAATATCGTTAGGTCTTAAGGTGCCAGTTCTTAAAGTTCTTAAAGTGCAACAATTTCTGGAACAGTCCGTCAATGATCGAGGATGATCGTCAATGATCACTCAGCAGCAACACACATTCAACGCACATTAATAAATGCTAGATCTAAAGTGCTCTACTTAACGGTATAAAGTGCGGCACGGAGGAACAGGGAAGGGGTGAAAGTGCTAATGCAGTCTAGCAGCAGTTGGAAGACGCTTGAGTGTTCCAAATCGTTCTTATAACAATGATAATAATAACAACCAGGACTACCGGGAAGTGCTAGTTGCTAATTATACAACTACCCGTGTACGATGGTTAACTAATATTGCTATGACCCCCAATCGGGCTTGGACGGTTGGTAAACCGGCGGATAGACTTCCGGAGTTGGTACCTCGGGGTGGAGTAGCACAGATGGTTAATCACACTTTGCTCAGAGGATCACAGAGGGGAAACCAGCTTAAAGATTTACACACAAAAAGAGAACCCGAATGCCGGCCAAAGGTCCGCACAGCTGTCTACACAAGAGTAGCAATCAATAAAAGTGGACTCGCCCAAAGGTGGAATAGCACGAGGTCCTCTGTACCGGCGGGCGAAGATGAGGGGCGAGATGGGATCAGCCGACAAGGGGAGCTCGGTGTAGAGCTGTAAAGTTCGTCTAAGTTGAAGGGTGAAGACGAACTCGTCTGATGGCTAAAAAACGGGCCCAGCAACTCAGCCGTGGCCCAGTGGCCCAGCAGCCCGGCAAAAGCCGCGGTGACACTCCACCGGCCGCGGTTGCGGGGGCTAGGGAGCGCCCAACCCCCCACCCGGCGGCCGGCGGCGGCGGCGCTGGACCGGCAGCGGCTGCTCAGCGGCTCGGCGGCTCGGCTGCTCGCGGTGGCGGCGGCGGCAGCTCGTCCCCTGACTTCAGGCTTCCTCGCTCCCCACTTCTCCTCTCCAATCTCCTCTGGGTGGCGACGGCAGCGGCCCTGCGATGGTGCCGGCCGCGGCCGATCGTAATGGCGGCCGCGGCAGCCGCGACGGCGGCGTCGGCCCTGTGGAGATGGTCCGGCCTGATGGTGGTCCAGCCGCGGCAGTTCGGCGGCCCCTCCGGGAGGCAGCCCAGCGAAGATGGCGGCCGCAGCTTAGCAGCTTGGCAGACGCGGAGGCCAGGCAGCGCGGAGGCGCGGAGGCGCGGCAGCGCGGAGGCGCGGGGCCTTAGCAGACGCGGAGGCCAGGCGCAGCGCGGCAGCGCGGAGGCGCGGGGCCTTAGCAGACGCGGAGGCCAGGCAGCGCCCGGGAGAGTGGTGGCCCGGTGGAAGTAAGGAGCCGATGGAGGCCTGATGGCAACGGCTGCAGCGGTGGTCTAGCCAGCTGATAGCCCCCAACAAGCTCGCCAAGGCCGCGGAGGCTGCAGGTAGGTCGATCGGTCGCGGTGTAATGGCGGCCGCTACTCCTTCTTCCCTGCTTCAGCCTTTCCTCCGCCTTTCCTCCACCCTCCTAGTTCTTCCTCTGGCTCTGCGAACCTCTACGGAGAGCCAAATGCTCGGGGTCTCTCCTCCCTCACTTGTGGATGGATTGGTGAGGGGATGGCGTACGATTCCTTTAGATTTCAGTAGCAAAGGTAGAGCAGCTCAGCGTTTTCCAGCTGCTTGCCACCATGCCGGAACCGGAATGTGATAGAATCCTGGCATTTGCAGTTTGGTGAGGCACCAGCTGTCTTTTGCAGAGAATGCTAAAGATTTTGTAAAACTACTACTCCCATGATTCCATATCATTGAACCACAAGGGTTGAAGAAATGTCAAAGTGAATTAATTTTACAATGTAGATGACCTCGTGTATTTGAGTGTGTACATTAGCCTGGATGGTGTGGGCCACATTGTTTTGCACCTGAATCCTTTCTAATGCTTCAACATATCCCTCATTCTTTTAAGCACCAGAAAGAAGGGGTGGGAAGGAAATTTATAACACTAAACCACTGGTTCTCAACCTTCCTAATGCTGCAAACCTTTAATACAGTTCCTCATGTTGTGGTGACTCCCAACCATAAAATTACTTTCATTGCTATTTAATAATTGTAATTTTTCTACTGTTATGAATCATAATGTAAAGATCTGATTTGCAGGATGTATTTTCATTCACTGGACCAAATTTGGCACAATTACCACCATATTTGAATGCTCGTGGGGTTAGGGGACAGGTACTTATTTTGGCATTTGGGAGTTGCAGTTGCTGGGATTTATAGTTCACCTACAATCAAAGAGCATTATGAACTCCACTAATGATGGAATTGAACTAAACTTGACACACAGAACTCCCATGACCAACAGAAAATACTGGAAGGGCTTGGTGGGCATTGACCTTGAGTTTTGGAGTTGTAGTTCAACTACCTCCAGAGAGCACTGTGGAGTCAAACAATGATGGATCTGGGGGAAATAGACCTTTGCATTTGGGAGTTTAGTTGCTGTGATTAATAGCTCACTTACAATCAAAGCGCATTCTGAGTCCCACAAATGATAGAATTGGGGCGGTTTTCCCATACAGAACTCCCCATGGCCAACAGAAAATACTGTGTTTTTGAGCCCTCTGACCCCCTCTTGTGACCCCCCAGGAGTCTTGACCCCTAGGTTGAGAAACACTGCACTAAACAGTTTCAGTGTCAGAAGCAGTTTTGTACTTTCTGAGATGTATTATAGGAAAATGTGGAACTTCCTCTCAATACTTGGATCTCTGTGAGGCTTATTGGACTTTTTTTGAAGACAAAAGCTACATACAAACCACACACATTGTTTTATTGATATGATGTACACATTTTTTTTAAAAAAAATATCAGAAAGTATCATAATCCAGTATGAAACAAAGAAGAAGGGAATGCTAATGGGACCTGGAGCAACTCAGTGACAATGAAATGTACAGTCACATGTACAGTGGATCTACCGTAGCCATAAGGATTTGGTTCTTGGATCTGCTACAGATAAGAAAAAATATATAGATGAATATACCCCATCTGAATAAATGTTGGTGATGTGAATGTGTACATTTAAGTGTAACAAACCTCACAACCTCTGAGGATGCCTGCCATAGATGTGGGTGAGACATCAGGAGAGAATGCTTCTGGAACATGACCATACAGCCCAGAAAACTCATAGCAACCCAGTGATTCCAGCTGTGAAAGCCTTCAGCAACACATTGAATATTCACATTGTTACCTGGTCAATTGGTCAGTTGTGAATTTTAATGTGCACTTCATCAATGGATTGTAACTTGTATTTTAACTGTTGTTTTTGTGTGTCTTTTAATAGTATTTTATTTCTTGTTTAATGATCTTGTATCCTACCTTGAGCTGTTGGGAGAGGTGGGTAATAAATGCATAATCACCATCATAATTATATTATTATTACCATTTATGAATGTGTGACACGACGATCCAGAGTTGCTGAAATTCACAGATCTGGGTCCCATGGATCTGGGCCTCCCACTCTATGTCAAAGACACAAGTTAGAAATTAAAAGAGAGACCCTCAAATTCTCACTCATGAATTGTAACAAAGGCTATTTTTGATGGGAAGGGGGGATTATAAACTTTCAATTTTTATGCACCACCACTATTGATGATGATGATGGGTGGTGGTGATGATTCCACACATTTGTTCATGCATGCACACACACGCACACATACACAAAGCTGTTCTCTCTCATTGAAGGCACACAAATTACTTGGGTTCAGACAATTACAAAAGACAGAACAGAAGTCATTGTTATCCTTAATATACAGATGTTTATTCTTATCTCTCCTCCGTCTCCCCTCCTCCTTCCTTTCTTTATTTCTCCTACTGTCTTCTTGGTGACATCATAAATAGGACTTGTCTTGTAGCTGTCTCCCAAAGACTTTTGTTTCCTGGGACAGGAACTTATTATGATGTCATGCACTGAAACAGTTATAATCCCCCCTCTTCTTCCCCTCCCACTTTGGAATGTGTTAATGACAATAAAAGAAACCTCCATTGGGTACTAAATAAAAGAAGGCAGCAAATCTGGAGGGGGTGGAATACACAAGAGAGCAGTCCTTTGTGCCTTTCAGAAGAAATTCTTGTGGGGGAAAGGGGGTCTTTACTCTTTACACATAATAGATGAGGAATGACATTTTAATTGCCAGGGCACTCACCAGCCAATTTAGGACGGGAGAAGTTCAAGGGCCCTATGCTGCTGGGAGCCGAAGGGCTTCTGGAAAGCACAGAATGTCCTTCACTGTTACTAAAGCTCTGCATCATGCAACATGAAGCCCTTCAAGATGCAAGGAAAGAGACAAACTCTGTTGGCACATGCATTCAATTCAGGTTTGTTTTTTTTAAAGGATAACACCATGGATTGAAATATTCAGTTTGCAATTGGATGAGTCCCTACACTTTCATGAGAATCATCATGTCACAATGTTTACAATTTAACTCTCAATTCTATAGATATTAACAGTGCAGTTCCAGCCGTGGCCCCCCAGAAGTGCCATTACATTTGGTGGAGCTTACTTCCACTTAAATTAGCAGAGCTAAACTGATTTCCAGCAAACTGTGTAGAGCTACATCTTGGAACTATCCAGGGTGCTGAAAGGTCCCCTCCATAAGGGTTCAGCATTTTGTATTGCACTATTTTAAGTTTAGAATGGATTTGCTCTCCCTGCACAGTCCTGAAGGTCTTGATCCATGATTTGGATCAGTACTGAAGTTCTTAATTCATGATCTGGAGGCCTGGGAAAACTTACAGAGCATAGAATCATAGAGATGGAAGAGATAACAACGGTCATCCAGTCCAACCTCCTTTGATGAAGGTATATACAATCAAGAGATGGCCATTCACACTCTGTTTAAAATTCTCCGAAGATGGTTACTCCACCACATCCGGAGACAGCACATTTCACTGTTGAACAGCTCTTAACATCAGGAAGCCACTTTGAATGCTATGGAAGGAGGACTAGGAGAGAACCCATTGTTTGTGTACAGGCAAAAAGTATCCAGGCAAAAGTATCTCTTTAATTTATTATGTTTTTTTCCATCAGTGAAAGGATACCAATGGATTGTGACCTTCATAATGAATATGCAAAGACCTAGACCTCAACATCTTTGAAGAAGCATGTAATATAGAAGTTCAGTACAAATTATCATGATTTGAGGGGATTTATATGCATCCTTTTGGCCCTCAAAGAAAAAGAATGCATCTTTTCAAGGCCACAGGAACTCTACAAATTCATTGGTCCAGCTGAGCCCATCCCAGGTGGTAGTGAAGCATCTTAGATGTTGCCATATTTCCCAGTAGGAGCCAGTTCAGGAATTTTCAGAGATGACACCTGGAAATATGCTTTATGTTGTGGATTTTGTCCTTCCTGAAATGGACCTCAAAGTGACAAAGATCTCCCTTAAACAGCATTTGGCCTTCCGAGTGTTTGGAACGTCAACTTCCAGAAGTAGCCATCTGTTTGGGGAGCTGTCAGGAATTCTGGGAGCTGAAGTTGAAAGCACCAGGATGAGCAAAGGCTGGGAACTACTGCCTTAGAGGATTCAGACCAATTTCTAGATACCCCGCTAATGCATGGACAGGGGAAGGGGATACATGTTGCCAAAAGGAAGTATAGCATCTCCTCCTCTTTCAATGGCCAGCATTCTGTTATGAGTATACACATTTCTGTATATATGTGGATGCCTTTCAAGGGCTCCAGGGGTTAATCTTCTTATTTATTTATTTATTATTTATTTATTTACTTTGCTTATATACCGCTGTTCTCAGCCCGGGGGCGACTCACAGCGGTGTACAACATAGAAAGAACAAAATTCAAAAATTCAAGACATAATATAAAATCCACATCCAGCATTAAACAAAAACATCATCATCAAAAACATTATCATTACTACGAAAGCCATTCTGCGTCGTCTCATCGTCCAAACCACAATCCAGTATCATTTCCTCCCACTTCAGCTCATAAAACTCCCTGACACTTTCTAATAAACCCCTGAAGCTGGGCCACATGGCCATTCTGTGCTTCATGGTAAGCAGGTAGGACTGGAGAAGTGGTTTGCTATTTTTCCATATGGTCATTAGCAACTTAATGTGTCCCCAAATCTACAATTTCAGCCTGGTTGTGCCAAAATGCAAGGCTTCCCAAAGCTCTGTTGACTGGAGTATTAGAAAATCCTATTCATGGGGCATCTGTACCACAATGAATGGTTCCTAAGACTGCATCCACATTATGGAATCATAGCAGTTTAACACTACATTAATTGCCATGTCTCACTATGGAATTCTGTGATTTTTAGTTTTGTGAAATATTTATTCTTCTCTGTCAGGGAACTCCGGTATCACAATAAACAACAAATCCCAATTTACATAGGACAAAGCTATAGTATGTATTGTCGAAGGCTTTCATGGCTGGAATCACTGGGTTGTTGTAGGTTTTTCAGGCTATATGGCCATGTTCTAGAAGCATTTCCCCTGACATTTCACTTGCATCTATGGCAAACATCCTCAAAGGTTGTGATCTCACAACCTTTGAGGATGCCTGCCCCAGATGCAGGCGAAATGTCAGGATAGAATGCTTCTAGAACATGGCCATATAGCCCGAAAAACCTACAACAACCCACAGCTATAGTAGTTGGTGTCAAACTGCTATAAGTCTGCAATGTGGATAGGAGGTTAGAAAACCTTCTGTTTTGACACTGCTTGGCTAAACAGGTAGATTTTTTGAGATCACGCCCAGTCTTTAACAATCATAAACATGAATCTCCAGCAGGTATGAGATTGTAAATCCATCTTATGATCTCATAACTACCAAACAGAATGCCAGACTTGATTTGTAAAAAGGCAGCCCTTTGAAGTCATTAAATATGATCCGAATCAAGGTTTGGGATTAGGAAATAAATGGGAATAGCAAAACATGCAATTAAAAAAAGAGATCAACACTCAAACATCATTTTTGCCAACCCGGCTGCAGTACTCCTTCTATTCTGCACTGATGAAAAGTTAAGAAACAGCCTCTTGAAACCTTATTAGCAATTTAATAAGATGCTAACATCTCTGCGGCAGCTAAGACCTGCAGTCAATATTTCTCTTCAGAATCTACCCAAACCATTAAAAAAAAAAAAGGGGGGGGGGAGGAGAATGAAAATTAAAAGACATAGCATCTTAAATGTAGATTAATCTGAAATGGGATGTCAAAAAGCGAATGTTCCTACCCACCTGCAAATGAAAAGTCTCCCTTTTTTAGGCTTAAGAACATTAGGGCCATATTTGTGCATGTCACACACAGAGACAGAAGTTTGAAGCCCATCAAACAAGCAAGCAGAGGAAGGGAAAGGTCCACTAGATCAATGATACCCAAACCCTGTGCCTCCAGATGTTTTGGACTTCAACTCCCAGAAGCCTCAGTTGCTTTGGCCAATGATCAGGGATTCTGAGTATTGGTGTTCAAAACATCTTGAAGACCAGAGTTGAGAAACACTAGACGCAATAGTAGAAGATAAGGAAATCTCAAGGTCCAGGCTAAGTTTTGCTGCTTGCTTTCACTGAAAAGTACCTCGACTTTGAGATGTGCTTTTGCAGGGAGGGGTGATTTTTAACCTTTATCTTGATCTTTTTGACTGCTTATTTATTTGTTTATTTAGCTACAGTTCAACCCTCATATCTATTGGACCAGTAGCCACATTTCACTTATCAACTTCCAAAAAATATAGTCTCTCTAGCCATTTTCTAAATCCTCTGGATCAGGCATGGGCAAACTTTGGCCCTCCAGGTGTTTTGGACTTCAACTCCCACAATTCCTAACAGCCTACCGACTGTTAGGATTTGTGGGAGTTGAAGTCCAAAACCTGGAGGGCTGAAATTTGCCTATGCTTGATCAAGATCCTCTAGTAAGGCTCTGTGATATTCTTGGGCATGAATCTCTTCATTCCAATAATGTTTGCTACTATCTTTGGTTTTGCATATCAGTGTGAAGCCTGGAAACATATTCCCTGTGGATACAAAGGTCATACTCTATTTATATGTATTTCTATGTGACATAATCTCAGCGCCAGGTAGAATAGTAAAGCCACAGACTTGGAATAGGCTTCATGAGCCATTGAGCCTAACCCTCTGCTCAGTGCTGGAAATCTAGCTAATACATCCCCAGTACGTAGCTGTCTAGCCTCTTCTTGCAGTCATCCACCTTGTGAGCTAAGCAGGGTCAGCCTTGGTTAGTATTTGGATGGGAGATTGCCAAAGAAAACCATGTCATGTAAAGCTATATTTTGGAGGATGGAACTAGCAAAGCCATCTCTGAGTACTCCTTGCCTGAGAAAACTTTGGAACTCCTTTCCTAAGGAGACAAGGATGCCCCCATCTTCACTTTCCCTCTCTATAGGATGCAGCAGCCACGAATAAAGCAAAACACCGAAGAAACAGGCTGCTTAGAAACACTAGAACTCAGCCAGATCTTACACTGTGTACATTTTGTTATTGTATGCCTTCAAGTGACCCAAAGGTGACACTATCATAGGTTTTTCTGGGGCTGAGAGTGTCTGACTCATCCAAGGTTAACCAGTGAGTTTTCCATGACTGAGCTGGGGATTGGAGATATTGCTAAACTGTCTTTCATTTCAAGAACTCCCAAAGCAACTTCATTGCTGTGTTTCCAACTTATCATGACTTTAAGGCAAATCTATTACGGGGTTTTCTTGACAAGATTTGTTCAGGGGGAGGGGGGCTGCCTTTGTCTTAATCTAAATCTGAGAGAATTCAGCATGTTCAAGGTCACTCATTTGGTTTCCATGGCTGAGTGAGGAAACATGCCCTGGTCTCTGGAGTCATTGCTCGACACTCTAATCACTACACCATAAAAATACACAGTTGTAGATGTAATTTTTATTTATACAAATACACAAATTGATGCATCATAACAGAGAGAGCAAATTAAACTTCTTTCATTTTTGGTTTAACTTTCTGAATATAAAGTACTCATTTATCTTATTCTTATGCTGTCAGCATCGCTAGGAAAGTTATCAACACAGGACCAGAAATGACAACCATATTTTTCACTTTCATATTGTCTGCCTATTTATCTATCTTTTATTCTATTTCTTTGAGATATTTCTGTATTACCTCCCATCCCACAAGGGTCCCGAGGTGATGAACAATTAAGAACACGAAAACACATTAAACAACAGCACTGTTTTGCCTTCCTGCCAGAAGCATACAAAGGAGTTCAACAATCAGGATGTTGCTACTGAGAAAACACAGTTCCATTTACAGTTGGCTCTCCACATTTGTGGATTTCTCTTTTCTGGATTTGATCATTTGCAGATTTGGCTAATATTGTCTTTCTTTGAGTCTTTAGGTCCTCTAATGCAACTCTGTAGTCAATTTCCACCAGACATTGACCACAGATTCTTATAAAATGTACTGTCTAGAAATCTTGAGTTCCTCTGGCACAACAGTTCTCAATCTGTGCGTCCCCAGATGTTTTGGCCTCCAACTCCCAGAAATCCTAACAGCTGGTAAACTGCCTGGGATTTTTAGGAGTTGAAGGCCAAAACACCTGGGGACCCACAGGTTGAGAACCACTGCTCTGGTACAACTCAAGAAGTAACTTCGGAGTTCACCAACATCTGTATCTGTTCGTAGCTTGAGAACACAATTGCTAGCAATATATCTCTTGTCAGAAGCTTCTTTGAGTCTTTAGGTCCTCTAATGCAACTCTGCAGTCAATTTCCACCAGATATTGACCACAGATTCCTATAAAAATGTACTGTCTAGAAATCATTAGTTCCTCCAGCACAACTCAAGAAGTAACTTCTGAGTTCACCAACAATGAACCTGTTCTGAGCAATAATCATAACTGTTTTGATAGAGAGCAATGTCTGTCCCTTTTAAAATAGAGGCCCTGCATCTGTTTGTAACTTGACAACACAATTGCTAGCAATATATCTCTTGTCAGAAGTTTCTTTGAGCCTTTAGGTTTTCTAATGTAACTCTGTAGTAAATTTCCACCAGATAATGACCACAGATTCCTATAAAAACGTACTGTCTAGAAATCTTGAGTTCCTCCAGCACAACTCAAGAAGTAACTTCTGAGTTCACCAAGAATAAACCTTTTCTGAGTAATAAGCATACATTTTTGAGAGAGAGAGAGCAATGCCCATCCCTCTCAAAATGGAGGCCCTGCATCTGTTCACAGCTTGAGAGCAAAATTGCGAGCAATATATCTCTTGTCAGAAGTTCTCTGCCATGAAACACTCAGGTTAGGTATGATATCTTTGGTAAGAAGCAGAAAACACATTAACAAAATGGCAGCTTCGAAGGTCCAGGGGTTCATTTCACCCAGCCCTTTTCACGCTTCAGTCAAATTAGTGATGCAAATGGAGTCTGAAGTTGCATTTTTGCTCCAGGATAAGAGTTATAATTCTCTGAAATGAAGAAAATTAAATCATTAGCCTCTTAACCCAGTACTTTCTGCTGCAAAGTTAGTTTGTGCATTTAATGGATATGGGACTGTGTCTTTCTAATGAGCATGAGATGGCTGATGTAATTGAAAACTGAAGCAGGGTGCAGAGGAACACGTGCCAGTCTTTGAGAAGGAAAAATGCGCATTGAGTTGGCAAGTCTGCATTGGGAAACCTGTAGATTAGGAAGACACTGTATGGTCAGTCCTGGCTTTCATTAGTGGCATAAATACTAGGGATGTAATTAATATTTTAAAATGTTTCAATAATAGATGAAAATTGGGTTACCTCAGATTCCTCAGAATCTTTGTAGATTGAGATTCAAGATGTGTCTACAAATCTGGAGTTAGCCCAAAGCACCAGATCAGCTATGATGAAAACCACAATCACCTCTGTATCACTGTATTGGTGTACAGACAAGTTACTTAATATTACATTCAGGACTCTAACTCTATTTCTGTAACCTTTTAATTTTGCTTCTTCTCTGCCCTGAATAACTTGAAGAGTTTCATTTGCCATGCAGTGGGGGTTTTCTTTCTTTTTGGCGAGAGGTATCGTCTTCTTGCATCCCTCCCTCATAATGTGTCTTTCCTCAGTCCAAATTTCTTCCGGTTTCCAATCAATCAGGCTTAAAGTGCTCACACACACACACACACACACACACACACACATAATATGTTATCTTTAAATTCTATGTTTTTCATGTTGTATTTTCACACAGTGATTGATTTAGTGTTCTTCTTTAACTTTGCTCTAAAGTAAAGGTAAAGGTAAATGTTTTTCCTTGACATTAAGTCCAGTTGTGTCTAACTCTGGGGTGTGGTGCTCATCTCCATTTCTAAGCCGAAGAGCCAGCATTGTCTATAGACACCTCCAAGGTCGTGTGGCTCGCATGACTTTTTGAAATTAACAGTTCGTGGTCTGGGCTACAATATTCTCCTGGTCTTCTTCTTCCAATTATAGAATCATAGAATCAAAGAGTGGCCCACATGGGGGTTCGGTGTGGGAGGTTTGGCCCAGTTCTATCGTTGGTGGGGTTCAGAATGCTCTGTGATTGTAGGTGAATGATAAATCCCAGCAACTGCAACTCCCAAATGTCAAGATACTATTTTCCCCAAACTCCACCAGTGTTCACATTTGGGCATATTGAGTATTTGTGTAGAGTTGGGTCCAGATCCATCATTGTTTGAGTCCACAGTGATCTCTGTATGTAGGTGAACTACAACTCTAAAACCAAAGGACACTGCCCACCAAGCCCTTCCAGTATTTTATGTTTGTCATGGGAGAACTGTGTGCCAAGTTTGGTTCAATTCCATCATTGGTGGGGTTCACAATGCTCTTTGATTGTAGGTGAATTATGAATCCCAGCAACTACAACACCCAAATGACAAAATAATTTTTTTGAGTGAAGGACATACATTAGGTTGTTAGGTGTCTTGTGTCCAAATTTGGTGTCAATTTGTCCAGCAGTTTTTGAGTTCTGTTAATCCCACAAACGAATATTACATTTTTATTTATATAGATTGGGTTGTTATAGGTTTTTTCGGGCTATATGGCCATGTTCTAGAGGCATTTCTCCTGACGTTTCGCCTGCATCTATGGCAAGCATCCTCACTACACTACCTCTGAGGATGCTTGCCATGGATGCAGGTGAAACGTCAAGAGAAATGCCTCTAGAAAATATAGCCCCCTCCCCCCCCCCCCAAAAAAACCTACAACAACCCAGTGATTCCGGCTATGAAAGCCTTCGACAACAAATTTATATAGATTGTTTGCCTGTAACTCACTGGGTTTCTTTTGACCTGCGAGTCTCGTCCTCTGGCACTATCTCTTGTTTTTGTTTGGATTGTCTCATCATTGGA
The DNA here is from genome assembly GCF_037176765.1 of Anolis sagrei. Lineage (NCBI taxonomy): Eukaryota > Metazoa > Chordata > Lepidosauria > Squamata > Anolidae > Anolis > Anolis sagrei. The sequence continues at coordinate 234,854,948 of NC_090024.1, forward strand.
TTTCTATGGTAAAATACATTCAAGTGGGCTTTAGTGTGCCTCCTTGATATAGCATAAACAAAGCCTCAAAGCACTGCTGTTGTCCTGTAACTGTTTGGCATATTTAGTATGACTCTTCAGCACAAGCCTGTTTGACATGGAAGATCCTGCCAATATCAACAAAGAATCTTGCCTCACACGAGTATGGAGTCCCACCATCATGGAAAGGTAGATCATGGTAGACATGCAGGCTTAATGACCATTTAACTGCCTTGGTCTTCCAACATACACACAATCATGCTATCCTCTGTATCCATATAGGAGAAGTGTATGCCTTGGACAGCCCGATTGGGAATCATGCTTTGAAATGTCGCATGTAAGTCAGACTTTGCCCGAATCAGGCATCTTCTCCTAAGAAAAGTCTGGCCCTTTGTTCCCGCAGCGTCTCTGTTGGTGACAGATGGTGTTACTGTCCTGCCGCATTTGTTACCTTCCCCCTGACATGCAATATGTCCACATTCTGACAGTGAGAGGAAAGACTCCAGCTGTCCCCCTTGTAATTGACAGGAAGGCACTCTTTCTACTTTTGACAAAAATGTTAGCATCGTATCAGCCATTATAATTTTTTAAAGCATCAAAGAAAAGCCATTGTCATGTCAGATTTTTAAACTCTGATATTTTCACCTTTTTTGTTCACTGAAAGATAAACATGAAACCAAGGTGAGTTTGACCTTGTAACAGGTTGCATTTCTATCTTGTTGAGTGGGAACCACAATGGCAAATATGATCCGCATGTCTATTGTTTATTTAGTGTCAACTGTGTACCTGCTTCTTACAGGGGAACAGAAGCAAACACACAAATCCTTGCTCGCATAAGAATACAGTGCATTTATGCTAACAAAGTGCAGTGTAAGGTTATGGCTATAAAATAGGAGCATTTGCCTTGGACACTCATAAAGGTGAAAAAAAGAAAAACATTTATTCCATTCAGGGATTGTATAAGAGTGGGGAAATGAGACTTGGGGTGCAGTAATGTGGATTATTTTATATATACTTCAAACAGTCCTGAGATACCTATATGGTAGCCTGTGTACTACACAAGCTCATTGAGCATGGTTTCAGTTCTTAGCAGTGAGCTTTGAATATCATAGAATTATGCAGGAAGATCTAGCGATGCCTAGAGAAATGTTCTCTCTAGCTTTTAACATGATCTATAGTCAGCTTCTGTTAGATTTTCCACTGGAAGTTACCCACCAAATTGTGAAGTAGTCCTATTAGAGACCTTCAGCCAGAGAGTCAAAAGATCATTCTTTTCAGGAAATAAAAAAAAATGTGGTGGAATGTAAAATAAACAACGTGTAGTTCATGTTGGATGAGCCCATACACTGCCTTGCCAGGTAAAGGAAATATGCCACGCAGATGAACAATAAAGAACAAGTATTTTACTCTTCTTAATTCAGAATAACATATGTACAATATGATCAGTTGCATCAACTCACTAAATGTCCTTTGAGGGAGAATTAAAATGGCATTTCTTTGTTCATATGAGAGACCTTCTTTTCAGCAGCCAAGAAGCAAATCAGTCTGCTTCTCTCTTCAAACTGTCTGAATACCTGGTAGCTTGAGCCTGAACAAAATTGCAACAGTGTCCAAAAGTTCTAGGCTCAGCTATCACCCCATGCATTGTCCGACCAATCATATTAATGCATCTTATTTTGCAGTTGACACACTCACTCACTCACTAATTGCTTGCATTCTCTAACAAAATAGGTTTGAGGTTATATGCAAAAATCGTATTATGTGAAGGTTCCTGCAACATATCCATTGCATGATACATAGGTATACTGTAGTCTAAAAAGATATTAATGAATGGAAAGCGGAACATTGTTGGTTGCCAGGAAGAAGAGACAGGAGCCACCGGTGGCACAGTGGGTTAAACCCTTGTGCCGGCAGGACTGAAGACCGAATCTAGGGAGAACACGGATGAGCTCCCTCTATCAGGTCCAGTTCCTCATGCAGGAACATGAGAGAAGCCTCCCACAAGGATGGCAAAAACATCAAAACATCCTGGCATCCCCTGGGCAACATCCTTGCAGACAGCCAATTCTCTCACACCAGAAGCAACTTGCAGTTTCTCAAGTTGCTCCTGGCACGACCAATATAGGAAGAAGAGATGAATGAGAGATACAAAGATGTGAGCATTTGTGGCCTTCTCTTCATATCTTCAATGTTAAACAGATGTTGGCAACTCCTTCTGCACAATCACAGTTTGATCTCAGTCATTCTGAATTATCGGTTCTGTAGTCTGCTGTAATAGTATGCCATCATAGTCTTCTGTTCCTTGTGTGCACCCATATATGCACCCATATGCATGTGTTGAGAATGCACAGTCAAAATGAGGACTTCAATCAGGAAATCAAAAAATGAATTAAGACTTGGAAAGACAGTCTTGAAGGAAGTTGACAAGTTCCTTAAGTCTAAAGACATATAATTTAATACCAAAGTCAGAACTATCTGTGCTTCTGGGTACAGTTGTGAAAGCTAGACAGCAAAAAAGCTAATAGGACAAAAAATGCTGTGGACCATCTCCAAAATAAACAAATGAATGTTAGTGCCAATCAAGCCTGAACTCTCCATAGAAGCCATGGCTAAATTGAGATTATCATTATTTTGGACATATCACAAGACACGACTTGCTAGAAAAGAAAATACAATCAAGGCAGTAGAAAAAGAGCAAGAAAGAACGTGTTACAAATAGATAGAAAGCTACAGCCCTGACAAGAAAGTCACTGGCCTGAGTTTGCAAGACTTGAACAGAGCTGTTGATGATAGGGTGATTTGGAGGTCTCTCATTCATAAGGTCTCCAGAAATTGACCTGATGGCAATTAATAACAAATATAGTCTTTTGTTCTTAGCACGCACACACAAATACACACATTTCAATGCAAGGTTAGGCTTGGGTAGCCTCTGGCTTCTCTTTCTACTCTGGGACTCTATGTACTCAGTTCTTTTGCCTGGCTGCTGTGTCGAAGGAAGACAACATAATAAATAACTCTTGGAGAGTTTTGGACTCTTGCTGTTGACATGCTGGGTGATTTATGTCCATTTGGTTCTTCTCTCTCTTTTTCTGCCTTTTGTATACACTCCTCCATCAGCAATAAAGCTTGGCTTTGCCCTAACCTTAAATTCTCTGCAGCCTTGTTCATTGTGTAATAGGTTCTTAATAAGATTGGGGGGGAAATAAAGTCAGCTTTGGACATATAAGTCACAGGGAGATGAGTATGACAAAGCTTTCCTCTCCTAAATTAGATTCAGGCCGACTTGCAAGAGAGACCAGTTCCTCTTCCTAGATCCATCAATAACATAATGACTGATGCCAGCGGTGGTTACTTAATTCAAAAACAAATGTTGAATATTTGAAGGCATTCTGAATGGCTTTTGATTTTACATTTTAAATTTTAAAGCAATTACTCTTAAACTGTTGAGTCAATACATGGCGCAGGGCAATAAGAGGATGAACAGTCTGTGAATCATTGCCAGAAATGCCAGAGCTTTGTCAAGGACAAATGAGTTGAAACCGAGGGGTTCTGAGCATGTGCAGATTTTGGTTCTCTCACCACCAAACAACTGGAGCATTTCATGTATCTAAAATTACAGTTCTGAAGTTCTGGCATCAATACATTATTACAAAACGCTTTGTTACCCATATTTGGAATTTGATAGAATTATATGCTAGGTCATGTTTCTGCCATTTTATTTAGGTTTTATTTATTTATTTATTTATTTGTCATGTCAGAACAACCAGTCAAATTATATTACATTTCTAACAGAACAAAGCAAACAAGCAAATTACAAAATTTGTGAGTATGGTAGCTGATTAAATGTCCTTTGACCAGTATCTGGCCACTTGGAGTGCCTCTGGTGTTACTGCAAGAAGGTCCTCCATTGTGCATGTAGCAGGGCTCAGGTTGCATTGCAGCAGGTGGTCAGTGGTTTGCTCTTCTCCACACTCGCATGTCAAGGATTCCACTTTGTAGCCCCATTTCTGAAGGTTGGCCCTGCATCTCGTGGTGCCAGAGCGCAGTCTGTTCAGAGCCTTCCAAGTCGCCCAGTCCTCTGTGTGCCCAGGGGGGAGTCTCTCATTTGGTATCAGCCATGGGTTGAGGTTCTGGGTTTGAGTCTGCCACTTTTGGACTCTCGCTTGCTGAGGTGTTCCAGCGAGTGTCTCTGTAGATCTTAGAAAACTATTTCTAGATTTAAGTCGTTGACATGATGGCTGATACCCAAACAGAGGATGAGCTGGAGATATCTCTGCCTTGGTCCTTTCACTATTGGCTGCTACTTCCCGGCGGATGTCAGGTGGTGCAATACCGGCTAAACAGTGTAATTTCTCCAGTGGTGTAGGGCGCAGACACCCCGTGATAATGCGGCATGTCATTTTATTTAGGTGACCAAGGACTTGTCTACATGAATTTTAAAAAGCCTGGACTCCCATTAAATTTACCATATGGCAGGGGTTCTCAACCTTCCTAATGTTGTGACCCTTTAATATAGTTCCTCATGTTGTGGTGACCACCAACCATAACATTATTTTCATTGCTACTTCATAACTGTCATTTTGCTACTGTTATGAATCATAATGTAAATATCCAATATGCAGGATGCATTTTCATTCACTGGACCATTTCCTGATGGATGTCAGGTGTTGCAATACCAGCTAAACAGTATAATTTATCCAGTGGTGTAGGGTGTAGACATCCTGTGATAATGTGGCATGTCTCATTAAGAGCCACATCCACTGTTTCAGTGTGGTGAGATGTATTCCACATTGGACATGCATATTCAGCAGAAGAGTAGCAAAGCGCAAGGACAGATGTCTTCACTGCATCTGGTTATGATCCCCAGGTTGTGCCAGTCAGCTTTAATATGATGTTGTTTCTAGCTTTTGGCTTGATATTCGAGCAGTGCTTCTTGTAAGTCAGAGAATGGTCCAAGGTAACTCGCAGATATTTGGGTGTGCTGCAATGCTTCAATAGGATTCTTTCCCAGGTAATCCTCAGAGCTTGAGAAGCTTGTCTGTTCTTAAGATGAAAAGCACATGTCTGTGTTTTAGATGGATTAGGAATCAGTGGGTTTCCCTGTAATAGGCAGTAAGAGCACCTAAGGTTCAGAGAGCTTCTGTTCAACCATTTCAAAGCTCTCTAGTTGGGCATTGATGGCACTCATCAGCATAGATAAAACTCTCTGTCCCTTCTGGCAGTGGCTGATCATAGAATCATAGAATCAAAGAGTTGGAAGAGACCTCATGGGCCATCCAGTCCAACCTCCTGCCATTTGTGTAAACGTTAAACATTGATGGAGGGGGGGGGGGGATGAGAGAAGCCTCCCTGAAGGATTGTAACACATGTGGACAATGTGTTTGTAGATGGCTGACTCTCTCACATCAGAAGCTACCCAAAGAGACTTGCAGGTTGACAGATAGATGATATTCTCCTCCTATGAACCAGTTAGGACATTAAGATTGTCTGGGGAGGCCCTGCTCTCGGTCCCGCCGGCTTCACAAGTACGCCTGGTGGGGACGAGAGACAGGGCCTTCTCAGTGGTGGCCCCTCGGCTGTTCAACGCCCTTCCTACAGATATCAGATCGCCCCCCTCCGTATTGGCATTCTGGAGGAGAGTGAAGACCTGGATGTTCAAACAGGCATTCAATCAAGCAGTATAATTGAGTGTAATTGACTATTGGAACACGGAATAATGGATAATGAATTTGGATTCTGATTTTATTGATGAGATGTGATGGATTTGTTATATTGATGTATTGGTGTCTAATTAATTGCTATGCTACTGTTTTTAAATGTCCAATGATTTCCTATTGTGTATACTGAACTATTGTTGTTAACCGCTCTGAGTCGCCTTAGGGCTGAGAAGAGCGGTATACAAATAAAGTAAATAATAAATAAATAAATAAATAAATATTCTTTTTTTCCCCAGCTATCCAATTGAAGGCAGGTGGTGCCTGGCCATATCTTTTTGGTTTCAGTCACTGCTTAGTCATGGGGTTTACCTAGCTTTGTTGAGTCTAGGAAGGGCGTGTTACACAAGGAGGTGCTGAAGACCCCATTGCTCAATGCCCATCAAAATAGATTGATGCTGAAATGGTGTGTGTGTTACCTACAAGATTCTGGCTACAGTGTACTTCCTGAGGTTGCTTGCTAGTGGTAGGGCTGGCTCCATGAATAGTGGGTGGATCTGCTCCCATTTGGAGGGGGGGCAAATCCACATTGGGTTTTAACAGTTCACTCTCATAGCTCTACAAGAGGACCTCTTTCAATGCCAGATCCACCAGCTGCCAGAACTCTCCAAAGCCTTCTGTCCCAATCCAATCTCCATAAAAAGCACACTTCCTCAATGGACAACGTGGGGAAGGGCAGGCTTAGATACGAGCCTTGTGCCAGCACTCTGCATTTCAGGAATTCCATCATCAGTCCCCACCCACACCTCGGCTCTGTGCAAAGAAGAGCCATCCCTAGTCTGTTATAGGCCCATTATGAAAGAGCACTCAATTATTGCCATTGCTTTCAGCAAATTGATATGTGCAGCTGCGTGGTTTTGCTTCCAGTTGTTAAAAGACAGAGAGCGCCGGAGCTGAGAACAAGAGAAGAGATCTGCTGCGTAAGTAGTATTTGTCAGAAAACTAGAGTAATTGCTGCTGTTTGCTATGATTTATTGAGGGAACAAAGGTTAATAACAGTGTCACTCAGTCTCATTTTCATGTCATTATGATGTACCAGCCACAGAGCCTGCCACAGCTGGTACAGAGGGCTCCGACTCCAGGCTTTATCTGAATTACAGGGAAAATACAGGTTTCCTCATAGCATTCTCTTAATGCCTACAACATTTTTTCCTCCTTTTTAAAGCCCCAGAGACAGTAAGAAGACACACTCACCATAAGTCAGAAATGACTTGAAAGCATACAAAAACAACAGCAAATATGTACTTCCAAATACTGCCCGAACATTTGTACTGCTGCATTTTAATGCGGGAGACCTCAAAACACCATCTTGGTTTCTCTCTGACCATTTGTGTTTCCTCTTGTTGGATCCATCTACATTCTTGAACTGTTTCATGGTCTCTCTTTCAATCATGGCTTTATCTTCATTCTATAGCCCTTGGACACAGATTCCCCCAATTTGGCTGTTGGCAGTTCCGTCGTCTAAAAATTGGCTGCCCGAGCACAATTCACCTATAAAGCCCTAAACGGTTCTGGTCCAGCTTACCTGTCCAAATGCATCTACCTCTATGAACCACCTTGGAGATTAAGATCACCTGGGAAGGCCCTGCTCTTGGTCTCGCCTTCTTTGCAAGCATAACTGGTGGGAATGAGGGACAGGGCCTTCTCAGTGGTAGCCCTTTGGCCATAGAACTCCCTCCCCAGCAACATTAGATTAGCCCCTTCCCTTCCCTCCCTCCCTGACTTCAGAAGGAAAGAAAAAACTTGGCTTTGGGATCAGGCTTTCAGAGAACAGTGCAGTGCAATAACAGACCTGGAATATGTGCAACGACTATGGAATGTCTTTGGACTTATTTATTTATTTATTTATTTGAAACATTTATATACTGCCCTTCTCACCTGCAGGGGACTCAGGGCAGAGTACAACATATATATGGCAAACATTCAATGCTGGGACATAAAACCATAAATATATATACAAACATTAAAATCACTTATATCCACTTTAAAATCAGTTGCTTCAAAAGCATCTCAGGACACCATTCTGTTATTGCTTCATAGCACTGCCCCAAAGGCTTGGATTATGGATGGCGTGGACTACGATTATGGATTGCGTGATTTATATTTAAATTTCAATGTTACTTGAATTGTATGTGTCTTAAAGCCTTGAATAATTGCCTATATGTAAGCCACCTTGAGTCCTCTTTGGGGTAGAGAAAGGCAGGGTATAAATAGGGTAAGTACCCTAAAAACAGGCATAGACAAACTTTGGCCCTCCAGGTGTTTGGACTCCAATTCCAACAATTCCTAACAGCCTACTGCCTGTTAGGAATTGTGGGAGTTGAAGTCCAAAACACTGGGAGGGACGAAGTTTGCCCATACCTGTCATAGAGTCATGCTATGGACTTAGAGAGAACAGAAAGAAAGAAGTGAAAGCTGAGAGGAGATATGATAGCCATGTATAAATACGTGAGAGGAAGTCACAGGGAGGAGAGAGCAAGCTTGTTTTCTGCTTCCCTAGAGACTAGGACACGGAGCAATGGCTTCAAACTACAAGAGAGATTCCATCTGAACATGAGGAAGAACTTCCTTACTGTGAGAGCTGTTCAGCAGTGGAACTCTCTGCCCCGGAGTGTGGTGGAGGCTCCTTCTTTGGAAGCTTTTAAACAGAGTCTGGATGGCCATCTGTCAGGGGTGATTTGAATGCAATATTCCTGCTTCTTGGCAGGGGGTTGGACTGGATGGCCCATGAGGTCTCTTCCAACTCTTTGATTCTATGACTTCTCTGGGCATCACTAGGTCCTCCAAAGCTAAATGAAACTGTGTTCCATGAGCTTGTGTACTAAGCAGGCCTACCATCTTTCCTGCTTTCGTCAGCATGTAGAATAAAGAGACCTCCCTTCCTTCCTTCTTTCCTTCCTCCATCTCTCCCTTCCCCTCCCTACCCTGAGATTAGGCTCCATCTATATGTTTTAACCACATGGCCCCAAAGTGAGGAATTCATTAGCATATATTACACATTCATAAGAAACAAACGGGCAAGGAGAGCGGGGCGGGAGGCATTGCTGTTTGCCTCAGCTGCTCCTTGACACGCCGCCTGGCAGGAGGGGAGAGAAGCACCCCCAACCGAGAGCAAGAGTGGGGATTTGTCCAGTTGCACCTGCTGCCAAGGAAATCCATGCGCATAGAGCCCCCCCCCCCTCCCTCCTTGCCTCCCCTTGCTTGCCCTTCTCAAGCACACTGTGGAGAACCATCCACGATTTTCTTTTTCTTCTTCTTCCTTGAGAGCCGGTGGGGAAAACACATTTGATTCAGATATGTGCACAAAAAGGAGTATGGAGAAAAATGAAGGCAATGAGAATTCTGCTTCCAAGGTGGAATTTCCCTTCAGTTCCCAAATTTCCACCATGGCAGAGAGGGAGACTTTGAACATCCTTAACACATTGCACTCCTCTATTTCTTGCTTTCATATCCCCTTGGACACTTTCCCTGCCCCTTTTTTCTTTGAATACCTGGCTTGTTATTTCTCAACTGACAATTTAACTTACTGTTATGCTACAAATTGTGCCACCATTTGAAAATGTCATGGAAAGGTGCAGAATTCTTATTTGTGAACGATGAACCCACATTTATAGTGTGCTACAACTTTGTGCACACCATTTTGCCGTGGGCTATATTTTAGAGGAAGGAACTGGCAAAACCTCCTGAGTATTCTTTGCATTAAACATCTCTATGAAATGTATGGGGTTGCCATAAGTCAACAGGCAACCTGAAAGCACACACACACACACACACAAGCACACTTTGCAGGGTTTTGTGTTGTTTGAAAAGCCTCCTTCAACTGAGCTGACAAAGGGATAAAAGAAACACAAAGGGAAGTAACTTCACTACACATACATCCTATTTTTCCATGGGTTTTTATCCTCGCATACAATTCCTAATTCTTTATCTGGCCCATAACACTGGTTTCCTTCTGCACTTAATATTGATAATGGGAGAAATGACTGAAGGGAGCAGTCAGTCTTGGGATCTGGGAGTTTGTGTTGTGTGAGATAGTTTGGATGGACATTTTTCAAGAGTGCTTTAATTGTGTAGTTAGAATCATAGAATCAAAGAGTTGGAAGAGACCTCATGGGCCATCCAGTCCAACCCCATTCTGCCAAGAAGCAGGAATATTGCAGAAAGCCTAGGGCAAGGATCCTCAAACTAAGGCCCGGGGGCCAAATACGGCCCTCCAAGGTCATTTACCCGGCCCTCGCTCAGGGTCAACCTAAGTCTGAAATGACTTGAAAGCACACAACAACAACAACAATCCTATCTAATCAGTCAAAAGTAGGCCCACACTTCCCACTGAAATCCTATTAAGTTTATATTTGCTAAAATTGTTCTTTGTGTTAATTATTGTATTGTTTTTAAGGGGGTTTTTTTTTGCACTACAAATAAGATATGTGCAGTGTGCATAGGAATTCATTCATGTTTTTTTCAAATTATAATCTGGCTCTCCAACAGTTTGAGGGACTGTGACCTGGCCCTCTGTTTAAAAAGTTTGAGGACTCCTGGCCTAGGGGGTTGGATTAAGTAGACCTTGCAGTTTCTTCTGACATTATGATTCTATGATTCCATATCCTGACTCATGAGACTTAACTAATTGTTGATAGGGTTTTTTCCTGAATACTTCTGCTGTTGCCAGAAATATGTGCTCTTATTGTGCACAGTATACATGTTCTCCATCTATTGCCCAGTGGTCAGAAGGTCTTTAGATACTCATGAACATGCATTTTACAGAAACACCTTCAAATTATATTATATTATATTATTTACTTCACTTGTATACAACTTTTTTCACTCCAGCGGGGGACTCAATGCGGTTTCCAACATAATTATGGCAAAATTTAATGCCTCACATACAGAAACCTAACGTAATGATAATAACATACAATTATCAAATAAATCATAAAACACAACATTGTAATTTGGTTTATAACATATATTGAGCATCCCTTATTGGAACTCTAAAATCCAAAATCCTCCACAATCCAAAATTGTCCACATGGGTGGCTAACAAATAGTGACACCCTTGCTCTTTTGATGGTTCAGTGTGCACAAACTTAGTTGAATGCACAAAAATATGGCATAAAATTAACAATAAACTATGTGTATAAGGTGTTTGTACAACCTCATTATGTATGTTTACACAAATATAGGCATGCCAATATTTGTAAAAGTCAAAAATACTTCCATTTCTGAGCATTTCAGATAAGGAGTATTCAACTTCTAAAAAATCAATTGCACGAAGGTAACACTACCTCCTGACAAGACACACAATAATGATGCTTTCTGCTGCTTCCAGTGCCCAGGCTGTGGCTTTGGAGGACTTCCAGAGGGCACCTGAAGGAGCTTTCATGAATCATTCCAGATGGAAGAGGCAAGAGAGCAGAGGTGGATACAGGGGGGAAAGAAAAACAGAGCTGAACGCTCTGTCTGCCACATGTTCACCTGTCAACTTAAGTACTCATGTGTGGCATGATAGGACTGATAGGACTTTCTTGGGGTCAGGGCTGGCCTGTAAGATTTTGCTGCCTGGGGCAAAGAAGATGGCATCTCCTCTCATTCCATATACCAAGCCCACTCAGGTAGCTTTTATCCCCTTCTTCAAAACTTGCACTAAGAAAATATTTTCTGCTATACTTGAAGGCAACAAGCTAGTTTAGATAGCAAAAGGAGAACTGTATGGCACATAGATATCTCATCTTCCTTGCTGTTGCTGCCTGGCATCTTTCCCCTGAGGTAAAGGCTTTTCTCTAGTGATTATATGGTTTCAAGCGCTGCTTGAAACCATATAAAACCTGAAACCAGTCCTTTTGTCAAGTCGTGAAGACTGGTGTTCACATTAAATAGTTCAGCATTAATTTAATGTGGTTGACATCAGGGAGCATGGTCTATGTTGTAGAAGAAGAGGAAGACCAAGGTTGGAATTCAGTCTGTAACTTACGTCTGGTAAGGCTTCCAATGTTCAGTCCTGGAAAAATACTCAAGAAACATATATTGGTAGCTGTTAGAAGTTAACTTACACTAATGAGAAATAGATTTGAAGAGCTACTCAAGGTCTTCCAAGAAGTTACTATGTAGGGCAGCCAACAAAGTAATAGTTGTGCCTTGGGACTGAAGTGTATTAGATACCTTTGATATGCATCAGGAGAACTGATGTGCATTGTCCTCTTTAGATTTAGTTTATAAAGCCTCAGAAGATATTATTTCAAATGAATGAAGAAACCTTGAAAGAAACCTGAAGAAGGAATGCTCCTCCTGAAACAAGGAGTATAAACACCCGGGAACCTTTGTTGTATTCCCAAGACTTTTGTCACATCTTGAATACATATGGGACTATATTGGATATTTTGAAGTTTGTCCACACATCTTTTGGAAGATCTGACTAATTATTTTGGAAAACATGATGAATATTATGTTTGTTACACCATTGTAAATAGTCCCTATGTGCTTGTTTCCCACGCTTGTGTGCTATACGCGTTAGTTGGGTATTTTCATCAGTATTTTAATTGGTATATTTGCTGAAGTTTACAGCAACGGGACATTTGTGCATTTACAGTGCATTGGTAGAACCCAATGTGCATCGGCATGCTCTTGTCATTGCCCTGATATGGACATTCAACAGTTCATTAGGAAGGCTCCAAAGCACCTCTGTTTTAGCTAAATATATACATTGTTGTGAAATCTGGACAATGAAAAAAGCTGATAGGAAGAAAATCAACTAATTTGAATTGTGGTTCTGAAGAAGAATGAGCTTCTAAAAAGACAAATGAATGAGTCTTAGTCAGATTAAGCCTGAACTCTTCGTAGACGTTGAGCAAACTGAGGCTGTTGTACTTTGGCCATATCAAGCGAAGGCAGGACTTCACTTGATAGGGTAGAAGGTAGTAGGAAGCGAGGAAGACCACATTTCAGATGGATGGACTCAATCCAGAAAGCCACAGACCTGAGTTTGCAAAACTTGTTGTTGGTAGGGTGACTTGGAAGTCTTGAATTCATAAAGTGACCATAAAGCTAAGTTGACTTGACAGCAGTTAACAAAAGAGTAACACAGACCACAATATGGAATCACTGTCTCGATCCAGCTGAACTCAGATTGGAGGGATAGAGACAGAGCACAGCCTTTCCAACACAACTAGCAAAGCAGCCTTCTAAATAAACATCACATCAGTGCTTCTTTGGCCCCTCATTAGCACTCTTAACATCAAAGACTTTACCCAGTAGCAAAATTAACTCTTTCCTACAAGATGTTCAACAAAAGAAGGGATCCTAATGAGGTTAGTTAAAAGGGTTGCCCTCTTTCATTAGTTCTGCTGGGCTTCATCTGCCGGTGAGGAACTATCAAGAAGATTGCCCTTTTTTAATTACTCTGTTAATTGATATAAAACAAAAAGGACACAGATTAGTTGCATGCAATTAGCAAATTAATTATTGGCAATTAGAGACTTAATAATGGAGCAGCTTTGATGCTCTGGATTGGATTCTGTGGCCCACATTCCACATATTGTGAACTGGCTAATTTCTCTGTCTGTCTGTCTGTCTGTCTGTCTGTCTATCTCTATCTATCTATCTATCTATCTATCTATCTATCTATCTATCTATCTATCTATCTATCATTTCCATCTAATTTTATTTTATTTTTAAGGGGTTGCATGTATGTGCATGTGTTTTCCAGTCACTTGTGGACTTATGGTAATACCATAAGCAGAATTCAAAATGATCTTAACAGATTAGAAAGATGGGCCAAAAACTAACAAAATGAAGTTCAACAGTGACAAATACAAGATACTCCACTTAGGCAGAAAAAAACTAAATGCAAAGATACAGAATGGGGGATGCCTGGCTTGAGAACAGTACATGTGAAAAAGATCTTGGAGTCCTCGTGGAGACCAAGCCCTATGAGGAGTGGCTTAAAGTGGGAATGTTTCGCCTGCAGAAGAGAAAGCAGAGAGGAGACATGATAGGGCCATGTATCAAGATGTGAGGGGAAGTCACAGGCACTTGTTCTCTGCTGCTCTGGAAACTAGGACACAGAAAATGGCTTCAAACTACAGGAAGGAGAATCCACCTGAATATTAGGAAGAAATTCCTGACTGAGAGGGCTGTTCAGCAGTAGGACTCTCTGCCCTGGAGTGTGGTGGAGGTTCCTTCTTTGGAGGCTTTTAAATAGAGGTTGACCATCTGTTAGGGGTGCTTTGAATGTGATTTTCCTGCTTCTTGGCAGAATGGGGTTGGACTGGATGGTCCAAGAGGTCTCTTCCAACTCTATGATTCTATGATTCTTAAGGACAAGGGTGCTTCAGCAATGGAACCAATTACCTGGAGATATGGAGGCATCTATTTCCTTGAATATCTTTAAAGAGAGGCTGGACAGCTATCTTCCAGGGATGCTTTAGTGGGATTTCCTGTATAGATCAGATTAGGAATACTAACAAAACTTTCCAGAAAGGATCACCTTTTTAAGAATCTGGGGATGAATTTATGCATGCTAATGCCAATTACGAAAGATTTACTGCAATTCATTCCCTGTCTCCCATGTCTTTACTTAGTGACAAAGATCTTGGAGTCCTCGTGGACAACAAGTTAAACATGAGCCAACAATGTGATGTGGCGGCAAAAAAAGCCAATGGGATTTTGGCCTGCATCAAGAGGAGCATAGTGTCTAGATCTAGGGAAGTAATGCTACCCCTCTATTCCGCTTTGATTAGACCACACCTGGAATATTGTGTCCAATTCTGGGCACCACAATTCAAGAGAGATATTGACAAGCTGGAATGTGTCCAGAGGATGGCGACTAAAATGATCAAGGGTCTGGAGAACAAGCCCTATGAGGAGCGGCTTAAGGAGCTGGGCATGTTTAGCCTGAAGAAGAGAAGGCTGAGAGGAGATATGATAGCCATGTATAAATACATGAGAGGAAGCCACAGGGAGGAGGGAGCAAGCTTGTTTTCTGCTTCCTTGGAGACTAGGATGTGGAACAATGGCTTCAAACTACAAGAAAAGAGATTCCATCTGAACATGAGGAAGAACTTCCTGACTGTGAGAGCCATTCAGCAGTGGAACTCTCTGCCCCGGAGTGTGGTGGAGGCTCCTTCTTTGGAAGCCTTTAAACAGAGGCTGGATGGCCATCTGTCAGGGGTGATTTGAATGCAATATTCCTGCTTCTTGGCAGGGGGTTGGACTGGATGGCCCACGAGGTCTCTTCCAACTCTTTGATTCTATGATTCTATGACAACCTCCTTCCAATCTGGAGAAAACAGACCAATAGCTGTATGATGACAATTTTCTAGTGAAATTGCAAAATAATGCTGGATTCTATTTGTGTAAATTGCCACACACTTTAGTAGCTGGTGAGCTGTTGAAACAATATTTACAGTTTTATTTATTGTAATTTAAGAACCATGAGGAATGTTTGCCAGTATTACACCGCCGCCCACCCACCCCCCACCCCCAAATGCAAAGATGCAATTGATACCTCGCTTTACAATGTACATAAATCCCTAGAGAGATCTTTGAATCTGTTGTGAATTACTGACTTGGGAAAAAAACCTAATAAAATAGAATAAAGGGTAGTTGTTGAAAGTTACATTGTCTTCAACTCATATTTGTAAACCAGATTCTCATTTTTATTTAACTGTTGCCTTTTCATTCAGAATCTCATTTCTTTACCAAATCTGTTTTGCTTTATCTCTCTCTCTCTCAATCTTGCTTTAAATAAAAGAGACATTTTGTTTCTCCGTCCTCCCCTCCCATTGTTGCAGCTGCTTCTCCTGATGGTGTTCTCCTCTTGCTTGCCAGGGAAATGTTTCCCATTTATTTGCATTGCATTTTATTGATATCATCCCTCTCGTCATCCATCCATGAACTTTTACAATCTTAACAAAGAATCTACACCATAACAGGAATTGCCCGCACCAATGTATGTATATTATCTCATCATTTACATTTCTTGAGATAATAAACTAATTTAATATCTGTTTCTTCTTTCATTCTCTGCCAGGAGAAAAAGAAATATGAGAGTTGTGAACAAAATGCATTCTTCATAAAAGAATTCCTTTCTTCCATGGTTCCATTATTCTTTCCTTGATAACATACCCAGTAATTATGTTATCACATCTGGAATATTGTGTCCATTCTGAGCAGCACAAGAGAGATATTGACAAGCTGGAATGTGTCCAGAGGAGGGCGACTAAAATGATCAAGGGTCTGGAGAACAAGTCCTATGAGGAGCGGCTTAAGGAGCTGGGCATGTTTAGCCTACAGAAGAGAAGGCTGAGAGGAGATACAATAGCCATGTATAAATATGTGAGAGGAAGCCACAGGGAGGAGGGAGCAAGCTTGTTTTCTGCTTCCTTGGAGAGGAGATTCCATCTGAACATGAGGAAGAACTTACTGACTGTGAGAGCCATTCAGCAGTGGAACTCTCTGCTTCGGAGTGTGGTGGAGGCTCCTTCTTTGGAAGCTTTTAAACAGAGGCTGGATGGCCACCTGTCAGGGGTGATTTGAATGCAATATTCCTGCTTCTTGGCAGGGGGTTGGACTGGATGGCCCATGAGGTCTCTTCTAACTCTATGATTCTATGATTCTAAGTAAAGGTAAAGGTTTTCCCCTGACATTAAGTCCAGTCGTGCCTGATTCTGGGGGTTGGTACTCATCTCAATTTCTAAGCCGAAGCACCAGCTTTATCCGTAGATACCTCCAAGGTCATGTGGCCAGCATGACTTCATGGAGTGCTGTTACCTTCCTGCCAGAGTGCTACCTATTGATCTACACATATTTGCATGTTTTTGAACTGCTAGGTTAGCAGAAGCTGGGGCTAACAGCTGGAGCTCATGCTGCTCCCTGAATTCGAACCTGCAACCTTTCGGTCAGTAAGTCCAGCAGCTCAGTGCTTTAACTGAGCTCCTTAACAACCTATCCAGTAGCATTTCATATATTAAAAAATGGGAGAAAGCTGGCCAAACAACATCAGAGTGTAGTGAAGATGCCAAAGATTATTAATAAAAAAGAAAGGACAAGATAAGAGAGGTTGAAGCAATTTGATTTTGCCTGAGCTTACTGGGAAGGGCAAGAATCTCTTCTCCAACCTGCTGTTAATTGAATGGGAACTACTTTTGCCCTTTGAACTGAAGACAGAGGGGTAAGTGGAAGGAAGGAGAAAAACTGGGGCATTCTAAAAGTAGCTGGAAATGTGGAATGATAGAGGATTAATTGGGAGTGTATACTGCAAGTATACATGACCCAGGGACATCACTCTGACAGTTTCTGTTTGCAGAAGACAATGCAATCTGAGGCCTTCCACATGCACAATAGAGGACCTCCTTATAGCACCACCAGAGGCACTCCAAGTGGCCAGCTACTGGTCAAAGGACATTTAATATAACACCAAGTTTTTAAACATTGCGTTTTTTAAAAAATACATTACAACTGTACCCTTGGTTTGCTCATTATACATTATATGATAAATAAATAAACTGGGAGTTTCAATGCCAAATTAGGGACTTTATCTCATGGGTTTAAAGCTTCGTTTCCATGCACTTCAGAAATGGAGTTTCATGAAGGCCATCCCATGATGTAATGGTACTTTGGTGGAACTTCATTTCTGCAGAGCATGGAAACAGGGCCCTAATCCCATCTTTAAGAGTTAGGTTTATTATGGGAAAAACTGGAGAAAGCAGAGGAAAGACAGTCATCAATGCAGTAAGGATGTGGGATGACTGGGCATCCCAGAAGATGAGGGAATGGGTTAAGACAGTTCTCTCCACTTTCTCCGACTTTCACCTTGTGGGATGAAGTCTGGACAGTTGGAAAATAATTTCCAAATGGGCATGGAATTCAGAAACAGATGGAAAATGAGATAGAAATGTACCTGAATGTACATAAAATAGTTCAGTGAGGCTTCAAATTGGAAAGTCTATATCCAAATGTATATAAAAGCACTTTGAAAGCACAATAACTGCCATGGCTCAATGGAATGGAATTCTGGGATTTTTAGTTTTTGTAAGATTTTACCTTTCTCTGTCAGAGAGCTCTGACGGAAAAATTAAAAATCTCAGGTTTCCATAGAATTGAGTCTTAGTAGTTAAAGTGGTGTCAAACCACTACAATTCTGTAGGGAGAATGGTCTTGTAGTGGACATGGAGAAGTTTATAACATGTTCCTCACCTGATGCTTTCTCTTAGTATCAGCTTCCCGACCATCTATTCCATTTTATGTAGCATCTCTGGATAAGATTTTGTCATGACTGGGAGGAAAGGCCTGGGGAAGGGGATTGCAAGGGAGAAACTCTCCATGTCTGCATCTGGAGGGGAACACACATCCAGTGCTTCCCACTTTCCCCTTTCTAGTTAACCCCCCACCTCCACATGATCCACAATGAAGGCTAGATGTTTGGAAAAGATCCAATATGGTCACTAATTACACACAAGAAATAGAAAACTACTCTTAGCCTTGTCAGAGTCATGTAGAACTGTTAATCCTGTTGATAGAGTATCCGCTGTCTTTGACACTGGGCCCTCAAAGAGCTCTGTCTTCTAAGGAGCAGTTCCCAAGGGCACATTCATCAACTAAGAAAGGCTTAGTTTTATCAAATGGCTATGATCGGACAAACTCTCGGCTTGGTTGTTTGTGCAAACTGTTCCCTAAGGCTATCTTTCTCACTATAGCTATAGAGTAAATGGAAGAATATTATGTTGCTGCTGCCTATCAACCACAGAAGACGGATCTGTTTCAGAAAATGTTAAGAAAAGGGGTGTCTGAAAGGATTATTCAAGACAGTCTATGGACGTTGTTGCACGAATCCGCTATTTCATTACAATAACATTATCACTGAATGTGGATACATACCAGGTTGAGCACCTTTGATATCACACCTTTCTTCATTTACACAAACGTTGCCAGTGTGGCAATTTGAAACCCCATGATTATACCTCTGCATGCTCTCATAATGTCACCTTCCTACACTTCTGCTGTTTTCCATATTTTAAAAAATAATTTTAGGGCATTTTCAAAATTTCAGCTTTAAAACAAAAAGGCATCTATAACATATATAACAGACACAGCTTGGGGAAAGTGATATGGAGAGGAGCGAGGGAGACAAAAAGAGAATCCCACCTCCTGACATCACTTTACTACTGGCACACGAGCGTAAAAGGGATCAATCACACCAAGGTAGGTAACAGGAACATTCTGGGATTGAATGAATTGTATCCTTTAATAGCTAGGAACAGGAGAATCATGGAAAAGAGACAACTGGCAACAAGAGGAGGCAGACCATGAGCTGCAACGCCAGTTTGTCTACCCCGTTCAATAAAGTCCTAAATAAAAACTTTTGCTCTCTTGCTCTATAGATGCATGC
Organism: Anolis sagrei; assembly: GCF_037176765.1. Taxonomy (NCBI): domain Eukaryota; kingdom Metazoa; phylum Chordata; class Lepidosauria; order Squamata; family Anolidae; genus Anolis; species Anolis sagrei. The sequence goes on from NC_090024.1 coordinate 234,874,064, forward strand.
ATATCTGAGATGTGCAAATAGATACCTGTGAAACTTAATGTGCAATTAGGTTCTGTGCTTTTCATAGGATCCCCCATTGTTCGAGGTGGCATATCAGCAGGCTTATATTCAATAGGCCACATTTTGCATGCCTCTCTGCCCTGTGAAATAAAGTTCTAAATGAAAACTTCTGCTTTCTTTCTGTACAGGTACATGCATATATTAGATGAGCAAAAAGACATCTGTGAGCCTTTATGTGCAACTGCGTTCTGTGCTTTTCATGGTTTAGTTCAGTGGTTCTCAACCTGTGGGTCCTCAGGTGTTTTGACCTACAATTTCCAGAAATCCCAGCTAGTTTGCCAGCTGTTATTTATTATTTACTAGCTTGGGGACCCAGCAGTGTCTGGGTTATTTGAAGAAGGCATTGTTTGTTTTAGGAAGTTTGGTAATATCACTTAGGTAATTTGTAATGTTAATTTAAGGAAAAAGCCAGCCTTTGCTTTTGTTATTTAATGAATGCTCCCATTAGAAAATGCATAAGGATGTGGGTGAACTACTATTTCCATAATTGCAAGTCAATCCTTCCCAAACCCTGCCAGTATTCAAAGTTGGCCATGTTGGGTCTGTGTGCCAAGTTTATTTATGATACGTTGTTGGCTGGGTTCAGTGTTCTCTGGATAAGAGTGAACTACAACTCCCAGATTCCCGGGGGTATTCAACCCCAAACCCTTCTAATATTCAAAGTTGGCCATGTTGGGTCTGGGTGCCAAGTTTGGTCCAGATCCATCGTTGGCTGGGTTTATTGCTCTCTGGATGCAGGTGAAAGGCTACATACGTACAGTTTGTAAATAGGTAGCTGTATCAGTAATGTACAAATGAACAGACATTGTCATTTTGAACTTCCTGCATGAATGTGTTGAGTTAATGTATTCAGGCAGGATAAAAACAAAGACAATACATTGCTGCACTACCTATATGAGCGCAATCAATGATATCTAAACCCGAAAGCCAATCATTTGGATCCAATAGTCATATATACAGCCTTAGGAAGAATTCCACCAAGTAAATTGCAGTTAAGATCAATGGTTTGATGTAATCTATCTACCTAAATAAAGCTCAGGAATGAGGGTGATGGATGCGAATAGAAGAAAGCCAATATCACTTCTACCTTGATGCCTTCATCAGCATCTAGTGTTGGTGCATAGGCACTTATGATGGTCGCCTGTTGGTTTTTGACAAGTTCAATTCGGAGGGTTGAGAGTCATTTATTGATGCCAGTGGGTGCTTCGGTCAGATGTTTCACCAGATCATTTCTGATAGCAAAGCCAACTCTGTGCATTCTTTGGTCTTCTTTGGGCAGTCCCTTCCAGAAGAAGGTGTAGCCTCCTTTGTCTTCCTTCAGCTGTCCCTCTCCTGCTCTCCGGGTCTCCTGAAGTGCTGCTATGTCGATGTTAAAGCATCCCAGCTCTCTTGCAATGATAGCAGTTCTGTGTTCGGGGCATTCACTGTCGGTATTGTCCATCGGTGTCCGTACGTTCCATGTTCCAAAGTTCCTTTTTTCTTTTTTGGTCACAGGGTTGTGACCCCACTGGACGCAGCAGTCCAGTCGGGTAAGAGAGGCAGGCTATGTTTAGGGCACCTTTTCTAACCCCTTCCCCATGTGGGGTGATCAGAGTGGATCCTCAAAAGGGCTGCTCAGCCATGGATACAGCTGCTGAACTACTCTACTGCCTCAGACCTTGAGGTAGAACGACTGAGTCTGTATCCACCACCCATGTAGATATGGACTCCAGACTAGTGGCTTCCAGATTTCACAGTCCTGCCCCTGTCACCACTTGCTGATTGCCATGGGCCTTTGGTTGGTTTGTTTTTATTTTCCTTGGAAGATGCTTGTGCGTGATTTTTTTAATGTGTGGAGGTTAGTGCACAACTGATCAACACACAGTCTTCAAAGAGTGATGTTCCATGGGTGGCATAGTTGAACAAGATCGTGGCTTCTCAATCTGTTGCAGCCTTCACAGCCGTTGTAACATGTACCATGTTATCCTCCGCCTGCTCCGCCATTGAGATTTTTGGGTCTTTGGACTTTGCATGGTCTGGAACCTCCCCCGCGGCCACTCCTGGGAGTGCATGACTCTGGTCGTTGTGCCCACAGGTTCATTGGAACATGCAAGCCCTCTCACCACAACAAGGTGACAGTCCATCGAGGGGGATCACTTCTAACATTCCATTTAGGACTAGACAACCATTAGCACAACACCTTATACAATTACACACAACAACTAAAACAATGAAAACTATATCTGATTACTTCCTGTGGGTGCATCTACTCAGAAAAATTAATGTAGGTTGACACTACTTTAACTGCCATGGCTCAATGTTATGCAATTAAGAGAGTTGTAGTTTTAGAGTCTTTGACCTCTTCTGTCAAAGTATGTTTGAGCTTTACCAAACTACAATTTTCATGATTATCTGATATAGTACTGAATATCCACTCCCCAGTTCTAGTATGTCTTTGTTATATCATGCCCTGTTGGACAGGTGGATTGCTTTACAGCAGGCATGGGCAAATTTGGGCCCTCTGGGTGTTTTGGACTCTAACTCCCACAATTCCTAACAGCCTACCGACTGTTAGGAATTGTGGGAGTTGGAGTCCAAAACACCTGGAGGGCCCAGATTGCCCGTGCCTTCTTTATAGGATGAGTCCTTTACTGAGATCCAATTACATGCAGATCTTAATAACATTAGAAGAAACATTCGGGTACACATTAAAAAGATTTGGGTAGCCCAAAAAAGTGCTGTTAGGGCAGTTGCTGAACCACATAGAAAAACAGTATTTCCCTTGGATTTCCAAAGTGAAAGAACTACAAAAAGTCACCTTGGTGCAGGAATAATAATAAAAAACCTCACCATATTATCTATCCTGTGTTTGCTAAAGACTTAAATTGAACTCAAACAGTGTGACCACAATCTACACTGATTAAAATTGTTTTAGAATGTAGTTAGTTCTTGACTTCTTGTTAAAAGATTATGAAGTGATTAGACATTGTTTTTGGAATAAAATTCAAAAGGGCAGCTGGTAAAAAAAGGAATGAAATGTGTGTGCGTGTAAGTGCTAATAAATTGCTATTAAACAATCATAATCCCTACCGCTTCAATGGAGATAATGTCAGCTATTGGTACTTAACTGCACAATTTATTGCAAGGGCCTTATCTTTAGTTGATGCCATTACACACTCGCATAAAACAGGGATGTTGTTCCAGTCTATTTTTTTAATATAACTTCATAGATATATTTTTCTGCATAAATCCAAACTTTAATTCCACCCCCTTATAACCTGCTGGGCTTCTCTTGAAAGTTTAATTTGGTTGAGATCCCTTCCACATCATTCCTACTAATGCTTTGTAGATTTTCTGTCACTAGGCTGCCTTTCCTTTGCACAAAAGCCTGCGGAATGGTAATCATCTGCCACTTTTAGTGCTTGCAGTAAATGTCAGGTTTTTCAGCGGCCAGATTTTGGAAGGGGCTTGATTGAAAACGATGTATTGGCTTGTGCTCCTCTAAGCAAGACAAATTAATCACCAAGTCCTTACGAACTGCTGGCACAAGGACTTCTTGCATTTGTGTTTCCCGAGGAGAGAAAATCTGACATGCTGAGGATGCAAAACTAAGGTGGGTGATCACATTGAAAGCACCTTAAGGTCTATCAGGTAAAGATTTGGCCACCACCATGCTTTGATTAGAAGAATTATGGAACAGAGAGAGGAAAACCAATCAGGAAACCTCTTAACAGCCCTAGGGTCACAGAAGATTATGGGACCATTGACGAGCCCTATAAAAGATTCCAAGAATATGCCTTTCAGTATTTATCATCTCTCTCTCTCTCTCTCTCTCTCTCTCTCTCTCTCTCTCTCTCATCAATCTAGTTAGCTAGCTATCCACCCATCTCATAGGCTTCCTGGCTGGCTAACTATCTAAACAAGGGGTGTCAAACTCATTTTCATTGAGGGACACATCAGCCTTATGGCTGCCTTCAATTAATCCTTGGATGGAGAATATGTCGATACAGAGGACCAACTATAGGAGCAGAATTCGAAATGATCTGTACAGATTAGAGAGATGGTGTTCAACAGTGACAAATGCAAGATACTCCACTTAGGCAAAAAAAAAAAAATGTAAAGATACAGAATGGGGGACACCTGGCCCGACAGCAGTATATGTGAAAAAGATATTGAAGTCCTCATGGACAACAAGTTAAACATGAGCCAGCAATGCGATGTGGCGGCAAAAAGCCAATGGGATTTTGGCCTGCATAAATAGGAGTATAGGGTCTAGAACCAGGGAAGTCATGCTACCCCTCTATTTTGCCTTGGTCAGACCACAACTAGAACCACACTGTGTCCAGTTCTGGGCACCAAAATTGAAGAGAGATGTTGACAAGCTGGAATGTGTCCAGAGGAAAGTGACTAAAATGATCAAGGGTCTGGAAAACAAGCCCTATGAGGAGCATCTTAAAGAGCTGGTCATGTTTAGCCAGCAGAAGAGAAGGCTGAGAGGAGACGTGATGGCCATGTATAAATATGTGAGGGGAAGTCATAGGGAGGAGGGAGCAAGCTTGTTTTCTGGTGCCCTGGAGACTAGGACACTTCAAACTACAGGAAAGGAGATTCCACCTGAACATTAGGAAGAACTTCCTGACTGTGAGAGCTGTTCAGCAGTGGAACTCTCTGCCCCGGAGTGTGGTGGAGGCTCCTTCTTTGGACTCTTTTAAATAGAGGCTGGATAGCCATCTCTTCAGGGTGATTGAATGAAATTTTCCTGCTTCCTGTAGGGGGTTGGACTGGATGGCCCACGTGGTCTCTTCCAAATCAATGATTCTATGATTCTATAATATTTTTACATAGTAGTCAGTCCTCTTTAGCTTTTACCCAGTATGGGTCCCCAGATGCTATTGAATGACAACTCCTGTACAAACTGGGGATAATGGGAATTGCAACCCAATAGCACTTGTAGCTCAGAAGTGGGGAAAGGTAAAAGTACAATTCAAAGTCAGATATCATATCCACAAGTCTTGTATCTAAATTGAAACCCCACTGTCCTGTCTAAACAACAAACTATAGCCTTCCAGATGTTATTGTACCACAGCTCCCATCATCTCTAATTATTATGCCTAGTGATAAGGAATGTAGGAGTTATAGTCCAGCACCTGGAGGGTCATTTAAAATGACATGCCAGACCAGATTCAGCCCACAGGCCTTGAGTTTAACAGATGTGATTGAAACAGACCTGATCCTGCCCTGCCTATGGAATCAAAGAATCATTGAGTTGGAAGAGACCACAAAGACCATCTAGTCCAACCTCCTGCCATGCAGGAAAATACAATAAAACACCCCCAATAGATGACCATCCAGTCTCTGCTTGAAATTCTGCAGAGAAGGAGATCCCACCATACTTCCAGGCAGCATATTCCACTGCTGAACAGCTCTTACAATCAGGAAATTCTTCCTAATGGTTTGGTGGGATCTGTTTTCCTGCCATTTGAATCCATTGCATTATGTCCTGATCTCTAGAGCAGCAGAAAACAAGCTTGTCAGGAGATTCAATGTGGCATCTTTTCAAATATTGAAACACAGCTCTCATGTTCCCTCTTAGCCTTCTCTTCTCCAAGTTAAACATATGCAACTTCCTAAAGCACTCCCTATAAGGCAGGGGTCAGGAACCTTCGGCTCTCCAGGTGTGGTGGACTTCAACTCCCACTATTCCTTGAGGCTCGGCATTCACCCCAAAGGCTTACCTTGGCCTCAAGGAATTGTGGGAGTTGAAGTCCACCACACCTGGAGAGCCGAAGGTTCCCCATGCCTGCTATAAGGTTTCCAAACCCAGAGGCAGCCCTAGGTAATTTTCAATGGTAAGCAAACAGTATTTTGGCACCTCCTCCCCCCCCCCCCCCCCAAACCAATCACTGATATATTTTCTGTTCATCATGGGAGTTATGTGTGCCATATTTGGTTCAATTCCATCATTGGTGGAGTTCAGAATGCTCTTTGATTGTAGGTGAACTATATATCCCAGTAAGACCAAACAGGGTATAGGGTTACAGCCTGTGTTGGACGGGGTCACACTCCCCCTGAAGACGCAGGTTCGCAGCTTGGGTGTGATCTTGGACCCGTCGCTGAGACTGGAACCCCAGGTTTCAGCGGTGACCAGGGGAGCATTAGCACAGTAAAAACTTGTGCGCCAGCTGCACCCGTACCTTGGGAAGTCTGACTTGGCCATGGTAGTCCACGCTCTGGTTACATCCCATATATGGGAATCTTAGGGTTCTTCCTGCCTTGGAGCCTGGCGATTCTATCGACGCCTTGGTAACTCTCTATAACGGGGAGATGGCCAGGGCGTTAGATATGATCGCACCCGAACGCCCCATCTCGTTGCGTCGTGACAGGCCATCTCCTTGGTTCACCGAGGAGCTGGCTGTGATGAAGCATACGAGAAGGGGGCTAGAGCGCAAATGGAGGAAATCTCGAGATGTGTCTGATCGAACACGGGCTAGAGCCTCTCTTAAGGCATACTCCGTGGCCATACGGGCGGCCAGGAAGTCATTCACGACCGCTCGTATAGCATCTGCAGCAAATAGATCATCGGAGCTGTTTCGGGTCGTGGGAGAACTCCTCCACCCACCTGCGGTGGAGGAGGTCCCTGACGACCCCGCAGCTCGGTGTCGCGATTTCGCACACCATTTTGCAGATAAAGTCGCCCAGATACGTCTCGAGCTCGACTCCAATTCCATCGCAGTGCCAGGAGAGGTGACGGAGGCACCTGCTTGTCCAATTTTGTGGGATTCTTTTAGGCTTGTTCTTCCTGAAACCGTGGAGGAGATTATTGGGGCTGTGAGAGCGACCACTTCATCTCTGGACCCATGCCCATCTTGGCTCATTAAATCAGCCAGAGGGGGGTTGCTTGACTGGTTTGTACCGATTGTCAATGCATCGTTGGAGCAAGGAATTTTTCCATCTAATTTGAAGCAGGCCGTGGTTCGCCCACTTATCAAAAAAGCTTCCCTTGACTCCACGGTGCTGAATAATTACAGGCCGATCTCCAACCTCCCCTTTTTGGGTAAGGTGCTGGAGAGGGTGGTCGCCTCTCAGCTCCAGGGTTTCCTAGACGATACCAACTACCTAGATCAGTCACAGTCTGGTTTCAGGCCTGGTCATGGCACCGAGACAGCCTTGGTCGCCTTGGTGGATGACCTCCGCAGAGAGCTGGACAGGGGGAGTGTGACCCTGCTGGTTCTCTTGGACATCTCAGCGGCTTTCGATACCATCGATCATGGTATCCTTCTGGGTCGTCTCTCCGGGATGGGCCTTGGGGGCACGGTTTTGTCGTGGCTCCAGTCCTTCCTGGAGGGACGAACTCAGATGGTGAAGCTGGGAGACGCCTGCTCGGACCCCTGGCCTTTGACCTGTGGGGTCCCGCAAGGCTCGATTCTGTCTCCCATGCTTTTTAACATCTACATGAAACCGCTGGGAGAGGTCATCCGGAGTTTTGGAGTTGGGTGCCATCTCTACGCGGATGACACACAACTCTACTACTCTTTTCCACCTAATTCCAAGGAGGCTTCTCAGGTGCTAGACGAGTGCCTGGCCGCTGTGTCGATCTGGATGAGGAAGAACAAGCTGAAGATCAATCCCGACAAGACAGAGGTCCTCCTGGTCGATCGTAAACCGGATCGGGGTATAGGGTGGTCACCTGTGTTGGACGGGGTTACACTCCCCCTAAAGCCACAGGTCCGCAGTTTGGGCGTCCTCTTGGATTCTTCGCTTACACTTGAGGCTCAGGTGTCGGCGGTATCCGGGAGGGCCTTTGCGCAACTGAGACTTGCGCGCCAACTGCGACCATACCTCGTGAAGGCTGATCTGGCCGGGGTGGTCCATGCCTTGGTCACCTCTAGAATGGATTACTGCAATGCGCTCTACGTGGGGCTGCCCTTGAAGACGGCTCGGAAACTTCAATTGGTCCAGCGGGCAGCAGCCAGGATGCTAACCGGGGCTCATTATCAAGAGAGGTCTACCCCTCTGTTCAAGGAGCTCCACTGGCTGCCATTTATTTTCCGAGCCCAATTCAAGGTGCAGGTGCTTACCTACAAAGCCCTAAACGGTTTGGGACCACCCTACCTGCGTGACCGCATCACCATCTACGAACCCACACGCTCGCTTCGGTCATCTGGAGAGGCCCTGCTCGTGATCCCACCCACGTCGCAAGCGCGCTTGGTGGGGACACGGGACAGGGCCTTTTCTGTGGCGGCCCCCCGACTTTGGAACGCCCTCCCAAAAGATCTCAGACAGGCCCCCACTCTAGCCGTTTTCAGAAGGAATTTAAAAACTTGGCTGTTCCGTTGTGCCTTCTCAGACTAGGAATCCCCACCCCAAGTCCTAGTAGCACCTTAGCATAACTAATTGTCGCTGCACACTGCACTTTTAATCCCACGTGCCTCCTGCCATTTCAGCACTTTTAACCCTTGTACCCCAGTGTGCCGGCCGAACCAGTTTTAATAATGTCTTGATGTACTGCTATTGTTGTTATTTTGCTTATTGTTTGATTTGCTTAGTTACTGTGGTGTTATGCTATTTTGTTTATTGCTGATTTGCTTGCTATTGTGATGTTATGCTCTCTATTGTATTGTTGTTTTGAGGCTTCGGCCTGTGTAAACCGCATCGAGTCCTTCGGGAGATGCTAGCGGGGTACAAATAAAGTTAATAATAATAATAATAATAATAATAGGCTACTGCAACACTCTCTACATGGGGTTGCCTTTGAAGACTGCTTGGAAGCTTCAAATGGTCCAGCGCTCGGCAGACAGGTTGCTAACAGGAGCGGCACTCAGGGAGCATACTACTCCTCTGTTGCGCCAGCTCCACTGGCTGCCAGTTTGCTACCGGGCATAATTCAAAGTGCTGGCTTTAGCCTATAAAGCCCTAAATGGTTCTGGCCCTACTTACCTCTCCAAATGCATTTCCTCCTATGAACCGACTAGGACACTAAGATCATCTGGGGAGGTCCTGCTCTCTATCCCGCCTGCATCACAGGCGCGCTTGGCGGGGACGAGAGACAGGGCCTTCTCAGTGGTGGCCCCTCGGCTGTGGAATGCCCTGCCTGCAGATATCAGATTGGCCCCCTCCTTGCTGGCATTCTGGAGGAAAGTGAAGACCTGGCTGTTCGAACAAGCATTTGATTAAACAGTGTAATTGAACATAGGAATACGGAATAATGGATGACGAGACTGGATTCTGATTTTATGTTGAGGCGCTAATGATTGTTATACTGATGTTAATGAGTTATGTTATAATTGTTTTTAATTGCCATATACTTGTTTTGTGATGTTTTGTATTGATGTTGTTCACCGCTTTGAGTCGCCTGAGGGCTGAGAAAAGCGGTATAGAAATAAAGTAAATAAATAACCACAACTCGCATATGTCAAGGTCTATTTTCCCCCAAGAGCACCTCAAGAGCGTCCCTGGGCAAAATCAACTATCCTGCAAATGCTTACTTTGTGTAATGGGTTGAGCCACCCCTGTCCAAACCTTTGCTCATTTTGGTCTCCCTACCCATTCAGACATTTGTTGCATTTGGGGTGCCATGACACAAAATTAAACCACTTCTGGCCTTAACCTAATAGCAAATTTGAGAGGCAAATTTGGATGTTCCCCTTTAGAACCAGAATTTCCCCAGAGGATGAGATGCCATCCATCCATCCACAACTTGAGCCTGTGTTCGAAGACTCTTACGAAACTGGTGTCAGAGAAGCCATCAGCAATCTTGTTTCATTGCTTAACTCCTGTTTATTTTTATGGTTTCATAGATCTACAAAGAAACAAAATAAAGCAACAAACAAAGAACTCTAAGGCAGAAAACATGTCCCAGGCTGCCCTAAGCAGTCATGCGAATTGGCCCTAAGATGTCAACCATACTGAGAAATGATTGTGCCAACCATTTAAGTAGATTGGCGCTCATGCTGTCAACTTGCGGCTTTCTCTGTACATGTGAAGGGAAAGAAGCTTATTTCCATATCTTAATTAAAATTTCTATTAATCCCATCTGAGGCTTTGTAACTTCAGGATGCATGCACAGAAAATAATAACATTATTATTTCTGATAAACACTTGAGACTGATTATTCCACAGGGTTTAGCATGTCTTGCACTGATGAATGGCAGCAACAGATCCTCATTATAGGACAAGAGTTTTTAAAAAGGATGAAATGCAATTATTATTGTTGTTATTTTTTTATGTGACTCTGTCTGGAAAACTAAACTGATATGCACCGCAAGTTCAGCAATGTGTGCTGGGTTGTATTTTGTCACATAACCATGCAAAAAGATAATTTGACTAGCTTTCTGAGAAATGTTCCGGTTCCGGCATGGTGGCTGGCAGCAAAAACGCTGTGCTGCTCGGCCAAAATTCTAATCTGGGGGAATCCGGAGTCCCCCCCCCTGCCTACCACCTTCAAAACTGGGGGGGTGAAAACCCCAAAGCCTCGGGCCCCGTTTGAGGGGCAGAAGACCGGGAAAGAGGCCGGAGAAAGCCAGAAATCCGGTGAGACAGTGAAGGTGGAGGTGGAGGAAACACCCGTCGCCCGTCGCCATCTTACCGCGGCCTACCGGCACTTGCTGCCGAGGTCTGAGGCTCAGCCAGCCGGATTGCCACCGTCGCCGCTTGGCCCCCGCCACCATCGCTGACGGTAGGGAGACTGTCGGGGGGCCACTGGACCATCGCGCTGACCGCCCGAAGGAGGGCGGCGCTGAAGGAGGGACGCCGGGTTGCCGCTAGGCCGCTAGGCCGGCAAGTTATCGCGGCTGAGTGCTGCCCGGCCGAAAGGAGGAGTCAAGTGCTGCCTGGCCTCCCGGCGTGCCGCTGAGCCGCTGAATCCGCCGCCGCCGGCTGCTGGAGTGGAAGTGGGGAAGCCGAGGGACGGACCGCCGCCGCTGAGCCGCTGTGCCGCCGAGCCGCCGTTGCCGGACCACCATTGCCGCCGGCCGCCGGGTGGGGGGGCTGGGCGCCCCCTGGCCCCTGCAACCGCGGTCGGTGGAGAGCCATTGCTCGGCTCTGCTGGGCTATTGCACCATTCGGCTTCTGCTGGGCTGCGAGGCTGTTGCGGGGCTCCTGGGCTGTTAGCCCGTTTTGGCATCAGGCGAGCCCGCCCCCATCCTCCATCTTGGACGAACTTTTTCATCGAACCTCCCCATCGGCGACCGAGTCCGCCCCGCCTTCGCATTTCCGGGTAAGCCCGCCCCATCGGCACAGAAGATCTTGTGCCGCTACCCTCCGCCAGGCTATCGCTGATCATCGAGGGCTGTTTGGTCGGAAGGACAGCCGAGCGTTGCCTGGCCTCACCCATCAGTTGACTGGCCGCCAAACCATCGCCACCACCAGCTGTAAATTGGAGAGGCCAGGTGCTGGGCCGACACCGCTGAGCCACCGCCGCCGGTCCGCCGCCGCCGCCGTCCGCCGCTGGCCGCTGGGTGTAGAGACCGGATGCTCCTGGCCTCCGCAACCGCCGCCGGGGAAAGTCATCGTTGCTGGGCCTGCCGGGTTGTTGGGCCGCGGCTGGACCGTTGAGCCGCTCCATCTTGGGCGAGTCTGACATTACTGAACGCCATTTCGAACTGGCCACGGCTGCGTAGCCTCCATTAGATCTTCAAGCAGGCTTCTTCGCTGTGATTCACTGAGCAAAGTGTGACTAACCATCTATGCTGCACCACCCCCGAGTTATCAACTCCGGAAGCCTATCCGCTGGTTTACCAACCGTCTAGAGTCTCATTAGAGTCTCACCGGGGTCATAGCAATATTAACTAAGATCGTATAATATCAACTAGCACTTTCCGATAGTTTGTTTGTCATCTGTTAGAACATCTAGGCGCCCGCCTTCTGCTGCTAGACTGCACCAGCACTTTCACCCCTGCCCTGTCCCTCTGTGCCGCACTTTATACCACTAAGTAGAGCACTTTAGACCTAGCACCTTATTAATGTGCCTTTGAATGTGTTTTGCTGCTAAGTAATCTACGATCATCCTCGCTCATTGACGGACTGCTTCTGAAATTCTTGCACTTTAAGAACTAGTTATATTATCATTACCATCTGCAGTGCGGTTACCCATGTGGCCCCCTGCCCCCCTCTGGATACTGTTTATGTTGCTCTGGTGTGGTGGAGGGGGTGGGAGAGGAGGTAGTCCGGAGCATGAGATTGAGAGTGTGGTGGGGAGGGGGGAGGTGGGGGAGGGGGGATGCTGGCAAGAACCAATAAACTTAACAACAAGCATAGGAGAAAGCACTCTTATGGCTCAGAACTGCGGCATGGAGGGGGGGAGGTGTTCCACTAGCCGAGGGGCCCCCATAGAGGTCGTGGTGGGAAGGAGGAGATGCGGGAGAAGGAGACCTCGAATTCGGCCTGATTCGGACCGCTTTTCCAAATTAACTATTCCCAATAGGTCTCCTAAGGTAATTTGGTGTAACCAGGTGAGCGGGCCCTCCGGCTTGAAGGTGGTGTTGTTGAACGCCAGGTCTGTCAACGGGAAAACAACTTGGATCCAGGACTTAATCCTGGAGGAGCGGGCAGATCTGGCGTGCATCACGGAGACCTGGTTGGATGAAGCGGGGGGCGTAAATCTCTCCCAGCTTTGTCCTCCAGGGTTCTCCGTGCAACACCAACCAAGAGCCGGAGGACGGGGAGGCGGGGTCGCAGTGGTCTATAGAGATACCATCCATCTAACCAGGAGCCCCATCCCGCAGACCACAAATTTTGAATGCGTCCACCTGAGGGTGGGTGACCGGGACAGAATAGGGATTCTGCTAGTGTACCGTCCACCTCGCTGCACTACAGTCTCCCTACCTGAGCTAGCGGGGGTGGTCTCGAGCCTGGCGGTGGAGTCCCAACGGCTTCTTGTGCTGGGGGACTTCAACATCCACGCCGAGGCAACCCTCACAGGTGCGGCTCAGGACTTCATGTCCGCCATGGCAACCATGGGGCTGTCCCAAAAAATAACTGGCCCCACCCACTGTGCTGGACACACATTGGACTTGGTTTTCTGCCAGGGATGGGAGCAAGGTGGCGGTGTGGAGGAGTTGTCCATCTCTCCGTTGCCGTGGACCGACCACTTCCTGATTAGGTTTAGGCTCACTGCGCCCCCTAACCTCCGCAGGGGTGGAGGACCCATTAAGATGGTCCGCCCCAGGAGGCTAATGGATCCGAACGGATTCCTGATGGCTCTTGGGGAGTTTCCCGCCACCGCGGTAGGCGACAATGTCGAGGCCTTGGTCGCTCTCTGGAATGGGGAGATGACCAGGGCCATTGACATGATCGCTCCGGAACGTCCCCTCTCAAGTAACCGAGCTAAACCAGCCCCTTGGTTCACTGAGGAGCTGGCAGCGATGAAGCGAAAGAAGAGGGTTCTAGAGAGCGTGTGGCGATCGGACCCAAGCGAGTCAAACCGAGCACGGTTTGTGTCCTTTTTGAGGGCATATGCCGCGGCAATAAAAGCCGCAAAGAAAACTTTCTTTGCGGCCACTATTGCGTCTGCAAAGAACCGTCCGGCGGAGTTGTTCCGGGTTGTCAGAGGTCTTTTAACTCCCCCCACCGGTGGGAGCCCTGACAACTCGGCAACGCGCTGTGAAGCATTTGCTCGGTTCTTTGCAGACAAAGTCGCTTTGATCCGTTCTGGGCTGGACGCCACATTAGATGCAGTCTCTGTGGATGTGACACAAGCACCTGCTTGTCAGATTTTGTTGGATTCTTTTCAGTTTGTGAAACCCGAGGATGTGGACAAGGTACTTGGAGGAATGAGACCCACCACGTCCATCCTAGACCCCTGCCCATCCTGGCTTCTTAAGGAGGCCAGAGGGGGATTGGCCGAGTGGGTAACGGTGGTGGTTAACGCCTCCCTTCGGGAAGGCAAGATTCCAGCGAGCCTAAAACAGGCTGTTATAAAGCCGCTGTTGAAGAAACCATCACTTGACCCCACTAAATTGGACAACTTTCGGCCCGTTTCCAATCTTCCCTTCTTGGGCAAAGTCATGGAAAGCGTGGTGGCCTCACAACTCCAGGTATTCTTGAGAGACACGGATTATCTGGATCCGGCACAGTCTGGTTTCAGACCGGGACATGGTACCGAGACGGTCTTGGTCGCCTTAGTGGATGATCTGCGCCGGGAGCTAGACAGGGGGAGTGTGTCCCTGTTGGTGCTCCTGGACCTCTCAGCGGCCTTCGATACCGTCGACCACGGTATTCTTCTGGGACGCCTTGCAGAGATGGGCCTCGGGGGCACTGCCCTGCAGTGGCTCCGGTCATTTCTGGAGGGTCGTACTCAGAAGGTGTTATTGGGGGACTCCTGTTCAACGCCACAGCCGTTGACCTGTGGCGTTCCTCAGGGTTCCATCTTGTCCCCCTTGTTGTTTAACATCTACATGAAGCCGCTGGGTGAGATCATCCGGAGTTTCGGGGTGCGGTGTCACCTGTACGCAGATGACGTCCAACTCTGTCACTCCTTCCCACCTGCTACTAAGGAGGCCGTCGAAGTCCTGAACCGGTGCCTGGCCGCTGTAATGGTCTGGATGAGGGCGAACAAACTGAAATTAAATCCAGACAAGACAGAGGTACTCATGGTCAGTCGCAGGGCCGAACAGGGTATAGGGTTACAGCCTGTGCTGGACGGGGTCGCACTCCCCTTGAAGGCGCAGGTTCGCAGCTTGGGTGTGACCCTGGACTCATCGCTGAGCCTGGATCCCCAGGTTTCAGCGGTGACCAGGGGAGCATTTGCACAGCTTAGGCTCGTGCGCCAGCTGCGCCCGTATCTTGGGAAGTCTGACTTGGCCACGGTGGTACACGCTTTGGTCACATCCCGCCTTGACTACTGCAACGCTCTCTACGTGGGGCTGCCCTTGAAGACGGTCCGGAAGCTCCAACTAGTCCAGCGCGCGGCAGCCATGTTGCTAACGGGAGCTGGACGCAGAGAGCATACAACGCCGCTGCTGTCTCAGCTCCACTGGCTGCCGATCTGCTACCGGGCCCAATTTAAGGTGCTGGTGTTATCCTACAAAGCCCTAAACGGTTCCGGCCCAAAATACCTGGCAGACCGCATCTTGGCCTATCAGCCCACGAGGGCCTTGAGATCATCCGGGGAAGCCCTCCTCTCGGTCCCGCCTGCCTCACAGGCACGCTTGGCGGGGACGAGGGAACGGGCCTTCTCGGTGGTGGCCCCCCGGCTGTGGAACACCCTCCCTGCTGAAGTTAGACAGGCGCCCTCTCTGATGGCCTTTCGTAGGGGCCTGAAAACATGGCTCTTCGAGCAGGCCTTCAACTGAGTGTATTGGAATGACAATGGAACGAACTAGGACTACGAATTTTGGCTATGACCCCAGGACTTGACGAAGCGGATTTTAGTGTGGGTATATGTTATGTTGTATTTGTCTGGTCTGTGTCGCCACGGCTCACTGTACACTGTCTGTTTGTTGTTGTTCACCGCCCCGAGTCGCCCTCGGGCTGAGAGGGGCGGTCAATAAATGCAAGAAATAAATAAATAAATAAATAAATGCATATTTTTCACTGTAAGACACTTAAGTAAACTCGTCGATGTTGGTTTATAGCATTGTTTCTCCTGTTAGGAGTACAGTCAGATCTCCGTATTCATAGATTCTGCATTCACAAATTCAACCACCCACAGCTTGAAAGTATTCAAAATATATTCTAAAAAACAACCCATTTTATATAAAAGATACATTTGACTCCACCATTGTATATAACGAGACTTGTGCATCCAAAAACCTCATCCTCATTCTCTTATATGCTTCCTGTGGGTTTATTGGATCTTGTTGGGAATCAGAGATGTTAGGCTCAAAAAATAACCCTCACTTGGAGCGATTCCACCATAAACCCTTGCGCTATGCTACTCTGCTGCTGAATATGCATGAGCAGTGTGGAACACATCTAACCACACTAAAACAGTAGATGTGGCTCTTAATGAGACATGCCACATTTTCACGGGATGTCTGCACTCTACACCACTGGAGAAATTACACTGTTTAGCCGGTATTGTACCACCTGACATCTGCCGGGAAGTAGCAGCCAATAGTGAAAGGACCAAGGCAGTGACATCTCCAGCTCATCCCTTGTTTGGGTATCAGCCAGCACATCAACGACTTAAATCAAGAAATAAGATCTACAGAGAGACTCGCTGGAACACCTCAGCAAGCAAGAGTCCAAAAGTGGCAGGCTCAAACCTCAATCAATGGCTGATACCAAATGGGCACACAGAAAACTGGGCACACAGAAAACTGGGTGACTTGGAAGGCGCTGAACAGACTGCGCTCTGGCACCACAAGATGCAGAGCCAATCTTAAGAAATGGGGTTACAAAGTGGAATCCACAACAAGCGAGTGTGGAGAAGAGCAAACTACAGACCACCTGCTGCAATGCAACCTGAGCCCTGCCACATGCACAATGGAGGACCTTCTTGTGGCAACACCAGAGGCACTCCAAGTGGCCAGATACCGGTCAAAGGACATTTAATCAACTACCAAGCTTGCAAATTTTGTTTTGTGTATGTTTGTTTGTTTTGTTCTGTTAGAAATGTAATACAATTGTCTGGTTGCCCCTGACACGATAAATAAATAAATACCATAAATAATATAGCAGAGTGCTAGAAGCAGACTTCATAACCAACAGAAACTTACATGTGGTGAGTCAGGATTAGCTTCTATACAACAGGATGGCACGAGATTGCAGAGACAGAACTTTAGGTTCAAAATATTTATTCAAGAAAAGAAATCCATTCTAAATAGAAGAGTCTTGCAGCTAACTAGCTTTTTAAGCTCCTCATCTAAGGAAGGTAAAAGGATAAAATATCAAAAGTATCCATGCAGCTACATTTTGCCTGGAGAAAGCAAAATGTGTCCACACTGGCAGGGAGATAAAGGCAGAGAGAGGGCAATGGAGAATCGCCACATGGCCAAGCCAGGGCAATAAAAATAGATTTAAAGAGGAAGTTACCTCATCCCTCACAGAGATTCTATTGCTACATTTTCAAAGTGGGGAGGACATCATTGATTATGATGTATAATTGATTGTTTTAATTATTGTTTATATGTGTTTATTTTTATCTTATTGTTGTGTTGGCATCGAATTATGCCTTTTGTAAGCCGCCCTGAGTCCCCCCTCGGGGGTTGAGAAGGGTGGGGTAGAAGTGTGAGAAATAAATAAATAAATAAAAACAAACCCCCCTCTGGGATCTAGACATCCCCATTATTGCAAAAGTTACCACAATAAAAAGAGGGCCGTCCAGATGATGTTCTGAACAAACCAGCATTAATCCCCTCCCACTGGCTCACCTGGCGCATCATTTCTACACGCTGGGAGAGCTTGCCGAGGCTTCTAATGGAGGACAGGTAAGTTTTTACTACTAAGGAGTCTGGGGGCTTTCTAAGGAGTCTGGGGGCTTGGGGGAGGGGTGGAATGGTGTCTGGACTGTAGTATTCTGCAGTCCAGAACTGGAAGTACTAGATTTATTCTGCGCCTTCCAAGAAGGCACAGAATAAATCCACAAACATATTAATTTGCCATAAAACGGGGTTTTCCTGGTTTGTGTCGAATTAATGCAGTTTTTGCAATAAAGGACATGCCCTGGGTTATTTGATTCCACACTGCCATATATTCCAGTTCAAAGCAGATAATGTGGGATTTTATTCAACTGTGTGGAAGGGGCCTTAGCCATTCCTCATAGGGCTTGGTTTCCAAACCTTGATCATTCTGGCTGCCCACGTTCCAGCTCATGAATATCCTTCTTGAATTGTGGTGCCCAGGTGAGGTCTGACCAAAGCAGAATAGAATGATCTAGACACTAGAACCTATTGATGTTGCGTGGAACATGGAAAATTGGTGATATATCATGTGATTATACGCTAATTATGTTGTATGTGAGTGGGTTTGTTATAAAAGACTGAAGGAAGGAACAGCTGTAAAAAAAATCGAGACTGCCATGGCTAAAACCTCAAAATGGCTTTCAGGGCCCCAACTCCATTGCTCTTAAGAGGTCATTTCAATTTATACCTATATTTACAACAGGACAGGCTTTGGGTTTATAATCATAGCAATAAAACAGCTCATCAGTAACTTCTTAAGGAAACTTGTTATTACTGAAAATGACACTCTTAATTGTCTCCAGACGTTCGGCAAGTGTACGGAGTGGAATGGCCTGATAAGCTATTGAGCTATTAAGGGATGTAGAATCAATTAATGTAGTGAGATAAGAAAGTAATATCCTACCTAGGTAAACTAACTAAATAGCACATGTCAGGCAAGTTCCCTGTGAATCCAGGTGGGGATGGTTTAAAGTGACAGGTTTTCCCACTGCTGTCTGTCAAGGTTTTTCTCCCTGTTTCTCAAGGCAAAGATATGTATTTCACCTTGACTAGCAAGTCCTCAGAGGGTTGGTATTTGCTGCTTACCATGTTCAGTTCATTTAGTTTAGTTTTATATTTTTTAGCTCAGTGTACCAAGGCTCAGTGTTAGAATTTAATGATTACTGGTCTTGTTCTCCACCACCAGTTGCACTGTTAAGTGCAAAACCAGGGAAATCATCACAAGGCTAGGATTTTGGGAGAACTGGGTTTGAATCACTGCTCAAACATGAAAGCCCACTGTGTGAACTTAGGGCCCTTCCACACAGCCCTATATCCCAGAATATTGAGGCAGAAAATACCATATTATCTGAGTATGGACTCAGATAACCCAGTTCAAAGCAGATGTGGGATTTTATGCCTTGATATTCTGGAATATAGGACTATGTGGAAAGGTTCTTAGCAACTCACTCTCTCTGAGGGCCTTTCCACACAGCCCTGTATTCCAGAATATCAAGGCAGATATTATTCAGCTGTGTGGAAGGGGCCTCAGCCTCAAAGGAAAACATCGGAAAATCACCTCACTATCTCTGAGGATGCTTGCCATAGATGCAGGTGAAACATCAGGAGAGAATGCCTCTAGACAATGGCCATATAGCCCAAAAAAACCTACAACAACCCAGTGATTCCTGTCATGAAAGCCTTCGACAATACACCTCTAAAGAAATCTTGCCAATGAAACTCTAGCATAGGTTTGCATTGTATGTTGGTACCAACTTGAAGGCACACAGCCACCCTTCTCCTTGCATTCAACCATTTGGAAGTGTTGTGCAAGAATTATACAACATGTATTGTTGTATGGAAAAATCCTGTTTTCATATAAAGAGACAGTGAGTGTTCTCTGCACAAGAAACTATTTTTTTCTGCACAAAAGCTTTTTGGTTTTTATTTTTGTATGTCTTCAGATCCTTGGGGAGGCTTCCGTGGCAAAAAGGAGTGGATCTTCTTGGTGGTGGTCCTTTTTCTTGCTGGTTTAGTTCTATTTTTGTCTTGACCTGTTGGAAAACCCATTTTTTCCCAACTGGGAATGAATATAATTGTGAATAATCTTCCCATTTTTTTCTGATCCTTGAACAGGAGTTGTGCAAGCAGGACTTTACCTAGTTCTCCTTTAAATCCATTTGGAACCCTTCTTTGGAGTTTACACTTCTTTTTAAGGCATTTATGCAGGCTAGACTGATATCTTTTTTGGCCGCTGAAACTCCTAGTCAAGGTTCAGAAGTGAGTAATGAAAGGTTTACTAGTTGGGGTGCCTATATCTCAGGGCCCAACCCTCAGTGCCCCTTCCCTTTTTTCAAAGCCACAAGATGAAGGAAGGAATGTCAGGACAAGGACACTGTCCTTTAAAAATGCTCCCTATAAAAGGTTAGGGATTTATTTGTGAACAAATCCCAACCGTTACAAACAAAATATGATAGATGGAGGCTTTAGGTAATTAAAACCCAAAATCAAAAAGCTGTAATAAAGCTGGAACCTTCTTCTGGCCAGAAAACCTTTTGAAAGAACTCTGGAACCCACCAAACGTATAAGCAATGTTAAGCCCTTGGCTTACTACAGGTATCTTTAGCTAGAATGTGCTGGTTTCGCACTCAGGCCTGTGCACTGAGGTAACACTGAAATGATAATTTCTTTAAAATATATGCTGCCACATTAAACCTTTGAGTACTGCCAGAAACTGCTTTTAAAACTTCATCCACAGAGGCACACGTGAGGCAGATGTTTTGAACAATAAAACAAAGATGTTTATTTAAGAGAACTGGAACAAAATAGGCATTAAGTTTAGTTGGTTTGAAAGATTGCCTTAAAAGCGTGTGGTTTCTTCAAGCAGTTCAAAAACTTAGTTACAAATAAAACTTCTCTCTCCCTCCAGAGATTACGGACAGGCTTTCTTCTCTGAAAGTAACCTCAAATTCCACACAGACAGTCATTGTCTTTTGGGATGTGTCACTCCACTCATAGAATCATAGAATCAAAGAGTTGGAAGAGACCTCATGGGCCATCCAGTCCAACCCCCTGCCAAGAAGCAGGAATATTGCATTCAAATCACTCCCCAGCTATTCTTCCCAAATAGCTGTAATCTTCTTACTAGCTACCTCTGCTAGCTATCTGACCAACTTCAGGCCTCTCTCACTACTCTCTTCTCCACTCCCAGCTCCTAACTCTTTCTCCTTTGACACCCAGACTCAATCTGAACTGACAGGGTTTTAAAACCCACCCTTAAAGACAATTTTTTTTCCTTTTCCAAGTTAAGCTCTGTCCACTCTCTCCCAGCCAATTACTAACTCCCCTAATTTCCATCCAAGTTCTTAAGCACACCCCCTTCAGGAAATGAGTATCTAAAATGGGTTCCCCCGGCAGCCTTTCCAAAATGGCTGTCGAACTTCCTGGGTCTACTCTCCTAGGATTTTCCTAATAATAATAATAATAATAATAATCTTTATTTCTATCCCGCCACCATCTCCCTGATGGGGACTCGGAGCGGCTTACATGGGGCCAAGCCCAGACAACATAACACAGCAATAAAATCAAAACATAATACAGCAAAAAAAATCAAAACATATACAACAAACAACAGCCTAACAGGTAGGGAATTCATCACACTCCCCAACCTTCATTCTGCTTTAGCCCCTCGGATGCATTGTGCTTTGGAGAACTGCTATAGAATATCCACAAATTCAGCTATCCACAGCTTTGATCATTTTCAAATAAAATGTCCAAGAAACAAAACTTGATCTTGTCAGTTTTTATAAAGGGCACCCTTTTTTATGCCATTTCACATAATAGTATTTGAACATTCGTGGATTTGGGTATCCACAAGGGTTTCTGGAGTTGAACTCCAGCAGATACAAGGGACACTGATGGTTAGATAGATATAACCATCAAACCTTTTTTATAAGCCCAAATATCAAATTAGCATTGAGTTTTACCTTCAAGTCTAAAACTTGGTGCTAATTTGCTTATTAAAGCTGCTCTAGGAGGAGATTTCATTATTTTCCAATTACAACGATGTTTCAAGTCAGCTGGTCAACCTTAGGTGCTATTGCTTTCATTGCTGCTGGGCTGTCTTTATAGCTGCTGATTTTGTCAATATTGTTGGTGTTATTAGCTACACTATTGTGACCTGTTTTGGTATGGGAAGAGTTCCATGGGTGTGAAACCATGTGTCACAGGACTAGTTTACATGAATAATTGCCTGGATCTACACTGCCATATAATGCAGTTTGAATCTGCATTATATACCAGTAGTCAGTGTAGACCCGTATAATCAAGTTTAACTGCACTGAACTGCATTATATGGGTATACACTGACCATATAATTCAGATTCAAGCTGCATTGGCAGTGTAGATCCAGCCCTAGTGATACTACTGAGTTTTCTTTAGTAATTAATCTTTCTGATCAACTCCTCCAAATCTATCATCCTTGACTTTAGAACAACCACCGTATTGTTTCAAAACATCCTTGATCATCACCATCACAGTTATTATAAATGTATTTTTTTTAAGGATCACACTCTCAGAATGTGTTTTTAAAACTGCTGCTGAGGTCTTTGAATTCCAAAGAAATAATACCAAGAAAGCCCTCCTTGTCATAATCCCCAGCAACACACGCACCCATACACAAGTTAGCACAATCTCACCCTCTTTTGTTCTCCTCGCTTTCTTTGTTCGTGGTGCGGTAATGAAAAATGACAGCCATATTTATTGTAACATTCCTCCAGGAATGCAAAAGATAATTACCTTCCCTTAGCACGGCGATGAGAATGAGGGTGAGTTCTATCTCCTTCCAACTGTCTGCACCTTAAGATGGGAGCGTGGATGAAATGCAAATAACCAGACCTGTAAGAGTAATTAAGGGGTGGAAAAATGAATGCTGCAGGTTGGTGAGCCAGAAGTAGGCTGGAAGATTAGGATCAGGAACATTTGGGTTGTGTCAAATGAAACCCAGACAATCTCTTGTGACGTGTGCTCTCAAAGGCCATTGATAGCATCCAAGCTGTCTTTCATTTCTTGAGGACACCTCCTGTTGCTTTAAGATATGCTTTTGACTGTGTATTTGACTGCTACAAAAATCAGTGCTTTGGGACTGGATGTGGCTTTTGTGATAGAGTAACTTCTGGATTACTACAATACGTATGTTTCCAGAAATTGATACTGTGGTGTTATCAATAGTTGGAAACAGAGCATGGGAAGTTACTTTTTTTAAAACTATAACTACCCAATCCAGTTTGGTCTTTGCATTTTGTTGTTTATTTGTTTAGTTACTTCCGACTCTTTGTGACTCTTTGCTCTTTGTCAGCCCATGTTCCTTTTCCCTTAACTTCCCCCAGCATCATTATAATAATTATAATAATGGAGAGTCATTGCAGACTCTCCAATAATTTATAGATGAACATTTAGAGATATATGGCCAAGCCATACCAGAGAGAGCTCAATATGGCAAAAGCTCTTAGAGATCACACAAGCTAAGAAGGGATGCAGCAGTTTGCTTTTGCCTGAGTCTTCTGGGAAGGGAAAGATTCTACCCACTCCCCTCTTTCCTTGCCTGCTGAGTGAATTAAGTGGAAATCACTTTTGTACTTTGAATTTAGTTTACAGCAGTTGAAGTAAGGTGAAGACAAAGGTGGAGAATGAAAGGGAGTGATTTACGACCAGCTGAAAAGCAGCCAAAGATGGACTGATAGATGACTAATTGGACTGTCCCTTCCAAATTGGGACTGTTAGCAGGTATGCCACTGTGATACCATTGTACCCCAGTAGAAAGTTGAATAAGCATAGGCATTCTATTCAGGCTGGATCTACATTGCCTAGATCTACATTGCCTGAACTTGCATGATTTTAATTGATGTTTTAATAATTGATGTTTTAATTATGTGGTTTTAATTGCAATTGTTATTTTTGGAATTGGATGTTGTCAGCATCAAATTGCTGCCTGTTGTGAGAAGGACAAGATACAAATGTGGAAAATAAATAAATTATATCCCAGAATCTGATCCCAGATTATCTGCTTATCTCAGATTATGTGGAAGCATAGACTCATATAATCCAGTTTAAAGCAGATAATCTGTGATCAGGGCAGTGAAGATCCAACCTCAAAGGGTTTCATCAACAGCACAGGGAAATATCATAGATATATCATGGATATATCATAGATAGGAATGGATCCTTCAGCTTCAAAGCCACCTCATTTCTCTTAACATGCATAGGTGACATGAACAAGATGACAAGATATAGATAGATATTGGAAGCTTTTAAACAGGGGCTGGATGGCCATCTGTCAGGGGTGATTTGAGTGCAACGTTCCTGCTTCTTGGCAGGGGGTTGGACTGGATGGCCCATGAGGTCTCTTCCAACTCTTTGATTCTATGATTCTATCATCTACACAACAAGTATTCCTCAAGTTGTAGCACACACCATATAAAGTATGACAAACAAATCAAAAAGCAGGACTAAACGATTACAGAACTGATTGAAGACAGGAAATGGCAGAATCCACGAGTGGTCACTACAACTCCCATCTGAGATCACTCAGATCTATCGTTAGTGAACTTTAATTATCTATTCCGGACAGTAATGCTGCCCTCTCAAAGGGTCTTAGTAGCAGGCCTTTTCCTTGCCTACAGACAGCCACCTAATTTCAGACAAATTCTTATCTACAGAAGGGAGCAAAACATGGATATTGACGACCTTGCCAGGAGCCCAGATGCAAACTCTCAAGTCTAACTTGGGAAATGTCATCACAGGACCTAATCATGTCACCCACATTAGAGGTACTTTGTAGTTTGATGAGGGACTTAGAAGTCCCTTTAAAAGAGCTCTAGTGCTGTAATTCAAGAGAGCGCATTAGAGAATTCTATGTCCCTCACCAAATTGTGTGTGCCTTCAAGATGTCTGTTGACTTATGACCACTGCATGAATTTTCATAAGGCTTTCTTAAGCAGGGAATACTCAGAGGTGGTTTTGCCAGTTTCTTCCTCTGAAATATTGCCATCTCAGAATTACATAGAATGTAGTTAAAATACTGTTGACTGGCTGTTTCTCTGCAATGTGGAAACTTCCACCACTTTATAGAAAAAGACTGTGACCTTGGACCCTTTCACAATTGTTGCACTATGAGATGCCACTTTAATGGCCATGGCTACATCCTATGAAACTTGGGTTTTTTAATTTGATGATGCACTAAAGGAGATCTTTGGCTGAGAATTTTAAATGCCCCTTCTTGTACTTCAAATCCCATTTTTTCATAGGATGTTTCCACGGCAGTTACAAGTGTTATAACTCTGTTGTGTGAAAGGGCCATTGATAACCTGTTTGTCAACTGCTGATAAGAAAGAAGTAGTTTCAAGGCTCCTCTTCAATGTCTTATTTGAGTATTTTATCTTGAAACTGGGCTTGTGAACAGCCTGTGAAATAGATGGTTGTTCTCTAACAGCATTTCTAACACAGGAGTGCCTTCAGACTCTCTTTTGTCAAGTTTGGCATTAAATTGCATGCTTATCAGAAAGTCCTGAAACTACACCAGTACAGGACATGGCACAGCTTCCTCCTATTATAGTCAATAGATATAAAAAAGGGAGAAGCTACCAATACAGGTCCTTTCCTGGATACACTGAAAGTTCTAAGCCTAAGGATACGTAAATGCTCTGCAATGCCCAGTTTTCTAGAATGTAGGTTACACTGACTTTCCTCAGCCAAACTTTTCTGAAAAAACACAACTTTGTGTGTGGATTAGGATTGCAATGCATGGGTGTAGCTATTGGGGGGCAGTAGGGGGTAGAATTAAGAGTGGGGTGTTGTGTAGTTTCCAGGCTGTATGGCCATGTTCTAGCAGCATTTTCTCCTCATGTTTCACGTGCATCTGTGACTGGCATCTTCAGAGGAGAATTGAGAGTATTGCCCATCAAAGAATAATTCTGCTCCCCCAGTGAAATTTCCCTTTGGTTTAGAATCAATGGGAGTAAAGTAAAATAGCTCACATGTGATTTTATTTAACTTTTCATGAAAGTTAGATCCCACTCATCAGTGGAGTGAAGACATGTCTGACTTAGTCTGGATACAATGCATTTTTACATCAGTAGCTACATTGCTGGATTTCAGGTCTGGACCCCTAGTGTCCAGCTTTCATTGGTCATCTTCAGGCAGGAGACCAGGGTGCAAACCTTGTTTTGGTGAACTCAGCTCCAGGTAAATGGAAAGGGCTTTAAGACACCAACTCAGCTTGCAAATGTTACTTTATTTGTTGCTGGAAATTGTAAATATTCCCCTAAGGGGTATACATATTTACTGTATCAGTACCCTCCAGGCCCGTAGCCAGGATTTCGTTTCGGGGGGGGGGGCGTATTTTTTTCAGGGGGGTGGGTTTCGGGGGGAGGAGGGGGCTGAGTCCAAGTGAAAGAGGGTCTAGCCTAGCAAACCTTTTGTATCATTACCCCAATACCCCCATGCATATGGGATATATTGAGTATGGCGATCAGATCATGATATGAATAAACATAACAGTTTAAATAATGCACCAGTAAGGCCTTTTCGTGAACCACCATCAGAATTTCGGGGGGGGGGGGGGTGAAGCCCCTCAAGCCCCCCCCCCCCCCCCCCCCCGGCTACATGCTTGGTGCCCTCCATCCCTCCTTCTTGTTGTTGTGTGAGGTCTCTGCTCTTTTGTATCCACCTTCTGGCTGAAAACAAATATGATCTATATCCTGTCTTCCTAAGGAGGTGAGCAACTGCAGTTGATACTTAATGCCTAACATTGCCATTGCCACAGATAACCCATAGGCCTCAGCTTTGGCTCTCAAAACCCAGGGCTGGAACAGTCCTGAACTGGCAACCTGGTCAGCAGAGCATGTGCCAATCATCTCCTTTTACAGTTGGCTTTCATATCCACAGATGTTGTATCCTTGGTTTCAACCAGTCATGGCTTGATATTTTTTAATTCCCAAAAATCAAACTTTGCCATTTTATGTAAGGGATGCAATTTTGGAATCATAGAACCATTAAAATGGAAGAGACCCCAAGCGCCACAGAGACCATGCCCCTGCCATACAGAAACACATGCTTGCTCTTAACATTCTCTTCTCCAACCCCAACATGTCAAGTTCCTTAAACTGTTCCTTGGCTTCCAGACTTTTGATTGTTTTGGACAGCTTTTGGCTTGTCAATACACTTCTTAAATTGTGGTGCCCAGAACTGGACACAGTATGATTTCAGTTTTAGTCTGAGTAAAGCAGAATAGAGTGGAACGATGACTTCCCTCAGTCTCAACACTTAGTTCTTATCAGTACAGCCTTTAGCTTTTTAAACTGCTGTTGACTCATGTTAAGCTTGTGGCCTCTACTAAGATTCCTAGATGCCTTTCACGTGTACTGCTGTTAAGCCAGGTGTCAACCTTGCTATATCTCTGCCAGTGATATATCTTACATTTCTCCCTATTGAAATTTGGCCCATGTCTGTAATATATGAGTCATTTTACTATGCCATGTAGTGAGACCTGAGCATCCACAGATTTTTGTATCCATGGGGTGTCCTGAAACTAAAGCCCAGTGAATATCAAGGGCCCACTCTATATGTCTGAATGGCTCTGCAGAACAGATGGGCTCTCTTATGTAGTTTTCAAGCCCTTCTGCCTTTGGGTGGACATATTTCTCTTTATTCATATGTATTTGCATAGAGTATGCACCGAACTGAAAGTATTTGTGCAGCATGTCTGCAGGGGTCTGTGGCTATAATCCTCACCGGAAGCTAAAAACAGAGCACTTTGCTCTTTGCCGTTCCCCTTTTAAGCTGGGCTATTATCTGCAATTTCTGTACTATGTTTCATAAGTAGAGGTTATCATATGTTGCAGGCCATCTATCCTGCTGAGGAGCCAAAACGAAGGCTTGATAATGTCGTTGCCCAAAGGTAGATAAGAGCCTCAGCCTGCTGAAAAAATCCCACAAGGTTTCCTGCGACAAAAGGGAAGTAAGGATATAATTTATTATCCCCTCCCTCAAAGGGATCTACGATTGTCTGCAAAGTCAAGCCAAGCAACTCTGCATGTTAATACATTTGTGTGTGTGTGGAAACCTGTCAGCGTCTTTCTTTGCTTTGGGGCTGGTCCATGGTGAGCAGTCTTCATATGTTGCAACTCAGGGGGGCCTGTGATCCGTGAACCTTAACTAAACTCAAGCGTTTAAGGATTCCGTTTCCTCTTGCATATAACCTTCCAGCAAGGACAAAATCACTCCCAATACAAAATCACTCTTTGAGAGATTGTGCTATTGTGGCTGGATAAAGTCAAGCACTAGTCTGGAAAGACAAATACCTACCTCTTATCATTCAATGGCTTGAGGACACTACACTGTTTTCAGTATTTAAATACATGGAATACAGATGTTAATTTTGTATGGATATTCATCTGCATCATTCTTTTAACTGAACTTTCAGTCTTTTTTGTGATTTAGTTTAGCTTTCTTATGGGCTTTTTCGGCTTTTGTCTTTGTATCTTTGTTGTTCCATATAGTTATTTATCTATCTATCTCATGTCAGGAGCGACTTGAGAAACTGCAAGTTGCTTTTGGTATGAGAGAATTGGCCATCTGCAAGGACGTTGCCCAGGGGACATCTGAATGTTTTTATATTTTACCATCCTTATATGATTTATGTACTTTAAAATGTAAAAGAGAGATACAGGCATCATCTATATAACACTGGTCAACATGTATTTTGGTGCCTCAGATGTTAGCCCTGTTTCTGATGATGATGGTGATAATGATAACTTCATTATTATATTCTGTAACCATCTCCCCGAAGGGACTTGGTCCAGCTTACATGGGGACCAAGCCCAGCAAAAAACAGAAGTAAGATATAACACAATGAAAATACATTGCATTTCAATAATTAAAACAATAAAGCTGAACAACAGACATCATAAAAACATAAGAACATCTCTAACCAACAACCAGTAGCCGAGAACAGTGGGTGTGTTCAGATCTAGGAAGGTGGGGCAAGGGCTACTGCAATACAGTTGTAAGGGCAGGGCTGGTAATAAAATGCTACAGAACCAGATAATAAGGTAGGGCTTGGGGGGCCTAGTCAATAGATGAACCAATTAATCAAAGGCACATTGAAATATCCAAGTTTTCAGGTCTTTATGGAAGGATGGGCACTAATCTAATCTCCCTGGGGAGAGAGTTCTAGAGCTGGGAGCCACCACCATGAATGCCCTCTCCCTTGTCCCCACTAACCATGCTTGTGATGGAGGTGGGAGCTTTGGGGCTTCGGGGCCGCTTTGCCCGCCGCCTCCCTGGGCCCAGCCTGGGTTTCTCCTGCCTTTGGGATGAGGCGAGGCCCTGTCCTGAAGGCAGGAGAAGGGGGGGAGGCAGCAGGCAAAGTGGCCCCAGAGCTGCTTCACCTGCCACCTCCCCCCCCTTCTCCTGCCTTCGGGATGAGGCGAGGCCCCGTCCCGAAGGCAGAAGAAGACCAGCCTGGGCCCAGAGAGGCAGCGGGCGAAGTGGCCCCGAAGCCACTTCACCTCCTGCCTCTCACCCTTCTCCATACCCCACGGGCTGGATAAATGCCCTCGGGGGGAGGGGGGCTGGCCCGTGGGCCATGGCTTGAGGACCCTTGATCTACACTGTAAAACTGATACAGTTTGATTGACACCACATTAACTGCCATGACTCAATGCTATCAACTCCTAGGATTTGCATTTTGGTGAGGAACCAGCTCTCTTCTAAAACTAGAATCAACTCCCATGATTCCGTAGCATTGATTCATTGCAGTTAATGTGATGCCAAACTGCATTCATTTTACAGTGTAGATGCACCCAAGGTTTCTCATTCATATGGTCACCATAAATTGAGGCCTACTTGATGGCAATTAAGACCACAATCTAGTAAAAGACAGAAAAGGAGAAAAAGAAGGAAAAATGCAGGAGGAACATTTGGAAATGCAGTTACAGGTGCTCAGGGTTTTGTTTCAATTATGGCTGGGAATTATTCAGTAGCTGAATGTGTTTTTAAAATATCATTGGAGCTGCCAAATTCTTAGCAGAGCAGCAAGCTGTGTTTCTGCCTGGTAAAATTAAGGCAAGGCGAGGCAAGGCGCGCACACAACTGATGACTGGAGGGAAAGAAGGACCGAGAATTGTGGATGTCACACCATCGGCTCCCGATGCACTGTTTCTATTTTCTAGCCCATATGGTGTATATAAAACCACCCAGTGTTTCACAGCTCCCATTAATAATCAGCTCAACAGGATGAGCTGCAAGACAACCTGGATAAAATGGAAGCTCTCTCATCAGCGTTCACCAGATGGGCATCTGCTCTCCCATATGAGGAAGAAAGATGGACAGCGGGCTCCGGTCCAAGGACACAGGCAGCGGCACAGAAGCAAAAGTGTCAGTTATTGATCAGCACATTCCAGAAGGAAAAGACAGTCATTTCCAATCCTAGGGTCTGCCTCTCTTGAAGGTAGCGAACAGAAGACATGTTGGAAAGGAGAACAAAGGCAATGTGCAATTGGGAACATCTGGTGGTTCTCACAAAAAAGAGCTAGACAACAGCTACTCTATCTCGATCTATCTATCTAACGTATTATCTATCTATCTATCTATCTATCTATCTATCTATCTATCTAGTCTAATCTTCTATCTATCTATGGGGGTTGTACCCACTTTCTGATACAATTGTAAAATAGCTTAGCCTATTTAAACAAATACATACCTCATTTAAAGTATACAGTTTGAGTATCACTTATCTGGGATTCCAAAATCCAAAATACAGGTAACCCTCTACATTCGCTCGCACAGAATAGAAACTATTTCTGTCTTTATACTCAGTTTGTATGTAGCAATTGA
Organism: Anolis sagrei; assembly: GCF_037176765.1. Lineage (NCBI taxonomy): Eukaryota > Metazoa > Chordata > Lepidosauria > Squamata > Anolidae > Anolis > Anolis sagrei. Next base: position 234,904,318 of record NC_090024.1, read on the forward strand.
AATAAAATGATGAAAAAGTGGGAGCAAGAGGGGGGAAACTGGGACATTTTAAAAGGAGCTGAAAAAAAAGTGGGATGGCAGAGAATTAATTGGGACTTCACTGGCCATATCATATTTTTATTGGTTTTTTTATTGATTGTGTGGTTTTATATTCATGCTAAATGTTTGAATTGTGATGTGTGTTGTTGGGGACATCAAATGGTGCCGTTGTGTAAACCGCCTTCGGGCTGAGAAAGGCAGTATATAAATATTAGGCCTGGGCGGTTTCGTTCGTTAATTTTGTAATTCGTTAAATATTCGTTATATTTAACAATTACGAAATGAATACAAAACATTTTTTCAAACCCGGAAGGGTTTTTCAATAACGAAACGGCATCCTCCATCCTTTTTACGAGCTTCTGCCCATTTCGGAAATGGGATGGAGGATGCTGGTGCCTGGGAGCCAATCCGGCGCTCCCAAGCACCCAAGCAGTGCACCGTGGCTGATTTTGATTGGCCGGGAAGCCCTTTAAAAGCGGCTCCGCGTGGCCGCTTTGCTCATTGTTGCGGAGGCGAGGGAGAAGGGAGGTCCGGGAGGGCGGCTTGCATTGGCTTGCATTGGCTTGCATTGGCTTGCATTGGCTTGCATTGGCTTGGCTTGGTTGGCTAAGCTGGATTTCCTTGCATTGATTCCTTAATTCCTTAATTCTGTTGTTGGGAGAGCGAGGGCGGTTTTTGTTAATTTGTTAATTTTCCATTTTTAAATATTTTTGAAAAATATCTTTCTTTTATTCTTAAAAAAATCAAAAAATATTCTTAAAAAAGGAAAGAATCTTGTGAGCCTGTGTGTGTGTGTTTCCCCCTGTCTTGTGGCTGTTGGCTCCACAGCGGGGAGAGCATTTTGTTAATTTTCCATTTTTAAATATTTTTGAAAAATACCTTTCTTTTATTCTTAAAAAAAATCAAAAAATATTCTTAAAAAAGGAAAGAATCTTGTGTGCCTGTGTGTGCGTTTGTCATTTGTGTAGTTCCAACCAGTGCGCTCCTTTTGCCAACAGAAAGTGCTATAATACAGTGCTCGCTCATTATTTGTGTAGTTCCAACCAGTGCGCTCCTTTTGCCAACACAAAGTGCTATATATAATATAATACAGTGCAATTAGCACGAATAACGAAATTTCGTAAATGCCTTTTGCGCATGCGCTAACGCGGTGCGCCATCTTAACGAATCGTTTCGTTATTAACGATGTATACAAATAACGAAATTTCGTTAATGCTTTGCGCATGCGCCAACGCGGGCGCCATCTTAACGAATCGATTCGTAAATATTTACGAAATTTCGTAAATACCGAACTTTTTAAAGGGAAAATTTTGTAATTATTTTAAATATCGAAACAAAAAAAACCCCCAATTACAAATCGATTTTAGAAACAAATTTTTCCGTTGTTACCCAGGCCTAATAAATATGGTAAATAAATAAATAAATAAATAAATAAATGGGCCATTGGAGGATGTGCTTCTGCAGATCTCAGTTCTTGGTCAGGGATACATAAGGAGAGAGAAAGTCCTTCAAGTATTGAGTTACTGGGTCATTTGAAATATACTATCAGCTGTACCTCAGTTTTTAACCATCGTGTGATCCCCAGTTTTACCTACCTGTATCTGGCAAAATATGTCCTCCCTAGTAATATTTTAGATCTTCCAGGTGATTCTATGAAATGTTTCTTCTGGAAACTTCCATAGAGTTCCTCTGGGAAATTTTTAGGATACCTCTCTTGGATCCTAAAGGGAGTGGGATCACATCACTCCCTTTGAACTGGTGCAGGCTCTAAGAACTGCCAGGGAGAACCTCCTCTTGCTTCTACCACCATCATAATCACAGCTGGTGGCAATGAAGGAGAGGGCCTTCTTAGTGGTGTCCCCCCCCAACTTTGGAACTCCCTCCCCGGGGAGATTAGGAAGACCCCTGTCCTCCTTTTGTAGGGATTTGAAAACCTGGATGTCTAGCAAGTTTTCAAGAATGAGTAGTCCCTAGGCTCAGTTCCCAGGTAGCCATGTCTTGCACTTCATCCACTTCCCCAGCCCTATGATTTGCTGTTTGCAGTACCCCATGCCCAGTCGTTTTATAGTTGACCATGTCCATTTGCAGCCCTGGCCATTGGTTTAGTTGAACCTCTACTGATGGAACTACAATGAAATGGGTTTTTAATATTTTGATCTTTAGTGTGTTTTAGCAGAATTTTTATGTATTTTACGATGCTTTCAGGTGTTGTTATTTTGTCTGTTAAATTTAATTATGTTGTGTTGTATTGTCAAATATGTTAATCTTGATGTAATTGTATGGTTTCTTTCTGGCAATTGAATGTTTGCCTTGCATGTTGGAAACTGCCCTGAATCCCTTTGGGAAAATAGGGCAGTATACAAATAAATGATGATGATGATGAAGAAGAAGCATCAGCAGCTTTACTTGAACTCAAAAATAATAAGAAGAACCTGCTTTAATTGAAGTCAATAATCAGAAACATCTCAAAGCACAGTAGACAAAGAAGCAGTACAAGAAAACTGCACTCCAAACCAGAGCTGACAGCTGGCACAACAAAGCATTGCACGGGCAGTTCCTTAACAAATTTGAAGGAAAAGCTGCTAAGGAGAGAACCTGGTTATGGCTCATGGATGGAACACTGAAGAAGGAGACAGAAGGCCTGATTCTTGCAGCCCAGGAGCAAGCCATCAGAACAAATGCCATTAAGGCCAGGATTGAAAAATCAGCTGATGACCCAAAATGCAGACTGTGCGAGGAAGCTGATGAAACCATTGATCATATGTTCAGCTGCTGCAAGAAAATTGCACAGACAGACTACAAACAGAGCAGTACTTTGTGGCCCAAATATTTATTTATTTGTCGTGTCAGGGCAACCAGTCAATTATATTACATTTCTAACAGTACAAAGCAAACAGACAAAATACAAAATTCGTGAGTTTGGTAGTTGATTAAATGTCCACTTGGAGTGCCTCTGGTGTTGCTGCAAGAAGGCCCTCCATTCTGCATGTGGCAGGGCTCAGGTTGCATTGCAGCAGGTGGTCAGTGGTTTGCTCCTCTCCACACTCGCATGTCGTGGATTCCACTTTGTAGCCCCATTTCTTGAGGTTGGCTCTGCATCTTGTGGTGCCAGAGCGCAGTCTGTTCAGTGCCTACCAAGTCGCCCAGTTTTCTGTGTGCCCAGGGGGGAGTCTCTCATTTGGTATCAGCCATTGGTTGAGGTTCTGGGTTTGAGCCTGCCACTTTTGGACTCTCGCTTGCTGAGGTGTTCCAGCGAGTGTCTCTGTAGATCTTAGAAAACTATTTCTAGATTTAAGTCGTTGACGTGCTGGCTGATACCCAAACAAGGGATGAGCTGGAGATGTCTCTGCCTTGGTCCTTTCACTATTGGCTGCTACTTCCCGGCGGATGTCAGGTGGTGCAATACCAGCTAAACAGTGTAATTTCTCCAGTGGTGTAGGGCACAGACACCCCGTGATAATGTGGCATGTCTCATTAAGAGCCACATCCATTGTTTTAGTGTGGTGAGATGTGTTCCACATTTCTTTATACTTTGATGGAAGGTTTGAAATATGTGCTCTTTGCTGTTTTAAGAACAATGTGTATAATATGAACCCTGCTTTTGTATGCTCTTCCTTTTAACAGGGAAATCATTGCCACATTTTAGAGATAAATCACCAAACTTTCAGGTTTCCTGATCAGAACTGGTTTTATAGTTGTTATACTGCCTGCACAGTAGTGGTTCTGTTATAAACACATGTGTCCTGCCCGCTTGCCTTAAGAGCATGTTTTCTCAGCTTTGATCCTACCAAACCTTGGCATTATTGATTCCAGCGAATGAAACATATACAGCCGACAGTGTGCCCTCCAAAGGAGATTATTTCTTTTCTGGCAAGAGAGAGGGAAACTATGGTTTAGATTGGAAGCTGGGGGGCATGTCTCCAATGCCCATGCAGATGGATACTGAAGGGGGAAAGCAGGAGCCTTTAGGAAAAGGGGAGGGAAGGAGATGTCCTGATTGTAGCTACACAGGGAACATCTGGGGCTGTAAACTGGTTTATGGGCATGGCAGCCTGCATGGAGAATCCCTTGGCAGCACAGAGGTTTAAACATTTAAAAAAAATTAAAAAGGAAACGCTAATCCACATCAGAGGGAATCATGGCCTGACACAACAGACTTGTCCAGATAAGTGTCAATTCGGCTGGATTTAAATTAGCTGGATTTAAACAACCAAGACAGGCATCGCTTTCAGATCTGGCAAATCAGGCATTTCAAATGCGCATTTTGAGAACTTTAGAATGAAAACTTTTTTCCCCTGTGGCTGGGTGGGATGAGGGTTTTGTGAAACTGATTTACTGAGAACTGGAAATGGTTGCAGTAACTATATTTCCAGAATTTGAAAGAGCAACTTTTTCAAATGCTGGATTTCTGAGCTGCAAAACTTTGCACTTCCAGCATGTCATGTTTACTGTTTGAAACCAAACTTTCAGGTTTCCTGATCAGAACAAATAAAAACCCATATTTTTTATTCTGATTTAGAAAAATGGCTTATGCCTTGAAACAGAAGGTAAAAATAGTCCAGGACAGGAGATCTTTGTAGTCTGCCTTTCTTGTTCTTGGAAACTTCTAAGAGAGACTATTTTCACCCTTTCTTCATTCAAAAGGGCCATTTTAGGACGTTTGGAAGGGTCAAGATACACGACAGTCTTGAGATGTCAAATAGACACATGGTATAGGCCGATTATTATTATTATTATTATTATTATTATTATTTGAAGCAAAACAAGGTTAGTACACAGCAAACAGGATCACTATGCTAGCTGTTGTATTGGATCACACGTCGGACACTTCCCAAGTGTTTAGATCTGTGTGATTTATCGGCGAATAATGCATGCAGATCCTAGTAGGGTGGCCTTTTGTAGCAGACAGATGGTAATTTTGTCAGTGCTGATTGTGTTTAAGTGCAGGCCAAGGTCTTTAGGACTGCACCCGGTGTGCAGATCACCACTGGGACCACCTTTACTGGCTTGTGCCAGAGTCTTTGCAGTTTGATTTTTGACTTCTTTTATAGTGTCAGCTTTCCCAGTTGTTTTTCAATCCTGCTGCCACCTGGGATTGCAACATCAATGATCCATACGTTTTAAATTATTATTATTATTATTATTATTATTATTATTATTTAACTATTTTATTATTATTATTATTATTATTATTATTATTATTATTATTTTACTGACACAAAAACACAGTATGTCACAGCAAATGAGATATATATGCTGGATTTTGTATCACAAAATCGCAAGTCGAACACTTCCCAAGCATCTAGGACTGTGTCACAACTGTAGTTGATAAAATGCATTCCAAGCCCCTCCTGTCCTTTCCAAATCCTTGGCTGTGCTAATGATCTTGATTACTGATTGGTGTCAAGGGAGGTTGCATATAGTTACATTGCTCCAGATTAATTCTTCCCCTCTTGCCTGCAGTTGGCTGCTGATCATTTAAAAATCAAGTATGTACTAACTAGGATGCACTTTCTTGAGTGTCCTAATTGAATTTCAGTTCTGCATTTTACCAAAGATTATGAGTCTGAACAATCGTTCATACCTTTTCAGAATATTGGCCAAATTACTAGGAACTTTGAGCTCTGCAATAGCTGGAATTTTCTGATGGAAAAAAGTGCATGGCTTATATTGGTTGTGATTATTGCATGAGTATTTAATGGATAGTCAGTCCTCCATAACTGAAGAACGGCCTGCCTCAGGGAAGCGTGCTTGCCCCATCCATGTTCAACATCTACACAAATGACCAGCCACTGCCAGAAGGGACAGAGAGCTTACTCTATGCTGATGATCGTGCCATTACTGCTCAAGCAGGGAGCTTTGAGATGGTTGAACAGAAGCTCTCCGAAGCTCTAGGTGCTCTTACTGCCTACTACAGCGAAAACCAGCTGATCCCTAATCCATCTAAAACACAGACATGTGCCTTTCACCTTAAGAATAGACAAGCATCCCGAACTCTGAGGATCACTTGGGAAGGAATCCCACTGGAGCATTGCAGCACACCCAAATACCTGGGAGTCACTCTGGACCGTGCTCTGACCTACAAGAAGCACTGCCTGAACATCAAGCAAAAAGTGGGAGCTAGAAACAATATCAAACGAAAGCTGACTGGCACAACCTGGGGATCATAACCAGACACAGTAAAGACATCTTCCCTTGTGCTATGCTACCCTGCTGCTGAGTATGCATGCCCAGTGTGGAACACATCTCAACATGTTAAAACAGTGGATGTGGCTCTTAAGGAGACATGCCGCATTATCACGGGGTGTCTGCGTCCTACACCCCTGGAAAAATTACACTGTCTAGCAGGCATCGCACCACCTGACATCCGCCGGGAAGTAGCAGCCAATAGTGAAAGGACCAAGGCAGTGACATCTCCAGCCCATCCCTTGTTTGGGTATCAGCCAGCAAGTCAAGAAATAGTTTTCTAAGATCTACAGAGACATTTGCTGGAACACCCCAGCAAGCAAGAGTCCAAAAGTGGTAGGTTCAAACCCAGAACCTCAATCAATGGTTGATACCAAATGAGAGACTCCCCCCTGGGCACACAGAAAACTGGGCGACTTGGAAGGCGCTGAACAGACTGCGCTCTGGCACCACGAGATGCGGAGCCAACCTTTAGAAATGGGGCTACAAAGTGGAATCCACGACATGCGAGTTTGGAGAAGAGCAAACTACAGACCACCTGCTGCAATGCAACCTGAGCCCTGCTACATGCACAATGGAGGACCTCCTTGTGGCAACACCAGATGCACTCCAAGTGGCCAGATACTGGTCAAAGGACATTTAACCAACTACCAAGCTTGCAAATTCTGTGTTTTGTCTGTCTGTTTGTTTGTTTTTGTTGTAATACAAATGTCTGGTTGCTGATGACATGATAAATAAATAGTCCTCCATATCTACGGATTTTGCATCCACTGATTCAACCATGCACAGCTTTAAACCCAAAACACAAATCTTGATTTTGCCATTTTATATCAGGCACACCATTTCACTATGCCACCAAGCACCCATGGATTTGGGTATCCATAGATAAACCTAGAACCAAAACCCAGGAGATACCTATTTATTGACTAATTGATTATTTACTACATCTATATACCACTTTTTCTCCCCCTAAAGGAACTCAAAGCGGCTTCCAACATTATAAAGGCAAAATTCAATGCTGTACATACATGTGAAAACCAAAAGATAATAGCAAGACAATAAAATATAACTATAAATTACCCTAACCAAATTAAAACATAAAATAACATTTAGACATAAAACATAAAAAATTAAACATCGATAATACAATAACATTTATATTAAAATACATCAATAAACAACATGATTTAAAAACAGTTATTAAAATAATACCATCCAAAATAAAGTCCATAGTCATTCCATTGGTCCGTTCACTATTTCTTATTCTCTTATTGCACTAAAAGCTTTGCTGTCTGAAAGCCTGATCACATAACCACATTTATACTTTCTTTCTGAATGTTGGGAAGGAAGGGGCTGCTCTAATTTCACTAGGGAGGGAGTTCCATAGCCAAGGGGCCACCACTAAGAAGGCTCCATCTCTTGTCCCCACCAGTCACACTTGCAAGGAAGGTGGGATCAAGAGCAGGGCCACCCAGAAGATCTTAGTCTCCGAGGTGGATCATAGAAGGAGATATGTTCGGACAGGTAAGCTGGGCTGAAACATTTAGGACTTTATAGGCTAAACCAGCTCTGTGTGAAACACAATCCAATTGTTGGTTTAAATGTGTTGGCTTACTTACCACATTCTTAACTGGGCTTCTTCAATTAAATCAGATTAACATGCAGTGGCACTAGTAGAATAATAGAATCATAGAATCATAGAATCAAAGAGTTGGAAGAGACCTCATGGGCCATCCAGTCCAACCCCCTGCCAAGAAGCAAGAATATTGCATTCAAATCACCCCTGACAGATGGCCATCCAGTCCCTGTATAAAAGCTTCCAAAGAAGGAGCCTCCACCACACTCCGGAGTTCCACTTCTGAATGGCTCTCACAGTCAGGAAGTTCTTCCTCATGTTCAGATGGAATCTCCTTTCTTGTAGTTTGAAGCCATTGTTCCGTGTCCTAGTCTCCAAGGAAGCAGAAAACAAGCTTGCTCCCTCCTCCCTGTAGCTTCCTCTCACATATTTATACATGGCTATCATATCTCCTCTCAGTCTTCTCTTCTTCAGGCTAAACATGCCCAGCTCCTTAAGCCGCTCCTCATAGGGCTTGTTCTCCAGACCCTTGATCATTTGAGTCACCCTCCTCTGGACACATTCCAGCTTGTCAATATCTCTCTTGAATTGCGGTGCCCAGAATTGGACACAATATTCCAGGTGTGGTCTAACTAGTAGTTGGCTATATTTGACAAGTGATGGGCATGTGGCTTGCCCATGGTCACCCAATGGGTTTTCATGGCTGAGTGGGGATTTGAACCATATTTTTAGAGTCATGATCACATGCTTAAACAATTTTGCATGCTGAAATCTAACTTCCCTAACAAACTACTCCCCAAATTCTAAAGGATGTGGTCATGACTTGCCAACTGGAATAATTGTGAAGAGTTGCTGGAAGTTGGATCTTACCTTTGAAAATTACCCAAAAAGATGAAGTTTTCCCAATTTGTTCTTGAAATGCCACCTCAACTTTGGACCCAGCTTTGGAGAAGACACTTACAAAAAAGGAGGAGTCAACCATGTGTGAAATAGATCATGATTCCTTGGGGATATTTGTGATATTGGTTGGACCAGTCAGTATCATTCGTTTGTCAGGTGAAAGTATTGACGTTATACAAAGGCCATGGCTGCTAGGTGGTAAATCACACATTTTGCCTAGCAATAGAGTTGGGAGGTCTAGGATCAGTCTTCAACATCTCCAAGTGAAAAACTGCTATGAGAGACCTCTTGAAATTTAGTCAAGCTAGAGAACACTGCTTTACATGGATTAAGAGTCTAACCTGTTATAAAACCTCTCTTAGTAGCAGTTCAATCAAAATGATCTGCTTGCATCAAAAGATTCTTTCTGTTTTTCAAAACTTTTCAAGGTTGACTATATATACTAACTTCAAATGGGTGTAAAGGTTCATTCTTACTTGCTTTCTGGAGGACGGCCTTTTGTACTTAAAGTTCACGATTTTTTAAAGAAATGTATGGAAGTGGAAAAGAAGACCAGTATAGCTTGGCCTATTTATGAGCAGAAAGTACAAGGAGAAACCTGCTGAGATGTGAACAAGGCTCAAAGGCAGTGGGAACAGATACGCCACCTCTAACAAAGCAACAAAGATGTTCTTCTGTTTAGTGATGGAGGAAGTTGCGTTGATGGGGGTAAAAAAAGAAGAAGAAGGTGTTCTGCATGTCCAAACATTCACAAAGTAGAGCAAGGAGAAATGCTTCAGTCCGGATGTGGAGAAAGTGAGTCAGTTATAGTCTCAACAAGAAGCGGAAAAAGTTCCAAACAAAGTGTAGTTGCAAGAAACCTTAAAGACCTTGCAAAAACATTGACTCAATCTTGTAAGCCTCTCTCTCAACATGCATCTGTTTTTCAGAACTAATAAAAGCTCCATGTCATTCTATCTAAAGACCCTTGTGTTTAGGTGTGCAAATAAGCATGTGTCTTCAAGTTACCTGTCTGCTTATGGTGACCACATTAATTTCATTGTGTTTTCTTCCGGAAGGAATACTCAGTTCCTTCTTCTGAAACATAGCCTACAGCATCTGGTATTCATTGGAAGCATCTCATCCAAGTACTAACCAGGGCTGGCCGTGTTTAGAGACCAAGGTCAGATATAATTTGGTGTTTTAGAGTATTTAGGTGTCCTTTATTTAGGCAGGCTTTTGGTTTTCAACTTGTTGCAACAGATGGAGTTTTTAATGGCGTTGGTTGCATCTGTGCTTTATTATGTTTTAAACAAGTCTTTAAAACTGTTTTAATATGCATGTTTTTAAACAAAATTGTGGCTTGATGGTTTTTCAATGTTTATATGGGTCTCTAATAGGAGAAAAAAGGGGATATAAAATAAATATTATTGGTGTCTCTCCCCCACCCCCCCACCCCCACCCCTTCAATCGTAAAGGTAAAGGTAAAGGTTTTCCCCTGACATTAAGTCTAGTTGTATCCAACTCTGGGGGGTTGGTGCTCATATCCATTTCTAAGCCGAAGAGTTGGCATTGTCCAAGATCATGTGGCCAGCATGACTGCATGAAGTGTCATTACCTTCCTGCCAGAGCAGTGCCTGCCTATGTGAGAGGAAGCCACAGGGAGGAGGAGGGAGCAAGCTTGTTTTCTGCTTCCTTGGAGACTAGGACGCGGAACAATGGCTTCAAACTACAAGAAAGGAGATCCCATCTGAACATGAGGAAGGACTTCCTGACTGTGAAAGCCGTTCAGCAGTGGAACTCTCTGCCCCAGAGTGTGTTGACGCTCCTTCTTTGGAAGCTTTTAAACAGAGGCTGGATGACCATCTGTCAGGGATGATTTGAATGCAATATTCCTGCTTCTTGGCAGGGGGTTGTACTGGATGGCCCATGAGGTCTCTTCCAACTCTTCGATTCTATGATTCTATTGATCTACTCACATTTTTATGTTTTTGAACTGCTAGGTTGGCAGAAGCTGAGGCTAACAGTGGGAGCTCACCCCAATCTTTGAACCGGATTTGAACCTCTGACCTTTCGGTCTTCAAGTTCAGCAGCTTAGCAGTTTAACTCACTGCATCACCGGGGCTCCAACAATTTTTCAATTGTACTTTGGTTAAAAAAGTTGTTAGCCACTTTGAATCTTGATTTGGAGAAAGGAGGGAAATTACAGACTCAAATCTGGTTCAAAAGGTTATGGGTTCACCTCTCCTTGAAGATAGTTTTGCAAATAGATAGGGTTAAATGGGAATGCTCAGTATCGCCATCATTTATCCAACAATAGAGTTGGAAGTGATGCCATAAGCCATGAAATCCAACTTCAGGTTCTATAGACCATTTCTAGCAAATAGTTGTCCAGATATCCAAAGCAGGAGACCTGACCACCTCTGTAGGCACTTGGTTCAACTGCCAAATCACTGTGACAATCAATAAGTTCCTTGTAATTTTCAATCAAAATCTACTCCTCTGTTCCTTAAAACTATTATACTTGGTCCTGTGTCCCTCCTCTCTGTGGAAGCCCTTGAAGTATTTAAAGATGGCAGTCAGTCATGTCATCCTGCTCTTCACCAGATTGAACACACCCAACTCCTTCCATCTTTTCTTATATATTTTGTTCTCCGTACTTATCATCCTTGTTGCCATTCTTTGAGTTTACTCCAACCTGTCTAGATCCTTCTTAAATATAAGTCTCAAGATTTTAATAAAATATCAACTGATATATTTTATGTCCTGTTTCCTCAATCCTGTGTGCCACAACAGACACAGATAAAAACATACACAAACTTACATTCACATCACTAAAACATACACAAATTGAAATATATATGAAAATTAACAATAGAGATACAGGACATTTAAAAGCATGCCAGTAAAAGCAAAGGAGGAGGAGGAAAGGAAAGGAAAGGAAAGGAAAAAGGAAAGGAAAGGAAAGGGGAGGAAGGAGAAAAAAAAGGAAGGAAGGAAGGAAGGAAGGAAGGAAGGAAGGGAGGGAGGGAGGGAGGGAGGGAGGGAGGGAGGGAAAAACAGTGCAGTCTAGGAGACTGCAAGCATTAGGATTCTTGAAAGTTGAATGGGGGAATTAATCTGGATGGGACCTCCTTGATTTACATTCAGGACAACTCAACATACTAAAAGTTGCCCAGTCCACAACATTCATTGCCTTGACATTTTAGGACCAAGCCCTGAAACTGTTGGTGGACTCTTATGTTGTTATAGGCAAGGAAAGTATGGGACAAAAATACTTCTGGGTCACTCAACTTTGGAAATGGCAGGAGGGGTGTCTGGGTAAAGAGGCTCAGAATGCTTGTGAAACTTGGCTAACCAGGTAATCTGGCAATCCAGAGTTGTGGCAATGGCAGAGAGACACTATTTTTTTTTTATTTGCGGCATGAGTTGCAGTGTTGGCCCTTCACTTCCTGGCTTGTTCCAAAGGGCACAATGTACGTGGCCAGTGCTACCCATAAGAATTCCAGTTCTCTCATCTCTCCCCTCCTTTTTCTTTTTGTTTGGGATGTGCCAACCTTGGACAAGTGCAAAACATATGCCAACTCATTTGTGTTGATCCCAAGAGACATGGCCCCAGCTGGAAATGGCGGAGATGGATGCTTGTACTCTGATCTGTGTCTCTTTACACAAAAAATATCAGGAAGTCACCTCTTCCAGCATTGCTTTGTTGTTGTTTGCATCCAAGTTATTTCTGACTTATGGTAATCCGAAAGCAAACCTCTCATGGGGTTTTCTGAAGCTGAGAATGTGTATAGTTTGCCTAGGGTCATCCAATGGATTTTTATGGCTGAACAAGGATATAAACTGTGGTCTCCGGAGTCATAATCTAATACACAGACTATTATGACACCCAAGAATTGTTGTCCCACCTGGTCATCACCAGGTGGGGAAATCTGAAGTAGAGAAGCATTTTGCTAAAATATTTGCTGGTATTCTGAGATCTAGCAACCCTAGGAGGGTTGGTTGTCCCATATTGCAGTAACACATTTCAAACATTTTTTTAAAGAAAGGAGGAATATAATAGAGATCCTTGCTGTGACTTCATTAGGGATTAGAAATGTAAACTGACAAATGCAATTTTTAGCAGCTGGGTACAGCTGCCCTCCCCCAGCACCTCATACCTTTAATTAGAACGGCCTGTGGTCTTTCCCCTAAAGCAGATAAGTAATAAATAGGAGCCTTTTGTCGCCAGCAAGTTCGGCATTGTGAAATGGCACACTGCCTGCTCTTTTTTTATTTTGTGAAAAAAGTCTTTGATTAAGTCCAGCACTAAATCTACAAACACAGAGGAAAAAGAACAGGAGCAATTTAGGCCTTGCCAGTTCCTGGCATTAAGTATGCAAATGCAGCAGCAGTTCTGGCTCGGAAGAACAGCGGGCGCTGAAAGGGGCTGCGGCAGCAAGCGGCACGACATCATTCATTTCCATCATTAAAACAAAAGCAGGATAAATCGCTACCTAATTTGTAAAATATGCTTATCATATAGGCTCTTTGGTCTTTAAGAAAGGCACCAGCTGAATAAGAATCATGGAATTATTTGGAGACTGGGTGCAGGAGGGAAGAGACAAGGAAGGGGGGATGCCTCTACCCTCATAGTGAGGCTGTTTTACAAACATAGGATCAATGGTGGGCATCCTGTTGTGCGATACCAAGTAGAGTAGGCCCATTGAATCCATTTTTGAATAGTAAATCAACACAAAAGTCAATGGAAAAATTTCAATGGGAAGTTGCTATTTCTATCAAGTCTGACTTGGCCACGGCGGTCCACGCTTTGGTTACATCCCGTTTAGACTACTGCAATGCTCTCTACGTGGGGTTGCCTCTGAAGACTGCCCGGAAGCTGCAGCAAGTACAACGTGCGGCAGCCAGATTACTAATGGGTGCTGGGTACAGGGAGCACACCACTCCGCTGTTACACCAGCTCCACTGGCTGCTAATTAGCTTCCGAGCACAATTCAAAGTGCTGGTGTTAACCTATAAAGCCCTAAACGACTCCGGCCCGGTTTACCTCTCTGAACGTATTCTCCCCTATGAACCATCAAGATTACTAAGATCGTCTGGAGGGGCCCTGCTCTCGGTCCCGACGGCCTCACAAGCGCGGCTGGTGGGGACGAGGGACAGGGCCTTCTCGGTAGTGGCCTCTCGACTCTGGAACTCTCTCCCACTGGAGATCAGAACCGCCCCTTCTATCCTGACATTTAGGAAACAGGTGTAGACTTGGTTATGGAGACAGGCATTCGAAGAGTGAGCCAACACCCTGAGATATGGATGGAGGATGATGAGCAACGATTTTAGTGTGACGACTGACCATTATAGTTATTGATTGTAATTGCTGTTTTAATGTTTTACTGTAATATGTATTATGATGTTTTATTGATTGTATGTGATATTATGGTTGGAAACTGGTCCCTCAAGAGAGGTGAGAAGGTTGGTATACAAAACTTTTAAATAAATCAATAAATCAATAAAATATCAAGTAGACTTTTACTTATGAATAAGAGCTTTCCAAGAGACCTCATCAATTGCACTGCTCAAGTCTTGCAGACTCAAGACTATGGTTTCCTTGGCTATATCAATCTAACTATAGAGTGTTTGTGTATGTCTGTCTTTTAGGCATTTGTCAACCTATGATGACCCCATAGATTACATAGGTTTTTTTAAAAAAAGACAAGGAATACTCAGAGGTGATTTTGCCAGGTCCTTCCTCTGAAATAAAGCCTACAGCACCTGATATTCACTAATGGTCTTCCATCCAAAAACTACCAAGGGATGACCTTGTTTAGTTTCCAAGATCAGAAAGGATCTGGTACCTTTAGGGTTTTTAGAAATGGTATTCCCCATTCCTATGTATGATTGTGAAATTGCAAGTTATTGTTAAGAAGTTCCTCCATTGTGCATGTGGCAGGGCTCAGACTGCATTGTAGTAAGTGGTCTGTGCTTTGTTCTTCTCCACACTCACATGTCATGAGACTCCACTTTGTAATACCATTTCTTAAGATGGTTCTGCATTTTGTGATACCAGAGCACAGTCTGTTCAGCACCTTCCAAGTCACTCAGTCTTCTGTGTGCCTAGGGAGGAGTCTCTCATCCGGTATCAGCCATGGCTTCAGGTTCTGGGTTTTAGCCTGCCATCTTTGGACTCTCACTTGCTGAGGTGTTCCTGCAAGTATCTCTGTACATTTAGGAAGCTGTTTCTTGATTTAAGTCATTGGCATGTTGGCTGATATTTGAACAGGGGATGGAACGGAGATGTCAGTGCCTTAGTCCTTTCATTGCTGGCTGCTACTTCCTGGTGTATATCAGTTGGTGCGATACCAGTATAATTTCTCCAGCGGTGTTTAGCATAATGCCAAGTTTTTAACTTTGTTTATAGTTTTTTAAATACATTATAACTGCATTCTCAATTTGCTTTTGACACAATAAATAAAATTGTGAAATTAAGTCAGTGAAGAAGGCTGATAGGAATGAAATCAACTCATTAGAATGTGGCATTTTAGAAGGGCTCTGCAAATATTGAGGACTTCCTAAATGACAACTAAATGGATCCCAGGTCAGAACTCTTTCCTTAAGATGTCTAAACTGAGACTGTTGTGTGTTGGCCCTGTCATTAGAAGACGTAAAAAGACAACCATGCTTGTTAAGGCAGTAGGAAAAGAGGAAGATTGGATTCCATATGGATGAACTGAATCAAGGATGCCACAACCCTGAACACCAAAGAACTGAGTATGGCTGTTATGGGAAGGGTGACTTAAAGGCCTCTTATTTATTTTAGTTCAATTAAATGTTTATTTAGACAAATTAAAACAAAACTTACATTCAAACATACAACCCCCCCCCCCAACAACAACATTATCAAAAAACAAAAGATTAAGAATACTTTTTCTAGAGTAATACTACTACATCCTAAACACAAAAAAAAAAACATTAACTACAAACTATAAACAATCTATGTCATCCAATATAAGGGCTTTACATTCTCTATATGATGGTTATGTTCTCTCCGTTTTTTCACCTATTTAGTTAAAAAAAGAAAAGAACCATTGGTACACCCTTTCCCCACATAATAACACACTTCTAGTCAAAAAAATGATGGAGATTTGGCCACATCTTTGTGGAGGAACACAACAAACGGGCCCCTTATTCATATGGTCATCATAAATTGAAGTTACTTGACAACCGTTAACAACAACAAAGTGTGGTCTCCCTTTTTCCTGACGGCCCTCCATTATGCTGAGCACTATAATCTTTTCCAGTGAGTCAAAACACACAGCACACTTTTCATTACAACATAAAATCATAAGACATAGTAGAAATGCTTTATAACAGTGTTTCTCAACCTGGGGGTTGGGACCCCTGAGGGCATCGTGAAGGGGTATCAGAGGAGTCGCCAAAAACCATCAGAAAACACAGTATTTTCTGATGGTCATGGGGATTCCATGTTGGAAGTTTGAGCCAATTATATCATTGGTGGAGTTCAGAATGTTCTTTGATTGTAATGAACTATAAATCCCAGCAACTACAACTCCCAAAAGTCAAGGTCTGTTTTCCCCAGGCTCCACCAGTGTTCACATTTGAGGATATTGAGTATTTGTGCCAAGTTTGGTCCAGATCCACCATTGTGTGAGTCCACAGTGCTCTCTGGATATAGGTGAACTACAACTCCCAAACTCAAGGTCAATACCCACCAAACCCTTCCAGTGTTTTCCATTGGTCATGGGAGTTCTGTATGGCAAATAAGGTTCAAATCCATTGCTGGTGCAGTTCAGAATGCTCTTTGATTATAGGTGAACTATAAATCCCAGCAACTACAACTCCCAAATGACAAAATCAATCCTCCCCCAACCCCACTAGCATTTACATATGGTTGCATTGGGTATTTGTGCCCAGTTTGGTCCAGTGAATGAAAATACATTTTGCATATCTGATATTTACATTATGATTTATAACAGTAGTAAAATGACTGTTATGAAGTAGCAACAAAAACAATGTTATGGTTGGGGGTCACCACAACATGAGGGACTGTATTAAGGGGTCACGGCATTAGGAAGGTTGAGAACCACTGCTTTATAAGGATAGAACTGTCCAGCCTCCTGCCATGAAGAAAATGAGAGCCAAGCCATTCCTAAAAATTGCCATTAAATCTCTGTTTTAAAAACCTCCTTTCTGAAATAGCTGATTTTATTTATTTAGATCGTGTATATACCACTCTTCAGCCAAAGAGACCAAAGGTGAGCCTGCATGAAGAATCCTATTATGGTTTATTGTGGTGTCCATCAACACTTAGCATCAGTTCTCCCTTATGTTTTGATGGCATCTTTCCCCCTTGTAATTGAAATTGTATTTTAAAAATTTAATTTCTATTCTGCTTCTATAATATTATATTATCTGCTGCGATCAGTTTGTAAAACACTTTGCACTAAACTGTTTTGATCCATTCCGACTTGCTTACCACAATTGATGCAAGTACAGTGGATCTAACTTTGGCTTGTCCAGCAATAATGGATACTTTTCCATTAATACAGCTTAATGATTTGAACAGACTCTTTCTAGTAGTAAGAGGCCAGTCAGTATATGTTTGTTTGACACTTATCCTCCTTGGCATGCTAAAATGGCCGGGGCATACTTGTCAAGTGGGTGATGAATACTGCTTTGTGACAAATTGCGGTTTCATTGACATGTGAACACATCATTGACACAGGTGTCTCACTATGAATCTGTCTTGCTGTTAAGATCAGGAGAAATTCCTGTAAGAATATTATTGCCTGTGTAAACTTGCTTAATAGCTATCCGAGAAGAGACTTTCTCTTTTGTTCCTTCCAGTCTATGGAATAAACTGCTCTTGGAGATGGGATTAGAAAAGTTGCATGGGAACACACCTTCAAAACAGGCTTTTGAACCATCTTATAAAATGGGTGATACCCAGCTTGAGCATAATACATGTAAAAGGGATCAATGGGTCACAGGAGATACAAGCTAAACATGTACCAACAGCATGATGCAGGAGTGCAATTTTAAACTGCATTGAGGAGAGTATAGTCAAGGGACATTATAGTGCCACCATATTATGCTTTGGTCAAGCGTCATCTGGAACCCTATGTCTAGTTCTACAAATCTCAGTAGAAAATGATATTGAGTTCATGAGGTCACAAAGAGTCAGAAGCGACTGAACGAATAAACAACAACAAAAAAGAATGCATCCAGAGGCCAAGATAGGCAGAGACCTATAAACCATGCACTGTGATGAGCACCATAGGGAGCTGAACATGTTTATCTTTGAGAAGCATGTTCACCTTGGAGAGTTGTATTTAGATACCTGTGGAAATGTCATACAGAAGATGGAGTGAGCTTTTTTTTCTGCTGCTCCATAAACTGAAACACAAACCAAGTGACAAGAAACGTGATTTAGCCTAAACATTAGGAAGCACTTCTTGACTGTAAGAGCTGTTCAAAGAAGGCATAATGTGCCTTGGAAAGCAATGTATTCTCCTTCTTTGGAAGCCTTTAAGTAAACTAAATGGGCATTTTCCAGAATGTTTTAGTTGGGTATTCCTGTATGGTAAGGAGCTGGCTTAAAAAGCCTCTGATCTTTTTCAGCTTGATGGATCATATGATGATTGACTATTATTTCATTACTCATAGCAGAAAATTCATAGTCAATACTCATACAGTGCTTAAAGAATAATTCATTTGGCGACTTCTCATCTGCGATTACTTTTTTGTTTTTTAACATTAGCTTTTTTTTAAAATGCTGTTTTGATTTATGATTGATCACTAGCAGATGTTTTTATCTTTTGTCCAGATTTCAAAGGGACTGTTCAACGTGCTAAACTTATTTATTTATTTATTTGGGGTGCTTCTACCCTGCCCTTCTCAATCCCCTAGGGGGCACTCAGGGCGGCTTACAAAAGGCACAATTCGATGCCCAACAATTCACAAATTACAATATACAAAATTGTTATAATGAATTAATGAATTCATCTGTTATAATGAATTAAAACAGTCAAACAATACAGTCGCAGCAATAAAATCATATTGTGGTCAATGTTCGCCAATTCATAAATCCATGATCTGTCTAGCATCGTCATTGTCCTTTCCTACTCTGGTTGTCATTGTCTTTTGTCCAACTGCCAGCTTACCCAAAGGCCTGGTCCCACATCCAGGTTTTTAACTTCCTTCTGAAGGAGAGGAGGGATGTTGATGACCTAATCTCCCCGGGGAGTGCATTCCACAGGCGAGGGGCCACCACCGAGAAGGCCCTGTCCCTCGTCCCCACCAGTCTCACTTGTGATAAAGGTGGGGCCGAGAGCAGGGCCTCCCCAGAAGATCTTAAACTCTGAGGTGGGACGTAGAAGGAGATACGTTCAGACAGGTATGCTGCGCTGGAGCCGTAAAGGGTTTGTAGGTCAAAACCAGCACTCTGAATTGGGCTCGGAACTGGATCGGCAGCCAGTGGAGCTGACACAGCGGGGAGGGGGGGGGGGTTCTTAGGAGTCAGCACCATGGTTAATTCCTACAAAGTGTGGACTAAAACCTGGATTGCATCCATCTCCCCTTTGACATGGATGCCATAAACCAGTTTGATATAAACCAGTATGATATAAACAGTTTGTTATTTAAAAAAATAGCATAAAGTTGAGAAGTTTCCATCAAAGTAATTTTTTAAAGGAACTTCCAAAAATAAGCAACCACTCTTGGAGGATGCTAGTAGTTATTATTTAATCAACACATCACTGAAAGTATATCTCATCTTTCTCCTTAGAAAGACACTTTAAAATTCACAGAAAATTTGGACTGGAATTGGCACCTCACTGACATGGAAGCCAACAGTTGCTGCTGAGATTGATTCAAGAATGAGATACACCCTAAATAACACATGTTAAAAAAAATGACTTTAAAAAGTAGCACTTCAAAGTAAATAGTCATGATTTGGTACCCATATTAAGTAACTGTGTTCCCATCTGCTACATTGTTTATGAAATATAAAGGCATTCCTTCTTTGTAACCAACAATAAAAATAACTTCCTTCAGGTAACAGGCGTTGTGTTTCTGATCTATTTCGTGTGAGCTCTGGTGATTCTTTATTTGCTTCTTTGTTGCCTGACAAGACTGGGGTTCTCATAATCTGTGCACTGGGGGTCTCCTTTGCATTTGCCATGCAGCCTGCAGACAAAGGAGGAAGACGTTAGACCCCTCTTTGACTATGCAAAGTGTCCTTGGTTGATTTCCCAGCTGTTCAACCATTCAGCTGTTAAAGGACACTGCCTCTGGCGGTACAGAGTCCCCACTGCTGTTGTGCTGGGGTGTCACCAGATGGAGCCGAATGCAGTCATTGAGGCTGGGTACAGACTCTCAGATGCCTGCTTTCTCTTGGCATATGCAAATAGGTCCCGGGCATCTGGTTCTCTTTTGTTTGGGGAGGGGGGCGGGTTTGCTTAAAAAAAGAAACAATCGTAAATTCAAACAAGCACCCTGTGGATAGGGCTCTCCTCGGATTGGGGGGAGGACAACACCACTGGATGGAGCCGCTCTGATTTATGATGAGGCAGGATGGATGGGTGGAATTATAAGAAGGAGGCTGCTGGTCATTCAGTTAGATTTGAGGTTGCACTTTGTTCCAGGAGAAATCGTGGCCTCTTCTCTGTTTAACTTGTGGAAGGAGGTGGGATGTCATTTCATTATTTAGCAAAATTGCCAGAATGGGGCTAGAAGGAGATAGTATTTACATTTATAGCTTGCCTTTCCTTTGATGAGCTGAAAACAGTATACACAACTGTGGAGCGCTCCTCTAGATCTCCCCTCCAAATTCTGATATTAAGGTAGATGTTGGACCTATTTTGGGGATTATGGACATGAAAGGAGATGAAATGAAGCTGATATGCTGACTATTGCCAATATTAGGTGCTTCCTTAGCAGACAACAGAGATTTGAACATTATTATCTTTTTGTGGACAGTTAGGGAAGTCAAAAATCTAACCCATTTATGTCAATGTTAGATGGGGAAATTATCAAATAGGATAATATGAACAAATATATTTATTTATTTTGTCAGAAGCAAAACAAGGGTAAAGTTGTAATGTATTTTTTTTTAAAAAAATCACAAAGTTAAAAAAACCTTGGCATTATACTAAATGTCCTTTCACCACTAGCTGGCCACTTGGAATGTCTCTGGTGTTGCTATAAGAAAGTCCTCCAATGCACATGTGGCAAGGCTCAGATTGCATAGGTGTGGTCTGTGGTTTGCGGTTCTCCACACTCGCATGTAACAGACTCCACTTTGTGGCCCCATTTCTTAAGGTTGGCTCTGCATCTCGTACTGCCAGAGTGCAGTCCGTTCAGCACCTTCCAAGTTGCCCAGTCTTCTGTGTGCCCAGGGGGAACTCTCTCATTTGGTATCAGCCATGGCTTGAGGTTCCGGGTTTTTGCCTGCCACTTTTGGACTCTCACTTACTGAGGTGTTCCTGTGAGTACCTCTGTAGATCTTAGAAAACAGTTTCTTGATTTAAGGTATTGACATGCTGGCTGATATCCAAACAGGAGATAGGTGAGAGATTTCACAGTCTTGGTCCTATGATTATTAGCTGCTACTTCTCAGTGGATGTCAGGTGGTGCAATACTGGCTAAACAGTATAATTTCTCCAATGATGTGAGGTGTAGACATCCTGGGATAATGTGGCATGTGTCATTAAGAGCCCATCCACTGTTTTAGCATGGATGAACAAATGTACGTGCTTATTAATATAGGGAGACCCTGTGAAATTCATAGGGTTTTTTAAGGCAAAGAATATTAGGTTGTGGCTTTGCCAGTTTCTTCTTCTGAAATATAATCTACAGTACCTCGCATTCATTGGAGGGTTTCTATCCAAGTGCTAAGAAGGCATACACATGCGATCCTGAACTAAATATAGACATTGCACTTTATGAGAGAGCTAGAATTGTCTGCACACCCACTTAATCCCAAAAATATTCATCCTACCTCACCTAGACATGCCCAGCATATTTAGGAATTTTAATCATTACATTTGGCCCTGCCACAGGTTTTTAAATTCACCGTGTTTTGTTATTGTTCAGCTTTGTTATGAGTTATTTATTGTTGCATTGTATCGTTGTTGTTGTGGTTTTTGTTTACGATGTTTTTTGGGCTCGGCCTCTTGTAAGCCACACCGAGTCCTGCGGGAGATGGTAGCAGGGTACAAATAAAGGATTATTATTATTATTATTATTATTATTATTGCACACTGGACAGAAATAGCCAGCCAAAAAGTCAATTGGACAAAGAGATGCATAGAAGAATACACATGTGCAGGACATAAATTGGAACTTCTTTTAGAACTTCTTGGGTTCTTGCATAATCCTTGTAAAACTCCTAAGGACTGTGGTACATGGTACCGAGAAAGGCAGACCAATGTTCTCACTCACTCTAATGGGTTTGGTAATGTGTTGCATCTGAAGTCCAATGATTACAATCTTTTGTCATGATGAAGTCTGCTTTGGATGTTGTTGGACTCCAAGTCCTTTCAGACCTGACCATTGGCCATAATGACTGATACTTGATAGAAGTTAAGGGTCAGCACTTAACTTGTTTCCTATGCCTGTTTTTGACCATTGGTGACTCCCTATTCTGCATTGTTTCCAGCCAGCTCATATCTTTCATGAATATTAGCCTCATTTGTACTTTTTAGCACTGCTGACTAGCAACACTTCCCAAATCTATAAGCAACACCCAAATGCCAGTCAAACATGCGAATATTTTTCTGGATGCGACTGACACTATCTCACCTCCTCAAAACCACCTTGTTAAAGAAGAGTGAAGATGCGTAATGGGATCCTAACACTTCTGCTGCTGCTGTGATGGCCTCCTCTCTCTTAGCAGCTCAAGCTGTTCCTGCAAAGTTGTTGTATAAATATTTTTTGTGTACCACTCTGTATGTGAAGCCATGTTTGGACTCAAATGTGTCTGTGCAACCAGCTGTCAAATAACCTCTGCCAACAGCAGGGGCTTCCTTGCAGACTGAAATTTGATAGAAGACAGATAGAGAGATAGCTACTAAATAGAAGAAGCTTGGTTGGTTGCACTTCTAGATAAGCAGAGTTCTCTGGGTAGTGTACAACACATTCAACAAATATCAGATACAAACAAGAAAACAATGACTGAAGACAAGATGGAATAAAAACCAAGGTAAAGCATGTAGCAAAAAGGAAAGACGTCAAGATAAAGCATGTAAGAAAGAGGAAAGAGACCTTCATTGCTATGGCATCTGAGTTTTGGAATGTCCTCTCTTTGGGCAGCCATTTGGTGACAACAACAAGCTAAACTCTGAATCTACAGTGCCAAATAAATACAGTTTAGAACTGCATGATAAAGTTCAGGGGTCCTCAAACTTTTTAAACAGAGGGCTGGGTCACAGTTCCTCAAACTGTTGGAGGGCCAGATTATAATTTGAAAAAAGCATGAATGAATTCCTATGCACAGTGCACATATCTTATTTGTAGTGCAAAAACACATAAAAACAATGCAATAATTAAAATTAAGAACAATTTAAACAAATATAAACATTAGTATTTCAATGGGAAGTGTGGCTTCTTTTGGCTGATGAGATAGGATTGTTGTTGTTGTTGTTGTTGTTGTTGTTGTGTGCTTTCATATCATTTCAGACTTAGGTCGACCCTGAGCAAGGGTCAGGTAATTGACCTTGGAGGGCTGTATCCGGTCCTTGGGCCTTAGTTTGAGGACCCCTGATATAATTAGTGTAGACTAGGACACAGAACAATGGCTTCAATCTACAAGAAAGGAGATTCCATCTGAACATGAGGAAGAACTTCCTGACTGTGAGAGCCGTTCAGCAGTGGAACTCTTTGCCCCGGAGTGTGGTGGAGGCTCCTCCTTTGGAAGCTTTTAAACAGAGGCTGGATGGCCATCTGTCAGGGGTGCTTTGAATGCAATATTCCTGCTTCTTTGCAGGGGGTTGGACTGGATGGCCCACGAGGTCTCTTCCAACTCTTTTGATTCTATGATTCTATGATTCTATGACTCATATAATGCAATTCAATGATGTTCCAAACTGCATGATACAGCACTGTAGATCCAACCCAAATCTGTCTTCATTCCACAATTTTAGGGGCTAAGAGATCAAGACCTGGCTAAGTCACGGAGCTCTCATAAAGCATTCACTGTGTATACTATTCAAGGCCATTAAAAAAGATTTAGGCTGCTTTAAATTGGTTGAGACTCTTTAATGATGCTTTGTAGCCTCTACCTGCCTTGAGGTCTTTTGATATAGGGCAGGCTGTAAAGATTTTTAATAAGCAGATAAATACATTGCTGCAAAGTAAAATCAGCACAAAAAAAGAAAAGTTCTCAGATCAAAAAGCACAAAACAAATCCTTTGTTGGATTTTCTTAGTGGGTCTGTAGATAGTTTGTAGGTTGTGTTTCCTCATCAGCTTCCCTATGCAGTCAGTGGTTCCCTTGATGTATGGCAAGAACATTTTTCCTCTGGGTAGATCTTTGCCTTTACTCTTGTGGCTTGTTCTCGATCTTGCAGCTCTTCTGATGTCTATGGCGGAGTATCCATTGGCCTGTAAAGCTCAGTTGAGGTGGTACAGTTCGTCTTGGAGGAGGTGGGGTTCACAGATGCTTTTTGCACGGTCTGCCAGGGCTTTAATTGTGCTTCTTTTTTGACTTGGGGGATGGCTGTTTGGGTTTTGGAGGCCATAACACCTGGAGGAATGAAGTTTGCTCATGCCTGGTATGGGGCTTTATAGGTCATGACCAGTGCTTTGAATTGTGTCCAGAAAGAAACCAACTAGTTTTTAACAAGGGGGTTATATGTGCCCTATAATTGACCCCAGTTAACAATCTAGCAGTAACAATTTAGAACCTGCTGGTGTTTTTGAACACTTTCTAAAGACAACCCAACATTACAATAATTCAAACATGATATACCAATAATCAAATGTAATCATAATGTAGATTTACAGATACATAACTGTTCTGTTTTCGATAAGACTTGGAGTAAAACTGGTGGAAATTGAACATGGAAGTATGCTGGAAGACCTATGGATGTCTGGAGAAAAATCTCTCTAATTGACCATAGGTCATGTTGGAAGACGATAGATTCCTAGAGAGAACCTAGTTATCAAATCTGCAAAAGTTAGGTAAAAAGGTAAAGGTTTTCCCCTGACATTAAGTCCAATCATGTCCGACTCTGGGAGTTGGTGCTTATTTCCATTTCTAAGCCGAAGAGCCGGCGTTGTCCATAGTCACCTCCAAAGTCATGTGGCCAGCATGACTGCATGGAGCTGCAAAAGTTACCCAAGCAAATGTTGAGGGTAAACAGGCTGGTATGAGCACTGGTGCTCCACAGGGCCCCCTTTTCACTGGAGGGAAGCAAGGGCTGAAGGTAACCAGTTCAGAAGGAATTGGGTGATCAGGAAAGCCCAGCAAGAATGATCTAAATTGAAATTGGTCCACCATTTCCAGCTCATTATTTTTACCTATTCATTTCAAGTGTAATAAATGCATTTGGTTGCAGAACATCTGTGGGGAATAAGGGATTAACAGGTTCCTTAGACCAGTCTTTCTTTTATCTCACTTAAAAACTCATTTGGAAACTAGCTCTGAATATGATGCATTTTGATAGCATGACCTAATACACTGACACTCAATTACCTCTATTAATTTATTATTCATGATGAAAAATTCTAATAAATGGTGAAAAATTATTCTAATAACATTTTATTCTATTACACCATCTCTCTTGATGGTTGCAGTCAAATAGTTAAAGCCAGTTACTAAAGATTTGTTCTTTTCTTGCCACTCATCTGTCTCTAATGAAGTTCACTGAAATGAATTTGCTCCATTGGGTACCATGCTTGCCAAACACAGTAGGCCAGGTTTGGTGGTAGAAGGAAGGGAAGGAGAGATGAGAGACCAAGGGTCAACATTGGGCAGAGCATATGACAAACAGGAACTATATGGTTTGAAGCAGAGTTGTGTAGGTAGAATCTGAATCCTAGTTTGGTGAGTTGGGGGTGTGTATATGCAGTAAGCATGGACCTCACTAGGTGACACCATCAAAAGAGGTGTTGCCAACATGATTCTCCCCACCTTCTGTGGGGTGAGGTGTTTACACACCCCCTCACCCCTGCAATAAACACGTGTGTTAGGCTTCTGCTAAGTGCACTCACAGGTCTAATGGGGAAAAGGGCAGAGGTAGTGAAGGTGCTCAGCACTTCCATGAAGTCCTACCATGAATCAGCTTGGAATGGTAAGGCTTCCTGCCTTCTTGCCATGGCTGCTTTTCTTCCTCCTTGGCAGGCCAGGCCTTTGTTGATGTGGCTTCCAGAGATAGCCGCAACAGTGGACTCTGTTGGAGCATATAAAAATCAGTTGGTGAGTGTGTTACCAACTAAAAAATGCAAAGCACGAAGCTGATTGGTTGGGCTACGCCTGGGATGCTAGCTGAGCCTGGGAGTTTGGGCAACAGTTACATGTTTACGTTTTCTGTGTAGGAGCTTGCCAAGGCAAGTTTTAGTATATTTTCTGCTTCTGTGTTGCTGGAAGAAGGCTCTTCACATGGACACTTAAGGACCATTTGAATCCCTCAAAGGACATTGTGTGAGTCAATGCAACTGTTCATATGTTGCTCTGCATAACAAAGAAGAAACACCTTATTCTTAACTGATAATCTGTGTGGCATATCTTTTTTCTAAAACACAAAACCACTACAAACAGTAGTACACCAACCACAGTAATAATGTTTTTTTAACAACTTATATGCTACAATATTTGACATATATACAAAGAACACAAAGCTGTTGTAAACACAGAGTCTTGTCACAATGCTTCCCTTCTGGAGAGCAGTGTTAAAGATCATTTTAAAAAGTCACAAGTTTATAACCATAAATACTTTAGAGAAGACTTCTCCTTGAGGGCATGGATTCCTTACTCTCTTTTAAATAGAAGTTTATAAATTCAAAAATCAATGAAAAGATAATTATCTAATGAAACTGTTATATGGAGCTTCTGCTTCTTGTAGAGAATTTCCACGATGAGGATAAACTTGTGACTTTTTTTTAATGATCTGTACATAGCTCTCCAGAAGGGAATCATTATGACAAGTCTCTATGTTTACAACAGTTTTATGTTCTTTGTATATATGTCCATTGTTGTAGCATATACGTTGTAAAAAACCATTACTACTGTGATTGGTGTACTACTGTTTGTAGTGTTTTTGTGTTTTTGTGATTCAGGGAATCCATTTTCTGTTTAGTTATTCGCAATCATATCTTTTCTCTAGCAAGACAGTGTGTAGATTGGTAGACATGAACTACATGTGATTTTCATTCTGCCACAGACACCACCAGGGCAAGAACATGACAGTATTTATTTTATTTATTTAGCAGTTTTGTATACCGGTCTTCTCAGCTCCGTTCAAGGGACTCAGGCTGGTTACCCAACATCAATATTACAGACAGTCATTAAAACATCATATTCTAAATCACACTAAAACATTAAAATAGCAAAATACAATCATATAATTACAGTGGTCAGTCATCATCAAAAATCATTATTCATCGTCATCCATCCATATCACAGGATCATGGTTCATTCGTTGAATGCCAATCCCCAAAGCCAAGTTTTCACCTGTTTCCTGAATGTTAAGATAGAAGGGGCAGTTCTGATCTTCAGTGGAAGGGATTTCCAGAGTCGAGGGGCCACCACCAAGAAGCCCCTGTCTCTCATCCCCACCAGCCACGCCTGTGAGGCCAGTGGGATCGAGAGCAGGGCCCCTCCAGACGATATTAGCAATCTTGATGGTCCATAGGGGAGGATATGTTCGGACAGGTAAATTGGGCCGGAGTCATTTAGGGCTTTATAGGTTAAGACCAGCACTTTGAATTGTGATCAGAAGCTGACTGGCAGCCAGTGGAGCTGGCACGACAGAGGAGTAGTATGCCCCTGTACCCCGCTTCCGTTAGTAGTCTGGCTGCCGCACGTTGGACTGCTTGACACTTCCAGGCAGTCTTCAGAGGCAACTCCATGTAGAGAGCATTGCAGTAATCCAAAGTGTGGACCACCGTGGCCAAGTCAGTAACCAAAGGAGACAGCCTGGTTACCATACAGCTTGGATCCAGGTTATTGAAAGAACTGTACCTTTCTTTATGACCCTTTCAGAACACTAAGGTCATCTGAAGAGGGCCTTGTCTCTGTCCCACCATTCGTTCAAGGATGTTTAAGGACAACAAGGGAGAGGGCCTTTTTGGTGACTGCTTTCAGACACTGGGACTCCCTCCCTAGAGAGACGAGGGTGGTCCCATCCCTGCCTGCCTTCTGCAAGCAGGTCAAGAGCTTTCTCTACCATCAGGCATTTAGGGAATGGTGAGACACACTAAAAGATCAGTACAGCTTGCTGTTGTTCAGAAGACTAGATTTATTGAATATTTCATTTATTAAGTATTTGATTTGATTTATTGAGTATTTAGCTTGACATTTTTTTTTTTAAAAAAAAATAAAAAACCCCAAGAAAGCCAATTTCAATTTTTGCACTTTTGGCAATTTTGCAAAATTTGCCTTTTTATTTTTGCTATCAGAATCCACCCCCAGCATTCAACACCAAAACTGAAAAAAATCTGAATCCAAAACCTTAAGGCAAATACACGCAATGAGGATAGTCTATCACATATTGACTGCTTCAGCAAAATCTCTGGGTGTCAGATACTGATGTTGGCTATCAAAGAACTGTCAAGCATTTCTGTACATGCAATAGCCTGAGAGTGTCAAAATGTCTGTTGGAGAGAAGTTGTGAAAAGGACTTCTCGTGTGCTTAGAATAGAAGAATAGTAACACACGATGGCCTAAATCCTATTGATAGCGTCAGCTACACTAAACAGTTGAAATCAGTGGGAACTGCCTATGTGTTGACTTCAACATTCACCTATTGAGTCCATGAGTTTATTCTAGTTAAGATTCACCAATAGGATTCATGCCAGTAATTCAGTGGCTTTTACATGTAGATCTTTGTTAGGGGGAAATATATCTCTGGGGACACAGCCAAGGACCCTTCATATCTTCAGAAATGCCAGACTGGTCTTTTTTCTGGCCACAAAAAGGAGTGCACTAGTTCATCTAAGAGCAAAAGGTTGACTTTAGGTGCACCCACATTGTAGAATTAATGCAATTTGACACTGCTTTAACTGCCATGGTTCAATTCAATACAATCATGGGAACGGTAGTTTTGCAAGGTTTTTAGCTTTCTCTGCCAAAGAAAACTGGTGCCTCACCAAATTATACATCCCTCAATTTCATAGTATTGCCTCATGGCACTAACCGTGGTGTCAAACTGCTTTAAATCTAGAGTGTATGTGCAGGCAAGACAAAAAATAATCTTGATTTCGGTCATTCCATTTTCTCCCCTTGTTACTCTCTCCTCCTCCCAATAGTTCCCTCAGCTTACTTCAGTTTCTGCCAGTTGAATTCAATATGGCAAAGTAGTTTACACTCAGCTCAATAGAGAAGAGGAGGAGATGGAAACTTGTCATTCTCAGTTGGCTCAGGCAAAAGCAAACGGCTGCAGCCTCTCCTACCGTACGTGTTCTTCCTTATTCAGAACTCTTGCCATCTTGACCACACTCTGTTGTTGCTTGGGCACACATGTCGTGGTTTTCCCCTGTGAAAGGTTGGAAGGTGTGGAGTCAACATGGTATTGGGATTTGAGAGTGAGAATACAATTCTGGAAATTAGAGTTTGATTTCTCACTCAGCCATGGAAATTCATTGGGTGACCTTGGTGAGTTACACACTTTCAACCCCAGAAAATCCCATGTAGGGTCACCTTAGAGTTACCATAAGTTTGAAACGACTTGAAGGCACTCAACAATAAATATATTTAATATAAAATACCTTTATAAACCCCAGACATGGGTGTCTGGCTATTTTAAGAGATTAATTTATTTTTCAGTACTCTCTTCAGTCCATGGAGGGTTCCAAAATGGCTTGTGGACCTACTGTGGTTGCCCACCTCTGATATATATGGACCCAGGCTCATTCATGAGCATCTCCAGCTATAGCATCAGGCAATGGCAAGTGTGAAAGGTCTCTTTATGAATTGCTGCAGAGCTGGTGGCAACCAGAGATAATACTATGCTAGATAGACAAATACTGTCTGGGATGTAAGGCAGCCTTCTGTTGTCCGTATAATAACCCACGCCTCCATTTTTGGTACAGTATTCAAAGCTAAAAGAGAAGGCAAGGCGATGGAAGTGGATGCTTTCTAAAAAGCTGACAGAAGCTCCAGTTGCAATGAATGCTGTGTGTAGCCTCTCCAGCCATTTCCTCCCCAGTTATCTGTACGGCTGGCAGCACAGACATGCCAGGCCCTGTGCCAGAAATATTTTTTCTCCCAAGCTGTTCCAGCTTCCAACTCCTGCTTAGTGTTTTTTTCTCTTTTCTTGCTTGCCAGCTGGCTCGTCTATCCCCAGCAGCTTTCGGCAGCTGGGGAGGAGGTTTCATCGGTATGTGGAGGTCAGGGAGGCTTGTTGGCAGGTGGTGGAGCATCTGGATTGGGTCCTGCGCACTCGATTTGACAAGAGATGCCCACCAAAGCCAAGGCATGGCTCCCTTTTGTCCCCATGCTATTGGCCTGGGTGCATCGCTGAGCTTCAGAGGTGGCCTGCTGTCAAAATGGGACTGGCTTAACCAAGTAAGCAACAGTCAGTTCATCCCAATAGTTTATTCAATTCGGAAAGTTTGAGAAAAAACCACTCCCCTCCTTTTTTTCTTTTTACAACTTCTAGAATTCACCAGCCAGAATGGCACAATCACATAAGATGGAAGAGAGCTTATTGGTATCGCTCAGTTTTAGTTTTCTTCTCTCTGGAAATCCCTTCCTAGCAGGAGTGGTTGTAGTGTGAACCTATGGCTGCACACTTTTGTTTCACACAAAGCCATTCCACATCCATTTCAAAATGGCATACTTTTAATCAATTTTTGTCCTAAAACAATGCAGAAGGCTCTGAAATAAAGAAAAAAAATGGGAATACTGTCTAAAGTGTGTTTTCTGGGGGCAGAAAACAACCTCTTGCACAGAAAACAGTGTTTTGCACAGAATATACTATATACTGTGCAAAAATCTAATCAGAATACATGATTTTTCTTACAAATTCAATAACAAGGTACAACTATTTTCTTGGTGATGTGCAACATCTGAGTGTGGTCAAAATGGTGGATGTTATTATTATGGAAGAGCATACAAGCAAGAGGAGACTGCAGCAATTTGCTTTTTCTTGTGCCTAGAGCAGTGGTTCTCAACCTGTGAGCTGTGGCCCAGCAGTGGGTCACGGGAAAGAAAATCCGGTCTGCAAACCTCCTTCCTCTTTATTTTATTTTATTTTTACTCCTTTCCACAGAGCTGACCAGCTCTGCCCCTTTTGGTACTAATGTTGGTGAGTGGTCCCTGGTCAAAGTGGTCCCTGGTCAAGTGGGCCCTGGTCAAAAAAAGATTGGGAACCACTGGTCTAGAGGAAAAGAAAAGACTTGACCCTCTCCTCTTTGCTGGATTATTTTGGTGCAAAGGACAAAGAGATAGGACAGAAATAAGGAGGAGATCTTCAGTGCCCCCTGCTCAGTTTCACATTTTTCTTTCTTAAAGGGATTATTTCAGCACAACAAAAGAAGATAGTGGAGGAAAGGTTGAAAAATCATAATAAATCATTATATGCATAATTATATGCATGTAAAGGCCTAGAAATTGTACTCAAAAATTGATCCCCAAAACCCAAGTCAACTCGTTCACTGGCCAGTGTAAATATACGACTTCAGCTCTTATAAAAAAAAAGGAACCCTCCCTTTCTCTGAGTGACAAAAGGTGAAGAGCTAAGTTCATACTGGAAGAAGTTAAAATAAGCACTAACTCCCTTCCACAATGGAATAGGCTGTGGTAATGGATGGCTACCTGGCCCTCCATTACCACAGCTTTCAATGTTGTTATCCCCTCTCCATGGAAGAAGCTTTACCATCTCCGCACAGTGGAGATGGTGGAGCAGTTTGCCTCTTCCCACGAAGAGAGCAGTATAGTTCCTGTTGGAACTACCTTACAGGGGGTGGAGCCAGGCTCTTAGCACTGGCCCGCCCCCTTCCTCATTCTGAAGTTGAACGTCGACCCACCACTCCCGCCCATTAAACAGTATATTTGGGTTGCCATTAGGGGGCCGGGTAGGAATTTTTCCCCTCTTATGTTCTGAGAGGGTTTTTTGCCTACCCTATACTGTTACAAGGCAAATTGGGATGGTGTGGCTTTAAATAGGTGGTCACGATAAATAATTCGGAGAAGCGAATAATTTGGTGTACGCCCAAGACACACCCTTCAGGGGTGAAGGCGATTAACTAAAACACTCACCTAAGGTTCAATTTGATGAGGTGAAGGGAATTATAATGGCCTAAAATAGAGAGATTATGGTCTCGGATACTCTGAGAGGGACTTCTCTGACACATTTTCTTCAGAGGTTACATAGATTGGGTGTCCAGGGGACCCGGGTGTTTCACCCTAACTAGCCCAGAGGTAGGCCGGACAGAGATGCTACCTCGGCTTTGCCACCAAGTTCAAGATCCAAAAAATTGAGATCCAGTCAAAGTTAAACAGGTAACAATTAATAAAACTTGCCCATATTTCAAATCCAAATATTGTTGTGTGGTCTCGTTATTTTGGGAATTAGCAGGCAATGCCCCTTGACTCATCCACAGGTCATATCAAAATCCATAATTTTGGACCCAAAGCCTCAACTTATATATAAGGTCAATTTATGTATGAGTTTACAGTAGTTGTTCTCCCTAAATCCAGCTTGCATTGAGTGTGCAAATAAAATAAGAGAAAAAATAAGAGAAAAAGTGAGAAGAAGAGGAGAGAACCGGGACATTTGAAAAGCAGTTGAAAAACTGGGATGGAAGAGGAATAATACAATCCGTCCCTTCCAAATCAGAACAGTTGGAAGGAATGGTATCACTTTGGATGGGCAATCAAAAGAAGTAGTGTTGGGCACTACAATGCTGTAGGTGCTTAGGAGTTACAACATGCAGGTAACTAAATAAAAGATGCATAGCTTTGTTTGGTTTTGTTTGTTTGATTGCAATAGCCTCTTTCCCAGGGAGGGTTCAGTCTTTTGAAACAGATCCTTCCACCCCTGTCTGCTGGAGCTGGAGTTTGATAGAACTGTTGCCTTATCCCCTTGTTCTTCCTTAAGTATTCCCCTTGGGCTCCTTTCAACAAGACTTCAGAAACATGGGAGAATGCTTAACACTTCTTAATTTCCTGGGTTTTCCCCCCAGTTGCATTTTCCTCTCTCTTTTTGTCAGCATGGAGCCTAAGTGTGAAATGGCACTTTCAATGTTTATCCAAGTTTCATTTGGAGATTTTGCTAGAGAGAGAGGAGAGGAGGGTGAAAGAAAAGCAGGGAGGAAGGGAGCGAAATACACAACACCGAGGTGTTAACTTCGCAAAGTGAAAATAAAATGACCTTTAGCATAGAAAGTGTTACTTTCTCCTACATTGCACATGAAGTTTGAAAATCTTCCTGCCTAGGCTTCATGTACATAGAGAATCCTTCGAAGTGGGCGATATAAATATGGCATTTCTGAGTATGTTTTTTTTTTAAAGGGACATTCACAAAGGAAAAGGCATTCTTGCAAAATGGCAGGCTTGTTCATATAGTTGTCCCAAAATGTCAACAAACAGAAGACCACCTAGGGCACAGAAATATAGACATTTGGCGGGTGCCTGATTAGGAATGTACCTGAAGGCCATTATGGATCTCACCTAGAGTCCATGCTGAAAGAAAAATGTGAAATAAATGATATCAATAAAATAATAGCATCATAGTGTTAGAGGAGACTGCAAGGGCCATTTTCAACCCTCTGCCACAGAGATATAAGTGGCTTAAGCACTCGACAAATGACCGTCCAAGTTCTGATTGTGCACCTCCAAAGAAGAAGAGTTCACCACTTTCTTAGGCAGTCTATTCCACTGTTGAAAAGCTCTTATAGTCAAGACGTTCTTCCTAATGTTTAGGGGGAATCACCTGTAATGCGATTTTAAGCCACCTTGAGTCCCCCTTGGGGTAGAGAAAGGCAGGATATAAATAAGGTAAATCTATATAAATAAAAATGTAATGTTTGTTTGTGATATTCACAGAACTCAAAAACCACTGGGGGAATTGACACCAAATTTGGGCACGATACACCTAACAACCCAATGTATGTCCGTCACTCAAAAAAAAATTGATTTTGTCATTTGGGAGTTGTAGTTGCTGGGATTTATAGTTTACCTACAATCAAAGAGCATTCTGAACTCCACCAGTGATGGAAGAGAACCAAAGGTGACACACAAGACTCCCCTGACCAATGGAAAACATTAGAAGGCTTTCATAGGCATTGAACTTGAGTTTGGGAGTTGTAGTTCACCTACATCCAGAGACAACTGTGGACACAAACAATGATGGATCTGGACCAAACTTGGCACAAGCACTCAATACACCCAAATATGAACACAGATGGGTTTGGGGAAAATAGACCTTGAGATTTGGGAGTTGTAGTCACTGGGATTCAAAGTTCACCTACAAAGAGCATTCTGAACCCCACCA
The DNA here is from genome assembly GCF_037176765.1 of Anolis sagrei. NCBI lineage: Eukaryota > Metazoa > Chordata > Lepidosauria > Squamata > Anolidae > Anolis > Anolis sagrei. The sequence goes on from NC_090024.1 coordinate 234,938,670, forward strand.
ACGACAGAATCGGGGCAAACTTCCCACACTGAAGCCCCATGACCAACAGAAAATACTTATCCAACTCCCTTCATCAGGGCAAGAAAACTTAATCAAAGTCCTCCTGACAAAGAGCCATCCAGCCATAGATAGATAGATAGATAGATGTGATTCACACACACACACACACAGATATAGTATCATAGATTTGAAAAGGACCCTTAAAGAAGGACAATTATATGTTGCATGTTCCAGAGTAGGCAAACCAGACACTCTCCACATCGACACTGACAAAGAAACAACAAGAAATACTGTTTATCCACAAGCACAAAGAAATTGCATATATTAGAAACCAACACTTTCTCATTACTTTATTTTCCAGATCAACAGACCACAGCAATGCATGGCAGGGGATGGCTAGTAAATAAATAAATTGAATCCATTGGGGTTTTTTTCCATTCCCTAGAGCACCAGAAAGCAAGCTTGCTCTGGTATTAAATATGTCTATTTCACTTCTATATTTTCTCCTCCAGGTTTAATACATTCAGCTCTGCCAGCTGTTCCAGGATTGACTATACAGCTTCTGTATTTGTTGTTGTTGTGTGCTTTCAAGTCATTTCCAAGTTATGGAGACCCTAAACTAAACCTATTATGTGAGTTTTCTAAGGCTGAGAATGTGTGACTTGATTCCAATAGGTTTTAATGACCAAGCAGGGATTCAAGCTCTGGTCTTCATAGTTGTAGCTCTGTTGAAAGACCTGCAAATGAGAGTCTGAGCCCCCTTCCACATAGTTGCATAAAATCCACATTGAACTGGATCATATGCCAGTGTAGAATCAGATAACCCAGTTCAAAGCAGATATTGTGGATTATCTGCCTTGATATTCTGTGTTATATGGCTGTGTGGAAAGGCCCTGAAGCACTGTATTTCATTGTCAAACTCCTCTTACCACCAGGAAGTTATTCCTAAAGTTTATGTGGAATCTCTTTTCCCCTTGCAACAAGGAAACAACCTGTTCAGTAATCTTTGCAGGCAATGAATTGCATCATTGCTTAACCATATGAATGAAATCCACATTGCACATATGTGAGCATAATTTGCAGTGATGCATAGTTCACAACAACGTGCATCCAACATGTTAAAACAAATGCAACCATTCTTCATTGAACAAAAATATCCAACCACATCCATACACATGAGGAAAACATTCTGGCCATGAAATATTAACTTTCAGGCCAGGTGTGTAATGACATGCAGGATGTAAGGCTGGATGGCTCTTGTCTGCTTTGGTTTCTATTGCTATCTGGCTTTCTACTGTACTTGTTCATGCCATCTGGTTTCCACATCAGGTTCCCAAATTTTGCTTACAAGTCACAGGGCACAGCACAGCTTGTGTTGAGGGAAAACACAGTTTATGTGGAAGAGGAAGCAAATTGAGACTCCCTCAGGCTTCCTATGTGGTCCTTTATGGTTCTGACCTATTCTGATTGCCCTTCCAGTCATTTTAAGGTTACTCAAGCCACTTCCTCCTTCACACTTGGAAGTCTTCTCCATGGAAGGAGGCCATCTTTCTTTTCTTGTGGAGAGAATGGGGGAAGGTATATCTCCCTATACTTTCCACTTTAGTCAGATAGAAGTAGCACTCCACCTCTATCACAATGCATTTCTGTTTTCATTTTATCAGCAGAAGACTCTTTACTGTGCTTGCCTTCTGCAATAAAGTATGTTCCTTCAGGCATCCTGGTATTTCAGAGAACTGGCTTCATTTACTAAACGTCAGTGCATACCATTTGTGCTAACAAAGCCTCCATGGACATTCATATATGTTTGTAAATGGATTTCCCAAAATACATGCATTTTTGTAACTATATCTTTTTGTATGCATTCTCCTAATGTGGGAGTGGAATGCAAGCCATTTGTGGCTTTGTGGGAATCAACCCAATACAGTTCGTGATACCACATCAACTCACTAACAGTTTTTCAATGCAATCCCCCATTATTTTATTTCAAAAAGGCTTCAAAATACTTTAAAATGTTCATTTTTAGGAATGCTTCCAGCCCAGAAAAACAAGACTTCCTCAAACAGACCAAAAGAAGCATAAAATGGATGGCACACACCTCCCGGTTCTGGATCCTGCCCACTGTATCCTAATGCATATTTGTATGCATTTCTCCCTTCCTTATTCTCAGGCTTGTATAGGTAAAGGTAAAAGGTAAAGGTTTTCCCCTGATATTAAGTCCAGTTGTGTCAGACTCTGGGGGTGGTGCTCATCTCCATTTCTAAGCTGATGAGCCGGAGTTGTCAATAATAATAATAATAATAATAATAATAATAATAATAATAATCAACCTTTATTTGTACCCTGCTACCATCTCCCGAAGGACTCGGTGCAGCTTACAAGAGGCCAAGCCCAAATACAACAATAAAAACAACAGCAACAACAACAATGCAATAACTCAAGAAAAACAAAGCAATAACATTAACAACACCCAATGACGCAATTAAAAACAATGGCTGGGCCAAATGTAATAATTAAAATTTAATTATAGACACCTCCAAGGTCACGTGGCCAGTATGACTGCATGGAGCGCTGTTAGACTTGTATAGACTCATAAATTCATAGACTCATAGAACTGGAAGACACTGCAACAACAATCTAACTGTCCCAATCATCTCCAACCATATAAAAATATGCAACTATAGCACTCCTGAGAAATTGTCATTTGATTCTTTAAAAAAAAAAAAACTTCAAAGGTTTGCTGTTCAAGTGTCCATCCCACTGGCAAAAGGTTCTTACAATAAAGATTTTTTTTTTCTGATAGAATCTCTTTTCTTATGATTTGATTCCAATGGTTGGCATCCTAATTTCCAGAGCAGTAGAACACCAACCACCTTTGTTCCTTTAGACATTTAAAAGTGGTCATTAGGTCACCTTTCACTTCCTTCAAAGCTGAATCTACCCGGCTCCAAAAGGCTTGGCTTTCATACCTTCAGTCATCTTGGTCACACTTGGTCACACTCTCAAGATATACATTATACCAGTGGTTCCCAACTTTTTTTGACCAGAGACCACTTGGCCAGGAACCACTTGACTGGGGATCACTTTGACCAGGGACCATTCTCCAACATTAGTACCAAAAGGGTGATGAATCAGTTTTTGGTCAACTTTAGATTTGGTTTGGTTATTGATTCAGATAATTGCATTGGATAGACCACATCAGCTCTAGTTTCTGATGCAGAACATATGCCATGCAGTAATTGCTATCAGCTTGCCCACTGAAAAAAACATATGCAATAATCTAGAGCTGATGTCGTAGTAGTAATCTTTTGTGGGTAGTCAACCTCTCCCCTCCCAACATCTCCTTTGCCTCGGCACTATAAGAGGGTTTTTTGAGACCAGTCTTTTTCATTGCTGCATGGTTTCGAGGCAACGGTGTAGTAATGGTGAGGCCACGGACCATATTTTCGTTCTTGTGGACCACTGGTGGTCCACGGACCACAGTTTGGGAACTATTGCATTATACTTCGCCAATACTCTTTTAAAAAGGTGGTTCCAAATCCTTAGTGTGGACAGTATTATCTATGATCATGCCCAAATGATCTCTCTGGATATATTTTTTTGTGGAAGACATGCTGCAAGCTTGAGATCTCAGAGCTGTACATAAAATCTAGCATTTTTTTCCAAAACTGTTTCAATTTCCCTTGAAATCCCACAGATATTTAACCTAAAACATAGAGAAATGTATGTAGTCACACTTATTTGCTTCAAATGTGATTTTCTGCTATAACCCTACTTTGCTATTTAATAAAATTATATTTTGGCGACTTATAATTGGCTTGAAGACATTTTGGTTACTTTCCTCCAGACTGATTTTGATTCACCTGTTTCTTCCCTAGACAAAACTATTTATTGGCCTCCCTCATCTTGATGTGTTCGACTACATCTTCCATCATCTCTACACATCAGTTAGGCTTATCTTAGACTTTTGAAAACTTCAAGGCAGATCACATTACTGAAAAGTGCAATGAAACACCTGTGTTGTAGAGACCATCATGCTTTCTCTCACACTAACAAGTCAAAAGAAGCCATGCTCTAAAAGAAGCCACCTTGGCCTCTGTGTGTTCTTCTGTTCTTCACATGAGTAATTAAAGGACCAACCACAGCTCTAAGGCCCTATTCATTTTGTGGTTCACAACATCTTTCACTCTTGCTATTTCAATTCCCAGTGAAGGCATATTAGATCAAGCCATTAAGCAACTTCCGAGGGTTCTCTTGAGACCATCCATCAATAATAATGAATGCCTATTTCCTACAGGAACCTTAGTGAAGAAGATCAGTGCATTGTGTATGTCTCTGTCTCTGTGTATATCTGTCCCAGTAAAGCAAGCCTGTTGCCTTTTCAGTATTTGACAGCCAAATGCCTTTAGAGATGGCCTCATTCTATCTCTCCTATCTGTGTCAATCCAATTATTTGTCCTGCATTTAACATGGGCCAGAGAGAGATGAAGTCATTTGCTCTAATTTCAAGAACACTTGAGGGAAAGAGTCACCAGGTTTAAAGGTTATTTTGCTAGCTTGTACAAACGCTGGGCAGACAAACATACAATGAAGTGGCCACCTTAGGCAGAAGATGCTGAGAGGTGGCTGCAAGGTGTCAGAGGAGGGGGCATCAAGACATGTTTTGTTGTCAGGAATGAGAATATTTCTGAATATTCTTTCCATCACTACATCAATGCAAGAAGGTCTGCCAAACAATGAAAGATCTGGCAAAAAGAAACAATGGCACCCTCAGCCATGCTTTTTGGGAATATTGGAGTTGCAGTCCAACACACCTTCAAGACACTTGTTTGGGGCAGGCTGTTCTAGACTAATGCTGACTTCACAAGAATAGGTAAAGGTAAAGGTTTCCCCTTGATGTTAAGTCTCATTGTGTCCAGCTCTGGGAGGTGGTGCTCATCTCCATTTCTATGCCAAATTGCTGGCGTTGTCCGTAGATGCCTCCAAAGTCACGTGGCCAGCATGACTTCATGGAGTGCCATTATCTTCCTGCCGAAGCCATACCTATTGATCTACTCACATTTGTATGTTTTCAAATTGCTAGGTTGGCAGAAGCTGGGGCTAACAGCAGGAGCTCACCCTGCTCCCCAGATTTGAACTGCTGACCTTTTGGTCAGCAAGTTCTGCAGTTTATTTATTTATTTATTTATTTATTTATTTACAGTATTTATATTCCGCCCTTCTCACCCCACGGGGGACTCAGGGAGGATTACAATGTACATATACATGGCCAGCATTCAATGCCACAGACACACAACATATATAAACAGACACAAAGAGGCTATTTAACTTTCCAGCCTTCATGAGGGTACTCTGGCCACCAGGGGAGCTGTCACTTTACCATCCATTTGTGACACTAATGAAGTACTTCCTCATTCTTTGCATGCTTGCTGGAGATTTTTATGGCATCATAAATTAGCCTCCTTGCGTAAGCGGTATCTAAATTTCCTACTTGACAGATGCAACTGTCTTTCTGGCTGCAAAGGTCAACAGCAAGCTACACAAATTAGTCAGAAGCTCACTCCGACCTGGGTTGGCTTCGAACTCATGACCTTTTGGTCAGTAGTGATCTTAATGCAGCTGACTTCCAGCAAGCTGTGCCACAGCCCCGGTGCTTAGCAGTTTAACACACTGCACCACTGGGACAGAATAATCCTGATTATTCTGATTATCCTGATTATCAAGAATAGTCCCAATTAAACCCTCTGTTTTCACATCTGTATTTTTAATTTACCTGTTTCTTCTCCCCCATTTCTCTCTTTGCTGTCAGCTTGCTTCAGTAGCAAAAGTTGTTGCCACTCAATTCAGCAGGGGATAGAGGAGAGTAGTTCTGGAATTATGCACTACCTAACAAATTCAGACAAAAGCAAACTGCTGCAGCCTGATCTAAATTAATTACTCATTAATAACTTTTACCATATTAACTGAACTCTGATGTTCCTTGGCCAGGTGAGTGCCAGTTTGCATCAGTGAAATGTTGGTTTATAACTTATGCATGGTATAAAGGATGAGTTTACTGAGTTGTAGAAGTGAGCAAGATACTTAACAGTGATATAGTGACAGTAAGGTTTTAATGGTCAACGCACCAGGACTCTTTCCTTAGCCAGGGATGAAGTAATAATTTGACTGACACCTTTTATGCTTTCATGTCAGTCGTAGATTTCTTACTTGCAAAACTCACAACAGTTAGATGAGCAGAGAAATTGATTTTCCCATCAATCATATATATAGTATTTGCAAGCCATCCCTCCTATACATGCTACATAGCTTTACCCTTGAACATTCATCCCATTTTTTTCCCAGAGAAGTGGAGGGCACTGTCCAACAATCAGTACTGATGAAAGTTTCCATGATCTCATCCAAGTATCTTTTAAATTGGATGGAGCTACCACTTTGCATCAAGCAATACAATGTTGTGCACCAGCATAGAGAATATCTGCTTCATGTAGCAGGCATCCAAGTGAGAGTGGTACTCCATGGTCCTGGAGTTTGCCTTTGGGTGCTGCTACTTAGTATGTTTGTGGATCACAGACTCAGTGGTGTTACAAAACCATTGAGTCATATGGACTCAATATGGACCATAATCCAGAAGATCAAGTATGTACCTATGCAGGTTTGTACTTGATCTTCTAGATCACTCTTGGAGTTGAGATAGGAATTGTTAAATGGCAAGAGTGCTTCTGGGAGCTGATCTTTGTCAATTCTAATGCAAAGCAAGCTACTTTACATCTTTTAAACTGATAAATGAGTACAAATGGAGCTATCACTTCCATCTTCATTTTCTTTGCTGTACAGTCAGCTCTGCATATCTATGGATTCTGCATTCACAGATTCCAAGGTCCGTACCTTGTAATTTTTTTAATCCCCAAATGCACACCCTGATTTTTCTATTATATTTATTTATTTATTTATTTATTTATTTATTTATTTACAGCTTTTATATTCCACCCTTCTCACCCCACAGGGGACTCAGGGCAGATTACAGTGTAAACATATATGGCAAACATTCAATACCAGTTTTTGACATTCGAACATATGCAGACATACACAGAGGCTATTTAACTTTTTCTGGCCGCCAGGGGAGCTGTTGCTTTCATCGTCCATCTGCGATGCTGATGAAGCACTTCCGCATTCCCCACATGATTCCCCGCTGGAATGCTTTGCTGGAGTCTTCTTTATGGCCTCATAAATCAGTTAATTTAGCCTCCCCACACTTTAAGGTGGTACCTTATTTTCCTACTTGACAGATGCAACTGTCTTTCGGGTTGCAAAGGTCAACAACAGGCTACACATAATTGGTTGGAAACCCACTTCAACCTGGGCTGGCTTCGAACTCATGACCTTTTTGGTTAGAGTGATCTTAATGCAGCTGACACTCAGCCAGCTGCACCACAATCTCGGTGCTATATGTAAAGGCTGCCATTTTAATACAACATTGTATATAATGGGACATGTTCACCCATGGATTTTGGTATCTATGGAGAGCCCTGGAACCAAACCCTAAAGATACCAAGGGCCTATTGCATTCTGTTTCTTTTAAAAGGCTGCTGCTTTGTGCCAGAGCACCTGTATTATATGCAAAACATCCCAATACTTTGTGCTTCCTAGTAGGGCTGGAGAAAGAAAGGTCTACCTGAGCACCTGCGTAGTTGCTGCCTGCTAGTATCAATGCTAAAATGGACGGATGGTTTGCCTTGGAACAAGGCAGCTTCCTTCATTCCTCTATGCTTTAAAAAAAGAAAATAAAAACCCACTTTCCAGGACATTATTCTGTAAGATGATTATCACAGGCAGCGGAGCTCTGATAATCTCCCGGGGCCTGCTGTGTCCCGCGGTATTCAGAAGCCCCTTTTGTGCTCTGTTGCTTTAATTCTCCATGCTATCTCTTGATGTGTGTTTGGTTATCTGCCTTGACTCTCTCTTTCGCTGGAATGCCTCTCTGTGTTAAAGTGCTTTTATGCAGCTTCTGAAGGCATTGCAGTAGTGTCATTGTTAACATGATAAACTGCACAGGCTATATATATATATATATATATATATATATATATATATATATATATAGACACACACACACACACTTCCTCCAGCAATATCAGAGTCTAACTTGGAGCTGTAAAAAGCCATATCCACCAATCCAAATTCAAAGGAGCCAAATTGTCACAGACTTTCATATTTGAAAAACTCACAACAGCACATCAGATACTACGCCGATGTCCTTGGAGCTGGACAGAATAAGAAGAAACTAGGGGAGGAAAATAATAGGGAGAAGCACAGCTAACTCCTAAACCAGGAATCAAAGGAAGGGCTTTTAATTTTGTTTTGTAAAGAAAAAAAAGGAAAGATATGCATTCTTCAGAGATTTCAAAATTTTCTGAATGTTTCAAAAGAACAGCAGTTAATAGGTTACATGAAGCCCACAATGCAGAGTTCATACACAAAACCCTGTGGGCTTTGAACACTAGTGAAGGAAATGACTGTGCTTTCAGATAGGAAGAGCGGTAAGATATAATGTAATGGGTGATGAGAGAGAGAGAGAGAGAGAGAGAGAGAGAACGTAGACAGGATACGGTGTGTGATGAAAATATATGTAGGGACTCATTCCCTCTCTGCCTGATTTTCTCTCTCTCTCTCTCTCTCTCTCTCAATCGCTCTCTCTGCTTACATGTCAGCCTTCCTTACCAAAGCCAGAATCATTCATATCACACTATTTACAATTTCTATGCCTAGTTGTAAAAGCTGGACACTGAGGAGAGTGGATTGGAAGAAAATAATGTCATGTGAAATGTGGTGCTGAAGGAGACTTCAACGGATACCATGGACAGCTCCAAAGACAAACAAATGGCTTCTAGAGGTAATGTAACACGAACTGTCTCTAGAAATCAAAAGGACCAAACTGGATTGTATTTTGAACACATCAGGAGGCAACGTGACTCAATGAATGGGATTATAATGGTTGGCAAAGCAGAAAACAATAGGAAAATCGGTTTGAGGGGGGATGTTATTCATTAGCCACAGTCCTTAATTTGCAAGACACAAGTTGGACTGTTCAAAACAAAGGCTCTTGAAGCTGTCTCATTCATAAGGGTGAAATAGGTCAAAGTCAACATTATGGCAGATCACAACAATTACAACCTAGCAATGACCAGATGTTAGATACCATGTGTTTTTCAACATAGAAACGTACTTACTTAGGCAATCCCTCGTTGTCTGAGTAGGATAGTCTTCCAAGATCAGTGTACTGGTGGTGGGTCTGTAGGTGACTGTGGAGCCCTATTCTTGACCTGCATGTTCTCCCACAGTGAGGGCATAGGTTTCCAGGTAGAAGGCGGTCCCGGTTGGGGTTGGCTTGATGCGCCTTCCTCTGGGCACGTTTTCAATTTTCGCCCTCCATTTGTGCCTCTTCAAATTCTACAGCACTGCTGGTCACAGCTGATCTCCAGCTGGAGGACTTCCCAGTTCTCAGTGTCTATGCCAGATTTTTTAAGGTTGGCTTTGAGCCCATCTTTATATCTCTTTTCCTGCCCACCAACATTCCATTTTCCATTCTTGAGTTCAGAGTTGAGCAACTGCTTTGGGAGACAGTGGTCGAGCATCCAGACAACATGGCCGGTCCAGCGAAGTTGATGGCGGAGGACCATCACTTCAGTGCTAGTGGTCTTTGCTTCTTCCAGCACACTGAAATTTGTCCACATAGAAACAAGTAACCAATGTCCTTGGTCTCTGTTCTTCATGTGGAAAATGACATATCTGAAGAACAGAGATTCCTTAAATGTGGAATATCAGTGCTCTTGCTCACATGGAATGCCATCACTTGTGCATAAATCTCTCTTCTTCATATGTCTTCCTTTTCATATGAGGAAAACAAAGCTATTAAGGGGCCAAAATTGGCACCTCCTTGGCTCTAGATGGAGAGAAATGCCTGAATGGGGCTTCTGTCATCCATCTGTCAATTGGTCTCTGTGTAATCTTACTCATCATGTAAATCCAGATATAAAACATTCCTCTTCACAAAATGGATACAAATAATTTCTTTACTATTTGAATTTCTGTGCCACATTTCCGCTATAAATAGTGCTCAAGGCAGCCAACAGCAATAACAGGCAAGATCACAATGACAATATAAAATCCAATGAATTTCAGTGGAATGACACATTTATGATGTAAAATCAGATGAATCAAAATCTTGGAAATAAAATGAAGTAATAGATAGAAAACGCCAATTAAAACTGACAGCGGGATATGTATCTCAGCTTAGGAACATCTGCAGACGGTCCGAAGTTCAAATCCTGGCATTTGCAGGTAACAAACACTAGGAATGACTCCAAAGAGGAGAGCATGCTAGATCCAGTGTGGAGTTTTATTCCAGGCATCCTAGAATCATAGAGTACATAGGAATCCCTAGGGCCACATAGACCAGCCTCCTGTCAATGCAGGAAATTTACCACAAAGGTACCTCTGAGAGGTGATCAGTCCTTCTTGTCACTAATTAATGGACTTGATGGACTGATTTTAGGATGATGGCTTAAATTGGCTACTGATTGAATGTTTTTATACTGTTTTATATTTGGTTGTTGTAGGTTTTTTCGGGCTATATGGCCATGTTCTAGAGCAGTAGTTCTCAACTTTTCTAATGCCGTGACCCCTAAATAAAGTTCCTCATGTTGTGGTGACCCCCAACCATATTTTCGTTGCTACTTCATAATGGTAATTTTGCTACTCTTATGATGCATAATGGAAATATCTAATATGCAGGAGTATTTTCATTGTTACAAATTTAACATGATTAAAGCATAGTGATTGATCACAAAAACAATATGCGCAGGGAGTATGGACAATGGATGATGGGATTTGCAGTACCTTCAACCGATTCAGCTCTGACTTCCACAGACCATTGAGACCCCCACAAATTATAGACCTGGAACAAACTTGGCACACAGAACCCCAATGACCAACAGGAAATACTGGATGGGGGCTGGGAGAAAATGACAATGATTTACGGGAGATGTAGTTCACCTACATACAGAGAGCACTGTGAACCCAAACGACTGTGCATTTGGACCAAACTTGGCACAAATATTCAATATGCCCAAATATGAACACTAGTGGAGTTTGGGGGGAATAGACCTTGGCATTTGGGAGTTGTACTTGCTGGGATTTATAGTTCACCTACAATCATAGAGCATTCAGAACTCCACCAATGATTGAATTGGACCAAACTTGGCACACAGAACTCCCATGGCTAACAGAAAATACTGGAAGGGTTTGGTAGGCACTGACCTTGAGTTTTGGAGTTGTAGTTCACCTACATCCAGAGAGCACTGTGGACACAAACAATTATGGATCAGGACCAAACTTGGCACAAATACTCAATATGCCCAAATGTGAACACTGGTGGAGTTAGGGGGAAATAAACCTTAACATTTGGGAGTTGTAGTTGCTGGGATTTATAGTTCACCTACAATCAAAGAGCATTCTGAACCCCACCAACAACAGAATTGGAACTAACTTTCCACATGTAACCCAGATGACCAATATAAAATACTGTGTTTTCTGATGGTCTTTGGTGACCCCTCGGACACCCTTTCGTGACCCCCCCCCCAGGGGTCCCGACCCACAGGTTGAGAAACACTGTTCTAGAGGCATTCTCTCCTGACGTTTCAACTCTGCAGAGGTCGAGATAGAATGGTATATAAATGTCTGAAATAAATAAATAAATAATTCTTGCAACTAAATCTTACCATCTAGTTCAGAAAGTAAATGGTATCTTATGGGAGTGAAGGAAGCAAATTCATTATTAAATCAAATCTCTGATTGAACAAACAATTGGTAGGTTGTTGCAGGTCTTTTGGGCTATATGGTCATGGTCTAGAGGTAACAATTGGTGGTCAATCAACAATGGCAGGAGTTTATTTCTGTGTTATTCTATATAATCAGTTGATAGCATTTCCTTTCCTTCTCCTAATATTTCATCCTTTCTCCCATCTTCCTCATGCCTTTTTCTTCCTTTTGTGAGTATGGCTAAGCAGTGGCAGATTCTTGTACTGACCAAATCAGACATCAGGTTTAATATTATTAAGGATGCAATTACTTCTTTTTCGAGTGTCTGTCCATTTAGCTCACCAATTTATATATCAATACCACCCTTTTGTGTAAAGGCAAACACTCTCTGTTTGTAATTACATAATTACTGCCTTGAGATTGATATTTTCCACATTGACCATGTCTTTGTAGTACAGTGAATGAAGTACAGTACTAAGAAAAGGAAAGAACAAGAATGCAGTTCTCTGGCTGTTGTTGGACTATATGTCTCAGTTGCTTCAGTGGTGAGGAATGATGGGAGTTGCACTTCAGCAATATCTGGACGGCCAAAGGATTCCCACCCTTGTGCTAAGATCAGTGAAATTCCTGTCCAAGGCCCCATATAGACAGAAGAAAGTCACCTCTTAACCTTGGTTTAGTTGTGATTTGCACCTCGTTCTACTTCACAGAATTAATGGGAAACTAAGTTGGGCAGGAGGCACATAGAATACACCAACCTGAGGTCCATAAAGAAAGTGTGAGAATCAAATACAGGGTAAATTCAAACTAGTTTCCCTCCATTGCTCAAAATTCTGATAGCAAACTGTGGAGAGATGCAATTTGTGTGTCCATTTCTGGGTTTCACGATTCAAGAAAGATATCAACATGCTTGAATGTGTCCAGAGGAATGTGACCAAAATAGTAAAAAAATCCAGAAACCACATCCTATGAAGAGCGGCTTAAGGAGCTGAGTGTATTTAGCCTGGAGCTAAAAGTGTTGCCAGAATTGAAGACACAACTTAAGACCTATCTCTCCTGGCAGGCCCATCTAGTCCATTTCAACCGTGACTTTTAAATAACATTCATTGTTTATTTTGTCTCAGGTATTTTCATATGTGTATGTTTTAATGTATGCTTTTATGTTTACATTATAACTATGTTTTAACATGTGATGTTATAGATGCATTTAATTATGTTATGCCCCACCTCAAGGCCATGTCTTTGTAGTACAGGGAATGAAGTATAGTACTAAGAAAAGAAAAGAACAAGAATGCAGGGTTGTTGTAGGTTTTTTCGGGCTATATGGCCATGGTCTAGAGGCATTCTCTCCTGCCGTTTCGCCTGCATCTATGGCAAGCATCCTCAGAGATAGTGAGGTGTTTTGGAACTAGGAAAAAGGGTTTATGTATCTGTGGAATGACCAGGGTGGGACAAAGGACTCTTTTCTGCTGGAGCTTTCGACAATACATTGAACAAGAATGCAGTTCTCCAGCTGTTGTTGGACTATATGTCCCAGGTGCTTCAGTGATGAGGACTGATGGGAGTTGCACTTCAGTAATATCTGGTATATGATATAGTAAGAAAGTCAGATTATAATGTTGTTTCATGTTCCACACCTCCTCTGCATTGGGGTCTGAAGTAGTAACTTTTCCAAGCTCTGCAACAAAGGGCTATGGTTTATTATCCCAGACACTGAGATGGAGTGTTTGGATAGGCATTGAGATTGTTGTTGTTCATTCGTTCAGTCGTCTCCTACTCTTCGTGACCTCATGGACCAGCCTACGCCAGAGCTCCCTGTCGGCCGTCACCACCCCCAGCTCCTTCAAGGTCAGTCCAGTCGCTTCAAGGATGCCATCCATCCATCTTGTCCTTGGTCGGCCCCTCTTCCTTTTACCTTCCATTTTCCCCAGCACAATTGTCTTCTCCAAGCTTTGCTGTCTCCTCATGATGTGGCCAAAGTACTTCAACTTTGTCTCTAGTATCCTTCCCTCCAATGAGCAGTTGGGCTTTATTTCCTGGAGGATGGACTGGTTGGATCTTCTCGCAGTCCAAGGCACTCTCAGAACTTTCCTCCAACACCACAGTTCAAAAGCATCTATCTTCCTTCGCTCAGCCTTCCCAAAGGTCCAGCTCTCACATCCGTAGGTGACTACAAGGCATTGAGATAGATTCTAACATTTGATCCGGAGTCCTGTGGTGGAGGCTCCTTCTTTGGAGGCTTTTAAACAGAGGCTGGATGATCATCTGGCAAGGGTGCCTTGAATGTGATTTTTCTGCTTCTTGGCAGGAGATTGGACTGGATGGCCCACAAGGTCTCTTCCAACTCTATGAGTCTATGATTCTATGAATCAGTGGGGCTTAAATTTGTAGGCTCACCAAGACTCTAACATTTGATCAGGAGTCCTTTGACATCCCTGAAAAGACAATCTGGCTAGTTTCCATTTTTCACTAGAGGATTTGATTTTTAAGGGTTCATAATTTCTGTTTTGAGGTTTTGAAAAGGAGATAGTAAAATGTGTACCAGTATATGTCTGCTCCTCACCCAGTGTTGTTTTGCAGTGCAGTACCTCCATGTGCCAATTCAAGCACATTGAAGGCCTGGATTATTATCTCATCTGGTGAGATAGGAACGGCTCAAAGCTGGGGATGATGAGGCAATTGGAGACTGTTGACTCATGGGGCCCTCACTAAAGCTAGCATCCTTTCATACTTAATTATTTTGTCAGGTTACTGGAATTTGAGCTGCTGGTGATGCTGACAGCATTGGGTGAATGGGAATCTCTTCGGAATAATTTCTGCACTGAAAATCTTTGTTTGCGTCTTTGGGGGCTTGTCTGCACTCAGGTTCCTTGAAATGATTTAGCCACATAAGTTTTTCCAAGAAATTAGCCTGCACTTCTCCCTGATCCTTACTTCACCGCTCTGATAGACAGTACCAAAATAAAACTCTGTGCATGTATAAGTAGAGGGAAAGAGATCTCTTACAGTTTGAGCATCCCTTGTCTGGAATTCTGAAATATGAACTTGTCCTCATGGGTGGCTGAGATTATGACTGTAACGGTTTGTAAAGGAGCCACCACTTTGTAAGGACTTACTAAATTGATAACACAACTAATAGCTTGTAATATTGAATTGGTCTTTCTTCAATGCGTAGCGTGGCTAAACTTGGAAGTATCTGTAATAGAGACTTGGCTTTAGAAAAAACTGTAACAAGTTTATTGAAGTATAGAAGAAGCTTGATTGTTTCAATGTTTCTTAACTCTTAGAGGCACATTTCTTCAGTGGTTACATTTAATACATTTCATAAAACAACTCTTAAGAGGACTATCCATTTCACTAAATAGGTTTTGAACTTATTTTCATTCAAAATGTATTTCTTTCTTTGACAGATTACTTCAGGTACAAGCTTATTCTTTCCTTATGTTATTTCTGTTGCAGTAAAGGTTCTTATTAGGGTTCTCTCCCCCTTTTTCTCATACACTGATTAATAATATAAATAAGTCAACTCAACTTATCTAAACTACACAGGCTAAAAGCCAAAACCTTCCTGATTCTCAACACAATAGAATCAGCCAGTTCTTAGACTACAGACCACCTTTCTGGTTCTCAACACACAACAGAACCAGCCTTCCCTGTAGTTCGCTGATTACAGACTGTTTAAAAATGGCTGCCCTGCCAAGTGGCAGTTGGCTCTGCCCCTTTTTCCATGGCAACCCAGCTCAAAGTGAGCTCAGCTGGCTACCACCCCCCCCCCCCCCAGTCATGCTAGTTTAAATACTTACCCTTTTAAACACCCATCTACAACCATACATAGGTGTAGATTAAAATTCACACTTCACCACAATGACCTCTTTGCTTTTGGATGGTTTCGTGCACAAAATTATTTTTTAAAATCATATTATTGATCTTCGGGTTACGTAGATAGGGTGTATATGAAACATAAAGGAATTTTGTGCTTACACTTAAATTCCATTCCTAAAATATCTCATTAGATGCAGATATATGCAAACCCTTGGTTTGCTTCTGATACACACGATAAATAAATAAGCAGGTTAAGACCTTACTTTCCCAGCAAACCTTTGGAAATTGATTTTTACCATTAAATGGGCATTTTATGGCACTGTACTATTTTTATCTTTATTTTGAAGTAAGATTTCAAATGGTCTGAAGCCTGGGAGAAAGACTTCCAAATAGAACGACTTGGGTAGATGGAGCATATGAATGTCATATAGACATCCCTTAAGTATTCATGCACATCTGACAACATCTCTCTACACACATCGCTACTTCCACAACCTTGAATTGAATACAGCCATTCCATGTCAGAAAAGAAGTGTTCAAGCACTTCTCTAAGGTGAATGCATCCATTCATATGACACCAACAGTTGGGCTTTCATTTGTACCAAAACCACATAAAGCATAGGTTAACGTATTCATCCATATTTATATTTGCTACTCGTTGTACCTGCCACACGTTGCTGTGGCCAACCTTCCCTTCCATCCTTCTTTCTCTCCTTCCTTCTCTTTTTTCCTTTCCTTCTCTCCTTCACACCTTCCTTCTCTTCATCTCCCCCCCCCCCCCTTTTCCCCTTCTTCTTTCTCCCTGTTCTCTACCTATTCTTGGACTGCAATTCCTAGCAGTCCTCCTGATAGATCTATCTACCTACCTACCTATCTCTATCTAATCTATCTATCTGGAGAATTGCTGGGAGTTACAGTCTGGGAATAGGAAATTGGAAATATGCAGGGTTTGGGATGCTCTCAAAGAAATCCAAGGAGAAGAAAGCTTGCAGCTTGGAAGCAGTGCATTTGGATCATTTGCCTCTCTTAAAGGACCTGGTCTAGGGGATGCTGGGAGCTGTAGTCTGGAAGCAAGTGTGGATATGCTATTGTGTGTTTTGTTTGCTGGGGGGGGGGGTCATTTTTGTACATGCACTGTAGCGTCTTTTTGCTATTTTTGGCTTTTTAAGTCCCTTCCGCTATGTTTTTCATTGTTTTTATGAGTGATGGTCACTCATTGGGCTGATAGATGTATTGTGTCCAAATTTAGTGTCAATGCATCCAGTGGTTTTTGAGTTATGTTAATCCCACAAACTAACATTACATTTTTATTTATATAGCTTGCTGAGAAGCTGGAGCCATGAATCATAGCTCCTAGTCAATTTGTGTTGCCCCAACTGGCTGCCCAAATGCTTCCCCACTTTCAGACTGTGGAGTACGTGCATTAGGACTGAACCTGGTGAGGCAGTTAGAAAAGCTGACCCACTTCTACACTGACGTGAAGTCTGCCTTTCCCTCGGATCTTCTTGCAGTAGTTCAAAGCGAAGGGTGAAGGATAGGATAGGCTGGTGTGACCCTCCTTTGTAGACGGAGGGGGTGGATTTGATTAAGGAAACCTTTGATTCTCGGCTCATCTGCAACTATTGATTTTGGAGACTTCAAAGATGGGGCATTCAGAATCATCTTTTAAATGAAACACATCTTCTGGGGGAGGGCTTCCCCTCGAATCTTGCGGGCACCATTAGACGTTTCTTATCACGTCTGTTGAATACACACCTGCAAGACAAGATGACCCCCATTCTTTCTTCCACCTGAGCTGGCTGATGAGGTTGAGAATGCCTTAAAACAGGTTAATTTGATGCCAAGTGACAGGAATAAATTGCTGCCACTTTGACGGGCAAAATGTAACCTTTCCCTCCCCCTTTCTTTCCCCGCCCCAGCAGTGAAATTGCCAATCATCTGGAAACGTGCTGCCGTTGATCTGTTACATAAAGAAACGGTTGGTTTCATTTAAAACAATATTGACCTTCCCCTCTGAATCTTTCTATTTGGACTAAATTACAGGACAAGGCTTTGAAAGAAAAGAATCTGCCTTTCTCACATCTCTGGATTGCCATGGAGTGACCCCACTTTTTTTGTTTAGCCCCGGTCTTCTGTCTGCAATGAGAGCCATTTGGGATTAATCATTACGATTTTGAGAATTCATGGATTAAAAGGAACATCTTACTTTCCCCAGTTATCGGAGATTTCCCAATAACTTTCCTTTCCTCGGATTTTAAGGAAATGCACAGTGTAGCATTCTTGAGCCATTATACGGTATGGAAACAAATCTGATTTTTTTATTAAGCTCCTTAAACAGCTTTTTGTTAGTTAATATTCTGTATCAGCCAAAAGCAACCCACCCCCACCACCACCATTTGAAGAATCTTGCCAAGAAAACTCCTTGATAGGGTCACCATAAGTTGGAAATGATTTCAAGGCACACAACAACGTTCTGCATCAGATACTTATAATAGTTAAGTAGCTTTGTTTGTCCACCACTCCCTTGCAAACCTGACAGAGGCATTATTTGCCCATGCTCCAATTACCTAGATTCACTTGTCTGCAACTTTTATGCATTCCTGATTACTACATAGTCATTATGGTGATACATTATCCAATGATTTCTCACTGATCCTTTGATTCTTGGGTAGAATCCAAATACCTGATGATCAATAACTCCATCCACTGAATCCTGGCAGACTGTGAAACTGAATCAACAATAGGAATTTGCTTTCCCCTACCAGCAAGCCTGGGAAGGAAGGGTTATTTGCCTCCTCAATTAATTGAGGCAAGCAACATAAAAAGTTGGGGGTGGAATCTGTTCAGGCATATTGGTGCCCCCCATTTTACCTCTTCATTCCGGTTTGGCCTACCCATCCCACCCTATAATAGTATACCATAATAGTAGGGGGTCACTTCGGGGCCAGGTAGGAATTCCTCCCTCCTTATTAATGGGGGGGGGGGGGTTGCCTAACCTATACTGTTGAGGTTTTTGGGAAATTGGCATTGGGTGCTGCCTTAAATAGGTTTTCATGTGGGAATCAGGGATATAATTTAACATTTTTGTGTTCACCTATGGCACCAATTTTGGTGAAGGCCAGGAATGGGAACCCCCATTTGTAAGTTCACTCAACTGAGGTGGGGATGAACAGAAATGGCCTTGGAGCTGTTTGGGAAGTTCTAATCCCAGACGTCTCACTTCTGAGGGTTTGAATTCTCTATACAATTTCCCAAGAGTTGCCCTGGTTATGACTCAGGTGAGTTATGCAGGGAACTCAGGGGTCTCACCCAAATTAGCCAAGGAGTGTGTCTGATAAGTCTATTACCTTGGCTTATATCCAACATCAAGTCCAGACCCACTTACAGTTAGTGGCAGTTCACAAAGAAAATTTAAATAGGTAACCATCAATAAAGTTGCCCATAGTTATCCGAACTCAGTTGTCTTGTGTCATTATTTTGATGTGGGTGGGCAATAATGATATATACCATAGTAGCACAAGATGTGTATATATGCAAGTGTGTGTGTCAACATGCCTACTGTACGGGCAAAGGGATTAGATGTTCTTGCTGCATAAACACGAGCAACCTGGTTGATGCCACTCTGCCATTGCTACTGAGAAGCTCTTTTCTTCCATCTTCTGGGTTGGATGGTTATGCCAGTGAGTTTCCAGAAAAACCCACAGTTGTAGACTCTGTGGGGGAAAGGAAATGATCAGTCGTTGTCAGTGGCTTCCAAATCTGGGGTTCAATTGAGCTCACTCAGGGCTTTAGTCTAGATTTTGAAAGAACTCTCCAAGGTACCGAACATATTTCATGGTCCAGGTTCAGCACCGTCATTTTATGATCGGATCTAGTTAGCAATGAAACAGTCAACATTCCCCTCTCCTTCAGATGAACTATCAATCGAAACTCACAAAGGAGTTTCTACAAAAGCCTATTTCCAGCCACGGGAAAAAAGCTTGGATTAATTCCACCTCAATGGCTTACATATCCAGGTCCTGAATTTTTAAAAGGGCTTTTATTTTTGCAGGGAAAATATTGTGCTTACAAAGAACTGCATCAGCAGTTCCATACAAGCACTTAACTGCTTGACTGCAGGTGCAACCCCTGGTTCGTGTTTATAGTGGCAAGCTCAGGCAGCTACGCCATCCCTTCCAGGTTCACCAACAGCAGTCAACACGGGCTGGGCATCTGCCAAAAATGGATGCCAACCCAACTGCCTGGTATGGGACAGAGAGAGGATGCTGGCAGCCTGGTGCCTAGCTTGCTGCCTTGAAATCTGGAATAAAACCCATCGTGGATTGACTTCATCTCTAACATAAAAGCCACCAAGAATCGCTCAATGGCCTGTCAGGTCATCCCCAGGGAAGCCACAGAACAGTGAAAATGTTGAACAGTCTGTTTTCCCAGGAAAAGTGTTTGAAAATCAGATAACTGAATCTCTAAAAGAATAGATTGAATCATATTGCAAATAAAAATTAAAGAAGACTCATTTTATTGATAGTTTTGATATATGTCTTTACTCACCTATTTAGATTTAATATTGTGGGGTAGTTGGGGTAATGGATTTCAGTTTACCTTTAATTTACATTTGTATCATTGTTCCAGAACTTTTGTCAGTGTTTGTCAACACTTGAGAAACATCCTTTTCAACAATTTTCCTTTTTTTAAAAAAACTTTCTGTCCCTTGTAAATAAAGTATATGTATTGTTGTTGTTGTTGTTGTTGTTTTACTGACACAAAAACACAGTATGTCACAGCAAATAAGATCTATATGCTGGATTTTGTATCACAAAATTACAAGTTGAACACTTCCCAAGCGTCTAGGACTGTGTGATGTATTTTTGAATGATGCACGCAGATCCAAGTAAGGTGTCCTTTTGCAGTTGACAGATTGTGATTTTGTCAATGTTTATTATTTCCAAATGCCAGTTGAGATCTTTTGGCATGGCACCCAGTATGCCAATGACCACTGGGACCATCTGTACTGGTTTATACCAGAGCCTTTGCAGTTCGATTTTGAGGTCCTGATAATGGCTGAGTTTTTCCTGTTGTTTTTCCTCTACGCAACTGTCACCTAGTATGGCGACATCAATAATCCAAACTTTTTTCTTTTCCACAATTGTGATGTCTGGTGCATTGTGTTCCAAAACTTTGTCAGTCTGGATTCGAAAGTCCTACAGTATTTTTGTGTTTATTATTATTATTATTGACACAAAAGCATAGTATGTCACAGCAAACGAGATCTCTATGCTGGATTTCGTATCACAAAACCACAAGTCGGACACTTCCCAAACATCTAAGACTGTGTGATGTATTTTCAAATGATGCGGGCAGATCCAAGTAAGGTGGCCTTTTGCAGTTGACAGATTGTGATTTTGTCGGTGTTTATTGTTTCCAAATGCCAGCTGAGATCTTTTGGCACGACACCCAGTGTGCCGATGACCACTGGGATGACCTGGACTGGTTTATGCCAGAGCCTTTGCAGTGCGATTTTGAGGTCCTGATAGCGGCTGAGTTTTTCCTGTTGTTTTTCCTCAATGCGACTGTAAAATATCAATAATCCGGACTTTTTTCTTTTCCACGTTTTTCTCTCTCCCCCCCCCCCCCCGGATGGGTGCCACACTGTTGTGGTGGGGGGCTTAACTGCTCCAAGGATAGTGAGAGCTGTGCTGGCAGTAGTGTAACTACCAGCAGGTCCAACCAAGCCAGAGAGGTCTCAGCTGAGGAGTGGAACGAAGAGCACCTAACCCATTAGCACTATGGAGAAGCAAACCAAAACGAAGTCTATACTGGCTCGGTCGACGCCCAGGATAAAAAGGACCACGGTGGATGCTGCTGATGCTGGACATCCATCGACAAGTGGGCTACAGAATCAAAATACAAATGAACCATCACAGAAGCGGCAGAAATATACAATGCCAGAAAACTGCACTATTATTATTATTATTATTATTATTATTATTATTATTATTATTATTGAACTTGCCCTACCATTTAAAAAACCCTCAAACCAAGAGTTTGTGAAAAACTCTGACTATTTGACCGAGAGTCCAATCTTATACATGTCTACTCAAAAGTTCAGTGAAATGTGCATAGGATTGCCACTGAACCATGCCTGTTGGGAAATGGCCCATGAGACATGAAATATATGCATTTGTGCTGACAAACTGCTACTGGTTTTTATCAATCTGTTTTTAAATAGGAAACTGAATTAAAATAAAGGTCTTGCAAAACCAAGGAAGGTATATATCATCAATTTGATTGTGAATATCCCAAAGGAAGGTCAGGGCTGGAAGTAGTATGCAACTTCCAACATGCTGGATGAGGGAGGGATAGGCCTACTCACAATTCAGGACTTGCTTCATAATTAATCCAAAAAAAAAAAAAGGAGGATATATTTATGAATATCTTATCTGATCAGTAATGATTTTCTCAGATTTAATCTCCAGAATAGGACATATTTAATCTAAAATGTGTCTCCTCCCATATTTGTATCCTTTTCTTTTTAAAAAAGACCTTAAAACATTGAACAGATCTCTTCTTTTCCCCCTTTGCTGAGCCACTCCAACAATATGACTGACTCAAAAAAAGACATGTTTAAACATTGATTACATTAACTGCCATATACCAGAACAGTGCAAAGTTCCTGACATTTCGAATCAGCTATGAGGGTTTGACATTCAAAATCTGTTCCAATCTGGAATTGGCATAATTGTTTCTTTGGAAAAGAAGGAAAGAAGGATTGTTTGTGTAATAGAGTGATAAGGGTTTTATATAATGCTAGCTTGGGAACCTGGCTATGCCCGGGTTATTTGAAAAGGACATTTGTCGGCTGGATTATTTGTCGGGTCAGTTCGGTGCTCTCTGGATAAGGATTAAATACAACCCCCAAACCCCACCTGTATGCACAGTTGATCATGTTGGGTATGTGTGCCAGGTTTGGTCCAGATCCATCGTCAACTGGGTTCAGAGCTTTCTGGATGCAAGTGAACTACAACTCCCACACGGGTGGGTCAGTTCCCCAAGCCCCTCCATTATATTCTGCTGCTCATGGGGGTCTATGTGTCAAGTGTGGCACAGATCTGTCATTTGTGGGGGTCACAGTGGGACCAAAGCTTAGGAAGCAGTGCTTCAGAACTCCAAAGGGCAAGAAACACCTTTGTCCACATATATGTGGTAGCCACTTCTAGCCCCCTTTTCCTCATTAGTAGCTTTTGCTGTCTTGGCCATGCTCTCAGATTGCTTGGCCACATATATCCTTTTTTCCTTGTAAAATATTGGAGGGTATGTAGTTTTCAAACAAGGTTTCATGTTCTAGCAACATTCAACGAGAATTACTGTAACAAAGTGTGTTTTGTGAGGGCCATTAATATGGTTTTGGAAAGAGCTGGGCCAAGTGTGACCCTGAGGCTCTATGTGATTCCCTGTCCCCCAAGACTGTTTTTATGAACTTCAACCTCTCCATGTTGCCTGGACCATCCTATTTCTGCCCCCACTAAGGTGAATTGCCTTCTCTGGAATCTTTTAGGAATGGCAATTCCCTTTTTAAACACATGGAAGACAACTCTGTAAGTGTGTGTGTGTTTGGCAAAAGGTCATGAGTTTGAAGCCAGTCCAGGTTTGAGTGAGCTTCTGACCAATTTGTGTAGCTTGCTGTCGACTTTTGTAGCCAGAAAGACAGTTGCATCTGTCAAGTAAGAAATTTAGGTACCGCTTATGCGGGGAGGCTAATTTATGACACCATAAAAATCTCCAGCAAGCATGCAAAGAATGAGGATGTACTTCATTAGTGTCACAAATGGACGGTAAAGCAACAGCTCCCCTGGTGGTCAGAATACCCTCATGAAAAAGCTTGAATGTTAATAGTCTCTGTGTCTGTCTATATTATGTCTATGGCAATTAATGTTTCCCATTATATGTATATTGTAATCCTCCCTGAATGTTGCATCCCAGTTCAAGAAACGAGATCATAAGATTAAATCCACCACACTGGACTGTAGGAAAAGCAATCCTTGTTTATTGATGAAAAATTGGTTACAAAAGAAAGGTAAATGCAAAGTCAAAAAGCCACAGGAAAACACAGCAGTCAGTAGAATCTCTGAACTTGAGCAAAATTTCAAAAGCCACAATACAAGAACCAGGAACCTGTTAGTCTTTTACTAACCATGAACTTGATAAATACAATCCTCTGGGATTACCGGCCATGAAACACAGGAATTCTGCCAAGGCACAGCCACAGTCCCAAACGTTGCTTGATCTAAAGAGGCACCCGGCAGGAGGCCTCTTAAACCAAAGAAGCTATTCTTCAAAACGCCCCTTGACTTTGGAGCCTGGGCCTGTCTCTCCTGTAAACGAAGTGACCTTCGTAGAAACTGGGAAATATTTCTGTCTCTAACTATGTGTTCTCTTCGGTCCTCATTAAAAACCCCAGGTGGAGAGATATCACGGCTAGTTTCCAAAACATTTTCCTCCAGCTGTTGAGTTTCATTTTCATCACCGTTGACCTCTGTATCAACAACAGATTCCACACTGTCAGGGTCAGGGACAGCTTGCTCAGTTGGAAAAACTATCAGAGAATCCGGTTCACACAGATCAGGATCAGGCTGAACCCCAACACTGAGTCCCCTGTGGGGTGAGAGGGGTGGAATATAAATACTGTAAATAAATAAAATAAATAAATTTGGCAGGCTTGCAGGGTCTCAGAAACAGAATGAAGTTGGTTCTCCATATCCAAGGATTCCATACCCATGGATTTAACCATCCATTGCTTGGCAATATATTTAAAAATCTAAAAAGCAAATGTTGATTTTGCCATTATTTTATATATGTGACACTTAATTTACTTCAGCATTGCATATCATGGGACTTGGGCATCTACAGATTTTGCTATCTATGGAGAACAGTGGTGGTGGAACTGGAGTCTAATCCAAATGGAGACCAAGGGGCCATTGTATTGGCCCATAGACCTGTTGCAGGAGCACTCCCCAACTGAAAAACTGGAACTACATCAAAATGTAGTTTCAGGACAATGGAGAGGGCCAAATCCAAGAAACAGATGTTGTCAACCTAGAACAACAAAGAGTTGACACAGTCCAACCAAAGTAAATGCTTTAAGCTCTATGGATTTGGTGGGATATTTGAAGTCATTTGCTTAAATCTCTCCTCTCAAAATCATTGAGTGCTCAACATTGACTGTGTAATTGTAATTAATTCATCATAATTAACGAGTGCATTAATTCCTGTGTTTCAATCTATGGTTAAAAATGTAATGATGTTAGCAACTTACAACAGTCTGTCGTTCATTTGCAAGGCATGTGTACAAACGCACGTGCAAGAAACCAAATTAGCATTATGGCTGCAATTCATTTATTTCCAAGTATTTGCAGAGAGTTTGCTCTGTAATTCTTCCAAAGGAAGGGAGTTGTATATTACAACCTTGGGGCAAAAACAATAAGGACTTTCTCTTACAGAAATCCTACTGAAATAAATAGGAATTGATCGCCCTGATATGCTCTTCCTAGCATTGTTTATATTTTTATGCTCCATTTAAAGGTGATTCCACCCCGCTTTGCCTTTTGATATTGAAAAGGGTGAAGGGGGGATAAAAGACGAAAGGGTAATGTGGATTAAGATTCTAAATGGGATGGCACATCTTTAATGATACATATGATAATTAGAGAATACAATAAACACAATTAGCATATGTTTTAAACAGTTTATTAGTGAAGCTTACCATAAAAATCAAAATATATAGCGCTCCGGGGTTGGTTGGGATAAAAGCTTCTAATCCTCAGAGCCATAAAACTCTCTGGCGTGGAAGAAATGGGCATCTTTAAAATGATTGAATCAGCAGGCCTCCAGTGAAAACACACAAATTAGCAAACTCCAGGAGTTGGCCAGGGCACAGTGTTGCAATGCAGGGAAGTGAAGTCATCACAAGAGCGGTTCTTGCAGGTCGGATGGGGCGCAGCTCTTTTCCATGGAGCAGGATCGTGACATTGACCCTTTCTGAAATGGTATGGGGCAAGCCTTTTTACTCCCCTCCACTCTCCATCCTTCAGCCCCCAGTGGTGCAGTGGGTTAAACCCCTGTGCCAGCAGGACAGAAAACCGACAGGTCGCCGGTTTGAATCCAGAGAGACCGCGGAGGAGCTCCCTCTGTCAGCTCCAGCTCCTTATGTGGGGACATGAGAGAAGCCTCCCACAAGAATAGCAAGACATCAAAAACATCTGGGCCTCCCCTGGGCAACATCCTTGCAGACAGCCAATTCTCTAACACCAGAAGCGAATTGCAGTTTCTCAAGTCGCTCCTGACACACACACAAAAAAGCTACCATATATACACAGAGAATGCACTCTAAGTCAAAATAAACACAGACCAAGCTTCATGATCATTAGGGAAAACTCAATTAATTACTACTGACAGAAATGTACATGAACAGGATTTCTGAAGAAGGATGATACCCAGTTTGTTCAACCACAGGCCTCAAATCCAATAGTGAATTCCGATTTGTTATACAAAAGAGTTTCTGAACAGGATGGGTTAAGTCATCATTCAGGAACTGCAAAATGCTATCCCTTAGTTTTTTGAGTGTTCTTGGAAACTGCCCAGGATCAGCCCTGGTAAGGACTTGGATTGGGGACCATTAATGAGTATCATAGTTATAATAGACCTCATGGGCCATCCAGTCCAACCCCCTGCCAAGAAGCAGGAAAATTGTATTCAAAGACAGATAGCCATCCTTACTTACTGAGGCAATCCTTTGTAGCCCAAGGATAATGATCCTCCAAGTCTGGGGGCCATCCACCCATCCTCTGTTTAAAAGCCTCCAAAGAAGGAGCCTCCACCACACTCCGAGGCAGAGAGTTCCACAGCTGAACAGCTCTCTCCCAGAGTTAGGAAGTTCTTCCTAATGTTCAGGTGGAATCCCCTTTCCTGTAATTTGAAGCCATTGTTCCATGTCTCTAGAGCAGCAGAAAACAAGCTGCTCCCTCCTCCCTATGACTTCCTCTCACATATTTATACATGACCCTGATGTCTTCTCTCATCCTTCTCTTCTGCAGGCGAAACATGCCCAGCTCTTTAAGCTGCTCCTCATAGGGCTTGTTCTCCAGACCCTTAATCATTTTGGTCGCCCTGCTCTGGACACATTCAAGCTTGTCATCATCTCCCTTCAACTGCAATGCCCAGGACTGGACACAGTGTAATTCCAGGTGTGGTCTGACCAAGGCAGAATAGACTTTCCTGGATCTAGACACTATTTATGCAGGCCAAAATCTAGGTGCTTTAGACTATATTTCAAAGGATATAGAACTTCCTGACTGTGAGAGCCATTCAGCAGTGGAACTCTCTGCCCCGGAGTGTGGTGGAGGCTCCTTCTTTGGAAGCTTTTAAACAGAGGCTGGATGGCCATCTGTCAGGGGTGATTTGAATGCAATATTCTTGCTTCTTGGCAGAATGGGGTTGGACTGGATGGCCCATGAGGTCGCTTCCAACTCTTTGATTCTATGATTCTATGAAGACAATAGCAAACCCCCTCTGAGTAAAGTACAATCCCTATATTCATGGAGGATGCATTCCAAGACACCAGGGACTCTTGAAACCATTGATAATACTGAACCCATTATGTTACTTACTCGAATCAGAGGCATACCATAGGCTCATCCTGGAGGACCAAGAAAAGTCCACAAACTTCTGGGGGCAATATTTTTGGAGTGTGCGTAAGTGAAACCATGGATATTGAATGCATTAAATGTGTACGCACTGTATTCCTTCCTAATAAACCTTTATGAAACTCATGGAGTTGCCATAAGCAAAATGGCAACGTGAAGCCACATCTACACTTACATTTTAATCAGTGAGCATGGTATGAAAATGTCTCTTGGTTCTATTGATTTATTTTATTAAAATATGTTATCTCACTGTTTAATCACGAGATTTCAGGGCAGCAAACAAATAAAACAATATAAACTGTTCAACCCATTCTAAATTAAAAACAAGAAATGATGTAAACAAGTTGAGCACATACTGAGACATTTAAATCAGGGAAGGCAACTTTAAAGGTTTTTTTTTTTTTAAAAAAAATTATGTGAATGCTTGCAAGTAAAATCAACCCCAAGGTTTAATAAAAAAGCAATAGTACTGAAATTAAACCAATGTTAGCACCAGTCAGGCCTTCAAGGGGAGGACATTCCATAAGTGTTTATATGTTTTTATATGGTTTTTATATTGTTATGCAGAATGTTTTTAACTGTATTTTTTATGAATGCATGGCATGGAATTGTTACCAATCTGTAACCCACCTTGAGTTGCCTTAGGGCTGAGAAAGGTGGGCTAGAAATGCTGTAAATAAATAAATAAATAAAGTGATGAGCCACAGCTGCTCAGGAAAAGGAAAGTAAAATATTTTCATAGGAGATGACATATTCCATATTCCATATTCCAATATCGAATGGGTTGCTGATTGGTGAATGAACAAAAAAGAAAACATTGTTGATTCTGTGGACCTGCTTCAGCTGGGACTAACAATTTTATTTTATTTATTTATTTCGGGTACTTTTACTCCGCCCTTCTCAACCCCCGAGGGGGGACTCAGGGCGGCTTACAAAAGGCACAATTCGATGCCTATACAAAAATTATACATAGTGTACAAAATCATAGTTAAAACAATTATCACAGTTAAAACAATCATAACAATCAATATACATCACATCATATAAAAACTATCTTTCAGAGTTCCAAATTCCATTCCATTAGTCATTTCCTGGCCATTCTCAAAGTCCTTTCTTTAATTGCACGATTGTCCGAATGCCTGGTCCCAAATCCATGTTTTCAGTTTTTTCCTGAAAGAAAGGAGTGATGTCACTGATCTAATTTCCCTGGGGAGCAAATTCCACAGGTGGGGGGCCACCACTGAGAAGGCCCTGCTCCTCGTCCCCGCCAACCTCACTTGTGATAGAGGTGGGGTCGAGAGCAGGGCCTCCCCAGAAGATCTTAGACTCCGGGGTGGGACATAAAGGGAGATCCGTTCGGACATATACACTGGGCCGGAGCCGTATAGGGTTTTGTAGGTCAAAACCAGCACTTTGAATTGTGCTCGGAACTGGATTGGCAGCCAGTGGAGCTGACACAACGGGGGGGGGGGGTGGTATGCTCCCTGTATGACGCTCCGGTGAGCAATCTGGCTGCCTCCCGCTGGACTAGTTGGAGTTTTCGAACAGTCTTCAAAGGCAACCCCACGTAGAGCGCGTTGCAGTAATATAATCAAGATGTAACAAGAGCGTGGACCACTGTGGCCAGATCCGACTTCCCAAGGTATGGGCGCAGCTGGCGCACAAGTTTTAATGACATCCAGAATATTTAAATTTTAAAAAATAAATGTCGTAAGAACCAGCACAGGTCCACAGATGTCCAGAATATGATTCCTGAACTTCCACATAATGGTGGGAGCAGCTATATGATGGAACCATGACACAGCCTGGCGGGGACTCAGACCATAGGTTTAGTCAACTCACAACTATGATAGAAATTTTCCAGGGACTCAATCAGCCCTTCTTCCTTGGATATATTTAACCAATGACACTAGAAATGCTTGGCTAATGGGGCTAGAAATTGGAAGTTGGACGAGCGTGCAAAGCATGTGCTCTGTCCCTGACCCATAATTCCAGATTGCTCAAGTGTGAGACATTGCAGTCAGTAGGACAGCCTTTCCTGGCTTTAGATATCCAAGTGTTGTTGTACTACAGATACCACTATCCCTGACTCCTGGTTCCCTCACTGTGGTTGGAGAAGATGCACTGTGCAGTCCATGACATCAGGTGGCAAAGGGTCTTTCCATCCCCTGCTACCCTGATCCAGTGATGACTGGTGATTGGCAGGGAGCCTGTGAATCTACTCTGAACTTTAAAGGAGTTATCTAAGGCATTGGACCCTGCCCCACAAAGAGGTTCAGCAACCTGGAGAGTTGCTTTGAAGTTCAGATTAAATTGGAGCAGATTTGCCCACTCTGTGACCTGTTTAAACTTGGCATACTTGTACTGATGACCTACGGGCCTCCCCTACCTATTCAACATGTTAGGGACTAGGGCATTGTCAAAAAAAAGAAAAGGTTTGAAAAACAGAACCTTTTTTAAAGCTGGTAAATGCAAAACTTGAAGATTAGATGATGCCAAATCGAATGAGAAAGAGATGAAAAGAATGTCCCTCTACCCCGATCCGCCTCAGCCCTGCCATATGCACAATGGAGGACCTTCTTACAGCAACACCAGAGGCACTCGAAGTGGCCAGGTTCTGGTCAAAGGAAATTTAATATAATGCCAAGTTTGTTTGTAGTTTTCCTATACAGTATTCTCAATTTGCTTCTGACATGATAAATCAATCAATCAATCAATTTGTTCCAGCTACCATGAACTTCTTCCCTTAAGACACAGTAAAGTGAAGGATGGGTTGTTGTAGGTTTTTTGGGTTATATTACCATGTTCTAGAAGCATTCTCTCCTGAAGTTTCACCTGCATCTATGGCCTGCCATGAAAGCCTTCAACAATACAAAGTGAAGGATGGTCACAGATCTAAGTCTGTAAACCTTGGGGTAAAAGGCATGCTTTTGGGAAACTGATCAAACCCCAAAGAAACCTATTACAAGCAAATGTTTTCAATGCTTTTGAGTTGAGTACTATGTTTTTACTTCTCTTAGACATACCCTGAGAAGGCTTTCTCCTGTGTCTTCACCAGATGAGTCTGTGAGGATGACAAGATGGAAGAAAATCCCCCTCTAAAGACTGAAAGACTTAGGTAGACTTATATGGACTATCATGAAGTTTGAACCTAAGGCTTTATAATTTGGAACCAGCACATTGAATTGTTCCCAGAAATAGACCATTAAGCTCTTTCAGGAAGGGAAGATAGAGTGGGTTTGGTGTGATAAATATTGATTGTATCCTTGTACAATATATACCTCTGTTGACAAAAAAAAAGGAAGGGAACCATATATTTCTCTTTGTGGGTTTTGGGCACATACTCAACCCAATTCTATAAGTATCTGGATGGAGGTTCCATTCTTCTAGGATAATGTAGGCTCTCCAATAGTGATTCCTCCACCCCCTTATCTTCTTATTGAATTTAGACTTCTTGTTTGTTTGCATATGACTAATGCCCAAACTTTTCTCTGAATTTTAATCCCTGTTTAGAGAAGAAAAAGCCATCCTTTGTTTGTTTGTTTGTTTACGTAATGCGGGAGGGGTGCCCCTAATCCTACACTAAAGTTATTGTGGGTTTGTGCGGATCATGGATCAAGCCGTAGGATATTTGTTTGAATAAGAGTTATTGAGCACACATTGAAAAAGCAGCCACAATGCTCAAGATTGCCAGCTTTGAGATGAATGTGCATCTGATGCGTCGCTGTTTCAATTCTGCAAAGAAAATAAAGAATAGGAACTGAGCTGGTGTTTGAATACATTCTTATAGGGAAATTGGAATGTCAGGACCTTCAATTAGATCTGAAGACGGCAGAACATTTCCATAAAAATGAAAGAGCATCCCTCAAATGATGCATTTCGAGTTTGCTCAGCTCCAGGCCTAATCTGAACAAATTCAATCACAGCTTAGTGCCGGTGGAAAATTTCACTCTCTTTGCTGAGCGCCAACTTCAGCAGTGGCATAATAACAGCTTTTGTGAAAAGTAGGTGTGTGCGGAAACCCAGGTACCTGAATCAGCAGAAAATGAAACAGGGCTGAAAAAAGTTATATAGCAAGAAGGGCACTACTGGCTCACAGTGAGAGATGCCAGGTTTCAGGACATCAGGAAAACTTCCATAGAGTTGGAAGAAACTGCAAGGGCCATCAACTCCAACCCTACGAATTAATATCCTTCCCTGTTACTTTGCATGCATGTCTTGTGGGTGGGAAGTAATTCTTGTATGCTTTGATTCAGACTTTGACAAAATGAGGCAATTTTTAACCCCCTATTGGGAACTACTGTGGGAGGGTAAAATGTCCCCAAACACCTTCTATATCACGGGTAAGCATAATGGGAGTGCCTATGGCACATGGAACTTGTTTCTGTATTTGAACCATCCCACAATCCCCCAAAAACTTCCAAAACCTCTACCTTATTTTGTCAAAATTGACAATTAGTATTTTTGGCTCCAAACCACACAAATATATTACCAAACACACAAATAAATCACCTATAGAAGCACCCTGGAGACCTATCTCTCCCTGAATACCTTTATCTTCCCCTGCAATCAATCATACAAATGCAAGACATAGTGATGCATTTCCTGTTGCCAGTTTGAGAGGAAGAGAGGAAGAGGCATTCTTAGGCTTGCTGGGTGGAAGGTGGCTATGTGGATGTCTGAGGAAGAACAATTCCCAGGCCACTTTCTCTTGTAACTATGGAAAAAATGGAGAATGCCCCCCCCCCCAACTCCAGAGCAAATTTGGAAGCAAAAATGCGCATTTATGTCAGGTGGTGCAGCATTTCATGATTCCTAATGGGATCAATGTGGTCCTCCAGTCTCTAACAATTGCCTACCACTGCTTTTAAATCCATAACACAGCTTCCTCATCTCCCATTTCTTGCTGGCTCCAGGGCTCAGTGTGTGTAGTGCTTCAGCAACATCATCACACACAAAAAATGAATGGTATGCCAATAGTAAGACTTGTGAGGCTATTTGTGTCAGTAGCCTGGACAATACCAGCAGTGAACAACTCTCTGCAGGCTGTCCATAAGCCATCAACAAGTTCAAGCCATGGTATAGGGTCTGGAGAATCTCCCCACGTGTCATATGTGCTCCAAGGAAGATAGAGTGGGTTGAAAAGTGTTCAAATAGAGACAACTGCTGCAGTTATTGGGTGCATTTGCATTGCGGCCAGAAATTGTATGAACATGGTCCAAGACTGCCAAATTAACCTGCCAATTGATTTTTAATCAGATTCTCTTCCTATCCATTTCCACCATCAGATGCCCCAGGAAAAAATAGACCTTTCCCATTTCTTGCCTATCTTACTTCTCAGGGCCCATCCAGACAGTATCTTTATTGTGATATCTACCACAATAAAGGAGGGGATGTCCAGACAATGTTCTGGACAGTCCCAAATTAATTTGCTACATACCAGGAAAACCCTGGTTTGTAGCAAATTAATTAGATAGTGGGTTTATTCCACACCTTCTTGGACGAAATAAACCTAGACACCATTCCCATAGTTTGCCGGGCTAAATAAATCTGGTAAACTGTGGGAATACCCACCCCTCCTCCAAAGCCCCCAGAGCCCTTTGAAAAGTAATGAAAACTTACCTGGCCTTCATAACAGGCTTTGAGCAGCCCTCCTGGCATGTAGAAATGACAAGCCATGAGAGCGGGGGGGGGGGGGGGGGGAGGAAAATCGGTCCGTCCTGTCCCCCCGCTCTCCTGGTATGTAATTTTTATGTGGCAGGAGAGCTGCTCGAAGCCTGTAATGGAGGCCAGGTAAGTTTTCATTACTTTTCAAATGGTCTGGGGGCTTCAGGGAAGGGGGTTAGGGCCTCCAGACATTCTCCTGGGCTATCCCCGGAAGAACGTCTGGACATCCACCCCATAAAGTACGTTCTTTCTGAGATGTGTGTGAACAGGCCACTAGGAAAATTCACGTTTTTAAACACAGATTCTCCAGAGATTAAGGCCTGTCTGGATCCACTCTCAGCTATCTCAAGGATCCACCAACTTTGCTCAGGCTTTGGCCCTGAAGTCTCCAGGCACGGGATCTACTGACCTGGGAATCCTGCATGTAACCAAGGGCCCTTCTAAAATCCATATTATTTGCTTTGAACTGAATTCTATGGCAGTATGGACTCATATAATCCAGTTCAAATCAGATAATCTGGGATCAGATCCTGGGATATTGGGTAATGTAGAAGGGGCCCAAGACAAAAGCAGATTATGCCTTTCTGGCAGGAAGCTCCCTCACTGCTCACAGCCGATCTCTCCCAGACAGGTGTTGTTTGACCATAAAAATAGATGGTGAAAGATGGCATGAGAACATGATACCTTCAAAAATAAATGCTCATTTGGTCTTCCAGACTTACCTTCCCACTCTTTAAGAACTACTGATCAAACACTTTAAGGGGGTGGAACCATCTGTTTGCTCCAGCCCAAAGGTTTTTTTTTCCTCTTGTGATGGCTTCTAAACTTTTGAAACAACAGACAGAGCTTGCTAAAACTACAAGACACAAATTGTCTTAACCAGCATGACCATATGAAACATATTTTTTGTGCCCCCGCAAACCATGTTTCCTGGGTTTTTTTATAGGAAAACTCCATGTACATTTTCAACAAACAGATTTCCATCAACAAACTCCAGAAGTTCAACTAGAGCTCAGAATTGTGATATATCTCTTGTATTATATTGTCATGAAACAGGAAGAAAAGTCCTGAAATGATATTTTTCTTGAACTGTGCTGCCAAGAAGTAAACACTACAGGTGAGGTCTGACCAGAGCAGAACAGAGTGGCACTAATTCTTCCCTTGATTGGTATACTATGCCCAGAATTGCAATGGATGCATTATACTCAGAGGCGGCCCTAGGTAATTTTCAATGGTAAGCAAAGAGTATTTTGGCACCCCCCCCCCCAACCAATCATTGATATATATTTTCTGTTTGTCGTGGGAGTTCTGTGTGCCATATTTGGTTCAATTCCATCATTGGTGGAGTTCAGAATGCTCTTTGATTGTAGGTCAACTATACATCCCAGTAACTACACTTGCCGCACTTGCTCCCTTGCCTGGCCCTCCTCTCATCTCCCCAATCCGCAGGTGGACCAAGGGGCGGAGCCACCGTGCCTGGCCCGCTTTGGGTCCAGAGGCGTGTCTGCACCAAAAGTCACCTCTTCTCCTGACTTTCTCCTCAGCCATTGGGACCAAGAGAGAGAGACAGAGGTGGAGATGCCCACCTTTCCTGAAGGTAGGCACAAAAACAAAGGAGGGAGCGGAGGTGGGAGATACCTCCAGCCGGAGGGGCTCTCTCTCTCTCTCTCTCTCTCACGGCAGCTCTGCCCCTTGGCCCACCCGCGGATTGGGGAGAGTAGAGGAGGTGGGTGGAGCGCTGGGGGATCGGGAAAGGGAGCCGGTCATGGGGAAGGGATCAAACACGGAGAACGATTGAGCGCCAGCTCTGCTCGCGCACCTGGTGGCCAGGTGGAGCAGGAATGAGAGGGGCTAGGTGGGGCTCAAGGGCCTGGCCCCTTTGGGAAGAGGATCGCCCGGCAGCGAGGCAAGAAAGCCGAGGCTCCCCCCAGTCTGCTAGGGCTGTTGTGAGCTGAGGGGGTGCTCCTCAAGTGGCGGTCGAGGGGCATTTACAGAGGCTCCTCTGTGCCCCTGGCAAAAAAAGTGTTCTGCGACCGCTTAGGGTTTTTAGGCAAGAAATACTTAGTGATATTTTTGCCAGGTTTTTCCTACAGCACCTGGTGTTTATTGGCAGTCCCCCATTCAAGTGCTAAGCAGGGCTGATCCTACTTAGCTTCCAAGATCCAATGGGATCTGATGTCTTAAGGGCATTTAACTTGGCTCAATCATTAATCAAAATGAAGACTGAAGTCAAGAAAGCAGAGGACAGCTAAGACTTGGAAAGGTGGCCATGAAGAACAAGTATAGTACTTTGAAAAGAAAATTATTACAACAGATAGCTGAACAAGGAAAATATGGCTCATTTCTCACATAAAGCTTATCAGAACACCTAAAGATCGACTATATCTTGGTTGAGTTGATAACCACAATTAAGACTGTGGTGAATAAATCTAAAGAAGAAACAGGCTTGTGGTGCATCTACACTGTACAATAAATTCAGTTTGATACCACTTTAACTGCCATGGCTCAATCCTATGGAATGATGGAAGTTGTAGTTTACAAGCTCTTTCACCTTCTCCGCCAAAAGTTCTTGGG
The DNA here is from genome assembly GCF_037176765.1 of Anolis sagrei. Lineage (NCBI taxonomy): Eukaryota > Metazoa > Chordata > Lepidosauria > Squamata > Anolidae > Anolis > Anolis sagrei. The sequence continues at coordinate 234,974,246 of NC_090024.1, forward strand.
GTCGTGGTAGTTCAGCAGTTAAAGCCACTGGCTGAAAGAAAGGCTGCTAACCAGAGAGTCAACAGTTCAAAGTCGTGAGTTGGGGTGAGCCCCCAATTGTCAGCTCTAGCTTCTGTCAATCTAGCACTTCATAAGCATGCAATGTGAGTAGATCCATAGGTACTGCCTCGACGGGAAGGTAAAGGGGTGCCCCACATGCTGGCAAAAAGATTGGGGATGTCTATGGACAGCAAGGTTCTTTCAGCATGAAAAAAATGGAGGAGTGTTCTGTGGATACCATGGCTGCTAAAAAGAGCAAATGAAGTTTGCAGGAACAGAGGCTGTCGTACTTTGAACGTATCACAAAATGATTTGACTCTTCTATCTTCAAAGTAAAAAATATCTCTTGCCCAGGGATCAGGAAGTCAACAGAGAAGACTAAAGGGGAGGGGGAAGGAAGGGGAAGGAAGGGCACTGTTATATTACATTATATAAGGTAAAGATAAAGGTTTTCCCCTGACACTAAGTCTAGTCGTGTCCGACTCTGGGGTGTGGTGCTCATCTCCACTTCTAAGCTGAAGAGCCGGCATTGTCTGTAGACACCTCCAAGGTAATGTGACTGGCATGACTGCATGGAGCACTGTTACCTTCCCGCCGGAGTGGTACCTATTGATGTACTCACATTTGCATGCTTTCAAACTGCTAGGTTGGCAGAAGCTGGGGATGACAGCAGAAGCTCACAACACTCCCCAGATTTAAACCTGCGACCTTTCGGTTGACAAGCTCAGCAGTTCAGCGGTTTAACCCACTGCACCACCGGGGGCTCCGATTACATTAAATCTTGACCAAAATATGTAATACACTGCAATGCAATGTGAAGGGGATAATGATGCAACTCTTTGGAAAGAGTGGTAAAGCTTGATCAATAAGTGAAAGTCAATAGGATAAAGAGAGAATGCACTATAGGTGGATTGAGTTGATCAAGCTGCCCTGATCAACTCAACTCAATTGCCACACCTGAATTGGGTCGTTATTGACCAGGGTTCTTGGAGGTCTCTCATTTCTAGATTCACCATCAGCAGAATCAATTTAAGGACAAATAATATTGGAGGGACACAACCTCCAACTTCCACTGGCCATGCTGGCTGATGTTGTTCTGTGAACTCTAGTCCACAAGAGTATTTCTCCCACAGTGTGATCCATGCGCATGCAGAGTCCCTAGTCCTCTCTGCTGTCATTTCTACACTTTTAAGTCAAATAAATGCTCTGTTTTCTCTGTGTATTTCTTTGTACCACAGAGCATGAAAAAGCCTGTTCCTTTCCTACCCTCCATACATCATCAGTGACAAAAACGGGCATCAAGGCAAAAAAGAGCTCCAGTTCTGAAGTTGAGCTTGTCGCATTTGATATATGAAGTGGATCAAATTGAAACATAATGTTCCTCCTTTTTTTTCCTTTTTAGAAAGGGTAGCCATGGCCTACGGACTTCAGAAGCACTGAGAACAAAGCACCGCTGCCTCCATCACCAAGAACATGGTTTAACTGGGAAAATTAAGCCATGTCCATTCAACAAACCTTGCATAAGACCCACAGAATGAATAAATATGCACATCCATCATCAGCAGTCCAAGCCCTCAAGAAAGGAGCCAAAAGTGAAGTGACATAATACTATATTGCTTTTTATCTGTAATCATCTATTACACTGTCAAACATGCATTTTGGTGCCTCAAATGTTGGCTCTGTTTCTGGGTATATTTGACCTGCTGATTTCAAAAATGGAACAAGTCTTCCTCTACCAGCTCAAGTTTTTGAGCTGCAGAACATATGTCACCAGTCATCATCTGCTTGCCCGTAGAAAATGATGATAATCATACCTAAGAAACTAGAGCTGATATGGTCTAGCCAATGCAATTTTCTGAATAATTGCTCCAAATAACTACAGGAACAGGCCTAAAACCCAAGACACCATTTTTTTTGTTGGGCTGTGTTATCTTTTCAAACACTTCCTGAGAGTCTAAAGGCATTTAAGGGGAATCTGCATATAGAATCATAGAGTTGGAAGAGACATCTTGGGCCATCCAGTCCAACCCTCTTCCAAGAAGCAGGAAAATTGCATTCAAAGAATATAGATTTTCTCGACCTTGTGCTTAGAAGACTAATGATCTTGTAAAACTGCAACCCTCATGATTCCATAGCACTAAGTCATGTCAGTTAAAGTGGTGTCAAGCTGCATTAATTCCACAGTGTAAATGCAAAACCCAAAGTGAGATTATCAAAATGAATCCTATGACTCTTTCCTCTTCATCTGCATGTTGGCAAAGTTACGGCAAACTTGAAAGCATGGACTTCAACAAACTTGTCCTTACTCATTTTATGGTGGAAACTCAGTCATCATCTGTCAGTGGATGCACTGATCTATACTTTTACAGCTCAGGGAAAGCAAAAACATGGGTCTAAAGGATAGAAGCATTCTTTTCTGTGCCCTTTCTGTTTTCAGGTGTTTTGAAAGAGGCATAAACTCTTTCAGTCGTTTTGCTCCATTTCTCTCCAATTTTCCATGATTTTGTGTGATTCAAGCTGTCTTGTCTTTTTTGAAGCTCTGACGGCCTGCAATCTCCAGATGACATCTTGCAAGGAAGGTGAAAACATTACAAGGTCTGTCATCTCAGTGAGGAGATGCAAACGGGGGGGGGGGGGGGGGGGGTGGCTCCAAGTTCGGTGGTTCTGCCCAGAGTTAGGAAAAGTTGTTTTTTGACTATTACTTTTAGAATTTCCCTGTCATCATGGCCACTGACCAGGCACACTGGTTGATTTTAGGAGCTATAATCCAAAAAAGTAACTATTTCAACCTGTGGTGCCTTCATTTTTAAGAATGGGTTAGCAATCTGGAAAGATCCTAAAGCCAATTCCACCTCCTTCTCCCCACACAAATGTGCACAATTTCCACACTGAGCATCTAGTCAGAAAAAATGGAGAGTCTAAGGGTTGTCTGTGGTGATACCACTTTGACGGCTGAAAGTGAGGAGAACCTGAAGAGCATTACAACCAAGGTGAAAGAAGAAAGTGTAAAAGCTCGGTTGCAGTTAAACATTAAAAAAAACCCCAAGATGATGGCAACCAGACTGATTGATAACTGACAAATAGACGAAGAAAATGTGGAGGCAGTTGCAGACTTTGTATTTCTAGGAGCAAAGATTACTGCAAATGCAGACTGCAGCCAGGAAATCAGGAGACATTTACTTTTTGGGAGGAGAACAATGACCAATCTCAATAAAACAGTGAAGAGCAGAGACATCACATTGGTAACAAAGGTCTGCAATGTATGAGCTGGACCATAAGGAAGGCTGAGCAAAGGAAGATAGACTCTTTTGAACTGATCTGTTGGAGGAAAATGTTGAGAGTGCCTTGGACCGCAAGAAAATCCAACCAGTCCATACTCTAGGAAATAGTGCCCAACTGCTCAGTGGAGGGAAGGATATTAGAGGCAAAGATGAAGTACTTTGACCACATCATGAGAAAACAGGAAATCTTGGAGAATATAATGATGCTGGGGAAAATGGAAGGAAAAAGGAAGAGGCGCTGACCAAGGAAAGATAGATGGATGGTCTCCTTGAAATGATTGGCTTGACCTTGAAGGAGCTGGGAGTGGTGACGGCCAACAGGGAGCTCTGGCGTGGGCTGGTCCATGAGGTCATGAAGAGTTGAAAGTGACTGAACAAATAAACAACAAAAAGGGTTGTCATCATCATCATCATCATCATCATCATCATCATCATCATCATCATGTTCATTTATACTCTGCTTTTTCTCTCCACAAGGAGACTCAAAGCAGCTATTACAGATTCTATTGTACTTTTACTGGAATAAATAAAATGAATAGATGCAACTTCTGCATAATGAAACCCATAGAACTAATTCAGCCTTCCTCTCCCTGGCACTTCCAGATGTGTACCCTACCTTATACCCATCCAGTATAGTAGCCATGCTAATAGAAGATGATGTAGGTAGTAGTCCAACATATGAAGAAAGGCAAGTTTAACCAAGGTGATCTAGTAGTTGTAGAACTGCTATCTGAATACTTTACAGAGCAAACTCAACTGTTTCAAAGTGTTCTGCACTTCAACACTAAATCTAAGGAGTGAAAAGAGAGGTCTTACAGGTGTCCATCCTCACTTAGATTCCAGATAGTAGACTGAACTAAAAGGCAACTGGCTTACCTGATCACAGTCATTGTATGTAGGTGATAAAGAGCATTTTCATTTAAATTATAGTACTACTTTCTAAACCAGGCATGGGCAAACTTCAGACCTCCAGGTATTTTGGACTTGAATTTCCACAATTCCTAACAGCCTACCGGAAAAGACATTCTTAGGCTTGCTGGGTGGGAGGGAGCTATGTGGATGTCTGGGGAAGAATAATTCCCAGGCCACTTTCTCTTGTAACTATGGAAAAAATGGAGAATGCCTCCCCAACTCCAGAGCAAATTTGGAAGCAAAAATGTGCATTTATGTCAGGTGGTGCAGCATTTCATGATTCCTAATGGGATCAATGAGAGAAGACAATTATGCTGGGGAAAATGGAAGGAAAAAGGAAGAGGGTCCGACCAAGGGCAAGATGGATGGATGGTATCCTTGAAGTGACTGGATTGACCTTAAAGGAGCTGGGGGTGGTGACAACAGACAGGGAGCTCTGGTGTGGACTAGTCCATGAAGTCACGAAGAGTTGGAAATGACTGAACAAATGAACAACAACAATGGGATCAATGTAGTCTTCCAGTCTCTAACAATTGCCTACCACTGCTTTTAAATCCTCATCTCCCATTCCTTGCTGGCACCAAAGCTCAGTGTGTGTAGTGATTCAGCAACATCATCACACACAAAAAAATGAATGGTATGCCAACAGTAAGATTTGTGAGGCTATTTGTGTCAGTAGCCTGGACAATACCAGCAGTGAACAACTCTCTGCAGGCTGTCCATAAGCCATCAACAAGTTCAAGCAATGGTATAGGGTTTGGAGAATCTCCTCACGTGTCATACGTGTTCCAAGGAAGATAGTGTGGGTTGAAAAGAGTTCAAATAGAGAAAACTGCTACAGTTATTGGGTGCATTTGCACTGCGGCCAGAAATTGTATGAACATGGTCCAAAATTGCCAAATTAACCTGTCAATTGATTTTTAATCAGATTCTCTTCCTATCCATTTCCACCATCAGATGCCCCAGGTAAAAAATAGTCCTTTCCCATCCCTTGCCTATCTTACATCTCAGGGCCCATCCAGACAGTATCTTTATTGTGATATCTACCACAATAAAGGAGGGGCTATCCAGACAATGTTCTTGACAGTCCCAAATTAATTTGCTGCATACCAGGAAAACCCTGGTTTGTAGCAAATTAATTAGATAGTGGGTTTATTCCACACCTTCTTGGCACCGGCTTTTAGGAATTTTGGGAGTCGAAGTCCAAAACACTTGAAGGCCCAAAGTTTGCCTACGCCTGTTCTAAACTAACAAAGAATCAATGGGAAATTAGTAAGTCCATGGTTTTTTATGTTCTGTTGATTGAAGGGGTCTACTCCAGTTGGGTCTCACAATTAGATTTAGGAACGTGTAGAAAAAGCTAGCCTATGGTCATGTGCACAGATACTGAAGTTGAGATGTCCAATGTCCATGCATTGCTATTGCCCATGATGAACTTTGTTTGAAGGTAGCATGCATGAATGCACATTCCTATTTGATTGTGCATTCAGTTACACATTTGGTGTCTTGGTTTAGTTGTGCAACATGGCCATTCAACACAAGGATTATATACTACAATTAATGCCTAACTCTGACCATAGAGATTAATACTGTGCCACCTCAATGTAGAATGCCATCTATGATCTACAAATGTTCCATCAATGCTAACTCTTTTTTGGAGTGTGATAAGTAAAATCATTAATATCTGATCCATGGATAATGGCCCATACTATATGTAGATTATGGTGTTACTTTTATGATTTATTACCTGCCGAATATGTATAGACATTAACTCTTGGGGCAAAGCATCTATATCTAGGAATACAACCAATTTTTTTTGTACCCCTAAATATTCAGAAACATGTGAATTTTCATTTCTCAAAATGTTTGAGGGCCTTTCTTGCTATCCTTTCCTGGTTTTGTTTTCCTTTAAAACAGTGTTTCTCAACCTGGGGGTCGGGACCCTGAGGGGGTCGTGGGGGGTGTCAAAGGGGTTGCCAAAGACCAACAGAAAACATAGTATTTTCTGTTGGTCATTGGGATTCTGTGTGGGAAGTTTGACCCAATTCTATTCAGAATGCTCTTTGACTGTAGGTGAATTATAAATCCCAATAACTACAACTCCCAAATGTCAATGTCTGTTTTTCCCGGACTCCACCAGTGTTCACATTTGGGCATATTGAGTATTCATGCCAAGTTTGGTCCAGATCCATCATTGCATTAATCCACAGAACTCCTCTAGATATAGGTGAACTACAACTCCCAAACTCAAGGTCAATGCCCACAAAACCCTTCCAGTGTTTTCTAATCATGATGGGAGTTCTGTGTGCCAAGTTTGATTTAAATCCATTGTTGGTGGAGTTCAGAATGCTCTTTGATTTTAAGTGAACTATAAATCCCAGCAACTACAACTCCCAAATTACACAATCATTAAACCCCCCCCCCCAACCCCACTAGCATTCACAATTGGACATATTGGGTATTTGTGTTCAATGTAGTCCAGTGAATGAAAATCCATCCTGCATATCAGATATTTACATTAAGGTTTATAACAGTAGTAAAATGACAGGTATCAAGTAGCAATGAAAACAATATTATGGTTGGGGGTCACCACGACATAAGGAACTGCATTACGGGGTCACGGCATTAGCAAGGTTGAGAACCACTGCTTTAAAATGTTGTCTTCTCCATTGTATGCCATTGCCATGAAACCCCAAGAATAAGAACAAAGATAAAGGATGTTTTTTTTTAAAAAAAATCTTGTCTGATAAGAGACAATTTCTCAAAGAAAAAAAAAAGCGAAAGATTAAAGTTGCAACAAATGAAAGTCGATAATATAATTGGAAACAAGGTTTCTCCATTGGTGGCAGCTGTCAGTTTATATTACTCCAGTGCTTTTAGGTGAACCTTTGATAATAGATCACAAAGTGGCCCCACAATGGTCTATGAAAGTGAAGGCAAAAGGTTCACAGCCTTGATTTGTTTCCTGGTTACAGTATAGAGTGGAATCATAAATTATCTGCGGCTGTTTTGGTTTTTCTTTTCCTTTTAACGTCTCATAGAGGCTGTATCCACGCTCTGGGGATTGTCCCATGGCCAGGGTGGGAAATAAATAAATAACAACCAGGAAAGCATAAAAGATTCATTTTAATGGATAACAGGTTTTGCTAGTTCATACTTAATAATATTTAATATTTCATTGACTACCGGGGACTCACCTTATTTTTCTTTTCCACCCTTCCCACTCCCCATTGCCTGCTTCCCCCGCTGGAAAAGGCATGATTGAAGGCACTTGAGTGCATTAAGATTTTATAGCTCAAGAAAACAGTCTTGTAAAAGGTTGGTGCTGGAAGGATTTAGCATGATGCAGAAAATGAAAGTAACCGAGGCAGTGAATTTTTCTCTCTCCTCCCTCTCCCACTGCCTGTAGCAATTGTTGCAAAAATGAGAATGTGCCATGTGATTTCATAGGTCGTAGTGGGCACAATGCTGTTTTCTTATGCAAGCATAGGTTTCACCATGTATGTAGAGTGAGTTTTATTTTTGATAATGTTCAACTCAGCTGCTGGCAGTAGTGGAAGCAGACATTGGTATGCAAAGCCATTGATTGCACTTTCATGTTCAGAGAGGAGTGAGCAAATGTGCATCAGGCATGTACATTGCATGAGCAAATTGTCCTACAACAGGGATGGGCAAAGTTCAGTCTATGAGTGGCGCGCATTCTCTTCCCTCCACATGGGTAGCATATACCACTGTTGAACACAGAAATACATCATGCTGAAACTTTGGTAGCAGAAATGTTTGTTACTGAAACAATGTGGGATTTTGACCAGTGTCTTAAATCCTATTGAGTGGAGATCCATTGGAATAAATACTAAATGATAATTCAATGCTTAGTTTAATTCCACTGATTCAGTGAGTTTACTTTAGTTGGGAATATCAATTTGATTTTGGCCAGCATCCCAAACTAAATGTAAATATTGTGGGCAGAAGTTGGAAAGTTCCTTTTGAGAAGTATGACTATAATGAAAAGCTGAAACCATCAATTACTGGGCATTGATCAAGGGATGTTTGAGAACTAGACTATGATCCTACTACTGCCTAGTTCTGAATGACTTTTCCATGTTCTTGACCTAGATCCAGTGGAATAAGGCTTCCATTGTACTTCATTTGGGCATGTGGAAGTTGCTTATCTAGTCCCACTTCTTCATTGTCTGTGGCTGACACAGGTTTCCTGGTTGCAGCTCCATCCCACGCTTCAAGTATGGGGTGCACACAGAGAAGATCTTAGCTTCTGTTCCCAGTGTTAAACTTCTCTTTCTTTTCCAGATGTACAAGGTCCTAAATATACCCTGGTGCATCCCTACAGCTAAACAGTGGAAAGGTGACATAGCTGGGACTTTGATTCCTCAGGATGAGGAATGGAGAGCAAGGAAGAACATGATACTATCTTCTGTAATGCTGTCAAAGATATACCCAGGGTTATACTGACATGCATCACCAACAAGACTTGCAATAAATCTCAGAAGCTGTGAAATAGGTAATTTTGTGTTGTTGAAGGTTTTCATGACTGGAATCACTGGGTTGCTGTGAGTTTTCCGGGCTGTATGGCTATGTTCCAAAAGCATTTTCTCATGATGTTTTGCCCACATCTATGGTAGGCATCCTCAGAGGTTGTGAGGTCTGTTGGAAACTAGTCAAGTGAGATTTAGGCAATTGCAACATTCACACTTCCCTCAAACAGACAAGAGTTCTTTCTCCCACCCTGGACATCTCACTGATATATAAACTTCACTTTCCTAGTTTCCAACACCTGACAACCTCTGAGGATGCCTATCATAGATGTGGGTGAAACATCAGGAGAGAATGCTTCCGGAACATGGCCATACAGCCTGGAAAACTCATATCAACCCATAGATAATTTTACTGAGAATCCTAAAACTACTGAAATTCTTTTGAATTCCTAGAGAGAGAGTGGCACAAATCTATTGCTACCAAGATCCTGAGAAATTGAGTTCCACCCCAAAATGCAATTGTCGCAGTCAATTGCATCTACAAACAACAAGGGTTTGATGCTCTGATATACCAGTCCTCAGCAGGGTTAGAGGAAATACCAGTATTCAGAACACAAAGAATAGTCTTATACTTCTTCATGTCCTTTAACAATGGAATTTCCAAGATGGTGTGGTCATACTGGCTGGAGATGATGGATGCTGTAGTCCAACACATCTGGAGGACATCATGTTTGGAAAGACCTCACTCTTTTTCGACTACATCCTTGCTTGCATGGGCCTTGGTTAACTGTGTATTCCTGTTTTCTGAAGTGGCTGAGTTTGTCCTCTGAGCACTTAGTTCTAAATTTGATTCCATCCTTAAATACAATATAAATTCTTTTATATAAACCTCTTTAACTGTGCACATACTAGCCTTCTTCCACATGTTCTGATCGTTTCTTTTAAATTAGTCGGCAGATTGTGTCCTGGGTCCCCTCAATTTGGAAACTGAGACTTAGAGCAGGACCTTCTTATTGCCTAAGCCTTTGAAAGAAGAATCCTTGCGAGATCCTTACAATCCATTTCTTCTTGAGTTAAAACTTTTCTGACATAGAGACAGATTGCTGAGGTTAGCTTACTGGGCTTTTGTTTTCAAGATGAGCCATGTTGGATCAGATTAAAAGCCTTACTCGTCCCGCATTCTGTCCACACACTGGCCAACCAGTTGCCTGTGGGAAGCTCACGAGTCGAACATGAATATAGCCACACATGGCCATATACATATGCTCAAGCTCCCCAGCAACTGATATAAACAAGTTTACTGCCTCTAGTACTGGAAAGAAAGTATATCTATCATGACTGGTAGCTATTGACAGCTTGTCCTCCATGAATTGGTCCAATCCTCTTTCAAAGCCATCCAAGTTGGCAACGACTGCTACAGTCTGAAGTAGAAGGAGTGTGTGAAGAAGCGCTTCCTTTAATCTGGCCCGAATCTCCAACAATTCAACTTCAGTGAACGACCCCAGGTTCCAATATGATGAGAGGGGGAGTGAAAACCTCTGAGCCATATCCCTATCCATCTGTTGCTGTGGAATTCTATGGGGTTTCCTTTGAATTTGGGTCATTGGCCTTATTTTTTTTAAAGTTACTGATAGGTTTATTGTGCAAAGCTGCCTCTGTAGATTTTCCCATCATGATTTGGAAATGCATAAAGGCATCCACCTACACGACTTTCTGCTGGCATATGATAGGTTATTATGTGGGAACAATTGCAGAGGCAATGCAACAGCAATACAGATGACAGCACCGGAACAAGTATTTTCCTTTTAAATTGGGATACTTATCACAAGTATTCATAACTCCAAGGAGACTCTGTTCTGAACAGATAAGTTGATAGGTTGAGGAAGAGTGAAGGGGTAACAGGTACCTGGGCATAGACCAGGGATGCAAGGAAATAAAGGAGGAATAACTTGAATCAATCCATCAAGGCTGGAATCTTGTATGTGCTAAAGCCCGACCTCCACATCTCAAGGCTTAACTTTTGCAGATTTGATCATTTGCAAATTTGATTCATAGACATCTCTAGGTCCTCCACTGTGACTTTACAGTCACAAAATACTCCCTATGGAGCCCAGTGCAAAACAGAGGCTTGGATGCAGTTAGACCCAAAATGGTGGCTTTGAGTGATTTATTGCATCTCACGATCTGAAACAACCTCCCCGTACAAATGCAAAGTTACACTGGAGTTGCTAAGGACCATAGATCTTACAAACTATATCATAGAAAGAAAGCATTCCCATGGTTGCTATTGATACAACATTGGCAGTCACATATCTTCTTGAGTAGTTATAAACTACTAGAACAGTGGTTCTCAGCAGTTGGTAAACTGGTTGGGATTTCTGGGAGTTTTAGGCCACTACACCTGGGGACCCATACGTTGTGAACCACTGTACTAGAAGAACGTCATTTCCCCTCTGCCTACCCCATTCCTATGTGTGTGTGCATGCGTGTTTTTGCATGCCTGGCAAAAAATCACTAAAAAACTCAGCAGCAGACTTGGTAGAGATACATTTTTGCAAATGATTCCCAACAGATCTCTTCTCATTTCCACCTCCATCACACACACACTTCATGCCCTTTCACTCAGCTAAACCACAGAGGGAATAACCTAACATCTGGGCAGAGATTGTTGCCTTTGCAACCACATCCATTCTTCCACAGAGTTGTTCTGATTGACTCAGCTGAAACACCTTGGAAAGTTGTTTCACTACATGGAGCAGGAACAGGGTGACTTCCACGACACTTAAGATGGGAGAAAGTTGGCTGGAGTCATCTTTCACCTCAGCAAATGATTAAGTGACATTTCTACATAGTGGCCTGAATCCTGTCATCTTCTGGTGAGTTCTATAGAAGCATTTCAACATTTTTGCAGATATGGAATTGCCACATTTGATCCAAGGGTGTAAAAACTGAGTTATGCATATGTTGTTAATGCACACAATGGGCATTATGCATTTGCCTGCCAACTTCCAAAATGACGAGACAACACAATAGCAATATGGATTTAAATGTTGGGCAACTTTATTGATTGGTACCTATTTAGCTTCTTAACTAAACTCATTTAGGTGTCAGCTGAACTTGGTGTGGCAAAGCCGAGGTAGCGTCTTTATACAGCTTACTCAGAGCATAACACCTGGGTCCCCTGGTAAGTTAAACCCGGGCACCCTCTAAGGGAAATGTCCGGAGAAGTCTCTCTCAAATTATTGAGACCAGACTCTTCCCATTCCTGGGCCATTCGATATCACCTCACCCTTAAGGTTAACCTCTAGGTGAGTGTTTGTGTAATGTCCACACACTTTAAGGGGTGCCTTAGGTGTACACCAATCTTTGTATTTCTAATCTATGCTATTATTTCCGTCACTTTTACCCCACCCTTCTCACCCCCGGGGGGGGGGGGGACTCAGGGCGGCTTACAGAGGAAGGCACAATTCGATGCCTTTATCACATATACATACATATATAAACAAATTAAACAATTACAAATTAAAATTAAAATCATCAATACACAATAATACAATAACACAGCAGTAGGTTAATCCTGAGCTCAGCGTTCGAAGTTTCATAAGTCCATTCCATCTTGACAAGTTCCAGCTCGTCATCAGGTTTTTCTTTAGCTGCCCGGGTGTCCAAATGCCCGGTCCCATATCCAGGTTTTCAATTTTTTCCTAAATGAAAGAAGGGACGTTGCCGATCTAATTTCCCCGGGAAGGGAGTTCCACAGGTGGGGGGCCACCACCGAGAAGGCCCTGCTCCTCGTCCCGGCCAACCTCACTTGTGATAAAGGCGGGGTCGAGAGCAGGGCCTCCCCAGAAGATCTTAGGTTCCGAGGTGGGACGTAGAGGGAGATCCATTCAGACAGATACACTGGGCCGGAACCATATAGGGTTTTATAGGTCAAAACCAGCACTTTGAATTGTGCTCGGAATTGGATCGGCAGCTAGTGGAGCTGACACAACAGGGGGGTGGTGTGCTCCCTGTATGTCGCTCCGGTGAGCAATCTGGCTGCCTCCCGATGGACCAGTTGGAGTTTCCGAGCAGTCTTCAAAGGCAGCCCCACGTAGAGAGCATTGCAGTAATCCAGTCGTGATGTAACAAGAGCGTGGACCACCGTGGCCAATGCCTATTTATACACCGACCATCCCTGCTAGCCCCTAATAAGAGTATAGGGTAGGCGAAAAACCCTCCTAGAACATAGGAAGGAAAGAATTCCTACCCGGTCCCGATGGGCAACCAATAATTATACTGTCAATGGGCGGGCGTGGTGGATGATGCTCTAAGGCAGAATAAGGTAATAGGGTTGGCCCACAATAAGGCCAGCCCCGCCCCATTTTCCAGATGGTTCCAAGGAACCACCCATTCTCTTTATCCGGGGGAGAAGGCAAATTGCTCTATCCCTCCAGCTGCGCCTGGGTGGGAAAGTCTAATTCAGCTGTGAAACATTGCTAATCATTAATGAGACAACATTGAACAAACACCAGATAAACATCTGTGAGCATAAAGTTACATTCCACCTTCTTACTATAGGAGAGCTCATTGTCATCCAACCATGAGGACAACAAAGCTGTGTTTCAGGATTTGCTGTATGATATGATATAGTTCACTTTGGAAAAAAGTTTCTTTTGGGTTCTTTAACTGCTGGAGGGAATCTAGAATGGCTCCATTTTCTGGGTCTCTAACACTCTTCTTGAATCATAGTATCTTAGAGCTGGAAATGACCACAAGAGCCATCAAGTCCAGCTCCTTGCCATATAGAAATACTCAGCTAAAGCACTCCCAAAAGATGCTTTTCCAACTTTTTTTTTGAAAAACCTTCAAAGAAAAAGCCTATCACTCTCTGAAGCAGTCTGTTCCACTGACATATTCAGGCCATCATCATGTCAATGCCATCTTGTGGTTGTGTGCCTTTAAGTCATTTGTGACTTATGGAAACTCTAAAATGATTCTGTGGTTGCACTGAATGGGCAAGATTTGTTCTGTGTGTTTTGCCTTTGCCTTTCTCTAAGGCTGGGAGGGTGTGACTTACCCAGGCTATGAAATGGGTTTCTGTAGCTGAGTGGGGATAGTAACTTGGGCTATGCATGAAGAATGATTTTTCTAACAAAATGGAATTGTATTTACAGGACCATGGTCCAGGTGGTTGCACGTAGAAGTAAAAGAGAAGCATGTGGTGGAGGCTCCTTCTTTGGAGGCTTTTAAACAGAGGCTGGATGGCCACTTGTTGGGGATGCTTTGAATGTGATTTTCCTGCTGCTTGGCAGAGGGTTGGACTGGATGGCTCATGAGGTCTCTTCCAACTCTATGATTCTATGATTCTGTGATTCTGTGTGCATTGCTTCTTTGTCTTGTCTCTGTGCAGTTTACATTGCAGTTGCAAAATGGGTTGCCAGCCTTGTACATTAGCTATTAATCTACATATATTGCACTACCCTCATTTTCAGGGTAAGGCTTGTGTATTGGTTGTGTAAGGGTTTTTAGAGCTGTGGTACATTAGCCGTTTTCAGACTTCAGCTCCCAGAATTCATCATTTATTTATTTATTTACAATATTTATATTCTGCCCTTCTCACCCTGCAGGGGACTCAGGGCAGATTACAATATACATATACATGGCAAACATTCATTGCCATAGACACACAACATATATAGACATACACACAGAGGCTATTTAACTTTCCAGCTTTCATGAGGGTATTCTTTCATGAGGGTATAAAGGACTATGATTGCTGATTCCGATTTTGATTTGTTTGCTGAGGCGCACGTCTATGTTAATTGATTGCTTGATTTGATATGTCTTGTATAATGTGTTTTAACTGTTTTTTGATATTAACCTTTACTATGTAAACCGCCTTGAGTCGCCTTTTTTGGCTGAGAAAGGCGGTATAGAAGTAAAGCAAATAAATAAATAAATAAATAAATATTCTGACCACTCAGAGAGCTGTCACTTCAGCGTCCATTTGTGACACTGATGCAGTACTTCCTCATTCTTTGCTTTCTTGCTGGAGATTTTTAAATTAGCCTCCCCACATAAGTGGTACCTAAATTTCCTACTTGATAGATGCAACTGTCTTTCAGGCTGCAAAGGTCAACAGCAAGATACACAATGGTTGGAAGCTCATTCCAACCCAGGCTGGCTTTGAACTCATGACCTTTTTTGGTCAGTAGTGATTTTAATGCAGCTGACTCCCAGACAGCTGTGCCACAGTCCCGGCGCATCACTGTCAGTCAAGCTGGCTAGGACATCTGGGAGGCAAAGTTCCATACACCTGGAGGACTAAAGTTTGGTAATCATTGTTTTAGAGTATATCTTTTTGATAGGCTTATGGATTACATTTGGTTTTAAGGTTGAATTTTTGTTATGTTTTTAAGTTTAATCTTTTTTTAAATGTGTAAGTGGCATGAGTTTCTATGTGGCCATAGTGTACACATTTTGAAGATGTTTATTTGTATGCATACTCTGCATTTCCATCCAAGAAGATGCACAGAACCCTAAAGAGATATTCAAAACAAAACCAAGTTGCCAGCTAATCCAGGAAACAGTGCTGTTTCTCTCCATCATATTCATTTTTTTCTGAAGGATCAGGATGAATTTGTTCCCAAAGTTCTGAAACTGCAGTTCTGTGTGGGTCCTATCTTGCATCTCAAACGCACTGTCACAGGCAATGCTGCCGCAGCGTGCCAAGCTGCTGGACTGTGTGATAGCATTCCTGTACACAGAGCACCTGAACCTCTGGGAAGCACATCAGAGAAACCAGCAGATTTTACGAATCGCTCGGAGGAGGCTATAGTGTGGCAAAGTGCCACCGTCACACTAGCATGACGAGCCTCCCGAGAAGGAAGAGGGAAGTCGTCAAGCAGCTGGGCTTTTGCTTTCCAACATAGTTTTGGCTCGCTCAGCTTGCGGCATCTGGAGCAGCTGGCACCATTCGGGGTGGCTTTGCTCCCTGCTTCTGGCAGGATTTTGGTCTGTATTGTATGGGTTCATCTGTGGGTAGCCAGTTTCATGGGATGCCTGCCTGCAAGGAATGGAGCGAGAGACATGTTTTGGTCCTTTGCAGTGCTCTGATTTCTGTGCCCAGGACAGACAAGGGAACTAACCTCCGATGGCAGCAGCCGGGTTCATCTGTCCATCTGTAACAGATGCCCGTCCAGCTACTAATTTGGAACGAGATTCCGGTCTGTCCCTAAGCAGCTTGCGCCTTTGCTGAGCCAGCCAGCATCAGTGTAATGGGGCGTCTGGCAGCAGTAAAACTGGGAGAGCTGGGTTCAGCCAGACTTGCTTGATGAATCTGGGCAAGCTGCTTTCCCTTAGCTAATGCATTTTTTGCCACATTTGTGTATGACTGTGGTGTTTGGAGGGAAAGATAACTAAAATCCTTTCCTCCTACTTCAAAAGCACAATGAATCCACATGCAAAGAAAGGAGAGCACCAGTCCCACCATGGCAGATCCACTTCTATCACCTAGAGAGCAAGACATTTACGTAAAAGAGCTCCTCATATACATAGATTTATAATCTTAAACAAGTGTGGATGGGTGTGGATGGGTGTTCTGGATTGTGTACAGAGCACTGGACTTGATGTATACTGTGTGTTGTTGTGTTTATATTGTCAGTTTTGATAAGGCCAATTGGATGATCAATAAAATCATTTTGGACATGTACAGAGCTTACTTAGGTGATCCCTCATAGCTCGAGGATGACGGTCTTCCAGATGTGGTGTCTTGGCGGTAGATCCATAGGTGGCTGTGGAGCCCTATTCTTGATCCGCATGTTCTCCCATAATGAGGACATTGGTTTCCAGATGGGAGGTTGTCCCAATCAGGGTCAGCTTGATGTGCCTTCCTCTTAGTACGTTTCTCCCTTTCACCCTCCATTTGTGCCTCTTTGAATTCTGCAGCACTGCTAGTCACAGCTGACCTCCAATTAGAGTGTGCAAGGGCCAGGGCTTCCTAGTTCTCGGTGTCTATGCCACAGTTTTTAAGGTTGGCTTTAAGCCCATCTTTAAATCTCTTTTCCTGTCTAACAACATTACATTTCCCATTCTTGGGTTCAGAGTAAAGTAACTGCCTTGGGGACAGCGATTGGGCATTGGACAATGTGGAGTTGATGGTGGAGGAGCATCGCTTCAATGCTGGTGGTCTTTGCTTCTTCTGGCACACTGACATTTGTCCGCTTGTCTTCCCAAGAGATCACACACACATTGGGGAAGCTCTTTAGGTTCATTGCATTCTACATAAGGAGAGTGACAGAGCTGAAGAAGAGAAGACCTGACTGGACAATGAAGAAAGCTTATTTATCGTGTCAGGGGCAGCCAGACAATTGTATTACATTTCTGACAGAACAAAACAAACAAACAGACAGACAGACAAAACACAAAATTTGCAAGCTTGGTAGTTGATTAAATGTCCTTTGACCAGTATCTGGCCACTTGGAGTGCCTCTGGTGTTGCCGCAAGAAGGTCCTCCATGGTGCATGTGGCTGGGCTCAGGTTGCATTGCAGCAGGTGGTCAGTGGTTTGCTCTTCTCCACATTCACATGTCATGGATTCCACTTTGTAGCCCCATTTCTTAAGATTGGCTCTGCATCTTGTGGTGCCAGAGCGCAGTCTGTTCAGCGCCTTCCAAGTTGCCCAGTTTTCTGTGTGCCCAGGGGGGAGTCTCTCATTTCGTATCAGCCATTGGTTGAGGTTCTGGGTTTGAGCCTGCCACTGTTGGACTCTCACTTGCTGGGGTATTCCAGCAAGTGTCTCTTTAGGTCAGAGCACGGTCCAGGGTGACTCCCTGTTATTTGCAATGCTCCAGTGCAATGCTCCAGTGGGATTCCTTCCCAGGTAATCCTCAGAGCTCGGGATGCTTGTCTGTTCTTAAGGTGAAAAGCACATGTCTGTGTTTAGATGGATTAGGGATCAGCTGGTTTTTCCATGTAGTAGGCAGTAAGGGCACCTAGAGCTTCGGAGAGCTTCTGTTCTACCATCTCAAAGCTCCCTGCTTGAGCAGTAATGGCACAATCATCAGCATAGATGAAGCCTCCTCACAGGATTGCAAGACATTCGGGCGTCCCCTGGGCAACGTCTTCATAGACGGCTGATTCTCTCACTCCAGAAGCAACCAGAAGCGACTTGCAGCATCCAAACAAGCAAACAAAACAACCAATGGACCTTTTCAGGATCAACCATGAAGAAAGCTGAAAGGAAATGAATCAACATTAAAAATATGGCACAGGAGAAGAGTTCTCCAATGAATTTAGAGGAAATCAAATCTAAGCTTCCTCTAGAAGTGAGGCTATCATACTTTGGACATATCAGGAGGTGGCATGACTTATTGGAAATAATTATAATGCTTGGTAAAGCAAAAGTCAGAAGGAGAAGAGGAAAACTGTACTGCAGGTGTATTGACAAATAAGGAAGCCATGACCCTGAAATTTCAGGACCTGTGCAGGATTATTTGACATGTGTTTTGTTGGAGGTTTCCAATTCATAGATTCATCATAAGTCAAAATCTAGCTGATGTCAAATGAGAATATAAAAACAGCAGCATTATGAGAAGGTAGACAACATTGGACATTTCTTAGTGAATTATTCCTGCAGTGTTTACATCCTTCATGGATACGATGCCTGTGGTTTCTTTTCTGTCCTACCACCACTGCCTATGCTACTCTAGCCACTGTTATAGTACAGCAACAGGACTACAGCTAGCCTTGGACTACATCTCACAGTGTTTCCAAGCTAGCATGTAGCTGTGATGGCTGAAGGAAATTCTGGGAACTGTAACCACAACTTTTTGATGCCAGTCAGGGGGATGAAATAGGAAGCACTCTCAAGCAGACTACAGTGAGTTTCTTGAAAGAAGAGAAACATATGATTAATACAAAATTGATAATATCCCTATTTTAGATCTGAAAAAGACCCACCAAACCTACACAAACAACCTTCAATAAGCACAGAATCTAACTATGGTTTTTATGTATTTATCGTGTCAGAAGCAAACTGAGAATACAATTATAATGTATTTTAAAAACCACAAACAAAGTTAGAAAACTTGGCATCATACTAAATTTCCTTTGACCAGAAGCTGGCCACTTGGAGTGCCTCTGGTGTCGCTGTAAGAAGGTCCTCCTTTGTGCATGTGGCTGGGCTCAGACTGTATTGTAGTAGGTGGTCTGTGGTTTGCTCTTCTCCACACTTGCATATCGTGGACACTTTGTAGTCCCATTTCTGAATATTGGCTCTGCATCTCATGGTGCCAGAGCTCAGCCTTCCAAGTTGCCCAGTCTTCTGTGTGCCCAGGAGGGAGTTTCTCATCAGGCATCAGCGTCTGATTGAGGTTCCAGGTTTAACCTACCACTTTTGGACTCTTGCTTGCTGAGGTGTTCCTGTAGGTATCTCTGTAGATCTTAGAAAGCTGTTTCTTGATGTAAGTCATTGGCATGGTAGCTGATATCGGAAGAGAGGGTGGGCTGGAGATGTCAATGACTTGGTCCTTTTATTGCTGGCTGTTACTTCCCAATGGATGCCAGTAGGTGCAATACTGGCTACACAGTATTGCACCTACAGTGGTGTTGGGCATAAACATCCTGTGATAATGCAGCATGTCTCATTAAGAGCCACATCCACTGTTTTAACGTGGTGAGATATATTCCATACTGGGCTTGCGTACTCCGCAGCAGAGTAGCAAAGCACAAGGGCAGATGTCTTCATTGTGTCTGGTTGTAATCCCCAGGTTATGCCAATCAGCTTTCATATGATATTGCTTCTAGCACCCACTTTTTGCTTGATGTTCAAGCAGTGCTTCTTGTAAGTCAGAGCATGGTCCAGAGTGACTGGTATGTTGCAGCCTTACTATGGTAAACGTTAGTGGGTAAGGTTTTATGGTAAATTGTGATAAAGCCCAGCATTTCACTTTTGCACAAGATCATTCAGCGATTATTATCAAATATGATGATTTAAACTTTAAAGGACCATTGTAGTTTGTGAAAAACGACCCCAATAAACAGCTGAATGAAAATGAGGTGCAGTAAATTAGCAAGTTCCTAATGCAAATGTTTGGGTTCTGGTGTCATACATTAGCTTAAATGTGCTTAAATGGACAATTCACCAGCTTATGCACAAAATGTTTAAATTATTAATCCCCTCCTTAAAAGGACCTTTGCTAAAAAAAAAAAGAGTCTAAGACTTGTGTGTTCCATCACTTATGCAGATGAAAAGGAGAGATTTTTGAAAAGGAAAAAAAGGAAAATACCCAAACAGCCAAGTTACTCTTACTTTTAGATGAAGTGCAAACAAGCTTTCCATTGCATATTAATAAGCTGCTTAATGCTGCAGCTCTTCCAGACAACATTTTTATGTAGATCATATCAAGGCTATTTGCACAGTTGTGCATAAGTTGAACATACTTTCCCCTCCTACCCCCATCTGACAGGATCCTGACATTTCTCCCACTTCTGTTCAAAAACTCAGAAATGTGAGTTTGAACATTTTACTGAAAATGCTGTACACACAAACACACACATACGCACACATATACATACATATAAGTCTACAGAAAGATGAATCCAAATGAAATGGTTATAAAAATATGTGATCTTAATGAATTCATCATCCTATTTGAAACTAAAACACACTTTTTTGGATTTAAGGAACAAGTTAGGAGGTTTCACGTACTTTGAGTTTTTTATGCTTGGCTTTGTTCGGCTATTTTCTTTTTTGAGCTAGCAATCGGAAACACTAATTAGCAACTTTCACGGATTATGCCCATTCTCCAACTTCTAGAATTCCCATCCTGCTGAACAACATATGTGAGGTTCTATGGCAGTGAAATTTGATGTCTTAGGAATTGTGGGAGCTAAAGCCCAAAACATTTGAAAGGGCACAGTTTGAGAAACTCCGAATGATTCAAGGTGACATGTATGACTTTGGGTTGTTGTGTGTTTTCCAGGCTGTATTTCCATGTTCTAGAAACATTCTCTCCTGGTGTTTCGCCTGCATCTATGGCAGGCATCCTCAGAGGTTGTTAGGTCAACAGACCTCACAACCTCTGAGGATGCCTGCCATAGATGCAGGTGAAGCGTCAGGAGAGAATGCTTCTGGCACATGGCCACACAGCACTGAAAACAGACAGCAACCCAGTGATTCCAGCCATGAAAGTCTTCAACAATATATGTATGTTTGTTGCAACTCAGGGTAGTTTTCACCTTGCTCTAGACACCACCACATCAAGGCTGTAGGTTTTGTAGTTTATTGAGAAAAGCAAAATCAAAACAAAGACATAGAAATGCAATAGTTCCATAGGCAAAACAGAGACTTAAATGTAAAGGCAAAGTTCCCAAGATCCAAAGGCAAAAACATGAAGCGTAATCCTTTAGCAATGGTCAAACAAAAGTCCATGGTAAACAGTTGAAAACAAGACCCAAATCCCAGAGTCAGGAAGCCAGAAGCGTGCTGCTAAAATCCAAGGAAAATCTCCAGAAGTTAACATGGAAAGAGCAATGTTGGACTGACAACAACTGCATGTCAGCTACAAGACTAAATACCCTTTCTGAACATGAAAGCATTGCTTTGACCTTGGGCACCTTTGCCTTCTCGCTTGCTGGTCAAGGGAGTGCTTCTCTGAAGCCTTAATTGCAAACAATCTTGTCTGCTCATTAATTCATTATCTGCAAGGCTATTATTATTATTATTATTATTAACTTTATTTGTACCCCGCTAGCATCTCCCGAAGGACTCGATGCGGCTTACACAGGCTGAAGCCTCAATACACAGTACAATAGAAAACATAGCACAACAATAACAAGCAAATCAAAACAATAAGCAAAATAACAACAATGGCAGTGGCAACCCCTTATCTGAGTCCAGCTGGGATGGATCCTCCACCTGGCCGTGTGGGATTTCACTCTCTCTATCAGTCTCTCTAACTGCAGGAACATTCCTTTCCCTGGGGAACTGACTTGCTGTTTCTCCTTCAGCAGTCACACTATCAGCCCTGTCTGAAACATGTACAGGAATCTGTAACCCATCAGCCTCCTTGTCATCCAGCAGGAAATCAGGCTCAGAAAGGCCAAAGTCAGACTCAGAAGGCACAAACAGCTCAGCTGCTTCAAACTCAGAGTCAAGCTGAGTCACAACAATGTTTTTCATTGGATGTTGTGCAAAAACCTGTTCATTAGCTCCTCCCTGTACTTCTGTTCCCTTTGTAAGCCCTGGCTGCATTTCTGTAAGGATGAGAAGTTACTGCGTTCCATCTAACTGCCCTAATTTCACACAGACAGTCCTGATTAATCCTCTGCTATTCCATTTTTCAGATGCTTTTAAAATGTCCCAGTTTCTTTCTGGTCCTCCTCCTTTATCCTCAGCTTATTTTCATTTTCATTGCTGCAAACTGAATTCAAGATGCAAAAATAGTTTACAACCAATTACAGTCAATTAACAAGGGAAGAAAAAAGGAGGGGTAAACATTGCCCATTCCAATAGACTTGGGTGACAGCAAACAGCTGCATCATCTCCTAGCTTTCTCATTAATGGCTTTTGCTATCTTGGCTATGCTCTGATGTCGCTTGGACTCATGTGTCTTACTTTTTATCAGCAAAACATTGAAAGGAATGAAACAGTTTACCTGCTTCACCCATTCATATAGTGTCCTTTTGCCAAGGCTTACTTGATTATTGGGCAAAGTGTAATAGGGAATGGATAAAGGATCCCAAATTATTGGTTATTTAATGCCTTATCCCCATATTTTCATTGCCAGGTAGGTTAAGACGATCCTTTGTGATTTTCTTTAAAAAAAAAACCTCCCAGTGATTTAGTTGTGATATATATTTTGAAATGCTATGTATTAGATATGGTGAGTACCTATTGAGTAAGCATTTAATGGTGGCAAATTCAGTCTATGTCATTACTGAGGAATATCTTAGGTTTGAATTTTCACCTTGACTACCTATATAGCAAACCACATATTTACCTTTGATCATAAACAACTCCTGCAGAGCTATAATAATCCACTGAGTAAATAATCTGTGTGGCTCCTAAATACATAATACACTCATCTCCCAATGCATAATTAATATAGATATGCCCCTGAGAGCTCTTGGAAGACTCTCGGATAGGTAATGGGCCGAAAACTTGATAGGCTACTCTTTTAAAGAGCCTCAGTTAACAAAGTTGATGTGTTTTTGGGAATTATGCCTTTAACTGGGAATTTACTAGTACCAGAGGCAGAGAAAATGTGGGAAGAAAGGGTATAATTTTTACACCAGCAAGAAGAAAACTAATTCTCTATTTGTATACCATTTGGGGACAGGAAGTGAGGAGTGGGAGAGAAGTGTATTCCATTTCTGTTTTCTGGTACCAACTTTCCTTAAATTACCTTTTTTTTTTTTTTTACAGAAAGAACTAAAAATTAAAAGTTTTTGAATGCAAAGGAAAACAAAAAAATGACTGTTTCATCCAATCAGGAGTGGATTTTGAGAGCTTTGAATCTCCAGTTTGTTTCCCACTAATCATTATGGTGCTGGCAACCTCCTACAGAATCCTGGGTTTTGCAGTTCCTGGAGAGATAATTTAAATCTCAGCCAGAGGGCTTTAGTGCCTCATCACAGAAACATAGTATCAAAGAGTTGGAAGAGATCTCATTGGCCATCCAGCCCAACCCCCTGCCAAGAAGCAGGAATATTGCATTCAAAGCACCCCTGACAGATGGCCATCCATCCTCTGTTTAAAAGCTCTCAAAGAAGGAGCCTCCACCACACTCCAGGGCAGAGAGTTCCACTGCTGAACGGATCTCATAGTCATGGCTACAAAACCCAAACTACTACAAAACTCAAAAAACCATGATGGTATGACAGTTAAAGTGGAATGATAACACAAATATATCTGTTTGCATGTGTGTATTTGTGTCTGCCCATATAGGGTAAAAAGACAACACATAAGCATATCTAAAATGAGAATAACTTTCTATGAATGTTGGTCTTTGCATCTTACTCATAGGTCTAAGGGCCTATCTTCTCCTGCCACAAAATCCAGGGATGATCTAAAACATTACCGTCTTGAACCAGTCCCAGATTCTGAAGTGGGTTTTGCACCAGTCAACTCTTTAACCACATCAGTGACAGAATTTGAATCTTCACTGTCGAGTTATGATGATCCAGGATTGGTCCCATTCTACAGTCACCCATGTCTTTGTCATTTTCTGCCAATGTCATGACTTGGAGAGGGAAAGGTGAAAAGTGGATGGCAATCTGCAAAGGCATCAAGCAATGGTTAGGAGCTCTCCAGAGCTCAATGTCCATGACTTCAGTGACAAAAAAAATGGTAGAACTCATCTCATTTTCACCATGCCGTGGAGCACAGGGCAAGCGGAATGGCAGTAGTGGCCTGTGTAAACAGTGGGGTTTGTTCCAAATCAGAGCCAGCTCAGCTGTTCACACACACACACTAAAGTGCAGAGCTGATCCAGAAGTTCAGAGAAATTCCCGAACATGCCTCAACTTCACATTATGCAAGGAAAACTACACTAAGCAGCTTTGCCCTGTGCTAGGGGCAACAAAGCTCCATGTGTTATGTAGACACCATAGATCAACTACTTGCCCAGTTTTGCGTATGTAGCTCATGTACAATTGCTAGTAAACAACTAAAATAAAAAGAGCAATATGTGTGAAAAAGATCTTTCAGTCCTCATAGACAACAAGTTAAAAATGAGCCAACAATGTGATACTCCAGCTAAAAAAGCCAATGGGATTTTGGGCTGCATAAATAGGAGGATAGTGTCTAGATCTAGGGAAGTCATGCTACCCCTCTATTCTGCCTTGGTCAGACCACACCTGGAATACTGTGTCCTATTCTTGGCACCACAATTGAAGAGAGATGTTGACAAGCTGGAATGTGTCCAGAGGAGGGTGACTAAAATGATCAAGGGTCTGGAGAACAAGCCCTATGAGGAGCGGCTTAAAGAGCTGGTCATGTTTAGCCTGCAGAAGAGAAGACTGAGGAGAGACATGATAGCCATTTATAAATATGTGAGGGGAAGTCATAGGGAGGAGGGAGCAAGCTTGTTTTCTGCTGCTCTGGAACCTGGGACACAGAGCAATGGCTTCAAACTATAAAGCCCTAAATGGTTCTGGCCCCGCTTGTTGTCAGAATGTATCTCCCTCTATAAACCATCTTGGAGGTTAAAATCATCCAAGGAGGCCCTGCTCTCGATCCCACCCCCCTCGCAAGCACGATTGGTGGGGACGAAAGACAGGGCCTTCTTGGTGGTGTCCCCATGGCTATTGAACCCCCTCCCCAGGGAAATTAGATCAGCTCCCCCCCCCTCCTGACCTTCAGGAAGAAAGTGAAAACATGGTTGTGAGACCAAGGCTTTGGACTATGATCCCCAGTGCAATAATGAATAATGAAAGTGTCAACCAGAATGGCTCCTGGAATATAGAATCATAGAATCATAGAATCAAAGAGTTGGAAGAGACCTCATGGGCCATCCAGTCCAACCCCCTGCCAAGAAGCAGGAATATTGCATTCAAATCACCCCTGACAAATGGCCATCCAGCCTCTGCTTAAAAGCTTCCAAAGAAGGAGCCTCCACCACACTCCGGGGCAGAGAGTTCCACTGCTGAACGGCTCTCACAGTCAGGAAGTTCTTCCTAATGTTCAGATGGAATCTCCTCTCTTGTAGTTTGAAGCCATTGTTCCGCGTCCTAGTCTCCAAGGAAGCAGAGAACAAGCTTGCTCCCTCCTCCCTGTGGCTTCCTCTCACATATTTATACATGGCTATCATATCTCCTCTCAGCCTTCTCTTCTTCAGGCTAAACATGCCCAGTTCCCTAAGCCGCTCCTCATAGGGCTTGTTCTCCAGACCCTTGATCATTTTAGTCGCCCTCCTCTGGACACATTCCAGCTTGTCAATATCTCTCTTGAATTGTGGTGCCCAGAATTGAACACAATATTCCAGATGTGGTCTAACCAAGGCAGAATAGAGGGGTAGCATTACTTCCTTAGATCTAGACACTATGCTCCTATTGATGCAGGCCAAAATCCCATTGGCTTTTTTTGCTGCCACATCACATTGTTGGCTCATGTTTAACTTGTTGTCCACGAGGACTCCAAGATCTTTTTCACACGTACTGCTCTCGAGCCAGGCGTCCCCCATTCTGTATCTTTGCATTTCATTTTTTCTGCCAAAGTGGAGTATCTTGCATTTGTCACTGTTGAACTTCATTTTGTTAGTTTTGGCCCATCTCTCTAATCTGTCAAGATCGTTTTGAATTCTGCTCCTGTCCTCTGGACTATTGGCTATCCCTCCCAATTTGGTGTCGTCTGCAAACTTGATGATCATGCCTTCTAGCCCTTCATCTAAGTCATTAATAAAGATGTTGAACAGGACCGGGCCCAGGACGGAACCCTGCGGCACTCCACTTGTCACTTCTTTCCAAGATGAAGAGGAAGCATTAGTGAGCACTCTCTGTGTTCGTCCACTTAACCAATTACAGATCCACCTCACCGTAGTTTTGCCTAGCCCACATTGGACTAGTTTCCTTGCCAGAAGGTCATGGGGGACCTTGTCGAAGGCCTTACTGAAACCAAATATGCTTATGAATTGTGTGATTTTAAGTAATTGTTTTTAATATTGATATGTTTTAATTGTGTGATTTTAAAATATATGTTGTTTTATTCTATATATATATATTCATGGCAATAAATTGTGCCTTTGTTGTGACACTGCCCACTTCGGGGTGAGAATGGTGGGATATAAACACAGTAAATAAATAAAGAATAAACATACATAGCTTTGGTTCACCATTCAGCACTTTATTCAATCAGTCTATTTGAGTTGAGTCTAGTAATTTCAGGCATGGTATTTCCACAAAATTTCAAAAGTATCAGGTTACCAGAAATGTAGTTACCTGTAATGAGTTTCTTTTATTATAACAAAACTCAGGTTTACAAATAGATAACTGGTTTTCTTCTTGTTGGTGTAAGAAACTATCCCTATTCTTTTCATGTTCCTTCTGCCTCCGGCACTAAATGTAAGACATAATGCCATTGCATTTCAAAAATAACATAGTAGGAACCATGTTACTTTATCAGCGTAACAATATGTTTGTTACATTGATGGATTTTTTCTAGTTAGTTCTTAAAACTTCAAGGGCACTCTGAAAAGAATTGTCTGAGTTTTATACCATCCTCTTACCAATCTGAATTATTGTTTGAAGGAATACATGATTATTACTCTTTGAACATTGCAATGAGTTGCAAGTTTTTTTCCCAAACATTGGAAGGGGTTTGAAATATAGTAATAGCTCTGTTGTCCACTCTTGGTAAAATGTCTCTGCTTGCCAACTAAAATCTGAAGTGGAAGATTGAAGCGGGGATGAGCAGACAGGGAAAAAAAGGATTCGACATTCAATGAATAGGAAATGTGATTCTGGATACTTACAAGCAGGATTTATTTTGCCAATTTCACAATAGTGAATCACCTACTGAAGAATTTAATTTGAGCTGTACATAACATTAGAGCAGTTGACTAGTAGTTACTTACTGGTCGCGCTCAAATATTTCTTGTGTAATTCCCATGTTTCGATAGGGAGCTAATTAAAAGTGCATCAATATTTAATATTCTGTGAATTCTCGCTCCCGTCTCCTCCATTTTGGTTTCAAACACAGCTCGATCATAACATTACAATGATGGGTAAATAAATTAAGAAAAACATACACATCCTAAGCGAGTGTGTGTGTGAGAGAGATCTGCTGAATTTAATGTCGGTGGAAGATGAACAACAACAAAAGATGTGTATCCGGGCCAGTGTAAAATGTGCAAATGGTAATCATTTAGCACTGAATATTTTTTTGTGCTTGTAATTAAAATAAACTAATAAAGATTTCAGAGATGTGCTTGTTTTAATAGAATGCAGAATTATAATCAGTGACCTATTTTAAGCAATTTAATTTCCCATGACCTGCTTTTCAAATTAACATAGTAATAGATGACTGTTTATTGTGTTTGGGAATAGAAGCATCTCCTTCAAAGATGCCAATTTGACTATGTGACTTGATTCAAAGGTGCATCCTTTTATTAAAATGCTCATCAGATCTTGGGGGAAAAAAACATATATGCAAATGTTTCTTTTTATGGTATCTAATATGCCTAGAAGTGGAGATCAAAGCATAATAATACAAAAATAAATAAACAAACAAATAAACCAGGACATAGCGAAGATCCAGAAGAGTGCTGTAAAATGGATCGGTGCAGTCACATTGCATTAATTTAAAATCACTTGTACAGACAATTAATTTGAGAAACATTTGCCCATGAACATAATGGAGCAATGTTGGCTGGAGTTAGAAATCCAGATGACAGAGGCAGGGGTCTATTTGCACAATAGTTGTTCTATGTCAACAAGTAAACTCTGAATATACTGTACCTCAGTCTGTGTGATTTACATGTACCAGAGACAGATGGGATGTTGAACAGAGCTGACTACCCATGAGGTCTTCTCCAGCCACCTCCCATTCATTCTGAGATCTAAGGAGTTTCTTCTGGTTGAGGTCAACATCCATGTGTGTTGTATTAATTCAAGAGAGATATTGACAAGCTGGAATGTGTCCAGAGGAGGGCGACTAAAATGATCAAGGGTCTGGAGAACAAGCCCTATGAGGAGCAGCTTAAGGAGCTGGGCATGTTTAGCCTGAAGAAGAGAAGGCTCAGAGGAGATATGATAGCCATGTATAAATATGTGAGAGGAAGCCACAGGGAGGAGGGAGCAAGCTTGTTTTCTGCTTCCTTGGAGACTAGGACGAGGAACAATGGCTTCAAACTACAAGAGAGGAGATTCCATCTGAACATGAGGAAGAACTTCCTGACTGTGAGAGCCGTTCAGCAGTGGAACTCTCTGCCCCGGAGTGTGGTGGAGGCTCCTTCTTTGGAAGCTTTTAAACAGAGGCTGGATGGCCATCTGTCAGGGGTGATTTGAATGCAATAGTCCTGCTTCTTGGCAGGGGGTTGGACTGGATGGCCCATGAGGTCTCTTCCAACTCTTTGATTCTATGATTCTATGATATGTATTTTTGGTTATAACAGAAACGTTTCC
Source organism: Anolis sagrei (assembly GCF_037176765.1). Taxonomy (NCBI): domain Eukaryota; kingdom Metazoa; phylum Chordata; class Lepidosauria; order Squamata; family Anolidae; genus Anolis; species Anolis sagrei. Next base: position 235,003,079 of record NC_090024.1, read on the forward strand.
TTTCTGCCCTTGCAAGAATCAAAACTCCCCCAAGACTCATCAAGTCATTGCAATAGCCATCACTAACAGCTACACAAATCCCCAAGAAAGTCTGAAAAGTAACTTCTTATGCCTTGTTTAGGGAAAGGGAGAACATTGGCTTAGGTGGACCTTCTCCCTAGAAGCCAAGATGACTAAACTGAGGTTGTACTATGGGAAGACATGACTCAGTAGAAGAGAAATTAATATGTGGTAAGGTTGAAAGAATTAGGAAAAGAGACTCCATTCCAAATAGGATTTCTGGGAGTTGAAGGCCAAAACATCTGGAGACCCACAGTTGAGAGCCATTGAAATAGTTTCATTCAAGGAAGCCACAGCTCCGAGTCTTCAGCACCTGAGCAGAATGGTTGATAACAGGGGGACTTGGAGGTCTCTCATTCATAGGATCACCATAGGGTGAAGATTTGATTGTACTTATTTAACAAAAATAAGAAAATTGTATCCAGAACTATGGCTCCCTTCCAAGCCCTATGCTCCCCACCTCATCCTTGGCACCACCTTTGCCAAGCAATCTCACTCACAGGCAATAACACTTCCATTGGCCTCCTTCTCCCGTGTTTTTTCAAAAGAGTGTGACACTCAGTGAGGATTTCAAGGCAGGTAGTGATTGGTTTTTACACTGCGGCAGTAACCCTGCCATGCAACATACGATTAAAAATGTGACAGGCGCATGATATACAGGCCCATTAGCGAGGGCATGAAAGGCACCGGGTGAAGGCTGAAGGCACTTGAACCACCTGAGAAATGCATTTATAGCCCAGTTAAACACACCCCGGAGTGTCATAATGCTGTAGTAATATGGAAGGTTCCCCTTCCATTTTAATTAGATTTTGGGGATGGTTGCAGGGATGGGGATATGATAGGATAAATGCATCTTTCTAGTGTAATTAGAGTTGGTTGAAGGGGTGTTTTTTTTGTTATTTTAAATCTATTTTGGGCTCTTATTAGTCCCATTTTTTGAATGTAAGTTAACCTGCATGTATGTTGTGTTCTCTCTCTCTCTCTCTCTCTCTCTCCCTCTATATATATATATAATGCTCTGTTCATTTTCAGTGGCATGATAACTCAAAAACTGCTGAAATAATTGTGACCAAATTTGGCCATAAGACACTTACTAACCCAAGGAATGACCATCACTCAAAAAATTGATTTTGTCATTTGGGAGTTGTAGTTGCTGGGATTTATAGTTAACCTACAATCAAAGAGCATGCTGAATTCCACAAACGATGGAATTGAACCAAACTTGGCACACAGGACTCCCATGACCAACAGAAAGCACTAGAAGGATTTGGTGGACATTGACCTTGAGTCTGGGAGTTGTAGTTCACCTACATCCAGAGAGCACTGTGGACTCAAACAATGAAGGATCTAGACCAAATTTGGCACAAATACTCCATATGCCCAAATATGAACACTGGTGGAGTTCTGGGAAAATAGACCTTGACATCTGGGAGTTGTCATTGCTGGGATTTATAGTTCACCTACAATCAAAGATCATTCTGAACCCCAACAACAATAGAATTGGGCCAAACTTCCCACACAGAACCCCCATGACCGACAGAAAATACTGTGTTTTCTGATGGTCTTTGGCAATCCTGCTGACACTCCCTCACAACCCCCCCCCCCCGGGGTCCCAACCCCAGATTGAGAATTGCTGCCTAAAGGCCACCCAGTCCAACTCCCTTCACCAAGGCATAAGTTAGCAGTTAGGCAATCCCTCATAGTTAGAGGATGATGGTCCTCCAAGTGTAGTATCCTGGGGGTGGGTCCGTAGGTGACTGTGGAGCCCTATTCTTGATCTGCATCTTCTCCCGCAGTGAAGGCATCAGTTTCCAGGTGGGAGGCAGTCCCGGTTGGGGTTGGCTTGACACGCCTTCCTCTTGCCACGTTTCTCTCTTTTGCCCTCCATTTGTGCCTCTTCAAATTCTGCAGGGCAAAAAAACATAATCAAAGCCCTCCTGACAAAGAGCCATCCAGATATAGATATATATGATTCACATACACACACACACATATATATGTATATGACAGATATAGTATCATAGATTTGAAAGGAACCCCTAAAGAAGGACAATGATATGTTGCATGTTCTAGAGTACGCAAACCAGACAATCTCTACATCAACACTGACAAAGAAACAACAAGAAATAATTTTTACCCACAAGCATAAAGAAATTACATATATTAGAAACCAACACTTTCTCATTACTTTATTTTCCAGATCACTAGACTGGGCCACAACAATGCATAGTAGACTGATATTTGGATGAAGGTACTAAAAAATGCTTAGAAATAGCTGATGGTGCTCCAGAGATCCGCATCTTTATAAGTGCAGGTTCAAAAAATACAAACTGATTCTACAGAAACATTTGGGAAAGGCATTTTTTACAATGTCAGACCCCAGTTCTTCTTCAAAGTGTGGTAAAGTTACTTTTGATGACGTATGTTCAATTGCTAGCCACATAAAGAGTAGACATATTGTCTCTACAGACTATATATGTGTTGTCTTACATGTCAGTAGTTGATTTAATAGATCCACTACACTTGGAGGACCATCATCCTCGAACAATGAGGGATTGCCTAACTGCTAACTTTGCCCTGGTGAGGGGAGTTGGACTGGATGGCCTTCAGGCAGCATTTCTCAACATGGGGTCGGGATCCTGGGGGGGGGGTTGTGAGGGGGTGTCAGCAGTGTTGCCAAAGACCATCAGAAAACACAGTATTTTCTCTTGGTCATGGGGGTTCTGTGTGGGAAGTTTGGCCCAATTCTATCGTCGGTGGGGTTCAGAATGCTCTTTGATTGTAGGTGAACTATAAATCCCAGCAATGACAACTCCCAGATGTCAAGGTCTATTTTCCCAGAACTCCACCAGTGTTCATATTTGGGCATATGGAGTATTTGTGCCAAGTTTGGTCTAGATCTTTCATTGTTTGAGTCCAAAGTGCTCTCTGGATGTAGGTGAACTACAACTCCCAGGCTCAAGGTCAATGTCCACCAAATCCTTCTAATGTTTTCTGTTGGTCATGGGAGTTCTGTGTGCCAAGTTTGGTTCAATTCCATCATTTGTGGAATTCAGCATGCTCTTTGATTGTAGGTTAACTATAAATCCCAGCAACTACAACTCCCAAATGACAAAATCAATTTTTTGAGAGATGGTCACTTCTTAGGTTAGTAAGTGTTCTGATTAAGGAATGAGGTTTAGGTCTAGAGCCGAAATCAAATAGTTAATCATAACCAGAGACCCACTCCAGTTCTGATTAAGCAATGAGGTTTAGATCTAGGGCCTAAATCCAATAGTTAATCTTAACCAGAGAAGGCCTATCGAGTCAATGAAATTTACATAAGCATTGATCCATTATCATTGAACAATTGGTTCCTTGTGTCTAACTGATGAAGATATTGGATTTAGACCTTGGACTCAAACTCCTAGATTTCCCCTGCCAGTATGGTGAGATGAATTTGGGGAAATTGCCCAAAATAGTAACTTTTTCCAATTGTATCCCTCATTCATCATCCTGCTTCCAAGTACAGCTAGACGGATGCCTCTGGGAAGCTCAAAAGTAGACTGTGAGAGCAAGAAATTGTGGTCCATTGATCTTTTTAAAAAGAGTAATCTGATTCTGCACCTCCCAGATTAAAGGAAACATAGAAAAAGGCACAACCTGTGATCAGATATCTGTACAATTCTGGGCTTGTGATAAATCATGGGAAAGAAACAAAAGTGTTCAGCCAAATCCATGCATTGCAAAAATGCTAATGTTTGTAAATATTTATAAAACCCGCACAAATATGCTCTAGCCAGTGAATTTTATCCCCCACTGAGGTATCAATTTGAAGAGGATTGTATCAAATATATATTTAGATCCCCCCTGAACAAACAATTTCACAGGGGCAGAGGAGAAAGGAAGGAGTTGATAGATCTGTTCAGTTCTGAAGCCCCAAAGCCACCTCCGTTAGTTGTATTTTATATTTTATCATTTTACAACTTCACCTATTAAGTGCCTTGAGGAAATGTTGCTTCAGAATAAGATATAATGTACTTTGAATGCTTATGTGAATGAATGAATGAACGAACACAGGGCTGAAAGCCTTCAAACCAGACTTCCTACATCTAGTGCCCTCGAGATAGCTTCGTTTCCTATGTTCAATGTCATTATTAAGAATAGGCTTAAAATGCCTGCAGTGTGCAAGAATGAAGTGTGGATTCCTGTACGTTCATGGTTGTTTTTCACTCTATTTTGCTCTATAGTCCACCTTATCCTTTGTGCCAAATTGCCTCCATTTCCATTCACCAGGCTCTTTCTGTATAGGGTCTGGTGTCCTTTAATTTCATTAATCCCCTATTTCTATGTTGGCGGGTGGTGATTCCCATGGCAGTATGGTTGGTAGGCAGACCCAATCAATTTTAAACTGAATTTTCAAGTTACATTTTGTGTCTGCTGAATCTTAATCTTTGTTTTGTGTATTTTAATATGGGTAGAAATATGTTTTAATATATGCCTTTTACTGAATGTTCTTATGATGATGTGTTTTAATTATGTTGTGCCCTGCCTCAGGCTATGAAGAGAAGCACGGAAGAAATAAAAATTATTGTTGTCATCATCATCAACAACGAAAAGGGAAATGGGTTCCCTTGGAACTAGAAAGACCAGTATTCACTAATTTCAGTGATGCAAAAGTATCTAAACACATAGGAATTCAATGTACACATACAAATTCAAATGTCAGTAAAACATAGGATTGTTACATTCACATTAAACAGAAATCATGTGTTGCTTTCTCAAAAGAAAAAATCCTCTTCACATGTGTGGAAACAGTTCTTGTGTCTTTACTACAGATGAGTAGACCCCAAAACTTTGAACAGTAAATGTCCTAGTCTCCACAAGAGTGGACTCCCAACATTTACTCACATCTGGTTTCGACTATCAGGTGTCTTCCTCAGGTAGTTGGGTCTAAGCAATATATGTTATTAATACAACATACACAGGGGCGGCTCAACCCATTACGCAAAGTAAGCATTTGTAGTATAGTTGATGTTGCCCAGGGGCGCTCTTGAGGCCCTCTTGGGGAAAAATAGACCTTAACATATGCGAGTTGTAGTTACTGGGATGTATAGTTCACCTACAATCAAAGAGCATTCTGAATTCCACCAATGATGGAAGTGAACCAAATATGGCACACAGAACTCCCACGACGAAAAGAAAATATATATCAGTGATTGGTGGGGGGGGGCAAAATACTGTTTGCTTACCATTGAAAATTACCTAGGGCTGCCTCTGAACATACAGTTGGTCAACTGGAAACATCAAGCTTGCGCGTGTGTGTGTGTGTACACACACACACACACACACACCAGCTCATAGAGCTGGAAGGAACCCAAGGGCCATTTAGTCCAATGTTTGTTGTGCCAATAGACACAACTAATGCACTCCTGTCATCCAAGCCTTGTTTAAATCCTATTTTTATGATCATCGAATCATAGAATCATAGAGTTGGATGAGACCTCATGAGCCATCCAGTCCAACCCGCTGCCAAGAAGCAGGACAATCACATTCAAAGCACCTCTGACAGAAGGCCATCCAGCCTCTGTTTAAAAGTCTCCAAAGAAGGATTCTCCACCACACTCCAAAGCAGAGAGTTCCACTGCTGAACAGCTCTCACAGTGAGGAAGTTCTTCCTAATGTTCAGGTGGAATCTCTTAAACATCCTCTTTTGTCAATATCTTTATTGAACCTTAGTATGCAGAATTATGTGCTGTATTCCCATTGAGACCAACCTATTAAACCTGATTTAATGTCTAGTTTAAACCTTAAAACAGTATTTCTCAATCCAGGGTTCAGGATCCCGGGGGGGGGGTTGTGGGGGTGTCAGCGGGGTCTCCAAAGACCATCAGAAAACACAGTATTTTCTGTTGGTCATGGAAGTTCTATGTGGGAAGTTTGGCCCAATTCTATCATTGGTGGGGTTCAGAATGATCTTTGATTGTAGGTGAACTATGAATTTCTGCAATGACAACTCCCAGATGTCAAGGTCTATTTTCCCAGAACTCCACCAGTGTTCACATTTGGGCATATTGACTATTTGTGCCAAGTTTGGTCCAGATTCATCATTTTCTGAGTCCACAGTGCTCTCTGGATATAAGTAAATTACAACTCCAAAACTCAAAGTCAATGCACACCAAACCCTTCCAGTATTTTCTTTTGCTTGTGGGAGTTCTGTGTGCCAAGTTTGGTTCAATTCCATCATTGGTGGAGTTCAGAATGCTCTTTGATTGTAGGTGAACTATAAATCCCAGCAACTGCAACTCCCAAATGACAAAATCAATCTCTCCCTCCCCCCAAGCCCACCAGTATTCAAATTTGGGCATATCAGGTATTTGTGCCAATTTTGGTCCAATGAATGAAGATACATCCTCATATCAGATATCTACATTATGTTTCATAACAGTAGCAAAAATTACAGTTGTGAAGTAACAACAAAATAATTTTTATGGTTGGGGGTCACTACAACATGAGGAACTGTATTAAGGGGTCACAGCATTAGGAAGGTTGAGAACCACTGCCTTAAAAGAACAAGTCTAGGTGAGCCTCATATGGAGTTCAGAACTTTGGACAGCATCTTGAAAGTTAATATTAAAACCTGTAAGAGCTTCACAAACACACTGGTCAACAAAAAAGTACTTTCCATTGGGCAATTTTTAAAAATAAAAAAATCTAGAACATCCAACAGGAATTTCACTCAGCTGTGAACCTCTGTACATGAATCAAATAATGTTCTGCAACTATAAAAGTCAGATGCAGCATCACATACACAGGAAATGACAGTCAAGCCATTCTATTTATCTTATTTAATGAGCACATATGCCCTCAACAGGACTCTTTGCAGAACTCCTGGGTGAAAGGGACAGTTGTTCAGGGGAGGTCATTGTGTTCATTTCCATAAATAGCTCCTTCCTCTGATGGAGGGGGAGACCCAAAAGTCAAGTGATATTGTGAACAATTGGAGGACAAAGTGTGCATCTGTGTCCTCTACCCTTAATGATCTATCCAAGGATGACAGCCTGCAAGGGCATTCCGTGCGAGCATTCGCAATGCCAACACTCTCCAGTGTGGTGGGGTCACTTGGTTCCATCAGACAACAAAGAGCTTGACTAATTTTTCATGTCACTGTTCAAGTTGGGATTTGAATGCCTTTCAGAACTTCAGGGGAAAATTCATAGAGCCATAAGGCTACAAGATAAATTTCCCTACAAATTTGACCAGAATTTCTTAGGATTATGAGCCTACATAAGTCATGGCACACATGCACGACCAAAAAGTCACCATTGTGGAAGAAATAGAGTTGCACAGTGAGCATGTTCACCTGTGCTATTGGATTCCTCAAAGGCTGAGAGAGCATAAAGCCCAATACCTTTCCATGGCTGAGTGGCAAATTGTGGATGTGCATTGTAAACTTTACATTATTGTTCTCCATCATATACATTGTATTTGTGCATCATGTATTTTACATTGTAATTGCCCATTGCTTTTTGCTTTGCAATTGTGCATTGCAGAATGGCACCAAGCCTTTAGAGAGCCAGTACGATGTAATGGTTTGAACATTGGATTATCGCTCTCAATACCAGGGTTCAAATACCAACTTAGTCATGGAAACGCACTGGGTGGTAATATACTCACAGCCTCAGAGAAAGGCAAAGGAAAAACCTCTCTGAACAAATCATGCTGGAAAACCCCTATAATAGGTTCATCTAGCCACCATTTGTTAGAAATGACTTGAAGGCACACAACAGCACACTTCACACAATCCAGCCACTGCCACATGTTGTCCAATGTGGCTTTTCTTCATCAGGGTTGTGTTGTGCTACCAAGGCATATTTCCACATATGGGTATTTATGCTACACTACAGGAAAATTAGATTCAGGCCATTGTTTATACAGTAGCTTGTTGTATATACAATAGATTGGCTGAGCCTAATTTAGCATATTCTCATCCCAGCTGGTACAGACTTACCTTCTGGAGAACAAGCCCTATGAGGAGCAGCTTACAGGGGTAGGCATGTTTAGCCTGCAGAAGAGAAGGCTGAGAGGAGACATGATGACCATGTATAAATATGTGAGGGGAAGTCATAGGGAGGAGGGAGTAAGCTTGTTTTCTGCTGCCCTGGAGACTAGGATGCAGAACAATGACTACAGGAAAGGAGTTTCCACCTGAACATCAGGAAGAACTTCCTAACTGTGAGAGTTGTTCAGCAGTGGAACTCTCTGCCCTGGAGTGTGGTGGAGGCTCCTTCTTTGGAGGCTTTTAAACAGAGGCTGGATGGCTATCTGTTGGGGGTGCTTTGAATGCAATTTTCCTGCTTCTTGGCAGAGGTTTGGACTGGATGGCCCATGAGGTCTCTACCAACTCTATGATTCTATTTGTGTGCATTTCTGGTTTTCATGATTCAAGAAGGATATCAACACACTTGAATGTGTCCAGGGGAATGTGATCATAATAGGGGGGGGGGGGGAAATCCCAAAACCACATCCTATGAAGCGCATCTTAAGGAGCAGAGTGTGTTTAGCCTGGAGCTAAATGAGTTGTCAGAATTCAAGATGCAACTAAAGACCTATCTGTTTTGGTAAGCCCATCCAGTCTGTTTCAACCATGACTTTTAAATCACATTTGTTTATTTTGTTGAACTTTTGTCTAAGGTATTTTAATATCTGTATGTTTTAATATTTGCTTTTATGGTTGCATTTTAACTATGTTTTAATATGTAATGTTATAGATGTATTTAATTATGTTATGACCCACCTCATAGAATCATAGAATCAAAGAGTTGGAAGAGACCTCATGGGCCATCCAGTCCAACCCCCTGCCAAGAAGCAGGAATATTGCATTCAAATCATCCCTGACAGATGGCCATCCAGCCTCTGTTTAAAAGCTTCCAAAGAAGGAGCCTCCACCACACTCTGGGACAGAGAGTTCCACTGCTGAACGGCTCTCACAGTCAGGAAGTTCTTCCTCATGTTCAGGGCAGGCAGGTATATATATGATGGTAAGAAAGTCAGATTATAATGTTGTTTCATGTTCCACACCTCCTCTGCATTGGGATCCAAAGCAGTAACTTTTCCAAGCTCTGCAACAAAAGGCTGTGATTAATTATCCCAGAAACTGAGAAGGAGTTTTTGGATAGGCATTGAGATAGATTCTAACATTTGATCAGGAGTCCTATGGTGGAGGCTCCTTCTTTGGAGGTTTTTAAACAGAGGCTGGATGGCTGTCTGTCGAGGGTGCTTTGAGTGTGATTTTCCTGCTTCTTGGCAGAGGATTGGACTGGATGGCCCATGAAGTCTCTTCCAACTCTATGATTCTATGATTCTATGAATCAGTGGGGGTTAAATTTGTAGGCTCAGCAAGGATGCATCTACACTGTGGAATCAATGTAGTTTGACTCCACTTTAATTTGCATGGCTCCATAAAAAGGAATCATGGAAGTTGTAGTTTTACAAGATTTTTAGCCTTGGATTTCTCCACAGTTGGCATGTCAGGCCCTGAGATTTTGTTGTTGTTGTTCATTCGTTCAGTCGTCTCTGACTCTTCGTGACCTCATGGACTAGTCCACACCAGAGATTTTAGGGAAAGCAAAAACCTTCAGGAGAAAAAAAAAGAAGTACTCCTTTCTAAATGAAAGCTAAAAGGGTTTCTTTTTTTACATCAGGAGATGGTCAGGGGGAAAAGGTTGTTAGATAACATTCGAAGACACTTGGGTATATAACTGGGATGGAAGAAACGGTGCTGTCAGAAAACTCTTAGGAAATCCACATGAACGGGAAGAGGTCAAGATCCTTATTTCAGCCTCAAGGGACTAAGATTTCAATTATAAAATCTTTTTAACACTACCATCTCATCAATAATACTCAATTTTCCAGAGCCCAAAATGTAAGGTCTGTTGCTGAAGGATGTTGTTCAAAGAAATGACTCACTAAGGGAGTGCCTGATTTGTTGTTTCTTATATTGCAGTGGTATTCCCCTTCGTGTTTCTTGAGAAGTCTTTTTTTGTTTTTCAGTGGTTATCTAACAGCCCCTTTTCCTCTGACCATTCTCTGACATCAAATAACTGTTAGCCTTTGTTCACTTGTTTCTTTTTGTACAGCAAATGGTCTGTAGTTTCCGAAGTTACATTCCAAAGACATAGATACACTACAAGCCATAGGCAGTGTACAAAAAGTAATGAAGTGTAAGAAGGATAATGTTGTATTGTGTATTGTTTTCTTATGTACTTACATATTGTCTCTTTCTACAATGTTAAAAGCCCTTGAAAATTTACACAGCCCAAAACCTACTGGGCTTTTATAACCAATATAATCATGTACCAATTGAGCATGCTGAGACTTGCTTTGAATGCAATTTTCCTACTTCTTGGAAGGTCTCTTCCAACTCTATGATTCTATGTTAATGTTTTCTTCTTCCTGAGATTTTAGGAGCAAAAATGTGGGGTAGAAATGAAGTAAATAAAATAAAAATAATAATAATGGCACTGGACTAGGATCCCAAGACACCAAGGTTCAAATACTCATTCAGCCATGGAGACGCACTAAGTGATCTGAGGCAAGTCATATGCTCTGTGTACATCTTGCCAAGAAGACCCTGTGATAGGTTGGCAGCATTAGTCAGAAATAACTTGAATGCACACAACAATATAGACATATAGATATTGGCAATGGCACTGCATAGGGCCAGGAGGCAATTTTATCCTTACCTGGATTATCACCCATGCCAAAGACATAGCATACCTTCCAAATGTCCAAATTTGGCCGGGACTGCCCCACTTAATGATCTGCAGTCCCACTTCTTCACTTGCTGCAAACAGAGCCCAAAGTGCATTGTTTACTCAACAATGGGGAGAGGAGGAATACATATTCTTCCCAGTATAGACTAAGGCAAAAGCAAACTGCTGCAGCCTTTTGTAGCTTGTGTATTCTTTTTCACCAATACCCTTTGCCATTGTGACCATACTCTGATGTCACTTGGTTTTCATCTCTTGAAGGCCAAGGGATAAAACTGAGTCATGGGGCTGTTTAGGCTTGTCTCCATTGGATAGTTTGACATCAGGCCAGAGAAGAGAGTGCAAAAAAAATTAATATACAAGATTAACCTGCTACCGAACTGTGTTGGGCATTGGAGGAGACAGCATCCTGAAGATAGCAAGCATACTGAAGAGCTGAAATGAACTCCAGCTATTTGCCTTTGCGAAAGATGCATCCACCTCTCTAAAATCTAGCCCTGATGACTCTGGTCTTTTCTGCCCCTTCTTCTCTGCTCAACTGTGTCTTCAGGGAAAAGAGGGGTCGGGAGAACATGTCTTTCAAGACTACTGAGCCTCTGATGTTTATTGACTAAGATCTTGTCACAAGAGCACATTCCCTGATGAAAATAATGGAAGGTGAATTGTGAGTGAAAGAGAAATGCACATTCTGGGGAAGAGAAGGTAATGCCATTCTATTTCATTGTTCAATACATGGACTTCTTTTCCCACCTTCCCAAAAAGGGGTTTACAAGTGTAAAATGGAACTGAAGACAAATGCAATTAAAAGGAAATTTAAAATATATCAGTTAAAAGAAAAAAACTTCACTTCTTCAGCAGTGACAATTAAATGCAAAAGGTTGAATAAAGGTCTGAATAAAAAGTTGCATTTTCTCACCTCTAATCATTTATAAAACGCTCAGACCTCCACATTTGCAGGTTTAATGTTGTGAATTTGATTATTCTCAGATTTGAATAATATGGTATCTCTAGCAATCAGTGGTTCTCAACCTGGGGTCCCCAGATGTTTCTGGCCTACAACTCCCAGAAATCCCAGCCAGTTTACCAGCTGTTAGGATTTCTGGGAGTTGAAGGCCAAAAACATCTGTTGACGCCAGGTTGAGAACCACTGCTTTAGGTGCTGAGGAACAATTCTGGTAATCTTCCAGCTGAAATTTAATCTAGGGTCAAACTGGTAGACAAAGAGACAGAGAGACTATGTAGAATCAAATCCATGAACCAGATTTTATCTACTATTGCAAAGGTCCTGTGCCTCAAACTCTCATGAAGCAGAGAACACACTGTATTATTCTCATATGTCATTGATGAGAATTCCTTATCTATTGGAGACCACATGTTTATTTCAGTGTCCCATGAGGTGCTGTTGTTACAGTGTTGTTCAGATGTCTTGTCTGTCCATTATACCTCCCAGAACTTTACAGATGAAAATCAGGAAAATGTGACACAGCAATATCACAAGGAAGTGACTGGGCAGTGCTCAGTTGCAGTTCTACAGCCTAGGAATGTAACTCTTCACTAAGGTGTGTCTACATGGTAGAAGTAGTGCATTTTGACACCACTTTAAATGCCATGGGTCAGTGCTCAAGAATCATGGAAATTGTCGCCTTCTCTGCCAAAGAGTGCTAGTGCCTCACCAAACTACAAATCCACGGCTTCCATAGCACTGAGCCAGGGCAGTTCAAGTGGTGTCAAACTTCAGTGTTTTTACAGTGTAGATGCAGCCCAGAGCTCTCCTGAAAGTTAATTGAATAATTTGAATAATTTCAGAAATTTTGTTTCCACTGCAAGAAAGTATTCAGAATTCATCTGAATTTTTTTGAAGGTTATTCACAATTTGGGGTGGGTTTTTTTTGCGAAATTTTGTATGTGATTGTTTATTTGTCATATTTATATCCCACCCTTCTCAACCCTGAAGGGGACTCAGGGCAGTATTGTTTTGCATTTTCTATGCAAGAAGCAGCATCTTCTACATAGAAAATAGCATTTCAGTCAACAAATATTAATTTCTGCACAGAGCATGCTGCTTTGTGCAAATCTGCCTCGCATGATAGAATAAATCCCCAATTATAGCATTTTCTGTATAGGAAATGGTATTTTCTGTTCAGGAATTGATATTTCTACATTGAAATATTGTTTCTTATATAGAAAATTATTTTTCCTGTGTACAAATGCTGTTTTCTGTACAAAGCAATCACAAGCAAAATTTGTATACAATGAGTCCTCAACTATGAAAATTCTCATAAGTCCAGGATTCTTCCCTTCAGGTTTCTCAATAATCAAATAACTTATTTTGGGGGATGTTTTGAGCATTCTGCTGCAGCTAAACAAAAACAATGAAAGTCATGCCTTGATGAAATTCAGGCAGAAACATTTTACAACACCTTCCAACATTTTCAGACAAAACCAAGGCACATGTGACTGACTGACAATTGAATGTGGTCAAGGTGGCAAAGGTTATTAGTGAGGAAGAACACACAAGCTAGGAGAGGCTGCAGCAGTTTGCTTTAATGACTGAACAAGGGTTTACTCCCTCTTCTTCACTATACTTAGGCAAGGAAAATAAAATACAGAGATATAGGATGGGTGAAGCATATATTGAAACAGTCCATGTGAAAGGGATCTAGGAGTCTTTGTAGACCAAAAGTTGAACATGAGTCAGTGTTTTGTTGTGTTAGCTTTAAAAAGCCAGTATGGTTCTAGGCTGCACCAATAGGAACATAGTGTAGAGATCAAGGGCAATCATAGTCTCACTCTATTCAGCTTTGGTGAGATCTTATCTGGAACACTCTCCAGTTCTGGACACCACAATTCAAGAAGGATAATGACAAGGTGGAATGGGTCTACAGGAAGTTTGGAAACCAAGTCATATGAGAAACAGCTTAGGGAGATGGATATTATATTTAGCTTGGAGAAGGGAAGGCTGAAACATGATGGCCATGTTTTAGTATCTAGAAGGATGTCACCTTGAGGAGTGGGCAAGCTTGTTTTCTGCTGCTCTGGAGACCAGCACATGGGACAATGGATTCAAATTCAAACATTAGAAAGAACTTTCTGACAGTAAGGGCTGTTTGGCAGTGGAATATGTTGCTGCAGAGCATGATGAAATCACCCTCTTTGTAAGTTTTTAAACAGTGTTGGGTGAGCTTTGATTTTGTGTTTCTAAGGGCCCTTCCACACAGCCATATAACCCAGAACATCAAGGCAGATAGTCCACAATATCTGCTTTGAACTGGTCTATCCGAGTCCACACTGCCATATAATCCGGTTCAATGTGGATTTTATACAGCTGTGTGGAAGGAGCCTTCATGGCAGGAGGTTGAAGTGGATGGCCTTTGTGGTTTCTCCAACTTTATGATTCTATTATTCTCTTCTCCATGCTGAGTTAATTGAATGTAGACTTTTTTGTACTTTGAACAATTTACAGCCGAGGACATAGGGTCAAAGTGGAAGGAGGAGAGAGAAACTGGGATGTTTTCAAAGTGTCCAACAAGTGGGATTGCTGATAATTAATCAGGATTGTCCTTGCCAAATTGGGACAGTTTGTAAATATGACCCATTTTGAATTTCTCCCAGACCACCTATCAGATGTGGTGTCTTCTAAAAATGATGATGATGGCTCTGGTTATTATTATGTAAAGATGTTCCTGCTCCAAGCTGCAGAAAGCAAAATATTTTAAAGCGGTTGGGGGCAGCCATGGAAGGAGGGAGGTATACTCTTCACTATTTTAATGTTTCATGTGGGAAAAAAGATGCTCCATCAGGGAGCGTTTGAGGATACATTTGGATTCTGTTAAGATGTATTCAAAGCAGCCATGGAGAGTATAATCTGTATCAAAGAGCTATTGTATGTTGAGATGGAAAACTGTGCCATGTTAGCAACTTTGGGAATAGATTTATTCTCTGAAAGAAAGAAATGTTTCCATACACAGAAGATCAGGATGAGTCTCGTGGTCCTCTATGTCTCCCTTGGGCTGCAATGTGATTGCATTGCATTATTGGAGGATTTGTAAGATTCTACACCAATGCAGAGACTACATCTTCTTCCCTTCAGGAGTACATGATATATCCAGATTGGCTCTCAAGGGTGAGTGAAGTGGCTTCTTTGGCGGGCATTGAGTATTTGTTATAATTGATTACTTTTGAAAGTAACTTCCCAATCTCTGCTTTTCAAAAGTAATATTAGTTATAGAATTCAGCTCTTTTGTCTCTCAAACACTGTGTTAAAATTGGGATATACTCTGCCACACACAAAAGAGAAAGGAGCAGGAGGGAGGAGAAGCGCCAGAAAGTGGAAAAAAGATGAAAGAGAGAGATAATTCTTCAAACTGTACTCAGAAATAATTATTTATTGATCGATGTGAATTGCCTGACATGGTTTGATTTTTTTGAAAAATATCTTCAGCAGCAAAGAACATTGCCTGCTATCTCTTTCCGTATAGCAGCCCAAACGGCTTATGCAAGATTATTTCTCTAAAGAACATTCTTGTTCTCTAGCTGGTTTACTAGGCCAAGACATAATGCAAAGGACATATTTTATCACAGCCCATTGGATTATTTGCATAGGTCAATAACTCATTATTTTCAAGCATCAGACTGAGGTTTTGGGTGCACCAACATAAATATGAGGATATGAAAATTTCTGGTGCCTTCCAAATGTATCAGGTATATTTATGTGAATGGGTAACTTCTATGGGTGCACCTATAATGTAGAATGAATGCGGCTTGACCTCACTTAAATGACATGGCCCAATGCTATGGAATCATGAAAGTTGTCGTTTTATAAGGAGTTTCACGATCTCTGCCAAAGATGCAGTAGTGCCTCACCAAACTACACATCCTAGGATTCATTGGCAGCCATGGCAGCTAAAGCACTGTCAAACTGCATTACTTTGATAGTGTAGATAGATGCAGCCAAAATTAGGTGTAATGTGACAACTTCAAGATGCAATGCAATCCTTTTTTTGACCAAACCTCATGGATTTTATGAAAACCCTGTTGTTAGTTTAACAACATTAGAAGGAATTTGGCTGATGTTATGCCAAGCCGCCCACTTTTTTAGTAATTGCAGAATGAGGTATCCAGTAGCTCCCTAAACAAAAAAAGAGGCAGTCTCAGCTTGAGGAACTGGGCATTCGCTCATGGTTAACTAATGGCCAGAAAAAGATGGAGCTCCTGGGGTGGTGGTGGGGGAGAGGGAAGACGATGAGTTGTTGACATCTCAGGCTCCAGTGTCCGGGCACTCAGAGAGCATACAACTCCTCTGTTGCGCCAGCTCCACTGGCTGCCAATTTGCTACCGGGCACAATTCAAAGTGCTGGCCTATAAAGCCCTAAACGGTTCTGGCCCAACTTACCTGTCTGAATGCATCTCCTCCTATGAACCAGCTAGGACATTAAGATCATCTGGGGAGGCCCTGCTCTTGGTCCCGCCGGCATCACAGGCACACCTGGCGGGGACGAGAGACAGGGCCTTCTCAGTGGTGGCCCCTCGGCTATGGAACGCCCTTCCTACAGATATTAGATCGCCCCCCTCCTTATTGGCATTTCGGAGGAAAGTGAGGACCTGGTTGTTCGAACAGGCATTCGATTAGGCAGTGTAATTGATTATAGGAACATGGAAGAACGGATGATGAGATTGCATTCTGATTCTATTGATGAGATGTGAATGATTTGTCATATTGATGTTTAATTGTTGTTATGCTATTGTTTTTAAATGCTCCAATGGTTTTGTAATGTGTGTATTGAAATTGCTGTTGTTAACCGCTTTGAGTCACCTAAGGGCTGAGAAAAGTGGTATATAAATGAAGTAAATAAATAATAAATAATATGGCAAGATTGCAACTCTTTTTCTTTGCTGTGAGTCTCCCAACCCCCAGGTACTGATTCATGTGCCCACCAATTGTCATGATTTAACAAGGAAAGTCCCAATTCTATATTGTCTTGCTTTATCAGCTGCTTTTAAATTGTCCCAGTTTCCCTCTCCTCTGCCATTCATCTCCTCCCTTTGTCCTTAAGCTGACTTTAGCTTTTGCAAACTGAGTTCAAAGTGCAAAACAATTTGCACTCAGTTACTTCAGCAGAGGAGAGGAGGAGGATAGAGCCAGCATGGTGCATTGTTTTGAGTTTTGGACTAGGACTGTGGGAGAGTAGGGTTCAAATTCCTACGCAGCAATGGAAAACCATTTAGTGACCTATGGCAAGACATATTCTCATACTTGAAGGCAATGACAGATGTTAATATAAAAAACCCTAGTAGGTGATTGGAGTCCACTTAAAAGTACAATATCAGATGCTGAACATAATTAGACTGCATTATATGCATTATATGCATTATATGACTGCATTATATGAGTCTACACTGACCATATAATGCAGGCATCCTCAAACTGCGACCCTCCATCTGTTTGGGCCTCCAACTCCCAGAAGCCCTAGCCAGCTTGTTCAATGGTCAGGAATTCTGAGAGTTGGAGGCCCAAACAACTGGAGGGCCAAAGTTTAAGGATGCCTGATATAATGCCTTCCAACTTGCATTAAATTGCAGTGTAGATCCAGCCTTTGACTAGAACAAATAATTGCATTCCTTTCTGTTCTACCCCACTTCACTCCAGGAATTTGTTTTTATTGTTGTTTTCAATATGTGTGTGTTGGGGGGCAGTTGGTTGGAGACATTCAACATCTCTTGTAAACAATACATTATGCCTCCTGTTGGAGCTTCTATTAAGCTTCCCTGAAAGGTTCCATGTTGTTTCCATTTCTTCTCAAGTACGTCAGGTCAAATGGAAAACAAGGGACACCCAATGTCTGTGGTGTTCCCCGCTTAATGAAGTTTTTCTTCTGTCCTCCCCCCAGACTTGCTTGGTTGGCAACAAGTCAGGGCAAGACAACAAACGTAGACATTGAATGTTGTTCAAACTGTGTCAATTTTTTTCATGGGGTTTCTCCTTGCTGGCCTGCGCTTGTGTGTTTGGAGGAGGCGGAGGAGACCAAATGATGAAGGCGGAGAAGTTGCAGAAAACCTTTTATGGCAATGTGCCCATGGAGCCCTGGCATGCTTCCAAATCAATCTCCTCTTCTATCCCTTCCTTCCCTCACTCTCCCTACTTTCCATGGGCATAAGACCCTGCCAATCCCTTGTACACACATACATGTGTATACACACACACACACACACATACGGCATGCCCATTGCAATGCTAGTGTTGGAGCTGGTGCGCGTGGAGGCCATGCGGACGGCTCTCCAACAACTTTGCTCACAAGTGGCCCTCTCTACTCAATGCTTGTCACCTCCAGTCTTCTTTTCTGCTTCTCAGAGATCTGGACAGGTTCCAGCACTTTTAATAGCTAATTCAATCACCCCCTGCACTTTCCCTCCCCTTCTTCCCCTTTTGTTGAGGATTGCTAAGCCTTGAACTGATTTTATTGACTTCGCCCTGCCAAAAGGAAGAAGTGGTGCCAAGGGGTCGCCAGAACGCCTGCCGAACTCCACCAGCCGCATATAGAGATGCCGTTGTGCAGTTTTACGAGGGACTTTTCCCAGTGGCCTGCTAGGTACAATAGAGGAAGTGTGTACTTTGTGCTCAGACAGTTGTGTGAGCCTCCATTTTCTTTCCTTTCCTTTCCTTCCTCCTCCCCTCCTGCCACCTTGGCTTGGGCTCTCTTTTATCTTGTTGGCTTCCGTGTCATACTTTTCTCTTTATAAATTGCACAGGGAAGGATTTGAAGGTCAAGTGAGGTAACCTCCTTTCCCCCCACCCCCTGGCTTTTGCTGGCTAAGCCATGCGTGCAGTGGAATGCCGTAGCCAGCAGGAGCAGCAAAGACACAGCGGAGATGGATGGCTCCGAGAGGCAGCCGCACCAGGTCATGTGGCTCTTAGAGACCTAATAATATGGATCACATTAAGGAGCTGGAAATATAGAGAGGGGTGTAAAAGAACCATGCTGTCCTCACTCTCAAATCAATACACTTCCCATCTGAATTCAACAAGATCCTACACTTGACTTGCATACTATGAAACTACACTTGTTTAGTGACACAATGGTTGCCCTAAACCACTATGTTTTAGCTAAATTTTGACATTGGCAGATATACTGTGACTGACACATGTTTCCCAGTTTATGGGATTGATTCTCCCATATGAACCAGACCATGATTGGAGCTTTTTTGGAAAGGCTGTGGTCTCTGCCCCATCGTTCTCATAGGCATATTTAGAGAGAGCACAGAAGAGGGCCTTCTCCATGGTTGCTCCCAGGCTCTGCAATTCCTTTCTCAGGGAGACTAAACAAAAGGAAGAAGTGGTGCCAAGGGGTCGAACTCCACCAGCCTTTTACTATTTTTCCACAGACAGATAAAAACTGTTTTTTAATTCTGCAGTTCTTGAGAACTGATGTTTTAGGGTAAATAGGTCTTCTATAACACTGCTTCTTAAACTGTGGGGTCTTAAAGTGGGATCCACTTCGCTCAGTGCTGGGGTCTCTACAATGGCAACAGTAAATTTTTTCTGAATGTCACCTAATGGCTGTTTTACAGTGGATTTTGGAGATGATGCTTCAGCTGTGCTTCATAAAAAGGAGAACCAGCCTGTTTAGCAAGCCTTGCAAATCTGATTCATTACCAGTTAATGTTTGATTTTTATACCCATATTTTATATACCTGGGATCATGTACAATTTTTTTGGGCCAAAATGGGTCTTGAGTGAAAAACATTAAGAAGCTCTGTTCTATATTATGCTGAACTTTATTTGCCCCTTTTCTTGTTGTTGCTGTTTTGTAGTTTATAGCTAAAATTCTGTATTTCTGTTATGGCTATGTACGTAACTTAGAGTAATGGGTGTGTAACTGCCCTGTATTCACTATGTATTCATGATCGTGGCACACACATAGTCACAATCTAAAGTAACTCTCTAAACCTAACACCCAGCAGCCATATCAAGCAATTGTGGTCTGTTCAGCTGGAGATTGCAGCACAAGAAGTCAACATATCCAGCCCCTACCCACCAGTGAGTGAATCTGTGGCAGGTGTTGTTTGTAACAGGGATCCTGCTTCTGATTGTCACAATCTTGCTCATTGGCAAGATAGATATTCTAACAACAACAACAACAACAACAACAACAACAACAAGTTTATTCTTGTACCCCACCTCCATCTCACTGAAGGGACTCGGGGCAGCTTACATATGGGAGAAAGTGCCTTAAAAAGAGCATAAAATAAACACACAATACAATACAATAAAGTAAAACATATAGCATATAAAAACAGCAGTTTAAAACTCTGAACAATTCTCAATATAACCTGTGGTGATTATGAAGAAGGCAGCAGTGTTAAGGCAGGAAGTATTAGAGCTTTCTGTTGTCTATTTCTTAACTTTTCTATCTTCTATGTTTACATATGCTATACCTGCTTTTTTTTTTTTTTTTACTATGCCTTTGTTTTAGACTGGAGATGATTTTCCTTCCTTCCTTCCTTCCTTCCTTCCTTCCTTCCTTCTTTCTTTCTTTCTTTCTTTCTTTCTTTCTTTCTTTCTTTCTTCTTCTTCCTCCTCGTCCTCATCATTCTTCTTCTTTTCTAACACCATTGTAACCTTTTTTTTGTATTAGACGACAATGGAAGAAACTGACAATATGTGTTTTCAAAATGTCCCTCCTCTGTACCTATTCTCTTTCCCTACTTCTTAGGCCTTATCAATAAAAAATATTGTATATAATAGTACCTTTGGCTTATAAAGTGTACATGAAACATAAATAAATTTCATGCTTAGATTTGGGTCCTATCTAGAAAACATCTTATATGGAAATATTATAAAACATGAAAAAAAACCCCCAGAATTCAAAATACTTCAGAAGTGCCTCAAGCATTTCAGATAGGTGATACCCAACCTGTATGTAAAAAAAGCTTTGGTTGAAAGACAAAAAAAAGTGAGACTTTTAATAAGTACCTATCATTCTGTTTCAAGGTTGAATGGTAGCAAAGAGACTTGGAACGGTGTTGTTCACTATACAACAAATTCTGCAAAATGATTCACCCTGAAGGTTCATTTCCTTCATGTCTGAGTAATTGGATACTTTGGACATCCTGCTGCTGCCGCAGGTGAGATAATAGCCAGTTATCGCAAAGTACCAAAGCTCGTGTTAGTGCTTGTGGACTATTCTGGTCTTGCTAAATAGAGCACAATGGATTAGAAGCTCCCTCCCATGCTTACTGCCTTGAATTTGTACTCCTTCCAGCAAGGCTGGGAGCCTGACAAAGGGACATCTGAGGCAACTGACGGCTGTGCAGTGTTCGCACTGTTCACTTGCTGGACTGAGGCAGAAAAGGGCACCAACCATCCTCAGAAGGAATGCAGATCCAGTTTCATGTATTAAGTCCACCAGGAAAGCATTTTTGCATAGCTTTGTACCTGTGCAATCAATTCCAGGTGCAAATATAATTCACTGTTTAAACTAGAATATTTTCAGCTCAATGGAGCATAAGTTGAAAAACATGTGTGTGCCCATACACATACACAAAATTGCTGTAATCCTCTTGATTCTTATGCACATGTAATTTATCTTCAGGAGGCAGTTGGCCATTTCTGTCTGATGTGGAACTTCCATTTTCAGTTAAAAATTGCAGGAGCAAAGTTACACATATGGGATCATTGTGTGTTGCACATTGTTTGGTATTGCTGTGAATGCACATGATCATGTTTTACTGCTGATGTGCAGAGCCACACATTGCTATACATTCCGGGGCCATAGCCAGAAAAAAAATTCTGGGAGGGTTGAAAATTGGGGGAGGGGGGTTGAAAATTTGGGTGGGGTTGAAAATTTGGGGGTGGGGTTGAAAAATTCAGGGGAGGGGTTAGGGTCAGGCTGAAGCAAAGAGCACAGCAGGGGGCAGAGCAGCCTTCAATACCCTGCAGCTCCGCCCCTGTCAACCACCTCCACCAAGTCTGGCCTCCTTAACTTGGTTGCTTCGCTACATCAGCTATCGCTGCAAGTAATGACAGTATGAATAAATTGTCAATATTTGCTTGAGATCGTGCTTGCAGTTTTGCGTCTCATAGACTTCGCATGGGGATTTGGTTAACCAGTTAAAATTCATGAGTAAACTGTGCTTATTATTGGGCTAGAATGATATTATTGTATATTTTCCAGCTGCCCCCCCCCTCCCCCGGCTACAGGTCTGATACATACTCATGGTCTTGCATTGCTCCACTCATATATTGTGTATAGTTACACCTTGGGGATTGGAGTGCATGTAGGATTATAAAATGTCATAGTTCACAAACAGTGTTGCAGATATGATGCATAACTCAGTTAGTGTAAAATTATACTCCATTTTGTAAATGTAGTATTTTAGCTACTATCTCTAATGTAATACATTCTACTCAAGATCGTGGTCCCTATAACAGCCCCTTACAGCTAGCTATAAGAGAGTCCCTTTGCTCGGACTTGTTTTCTGAGAACAAGGGAGAGGGCCTTTTTGGTGGCTGCTCTTGGACTTTGGACCTCCCTCCTTGGAAGGCTAGAAGGGCTCCCTCTTTGCTGTCCTTCTGCCAAGAGAAATAAAAACACCCCTATTCCATTAGGCTGTCTATAACAGGCTTTTACTGGCCTGTAGTGCTGTTCTGTTGTTTTTCCGATGATCATTTTATTGAATTGTAAATGGTTTTAATTCCTTAGATTGTTCAATTACTTTTAAATAACTTGGATATTTATATTTGTACTGATGTTTCCTATGTATTTATAATTTGTACTTTTTAAAATAAGTTGTAAGCCATCTTGAATCCCATTGTTGGAGGAAAAATGGGATATAACTCAATGATGGTGGTGGTGATGGTTTTGAAACCTAGAGTTAGGGCCCTTTCACACAGCCCTATATCCCAGAATATCAAGGCAGAAAATCCCACAATATATGTTTTGAACTGGATTATCTGAGTCCACATTCAGATAATGTGGGATTTTCTGCCATGATATTCTGGGATATAGGGCTGTGTGGAGGGGCCCATAGAGGTCCATAACTGCTCCATATTCAATAACACTACACAGTATTCTGGGATATAGGTCTGTGTGGAAGGGACCTTAGAGGTCCATAACTGCTCCATATTCAATAAAACTACATAGTCACAATTGTGGCACTATTGCCATGATTGCAAGTGGCCTTCCTGCCCCACCTTAACAGCCACCAGGTGCATTGATTGTCAGAGGTTTCTTTCACTATCAATCAGGACATAAGGAGGATGAACAAGGCAATCTGAAGTAGGAGGCCATCATAATTCCTCATCATAGTCTTAGGGCCCTTCCACACAGCCCTATATCCCAGAATATCAAGGTAGAAAATCCCACATTATGAGTGTGGACTCAGATAACCTAGTTCAAAGCAGATACTATGAGATTTTCTGCCTTGATATTCTGGGATATAGGGCTGTGTTGAAGGGCCCTTAGAGGTTCATAGCTGCTCCATATTCAATAATACTACATAGTCACGATTGTGGCACTATTGCCATGATTGCCAGTGGCCGTCCTGGACCACCTTAACAGCCACCAGGTGCACTGATTGTCAGAGGTTTCTTTCACTATCAATCAGGACATAAGGAGGATGAACAAGGCAATCTGAAGCAGGAGGCCATCATAATTCCTCATCATAGTCTTAGGGCTCTTCCACACAGCCCTATATCCCAGAATATCAAGGCAGAAAATCCCACATTATCTGAGTATGGACTCAGATAACCTAGTTCAAAGCAGATATTTTGGGATTTTCTGCCTTGATATTGTGTGATATAAAGGGCTGTGTGGAAGAGCCCCGTCTTTCTGACGGTTGGGAGGATGCTGGAAGTGACATCTTCTTTGCACCCCAATCAGCAACTGAACAAGTCTCCTTTGCTCAATGTGACTTCTGACTGTCGAGGTAGACTTGGAGAGAGGAGCCAGGAGATGTTGCTTAACTAGGGGCCCTTCCACACAATGCTAAATCCCAGAATATCAAGACAGAAAATCCCACAATATCTGCTTTGAACTGGGTTGTCTGAGTCCACACTCAGATAACGTGGGATTTTCTGCCTTGATATTCTGGGATATAGGGTTGTGTGGAAGGGCCCTAAGTAGCCAATGTAGGATAACAACAAAAAAAATCATAACATCAGTAGTTATATGTTACCTCCAAGCAGTATATCTTATGATACCAATTGTTGGGAAACATGAGCAATAAGGTGTTATCAGACTCAGGTCCTGCTTAAGGGCTTTCCAAAGGCAATTGAGTGGGATTCGTTGGAATAGAATGCTGGACCCAACTGGCCTTTGCCCTTGGCCAACATGGCTCTTCCTGTGCTTGATGTAAACAGTCAAAGTGTCCCATCGACCTGATCACAGAATGTTTGTGATCCATTCTAATCTCATTAGACTTGTTAATGATTGAAGCATCTTATTTGCATGCTGCATACCTAATGGAAATAAGAACACGAGGATAATGCTGCAGTGGCCCTATTAATTGATTGCTGCAAAACGTGTTTGTGCTGTCTTTGTTCTGCTCAAAGTTTGGTGTCATAAGCCTGGTAGGATAACACTGGAAGGTAAATGTAACACAGCTGAAATACTACATGTAAATCTCCACACACTGTGGACAATGACAACATTATGCAAGGCTTCTGGTGAATAGAAACATCGCAAAGCTAAATCAAAATTGAATGAGATCTACCATCAATTAGTGGGAAATAGCCATGCATTGGTCAAGAATGTGCCCATGCAACAACACTGACTATACAACTCTACTACTTGAATGGAATGCGTGCATTGTGAATGCCAAGCAAATGTTTCCAAGCACTTCTACAGGGGATTGTATGCATGTTTAAGATGCCAGCAAGAAGAGAAGGGGAATAAATTACTTTTGGGGATTAGGCCTCTTCGGACTTTCCAACCAGGATGGTCAGTCAATGCTTAAGGAAAAGGATGGTGCAAAAGCAAGTCCGGAAGCTCTAGAGAACAATAGCTTTCGATGGAGTCACAGCATCCATCTACCAAAGGTGCATGTTGTGCCTGAGGACCTTATGTAAACCTCTGACATTCAGACCTCCTGATTGCTGTCATTGCTTTTTCCCATAAGAAAGCAATATTCTTTTATTATCTTCTGTCCTTCTGAGTAGTTCTATGGGTCAGGTGTAGAGGAAGTTTGAAGCATATGGAGATTTTTTTTAATGTCAGGAGTGACTTGAGAAACTGCAAACTGCTTCTGGTGTGAGAGAATTGGCCGTCTGCAAGGACGTTGCCCAGGGAATGCCCGGATGTTTGATGTTTTACCATCCTTGTGGGAGGCTTCTCTGATGTCCCCGCATGGGGAGCTGGAGCTGACAGAGGGAGCTCAACCTGGATTCTAACCTCTGACACAAGGGTTTAACCCATTGCACCACCAGGGTGTCCATATGGAGAAATATATGCAGAACACAAAGATGTGCTTTCTGTCATATTTGGAGACATTTAGCTTTTGTACACACAGCCATCCTAACTAGTAGCCATTGATCTATCTTCCATCAACTACTACGGTTCTTTTAAAATATGTTGGACCTTGCGGCTGTGGATTCTGTCAGTTGGCCAGTCATGTGTGGAGAATAGGAAAGAAATGTGTTTGGTTTGCATTTTAAAATGAACCAAGCTAATTCACACTTTGCAAGCTAATATGCAAAGCAGATCCCAAGTATCCTTCAGTTTTTGAATGTTGAATTATAAAGCTATTTATGCTACTTAAAAGTGGATGCAAAAGTATATGCAAATATCAGGGAAAATTGCTTACCAGTCCATAAATTGGAGGAAATGTAATATATAAAAAAGGCATGTTTCGGAGAAGGTTGCAGTTTTGCAAGAATGTGTTGGGAAAAGAGAGGTATAAATAAAGATGATTTGTTGTCGCTTTTATTGTTATTTTCAGTAACTTTTCAGTGTTATTGCTTTCACACAAAGTCATAGCAAAAAAATAACAAAAATCACAGTGCAATAAAATATCACAATACAATATAATAAAACATGATATAATTTCCATAAGTTAGAGCACATCATATCCTTACACAGTATGCTAAAACAATATGTAAAAATAATAAAGGAATAACATAACCACATAGACTGAACTAAAAGTTACAAATGCAAACCCTGGTTTATTTGAGGAGGGTGTTAAATTAAATTACAAATGATAATTGCCAATAATCATTAAATGTATTTCATTCATACCCTGCTCATTGGAGGGAAGGATACTAGAGACAAAGTTGAAGTACTTTGGCCACATCATGAGGAGACAGCAAAGCCTAGAGAAGACAAATATACTGGGGAATGTGGAAGGCAAAAGGAAGAGGGGCCAACTAAGGGCAAGATGGATGGATGGCATCCTTGAAGTGACTGGACTGACCTTGAAGGAGCTGGGGGTGGTGACGGCCGACAGGGAGCTCTGGTGTGGGCTGGTCCATGAGGTCACGAAGAGTCGGAGATGACTGAATGAATGAACAACAACAACATTCATATCCTGCCTTTCTCCCAAGTAATGTAGCTTACAGCCATTTAAAAATGCAATACAACAAAGAAAACAACAACTATCAATTCAAAGGCTTTAAAAAAACTACACAAGTTATATTGTTATTAAGAAAATCCATGCAAAATGTGTATAAATGTTTACGTGCATGAAAATGTAAATGCAGACTAATAACAAGAAATAGAATGGAAGAAACTTGTACAGTCAGTCTTCTGTATCCATGGATTCTGTATCATGGATTCATCCAGGCATAGAATGAAAATATTATTTAAAAATACCAAAAGCAAACATGGATGTTGCCATTTTATATAAGGGACACCATTTTACAATGCCATTATATATAATGGGATGTGAACGGCCATGGGATTTTGGTATCCATTGGGGGTCCTGGAACCAACCAGCAGATAGTGAGGACGCACTGTATCGAGAGAAGGAGGAAGCTGCAAATGTAATAGAAAGTAAAGTAGATTTCTCTGTTGCTGGTAGACCAGGTCCTCTTTCTACCTCTGTCCTCAACCAGCTGCAAATCAAACCAGGCTTTGTATCTTTTCTTAAGAAGACCTGAACACCAGGACCCTCTGTCTACAATGATTTTACAAGTAACCTTCTCTCTCAGCAATCTCTCTGATTGATTGACAAAGCCTCTGACATATGCAAGGTCAACGGATTGTCTGATTATCCTTAGTGGTGCCCTCAACTGATCCTGACTAATAGCATGAAGCAAATACCAGCTACATGAAATGCCCAGTGTATGTGCCACAGGAGCAGTAATGCAAGAACAACACACACAAACTGTCACTGTGTACTGCAGGACATGCAATCCGCTCCATTTTATTTATATTTATCGTGTCAGAAGCAAATTGAGATTACAGTTATAATGTATAAAAAACCACAAACAAAGTTAAAAACTTGGCATGATACTAAATTTCCTTTGACCAGAAGCTGGCCACTTGGAGTACCTCTGGTGTCGCTGTGAGAAGATCCTCCATTGTGCATGGGGTGAGGCTCAGACTGCATTGTAGTAGGTGGTCTGTGGTTTGCTCTTCTCCATACTCACATGTCATGGACTCCATTTCTATCCTGCATGCTTCCTGTGGACAGTTACTTGTGTGAGCAATTCTATGGACTCCAATGAGTGAAGCTACAACTGATGTTTCTTAATGTTCTTTTTAAAAACCACGTTTCCATTGTTTTTACTGGTGGAACGGTGTGTCTACTCCAGGTTTTACTGAAGATACCATAGCATTGCTGCTGAAATAGACCCACCTTTGCAGGTAGTTCATGTGAAATCCATGTTAGAACCTGGACCAAATTCAGTGTCCTGTGTGACTGCATCTCCGTATACGAACCCACACGATCTCCCCAGTCATCTGGAGAGGCCCTGCTCACGATCCCACCTGCGTCGCAAGCGCAATTGGTGGGGACGAGAGACAGGGCCTTCTCTGTGGTGGCCCCCCCAACTCTGGAACTCTCTCCCCAAGGACATCAGAAAAGCCCAAACGTTTGCAGTCTTTAGGAAGAGCTTGAAGACGTGGTTGTTCCAGTGTGCCTTCCCAGAATAGGAAACTCCAAGAATTATGTCCCAAATGCACTTTACTAGAGATTTAAGATTGTCTGCACACCACACCTATCTCCAAAAACCTATCCATTTCACCTGTCATGTCCAGTGTTTTAAAAATTTTAATCATTACATTTGGCCCGGGCAATTGTAATGATTAAAATGTGTCGTGGTGTTTTAAATGCGTTGTGGTGTTATTGTCTAATGTTTACTGCTAGTCTTTTAATGTTTATCGTTTTGTTTTATGAGTTTATGAGTTTATTTATTGTGGTATTTGTTATGCTGTTGTTTTATTGATGTGTTGGGCCTCGGCCTCCTGTAAGCCGCACCAAGTCCTTCGGGAGATGTTAGCGGGGTATAAATAAAGGTTTATTATTATTATTATTATTATTATTATTATAAATGATTTTAAATAATTATAAATGAATAAACTAAACCTCTTCTTGTACATGTCATAATGACTTCCAGGCATCCACTGTCTTTGTAATATTATTATAAGATTCTGTCATGTTCCAGGACCATCTCAAGAAGCAGAACCAAGTGTGGGACTATTCAAGTAAAGAGATATGACTATGTAAATAGATTGCTTTCATAGCTCCCTTTGAATTATCTTTGACACGGACTCCAAAGTCACTTTTTTGGTCTGGAGCTCTGAGAATCTCCCACATTAAATTAAGAATTTTGGGATCTTTTGTGTGACAGGTTCATCTGTGCAGCTTCCTCATCATAAGCAATTCAATGTATGCAGGCAATATTCTCCCTGGAACTTATCAGTGTTATCAATGGCTTGAAAATATTCTAAAATGCAAAACTTGATTTTTCCAGTTTATATGAGGGATACCATATTACTATGCCATTGTATATAATGAGACTTGGGCATCCATGGATTTTGTTATCCACAGAGGGTCCTGGGACCAAACCCCAGCAGATACTACATGCCCACTGGATGATGATGATGATGATGATGATAAATGGCCATTATATGCTAATCAAGGTGGTCAGTTGAAACATTCACACCTAGCTCCAACAGACAAGAGTCCTTTGTCCCACCCTGGTCATTCCACAGATATATAAACCCTTTTTCCTAGTTCCAACAGACCTCACTACCTCTGAGGATGCTTGCCATAGATGCAGGCGAAACGTCAGGAGAGAATGCCTCTAGACCATGGCCATATAGCCCAAAAAAACCTACAACAACCCAGTGATTCCAGCCATGAAAGCCTTCAACAATACATAATAATTATTATTTTTATACCCCACCAACCATCTCCCCAAGGGGACTTGGGGTAGCTTACAAGGGGCAAGCCCAAAAATTACAAATAGAACACAACCAATTAAAAACATCAGATAAAATATTTAAAAAAAATCACAACTGTAAACAACATCAAAACAATATGGCTGAGAAAAAGAACATAGCTGAGGTTCAGGCTCAATGAGTGCAATACATCCTGAAGGGAGTGCAAGGAAAGTGCAACAATCAAGTAGACAGGGCTGGGAATAGTGTCATCAAAAGTGTTGAGGTGGACGATAAGAGGCCTGATGTAAAGTGCTGAATGGATATATTAGGAGTGCAGAATGGAGGAATGTAAATTTTCCGAAGATCTCAAAATGTAGGTAGGCATTTTTGGAGAGACTGGCCGGATCCTGGGGACATATGCCTTCATAAATGGATTTATGCCTTCAGGAATTGGGATTGAGTGGTTCTGTAACATTCATATCCAGTCAATGGCTGCTGTTAGGTTATTACATAGGGGAACTGGCAAAATGACTGATGCATATTTTGATTGGTATGTATTTGGTATCACTGTGCATCGAGATATGGGCTAAGGAGTTGACACCTTTAAAATTCAATAATAGGATTTCTTAGTACTTCTCCTACATAAGTGAGTACACATAAAGTTACATAATGTACACACGATAGAAAATTCTGTCCATTGTCATTCAAATACTCTGAAGTCATGTCATATAGGATTATATTGCTCATAACCGACACTTTGAGTTAACTAGTTAATCTAGTAAATCTTAAATGCCCATGAACCATGACCAGAAATGCTGATTGGAATGTATTTTCTTTCTCTTCTCCAAGAAATAGGCTGCTTTTGTTCTTCTTTTTGATGTTTAACTGGATTTGCTGTGCTGCAGAAATAAACCCTGAGACAGCAGCCATGATTTGAAAAACAAACAGCCTCACACAAAGATCCTCAGTCCAGGAGAAACCCATTTCCCAAGGCCTCTGTTGAGTTTGCCTTTGCACTGCAGGATGGAGAGTGTGCCTCTAGGTATAATGTGTGCGCGAGTGTGTAAGAAAATACCGTCCCTCCCCATGTTCCTCCTTTGTTAGCTGCCTTGTATATACGTTGGACTTTGCAAATCATATCATGCGAAGGAATGCATTGCCTTGCAAAACCAAAGCTGATGTGTCAAAACAGAAATCCTTTGAGATCTCAGATCCTTGCCAAATTAATTAAGATTATTATAGGAAGCCACCTTCTGCAAGGTCAGATTATTTGTCTGATTTAGTACTAACTAATTTGACAGACAATGGTTTTTCAGTCCCTGGTAGAATGTGCAGGTTTATTCCTTGCAAGATAGGATTGAGTCTAATGGTTTTAAGCTACAGGAAGATAAATTTAAGTTGAATATTGATAGCATTGGTTATGGTGGGACCTGGGGTTTAGCTCCATGGCCCCCAGTGGATACCAAAATCCATGGCTCCTCAAGTCCTATTATCTACAGTAAAGTAGTAAAATGGCAAACTCAAGGTTTGTTTTTAAAGATTTTTTTTGTTGGGAAAGGGGTGATAATTTTCAAGCTGGGTGAATCCATGCATAAAGAAACTATGGATATGGAGGACCGACTATATCTAGAAAGGTGGTGGGATCTATTTCTTCAGACATCTTCAAAAATTATTCTAGTTAGAGTCCATCTGGTGGCACAATGGGTTAAACCGCTGTGCTGCTAAACTTGCTGACCGAAAGGTCACAGGTTTGAATCCGGAGAGCAGCAT
This sequence comes from Anolis sagrei, assembly GCF_037176765.1. Classification (NCBI taxonomy): domain Eukaryota; kingdom Metazoa; phylum Chordata; class Lepidosauria; order Squamata; family Anolidae; genus Anolis; species Anolis sagrei. The sequence continues at coordinate 235,033,980 of NC_090024.1, forward strand.
GAGCTTCCGCTGTCAGCCCCAGCCCTCCTTTTGCTCCCACCACTATTACAAGCATGGTTGGTGGAGAAGAGAGAGAGGGCCTTCTCGGTGTTGGCCCCCCGCCTCTGGAACACCCTTCCTAGAGAAATAAGACATCCCTCCCCACATTTCATAAGAGCTTGAAGACCTGGTGGTGTAAAGAAGCCTTTGAGAACAAGTAGTTCTAGCTCAGCCCCAGATATTGTTGAATATGGCCATATCTCTTTATACCAATTACCCAGGTCACTTCCTCCTATTAGGCCCCAGAAATGAACAGCCATAGACTGTACCTACTATTGTTGTTGCCTGCTATAGCATTGCACCTAATTTCCAGGGCCCTCTAGAAATTGCACTAGCTTTGGCACGGCCTTTTAAATTGCCTTGAACAAGCAGGATTATTTTAAATATATATGTGATACTGTGATTTTTATGCTTATATGGTCTTGTTAATTTTATGTTTATATTATTTACTTTGTATGTACTTGGAAACCGCTCTGATTCCCCTCGGGGAAATAGAGCGGGATATAAATAAAGTTTTGTTGCTGTTGTTGTTCTGCCAACCTAGCAGTTCGAAAACATGCAAATGTAACTAACTAGATCAATAGGCACAGCTCCGGCAGGAAGATAACGTCATTCCATGCAGTCATGCTGGCCACATGACCTTGGAGGTACCTATGGACAACGCCGGCTCTTCGGCTCAGAAATTGAGATGAGTACCACTCCCCAGAGTCAGACAAAACTAGACTTAATGTCAGGGGAAAACCTTTACCTTTACCTTTAGAGTCCATCTATTGAACAAAGGTTGAACCTGATGGCTTATTGGGCCCCATCCATCTCCAAGACTGAATCCATGCATGCAGAATGCATGGATGTGAAGGGTCGACTACACCCAGAGAGGTGGCAGGGTCGCTTTCTCCAGTCATTTCTGGAAAGAGACTAGATGGGATTGCTCTTGTTCAGTGGTTCTCAACCTGTGGGTCGCCAGATGTTTTGACCTTCAACACCCAGAAATCTTAACAGCTGATTGAGAGGAGATTCCATCTGAACACGAGGAAGAACTTCCTGACTGTGAGAGCCATTCAGCAGTGGAACTCTCTGCCCCGGAGTGTGGTGGAGGATCCTTCTTTGGAAACTTTTAAACAGGGGTGATTTGAATGCAATATTCCATCTGTAAGGGGTGATTTGAATGCAATATTCCTGCTTCTTGGCAGGGGGTTGGACTGGATGGCCCATGAGGTCTCTTCCAACTCTTTGATTCTATGATTCTATGATTGGGATTTCTGGGAGTTGTAGGCCAAAACACCTGGGGACCCACAGATTGAGAATCACTGCTCTAGTTGAAGGTCATGCATTGAACAGAGGTTGAACGCCATGACCTGCGGGTCCCCATTTATCTCCAAGAGTGAATTCATAGATGCAGAATCCATGGATAGGGATGGCCAACGATACCTAGAGAGGTGATAAGATCTATTTCTCTGTACGTCTCCAAAAAGAGCCGAGGCGGGTTTGCTCTAGGAGTTCGTGCACTGAAGAGGTTTGAACCCGATGGCCTACAAGGACCCTTCCATCTTTATCATTTATGGTTCAATGACTCTATGAATAACTCTTAAGGACAGAAGAGAACAGATTCTCTACCCCAGTAACTTCAATGGTTGACTCTCCCTATAGAATCGGCACACAGAGAGGCGCAAACGCAAAGCCATGGGCAAGCCATGCCTTCAATAACATATTTCCTACGATTCTCTAAGCCTATGGATTACTGGCTTGGGCCTTTGCAAAAAAAAAAGTTGCTAGGCAACCAGCCAGGGGTTGCTATGGCATTTTTGAGTCGAGCAGCTGGGCCAATCGCAGCTAACGGTGAGCTAGTGGAGGCATAAAACCTCTAAATTTAATGTCAGTGCAGACAGGAAGGGAAGCTGTTGAGGCATGTACTGATGCTGATGGTGCACTTGCTAAATGCGGACAACGTGGCCCCCGTGATTAGGACCAGCACGCTAATGAATATTCATTGGGCTGATTAAAGCAAAGTCAATTAGCTACTTGACTGCTTGGGGTTTTATTTATTTATTTATTTATTATTTTATTTTTTTTCCTTGCATCCCAAACTCGATTATATTCTTCTTTGCATTTAACCATTTGGGGACAAGCTCTGTGCTGTACCTTCCTCCCCTTTTGTTGGCGATTATGGGTAATTCCTCTTTTATGATTTTTAAAAACCGACAATCAATCATTTGATTCCAGCTTTTACAGCTTTCTTTATATTCCATCAGTAAATACAGCTCTTCTATAGGGTGACTGTCTTCCGCCTCAGTTAATACCAAGCCGAAAAGATTGTGGTTTTCAGTTTCAACAAGAACAAGGGGGTTTTGCATCTTTATTGAACAAACATATAAACAAACAAACACAATCTCCTGATAATGTATAACACAAGCGGTATCTCTTTTAAATTTCGATTCATCCTCAAATTCGTTAAAATATAAAGGCAAAACAGAGCTTTCTTTCGAAGGCAAACCAACCGTATTTCAAAAAGTGGCAATCATCTAATATCTCAAAGACACACCTTTTTGACTTTTGAAGCATTATATACATTTAGTGTATACATTTCTAAGAAAATGTTTGCATTGTCTTGCAACCATATGGTATATGTTTGTTGCACACACAAAAAATGATATTACATTTAAGTTAAATAATATAAGTATGTTGCTGGGGAAAATATGTGATTCCTGACATTTAAAGCAACACACACACACAGAGATAAGCACACCTATATGCACACAAACACACACACACGTCTAAGCCTGTATATATATATTGTACCCCAGTGGCAGCCTTAGGGAGACGCGGACAAGAAATGAACAAAAATATTATTTTTATTATCGCCATCAAACAAAAGATGTTCTGTTCAGCCATATGTGTTTTCCTCAATATTTTTCCCTCGCCTAATCTGCAAATTCTTAGGTTTTAATCTAAATCAATGATTTTTTAAAATGACATCACTATCCAAATGCAAACACGCAGGCGAGAGACAATGCTATGAGCATTTATTTCCTTGGATAAAGGGTTATTAATAGCTGTTATTAAGATAACCAAGAGAGTACATTGGATTAAAAAAAACCCACCCTTTTCTATAACAATTAGCCCTTTGTCTTTAAATGAAAAGACTAGATAAAATTGCTAAATGTCACAACAAAAATTGTGTGTGTGTACCTATTTGTGTGCGCATACGACGCATAATGCTAATGTTCCATTAGTACATTGGTAAATACGGTCAGGATGGGGAAAAAATAGTAAACAAATACTTGTTTACTTTCTTTATTCCCTGCCTCCTGCCTCCTGGTTGGCTGAAATTGCAGATAAAGGTGAATTACAGCTGAAGGTGAATAAGAAATTTAACCCATTTAGAGGGGAAATGTGCATAGCAGAAGAAGGGAGGGGGAATGAGAGAGTGAAGGAGAATTGGGAAGCGCAGGGAAGAGAGAGGGAGGGAGAACCGGGTACGAAATGAATGTGACAGCAGAGAGAGCGCGAACGCACATAGTGTTAACCTCTTTTTTCGTATGTTAAAAATATGGAGGTGTTAGGTGTTAAAATTATATCCCTCGCCCCTCTCTGCATAAAAGTAAATGTTGACATTCACGGATTGAAGGATGACAACCAGAGAGGAATGTTGCAAACGCCTGAAAATAGCTATATTCCCCAGTTTGGGTTCCACGCGCCTGTAATTGCTGACAATCATGTTTAAATGCCTTATCAACCCAAAGTTTTCCGTCACTGCATTTGGGGGCCTTTTAAGAAATCTGTCTGGGTATTGTCAACATTTATGTGTGAATGTCAACATTTACCAAATGTTGGACATTAAGTATAATACACACATATACACAATATATTTCTCCATGGCTTCGCGTTCGAAAATGCAGAAGCCTCCTATTTATTTGGCTTCTTACATTTTGATAGAATTATGCTTCAATAAAAGGGACGAAAAGCTGAAATATGTGATTTTTTTTTTTTGCAAAACATGGATAGAGAGGGAGGGGTTTTCTTATATATATATCACATCCATATATATTAACACATGAGAAGAAGGAACACTAAACTGAAAAATGGGGATTAATCTTAATTCTCATGGACACTATACTCCAGAGGAATTTACAGTCTCTTTCCTGGAAATATCACCATAGGATTGTCTTTGTAATATCTTTGTTCTTTTCCATTGGGTAAAAAAACAAAATCTCACAATAGACTTTAAAATGGCTGATGTTGTGCCCATCATGATAATGTTGATGAAAATGGAGGAAAAGGAAAGAAGGAAAGAAGGACACTGCAGTTATCAGTCAAGCCTGTTTCTGATCAGCGCACATTATTTCACATTTTGGATTTTCAACGTATTTTAATCTTTGTCAGCTTCCTTAGCATGTTCCAGTTTGGGGGGAAAGGCGGGCTTTAAGGGACTGATTCACGATAAGAGCAAGAATAAGAATACAAACATCACAAAAGCAATGACTCCATATAAATGTTTTATCCATCAAGGATCTGAACAAAACAATAACTGAAGTACAGATTGGAAATCCCTTATCCAAAAATATTGGACCAGAAGTGTTTTGGATTATGGATATTTTCCTGGTTTTGGGGGTATCTGTAATTGCATATTCATACTTAATAAGGTATCTTGGAGATGGTACCCAAATCTAAACACAGAATTCGTTTATGTTTCATATGCACCTTATTCACATAGGCAATTCTATACAATATTTTACATAATTTTGTGCATGAAACAAAACATTTGTACATTGAACCACCAGGAAGGAAAGGTGTCACTATCTCAAAAAACTGTTTTTGGATTCCCCCCCCCCCCCCCCTTGGTTTTTGGGATACCTATATTTGCATCTACATACATATTGTAATGAGTGATCTTAGAGAAAGGACCCAAGTCTAAATGCGTAATTCATTTATGTTTCATATACACCTTGTACACATAGCCTGAAAATAATTTTCTGCAATATTTTAAATACTTTTGTGAATGAAACAAGGTTTGTATACACTGAACTATCAGAAAGGAAAGGTGTCACTATCTCAGCCGTCCATGTTTTTGATTTGGGAATATTTTGGATTTCAGCATTCTTGATGAAAAATGCTCAACCTGTACGAAGATATCCCACAACCCTTATATATTCTGAAATAGAGAATAACCAAACAGGCCACCGGTTTTATCAGAAACCGCCGTTGTCTATGACCAAAGCATGGATTTTTCCCAGCTTTGCGGCGAAGGTGATGTCACGCCATTGCGCTTGGTGGGGAAAACTGACATCGTCAAATCGAGCGTGTCTTGATCTTGCATCGAACCTTTTCCTCCAGGCCAAGGGTGCAAGCCGAATCTAGGTCATGGATGCAGACGGCGCTTGGCTGGAGATCTTCCGATTGCAGAGAAGGCTGTTAAAGGGGGAAAGCCCAGTCAGACAAAGAGGGAGGCTTCGGAGTCACTTGGACATGGGAGGCCATGGCATTAACATGGAGGGGTGGCGCGGGGTCAGGATTAAGACGCATTAATGATTTCATGCAAAAGAAGCTCTCCTCAGCACCTGCCGGCTTTCTCAGCCCCTTTGCTGCATGAGCATCACACAGTCCTATAGCAGGCAAGGTTGGATTTATCTTTGGTGTGTATATTATATATATATACATACATACATATACACGCACCCATATATTCATCCTCCTGGGAAGGCCATTTGTCCCCATGATGTCACTCTCAAATCAGTCCTTTGCCCCATGAATTCCTTCTCTTAATACTCCAATAACTACCAAGCTTAAAGAGAATTGGTCCAAAGATGAGATGCTGGTGATGGGCGATAGCTCCCCCCCCCTCCCCCCGTGAAATGAAAAATCATCTCTATTCCTAAAATACACCTTCTTTTCCCCTTTGCGTCTAATAAACAGGTCTATCGGGTTCCTTTTTGTTCCTACAGCCACCAAGATTTATTTTTGATAGACAAAAATATATTGATTTGTTTCTGTATTTTGTTTTAATTGCATTCCTAGTTATTTTATATTTATTTTTTGGAAAATTTTATAAGAGTTGAAAAATGGAATCATAGAATTTCTTTCCTTCTAAGAAGGAAAATATATTCCTGACTTTTGTATCATTGATATCCTGTCTTTCTCTGAAGATACTTTATAATATGATAACAGAACTGGTACAGATAAAACTACAATAGGTTATGATTATAAAACAGTTATCATATTAAAACAATCTCAGAATCAAAACCATTTGAAACTATACAAAATTGCATTGGAAGATGTAAAAAGAAAAAGAAAAAATCTTACCAAAAAAACTTCTAGACAAAGATGAAAAAAATAATTTTCAAAAGTGAAGCGTTGATTTTTGAACTCAAATATCCACCTTGTTCAATGTCTTGAATTACAGTCCTTTATGTATCTACATAGCAGAAAGATCTGCTGAATAAAGTGAAGCTGAATTCTAAGTAGACGTTTACAGGATCTCACTTTTAGATTCAGTTCTGAATTCCCTTCCTTCTGGTCAGCCAATTTAATGTATTTAGTTGTTATTAAAAGGTCTCAGTTGAATATCTCCAATATACTTTAAATTCATACAGTTTTCAGTAGAGAGGTTTCAGGTTCTGGAGTCCTCTCACACATAGGTATACAAATAAAAAGTAACACCCCAGTTCTTAGCAAGGGCTGAATCTCATCTTCCTTCTCTCAGATTGTCCGTTGTGTGTACAAAATTGTTTGCCTTTTCTGTGGGTGCAGGGGCGGCTCAACCCATTACACAAAGTAAGCATTTGCAGTATAGTTGATTTTGCCCAGGGGCACTCTTGAGGCACTCTTGGGGGAAAATAGACCTTGAGATATGCGAGTTGTAGTTACTGGGATGTATAGTTCACCTACAATCAAAGAGCATTCTGAACTCCACCAATGATGGAATTGAACCAAATATGGCACACAGAACTCCCACGACGAACATAAAATATATATCAGTGATTGATTGGGGGGGGGGGGGGGCAAAATACTGTTTGCTTACCGTTGAAAATTACCTAGCGCTGCCTCTGTGTGGGTGTCAAATGAAACTTCACACAATGGTTGGAATAGGAAAGGCCATAATAATATACCTTACAAGTGAATACCCAGGCACCAGGGAATTTGACTGTTGGTCAGTGGATCTGTTTCCCCAGCCCACTTTCTGGATATAATAACAAATGAGTGAAAGCCACTGTATGTTTGCCCTGCCACTTGGGAGTGACTGTCCCTTGGTTTGGCATGAACCCTTAAGAGGACTTCCAACCTAGGTACAATGGCCTCAAAGACCCATTTCACACAAAAGTGGATGGACGTCAATGCCAAAAAACACTGAGGTCATGATGAAATCAAGATACATATGATGCAAAAGCCACCAAGCCAAATTATCACCTTGAATAATTGCTAATTGCCAATGAGCTAAACTGAAGAAGGGTTTATGTGAAGAAGTTCAGAATCTGGCTGACTGCTAGCATGCTTGAGGAGGTTTTTCAATACTAGTAGCAGTAGAAGTACATCTTCCCTGGAACTCTGTTGGCCTACCTGCATCTCTCTGAAAGCCAGGAAGATTGCGAGGGCTTCTGATAGAAAGAAAGATGCAAATTAAGTAAATAATGGCTAGCACAAAGATACCAAAATGGATGACAAATGGATTTTCCAGTTAGAAAATATTGGGTCTTAATGTGTTTGTAAAGTTCAGTTACAGTTGACTCCATAGAATCCAGAAAGTGGCACATTAACATTTTGGGTGATGTGGTCCAGGTGAGGGGAATGTGTGGTCCTCCAGAGATTGTTGAACTGCAGTTCCCATCAACTCTAGTCTGCGTAGGTAGTGGGAAGGAATGATGAAGGCCAATCTCAAGTGACAATATGTCCAACCCTGATGTAGACATAAGAGTCCTTTGAAGAGGCTGTTCATGACATTTACTTTGTCTGCTAAAGCTTCTAATTCCTTTACATGCCCACACAAAGCAACAAAAATGTCAACAACAGCACTGAAAACATGCTCAAAGGGGCTAATCACCATGCAAAGGCAGAAGGCTTGGAGTGGAGAAGGAGGAGGCAAATGAAGGAAAGACGAAAAGGAGAAAGAAGGAGAGGATGGGAAAGAGGAGAAGAATTGGGGTCATGTAACGGACACTTTGGTTTCTAGATGTTGAATGTCCGAGGATAAATCCGCTCTAGAATTTAATCAATTTGGACTGAAAATCAGAGTAAGCCATTGTCTCGTTGAAAATCACCAACTGCTGCTGGATCCAAGCTAATTAAAAAAGCACATTGAGCATTGTGGGATCTCAAAATGTCAGAACTGAAAAAACGACTCAATACCAGGGGAAAAATAGGAAGAGAAAGACGCAGTAAAAGTGTTATCAAAAAGCATGAACTATATTCTAACTGAAAGAAGTAGATCTCCTTAAGGTATGTCTTTCCCAAAGAGAATTAGCATCAGTGATCTCCGCTGGCTGTTCATTGCAGAAAGAGGGGGAGCAATAACAGGAAAAGAGCTTCATCCCTCCTCTCTTTTAGGGAAAAAAATGAAATAATGTATTGTCGAAGGCTTTCATGGCCAGAATCACTGGGTTGTTGTAGGTTTTTCCGGGTTATATGGCCATGTTCTAGAGGCATTTTCTCCTGACATTTTGCCTGCATTTATGTCAGGAGAAAATGCCTCTAGAACATGGCCATATAACCCGGAAAAACCTGCAACAAACCAATGAAATAATGGTTCTGGGACCAGGCCTTTGGATAGCAGGCATGACAGCACTTTGGAGGTTGAACTTGACTTGAAATGGTTATATGGATGATAATAATGTTTTACATTGTTTTTAACTTACTGTTTTATTTACTGTTTTAAATTGTTGTTATATTTGTTATAATTGTTTTGTACGTTGTGACATCAAATTGAGTCCCGCCTCAGGAGTTGAAAAGGGCAGGGTAGAAATGTTGGAAATAAATAAATGTATACAATTGCAAGGGAACACAACAAAGATACAGTAAAGCTGAGAAACTGGGAAAGATACTACAAGGGTGGATTCATCAAAATGTTAGCAACAACATTGTGATCTAACTGCAATGTGGTTTTCAAGGAAGCGAAGAGCTGAGGAGCCTTCTAACTAAGATGAAAGAAGAAAGTGCAAAAGCCGGGTTGCAGTTAAACATCAAAAAACCCAAGATTATGGCAACAAGACTGATTGATAACTGACAAATAGAAGGAGAAAATGTGGAGGCAGTGTCAGACTTTGTATTTCTAGGTACTAAGATTACCGAAGACGCAGACCGCAGCCAGGAAATCAGAAGATGTTTACTTCTTGGAAGGAGAGCAATGACCAATCTCAATAAAATAGTGATGAGAAAAGACATCACATTGGCAATGAATATCTGCATAGTTAAAGCAATGGTATTCCCCATAATAACCTATGGATGTGAGAGCTGGACCATAAGGAAGGCTAAGTGAAGGAAGAGAGACGCTTTTGAACTGTGGTGCTGGAGGAAAATTCTGAAAGTGCCTTGGATCGCAAGAAGATCCAACCAGTCCATACTCCAGGAAAGAATGCCCAGCTGCTCACTGGAGGGAAGGCTACTAGAGGCAAAGATCAAGTACATTGTCCACATAATGAGAAAACAGGAAAGCTTGGAGAAGACAATGTTGCTGGGGAACATGGAAGGAAAAAGGAAGAGGGGCTGACCAAGGACAAAATGGATGGATGGTGTCCTTGAAATGACCAGTTTGACTTTGAAGTGATGGCTAACAGGGATCTCAGGTGTGGGCTGGTCCATGGGGTCACGAAGAGTCGGAAATGACTGAATGAATAAACAACAACCGTAAGAGTAAACTGACGGATATGAAGAACTATGAAAGTAAGAGTGGCTGAAAGTTGACTGATGCAGAAATGGTCAATATTGATGGATCTGGAGGCCAAGTTCACCCTATCCAAAAGGGCACAAGAGGAAACAGTAGTGGTAATAAATTCTAGTAGTAGAAACTACATTTTATATGAAAATAAGATGAGGACATGTCTTGTTTTAGAGGACAGTTGTGTTTCCTGGGGGCCCTAAATCCAATGAGCTTGCAGGGTCAGAAAGGAATGGAAAGCATATTTGAAAGCATTTCAAAATTGGTTGTAAAATTGGTTTCACAAATGTCAGGAAAGCATGACAAGGAGAATCTTCACAGTCTGTGCAAATAAATGCACATGGGCTAGTTACACAGAAAACATCATTTTCTGTACCTTAAACAGTATTTCCTGTGCAGAAAATGGGATTTCTCTGCACAGAACGGTGGTTTCCTGCTCAGAAAATGGAGTTTTCTATTCAAAAATCTGCAAAACCTGAGACCAGGGGCTATGATGTCACAAGGACAGCCCACTGTGATGCCACATTGGTTGTGCATTCACTCAAGTGTTCAATTATACTCAAAGAGATATGGAGCAAAATCATAGCATAACTCTGCATAGGGAATTTGAACCTACACATTGCAGCTTATGTTAGATTGTGGTATGTAGTTTCAGATCCCCTGTCATATTTTACACCACAGCGATCTTACCCAGATAAGACTACAGTGAATGGTCTTCCATTGGTTCTCCTCCTTTCTTTGTCATGGGAGAAACAGTTTTAATTAAAAATAATGAGACCAGAGAGAATGTAAACCACTTATATCCATGAACCCAATATAGGTCAGGGCTATATATGTTGTTTGTTATTGCTGTTATTTGTTGTGTGACTTTCAAGCCATTTTCAACTAAGATGAATCTATCACAAAGTTTTCTGGGGCTGAGAATGAGCGAGTCGCCCAAAGTCACCCAGTGAGCTTCCATGGCTGAGAAGGGAATTAACCCTGGTTTCTAGAGTCATAGGGTACATTTACCTTGTAGAATTAATGTCACTTGGTAAAGGTAAAGATAAAGATTTTCCCCTGACATTAAGTCTAGTCGTGTCCAACTCTGTGGGTTGGTGCTCATCTCCATTTCTAAGCCGAAGAGCCGGCGTTGTCCATAGACAACATCATGTGGCCGGCATGACTGCATGGAGTGCCGTTACCTTCCCGCTGGAGTGGTACCTATTGATCTAATCACATTTGCATGTTTTTGAACTGCTAGGTTGGCAGAAGCTGGGGAAGACAGCAGGAGCTCACGCCACTCCTCAGATTTGAACCGGCGACCTTTCGATCAGCAAGTTCAGCAGCTCAGCGCTTTAACCCACTGCGTCACCAGGGACTCCAATGTCACTTGACAAATCCTTAAATATCATGCCACATTGCTATGGAATCATGGGAGTTTGGTTTTGCAAGGTTTTAAGCCTTCTCTGGCAAAATGTGCTGGTGTTCTGCCAAACTACAACTCCCATAATTCAATACCATTGAGCCATGGCAGTTAAGGTGGTGTCAAGCTGCATTAATTCTACAGTTTAGATGCGCTTGTATTCCAATTTTCAAACTATTACAGAATCATAGAATCATAGAGTTGGAAAAACCTTGTGGGCCATTCAGTCCAATTCTCTGCCAAGACACAAGAAAATCGCATTTCAAGCACCACTACTGATGGTCAGTAGTAATACAAACAATAAATAAACTCATAAACAGAAAATAGCAATAAACATTGACAATAACACAACAACATTTAAAAACCTATAGCAGGGCCAAATGTACTAATTATTTTTTTAAAAAAATAATGCTGGGCATGACCAGGTGACACAAACAGGATAGAAATTTTGGAGAGGGATAGAGCATGTAGACAATCCTAGATCACTAAAAAATGCATTTAGAGACATATTGCTGGGAGTTTCCTTATTCTGGGAAGGCACACTGGAACAACCATGTGTCCTCCTAAAGACTGCCAGCATTGGGGCATGTCTGATGTCCCTGGAGAGTGAGTTCCAGAGTCGAGGGGCCACCACCGAAAAGGCCCTGTCCCTCGTCCCCACCAATCGCGCTTGCGATGGAGGCGGGAGCGCGAGCAGGGCCTCTCCAGATGATCAAAGAGATCGTGTGGGTTCATACAGAGTGATGCGGTCACGCAGGTAGGTGGGTCCCAAACCATTTAGGGCTTTGTAGGTAAGGACCTGCACCTTGAATTGGGACCAGAAAATGAACGGCAGCCAATGGAGCTCCTGAAACAAGAGGGTTGACTGTTCCCTGTAAGGAACACCAGTTAACAACCTGGCCGCCGCTCATTGAACCAATTGAAATTTCCAGGGCGTTTCAAGGTTAGCCCCACGTAGAGTGCTTTACAGTAATCCAATCTGGAGGTGACTAAGGCATGGACCTTAAACACTATGCTCTATATTTAAGATAATGTATGGTTTGCTGTTTGCAGTAGGTTTGCTCTACTGCAAATTTTAAAGGTGCTACTCATTCCTAGACCTTAATTTAGAATACTTTATAGTCCACTTCTCAACAAAATGATTTATCCATTGCAATTGCATAAAAGTAGCTAATGCATAATACTTTTTTAAAAATAATATTTTTGGCTTTATTACTTTGTATCTGAAAGACCTAAAGGCACCAGATCTTTTCTTTTCTTGGAAACTAATCAGAGTCAGTCCTGGTTAGGACTTTGATGGGAGAGTGCCAATGAAGACCAAGTGCTGTAGGCTGTATTTTGGAAGAAGGAACTGGCAAAATCATCTCTGAGTACTCCTTGCTTAAGAAAACCCTTTGAAATTCATGAGGTCACTATAAGTCAAGAGGCAACTTGAAGGCACACATACGGAGAGGCACACAAGCATTTTGTGCCCCCCTCCCCGCCATATCCATTCCTCTAAGAAAACGAATAATTTATTTTTAAACCACCTGCAGAATGAGCAGAAGGAGTGTGCAGCCTTCAACGACAAAAATTATATTTACCTCTGAGCGGGTTTTTGATTGCCAATTGTTATTATACTGCAGCTTTAGTTTGTTTTGTGTTTCTTTTCACAAACCACTTAAACAGTCAGAAGAGAAATAGGAAAGCGCTCCACTTACTGTTTCATCTGGCGGTGTACCTTGAATGTGTTTATATTCCTAAAGCGAGTTTGTCAGCACCTGCTGCCTGCCGCTATGAAAATTTGGGAGATGCATCATGTCTAAAATAAGATAAATCATCCTGGTGGGTTTTTTTAAAGCAGCATAGAAAGGGCTACCCAATTTACTTTGAATTGCAGTACTGAAGAGATCGCAAGAGTCCTAGTGTAGTCTGTTGATATGGGAAATGTTACAACTAAAGGTTGGAAGTAACTCATTAGAAATGACAAATTACTTGTAAATAATTGCTCTCCCTAACAACAAAGATGTAATTTATTTGCTTTATTGTTGGAATTTTATGAGGAATGATGTCACTCCATGTGATATGTGATTGTTGTGCTGTCGCACGCTGAGCCTGTGCATAAGACTGTAGACAGGACATAAATTCTGTGTGCCCAACAGGACGCCGGGGCTGCCTCAGATGAGAGGCCCTTGGATTTCCTTAAAACAGAGTCTTTAGATTGCTTAAAGGTTCAACAAAGTTCTTTATTATTGAAAACAAACAGGTACTTTAAGGCTTTCTTAACAGTCTATTGGCTCTCTCTCAATCTTGTCCACGGGGAACAGGCACTATCTTCATAACTGTATACTAACTAATGGGGAAATCCTTAACTTCTAATCTGGGCAGTCTGTCTTTGCCTCTGTTGGCGTGGAGCCCCTGCACCCGGTACCAACTGCTTCTGGCTTCCGCGAGTGACCCTTACCAAGCAGAGCTTTGTAGACTTCCAGAGGAAAAAGGAGTTCAGGTTTCAGTGATGGCTGGCTGAAGTACCTCCGCAAAGGAGCTGTATAATCCTCGGCCAAGCTACGGGACCTTTCTCCCCGGCCAAGCTGTAGAAGACGAAGCTTTCTACAGGAGCTCCTGGTTTTATGTCCTGCATGAAAGGCTTCTCTGTGTGGACTAGCCCAAAATGGCTCCTATTCCCTACAAAACCCAAAAAGGGGGCGGGACCAGGGAACCTAATGATAATTGACAGATGGCTTGCCCTATGATTGCAGCCAAAAGAAGCCACCTATCTGCAGAGTCCCTGAAACTTAGGACTACAACCAACATTCAATGCAAAGCAAACAAAATTGGAGCTCCTGGTACAGCTGTACCTGCACAGTTGTAAAAGTCACTTTTATAGTTTTGAAGCATACCTTCATAGAATTATAGAATCCTATAGCTGGACAAGACCTTGTGGGCCATCCAGTCCAACCCCCTGCCAAGAAGCAGGAAACCTGCATTCAAAGTACCCCCGATAGATGGCCATCCAGCCTCTGTTTAAAAACCTGTTGGTGGAATGTTGGTGGGCAGGAAAAGAGATTTAAAGATGGGCTCAAAGCCAACCTTAAAAACTCTGGCATAGACACTGAGAACTGGGAAGCCCTGGCTCTTGAACGCTCCAGCTGGAGGTCAGCTGTGACCAGCAGTGCTGTCGAATTTGAAGAGGCATGAATGGAGGGTGAAAGAGAGAAACGTGCCAAGAGGAAGGTGCATCAATCCAAACCCAACAGGGCCCACCTTCCACCTGGAAACCAATGCCCTCACTGGGGGAGAACATGCAGATCAAGAATAGGGCTCCACAAAAAGAAACCTGAGTATTATTTATTGGGATTTACAGATTCGGATTTTAAACTGGATGAGAATGAAGACAAATTATTTACATACTACACTACAGCGGCAAGGATTGTTTTTGCCAAATATTGGAAGAATGACCAAATACCGACCATTGAAGAATGGTTGGAGAAAGTTAAAGAAATAAGAGATATGGATGAACTAACTTTTTTGATGAGAAGAAATACTGGAAAATTGCTAAAGAGAACAGACTGGATCTTTTTCTATGACTATGAAAAGAAACTTAAAGATAAAAGTTTTAGAGGACAAGAATAGATAAGTAAGTTGGAGAAGTAGAGTGAGAAGATCCTGAGGTTGGAGTGGAGGTCATTTTAGATTAGTTTAGGTGTTTTTTTTGTTGTGTTTTTGTGCTACCCTTCCTTCTTTTCTATCCTCTTGTTATTGTTCCCCCTCTTTCCCTGTGTTGATTTATAAAATGTTTAATAAAAATTATTTGGAAAAAAAAAAAAGAATAGGGCTCCACAGTCATCTACGGACCCATTGCCAGGACACTGATCTTGGAAGACAATCCTACTCGGACAACAAGGGCTCGCGTAAGTAAGTAAGTAAGTAAGTAAGTAAGTAAGTAAGTAAGTAAGTAAAACCTCCAAAGAAGGAGCCTCCACCACTGCACTCAGGTCCCTTCTACACTGCCATATAATCCAGTTTCTGATCCCAGATTATCTGCTTTGAACTGGATTATATGGCAATGTAGACTCATCCAGTTCAAAGCAGATGACCTGGGATCAGATACTGGATTATATGGCAGTGTAGATCCAGGATCAATGGCGCATGGAGCACATCCCACATTTCCAGAGCCGCCTAATTGTCTTGATGTGAGTACTGTGCGTCATTGGGCGAGTAAGTTTAAAGGTGTTGAGATGGGAACATCTTACTTGCATGACAAACAAAGAGTTGGACGTCCTGTGACAGCAACCACCGAGTTTCACAAGCAAAAGGTTGACAGATTGATTCAGGATGATCGTCGTATCACTCAGAGAGAAATTTCAAGTGTAATCCACATTTCACAAGAATGTGTGGGTCACATTATTGCTTGGCTTGGCTATCGGAAGATCTGTTCACAATGGCTTGCGGAAACAGAGTGTCGATAGCTTCAGAAAACTTGTTCATTGTTGGCAGAAATGTATCCAATTGTCTGGTGATTGTGTGCAAAAATGAATAGTGGTAGTTAAAGAGCACATTTAAGGAACATTTCTGCATTTGATTTATTAAAATATTCCTATCCAAACCCAAGTAACGAAGGTGGAGGCATTACTTTTCATTCAACCCTTGTAGTAATTACTGAATTTACGAATTCAGTACTGAAACAGACAAGGGTTCTTTCTTTCTCCCACCCTGGACATTATTCCAGGTGGGAGGCAGACTGTGTTGGATAATGCAGAACACTGAATGAGCAAAGGTTGGATAACCAAGTCTCTACTGTATATTATATGCACACACAAATATAAACAAACCCACATACATACACTCAGCCTTCCACATTTGTGGGTTAGAGTTTGTCTCAATTCCTGACATAAAACCAGGGTATCAGTAAATGCCATTACTGTCATAATCGTCATCATCATCACTGTGCCCAGTGTGGAACACATCTCACCACACTAAAACAGTGGATGTGGCTCTTAATGAGACATGCTGCATTATCACGGGGTATCTGTGCCCTACACCACAAGAGAAATTACACTGCTTTGCCGGTATTGAACCACCTGACATCCGCCGGGAAGTAGCAGCCAATAGTGAAAGGACCAAGGCAGAGACATCTCCAGCTCATCCCCTGTTTGGGTATCAGCCAGCACGTCAACGACTTAAATCTAGAAATAGTTTTCTAAGATCTACAGAGACACTCGCTGGAACACCTCAGCAAGCAAGAGTCCAAAAGTGGCAGGCTCAAACCCAGAACCTCAACCAATGGCTGATACCAAATGAGAGACTCCCTCCTGGGCACACAGAGGACTGGGTGACTTGGAAGGCGCTGAACAGACTGTGCTCTGGCACCATGAGATGCAGAGCCAACCTTCAGAAATGGGGCTACAAAGTGGAATCCTCGACATGCGAGTATGGAGAAGAGCAAACCACAGACCACCTGCTGCAATGCAACCTGAGCCCTGCCACATGCACAATGGAGGACCTTCTTGCAGCAACACCAGAAGCACTCCAAGTGGCCAGATACTGGTCAAAGGACATTTAATCAACTACCAAACCCACAAATTTTGTATTTTGTCTGTTTGTCTGCTTTGTTCTGTTAGGAATGTAGTATAATTTGACTGGTTGTCCTGACACGACGAATACATAAATAAATATCATCATCATCATCATCATCATCATCATCATCTTGCTGCTGAACTGCAGAGACAATAGAAGAAGAGAGGTTGGGGAGGAAAAAACAGTGAGCAGAAGACACTGGATAAAGAGATAAAGATGTGATCAGCCAGCTGATGGATGTGCCCTTCAGTGATTTCATTAGAGAAGGGAGAAAGGTAGGAAAACATTAATGAAAAGGCATAAGCCAACTCCTTACATCCCTTAATTCTTTCCAAATCAGTCTCCTCTTAACATTCAAAAACACCAGCTAAAGAGTCTCTCATCAAGGTAAGAGGGACCGGCTTCCTGTATTGCAGAGCCCTGTAATCTCAGCACTGATTTCCAAAAGGAAACATCCAGTACCAAAGGAGGGGCAAGAGTTGTACCCTGAGACTGTTTACGCAATCAGTTATCCTGGGATAACCAATCAGGAACCCCTATGCAATGAAAGCACATCATGCGGGTTATTAATGGAAGGATTTCTTACTCTCTGGCATCTCGTGTTTCCTGGTAGAGCAGCAGGGATGATGAGTACATAGGGAGACAGCATGATTTGACTGCAATAAGCCAACTCAGTTTTATGTTCAACCGTCTGGACAGGAAATCAGAATTGGGAGGGAAGGAAAGAGAAAGCTAAAGAGAAGCAAAGGGGATTTAAAAAAACAGGCTCTTCAATATTCCACAGATCAGTAAAAGATTGCATTAATGGAGAATACTCAGGCTAGAACAGTGGTTCTCAATCTTCCTAATGCCGTGACCCCTTAATACCGTTCCTCTTGTTGTGGTGACCCCCAATCATAACATTATTTTTGGGTTGTTGTAGGTTTTCCGGGCTATATGACTACTCCAACCAGAGAAGTCAGCCATAGCACAGCACCTGATGAACCAACTTGGACACAGCATATTATTTGAGAACGCAGAAATGCTGGACCACTCTCACAACCACCATGTCAGACTACACAGAGAAGCCACTGAAATCCACAAGCATGTGGACAATTTCAACAGAAAGGAAGAAACCATGAAAATGAACAAAATCTGGCTACCAGTATTAAAAAACTCAAAAATTACACCAGCACAACAACAGAGAGTAAACAACCAGGCACATCAAATCACCTCTCAAAGAAAGATTCCCCCAGGCACTTCCAAGCCATTAAAGGCTAATCAAGGTGGTCAGTTGAAACATTCACACCTAGCTGCAGCAGACAAAAGTCCTTTGTCCCACCCTGGTCTTTCCACAGGTATATAAACCCATTTTCCTACTTCCAACAGACCTCTCTACCTCTGAGGATGCTTGCCATAGATGCAGGCGAAATGTTAGGAGAAAATGCCTCTAGAACATGGCCATATAGCCCGGAAAACCTACAACAACCCAGTGATTCCGGCCACGAAAGCCCTCGACAATACATTGAACATTATTTTTGTTGCTATTTCATAACTGTAATTTCGCTACTGTTACAAGTCATAATGTAGATATCTGATATGCAGAATGTATTTTCATCCACTGGACCAAATTTGGCATTTGGGAGTTGTAGTTGATTTTTGTCATTTGGGAGTTGTAGTTGCTGGGATTTATAGTCCACCTACAATCAAGGAGCGTTCTGAACTCCACCAGTGATGTAATTGAAACAATTTTAGCACACAGAACTCCCATGACCAACAGAAAATACTAGAAGACTTTGGTGGGCACTGACCTTGAGTTTTAGAGTTGTAGTTCACCTACATCCAGAGAGCACTGTAGACTCAAAAATGATGGATCTGGACCAAACTTGGCACGGATACTCCATATGCCCAAATGTAAACACTGGTGGAGTTTGGGGAAAATGGACCTTGACATTTGGGAGTTGTAGTTACTGGGATTTATATTTCACCTACAATCCAAGAGCATTCTGAACTCCACCAACGATAGAATTGGGTCAAACTTCCCACACAGAACCCCCATGACCAACAGAACATACTGTTTTTTTCTGATGGTCTATGGCGACCCCTCTGACACCCCCTGGCGACCCCTCCAGGGGTCCCGACTCCCAGGTTGAGAAAAGCTTGGCTAGAATCATAGAGTTGGAAGAGACCTCATGGGCTATCCAGTCCAACCCCCTGCCAAGAAGCAGGAAAATTGCATTAAAAGCACCCCCGACAGATGGCCATCCAGCCTCTGTTTAAAAGGCTCCAAAGAAGGAGCCTCCACTACAGAGTGAGTTCCACTGCTGAATAGCTCTCATAGTCAGGAAGTTCTTCCTAATGTTCTGGTGGAATCTCCTTTCATGTAGTTTGAAGCCATTGTTCTGTGTCCTAATCTCCAGGGCAGCAGAAAACATACTTGCTCCCTCTCCCTATGACTTCCTCTCACATATTTATACATGGCCATCATGTCTCCTCTCAGCCTTCTCTTCTTTGGGTTAAACATGCCCAGCTCTTTAAGCCACTCCTCATAGGGCTTGTTCTCCATTTTAGTTGCCCTCCTCTGGACACATTCCAGCTTGTCAACATCTCCCTTCAATTGTGGTGCCCAGAATTGGACACAGTGTGATTCCAAGTGTGGTCTAACCAAGGCAGAATAGATGGGTAGCATGACTTCCCTAGAAGATGTTCCAGCAGTTTAATTTTGCCTCAGATTATTGGGAAGGGGATATATACATAATACATACATATATACATGCATCACACTGTATATATACATGTTCAAATGTTTGTCAGAACTTGCATAAATAATTTTAGAACTACAACCGCAAGAATTTGGACTCTAGCTATAAGTCAGTATAGAAATTCCATTACATTCAAAAGAGAGGGTGTGATTCTCATTCATTACTTTCCTTGCTTGCTTGCATGCTGGTTGCTTCTGGATTGAGAGAATCAGCCGTCTACGAAGACATTGCCCAGGGGACGCCCGGATATCTTGTAATCCTGCGAGGAGGCTTCTCTCATGTCCCCCTTCTTGCAGCAACACCAGAGGCACTCCAAGTGGCCAGATACTGGTCAAAGGACATTTAATTAACTACCAAACTCACACATTTTGTATTTTCTCTGTTTATTTGTTTGCTTTGTTCTGTTAGAAATGTAATATAATTGACTGGCTGCCCTGACACAAGAAATAAAATATTACTTTCCCTTTGAAATGTAACTCAGCTGTGCACTTATTGCTCAACAAAAGTAACTTATTAAAGACATCCTTGATTCATTACTTCCTGTCTCTGGTTTCTTACTGCACTAAGAAAACGAAATGCCAATGCTAGGTGTTGCATTGCTTTTTAAAGGTAGTACAGGCAGTAATATAATGACCAAAATGTAATGCACAGCAGTGAACGGCATCATTTATAGTATGTTACATCCAAGCCTTGGTATGATGCTAAATGGGTCAATGGTCTCATTTGGTATATGGCAATTTCAGACTGAATTCCCTCTCCACGCATCCTCTGCTACTCTGTGCTTTTAACTAAAAATACCAAGGAAGAACAAACCAATGTGAGGAGGAACACACTGTATGGAAAGCTATGAATATGTCTACCCTATTTCCATCAGCACTGAGCTTTGGTTCCTTTCTTTAAAATGCTAGGGCGATGTTCTGAGGAATGCAATCTGAATAATGCCACCAGAGGAAAGATGTTCCCTTCTAGAAACCCTCATTTTCAAGCTTCAGAACGGCCAGGCTAAGGAGAGAACAATTCCACCAGAAACCATGTCCAAGCCAGAAAACATAACATCCCTGTGAGTGAGTGAGTGTGCCTGCATATGTGTATCTATATCCTCTGTGTTTGCTCAGTGAGACAGAAGCAATGCTGGGCTGCAGCACAATGCACCATATAAAGGAAGCATCAATTAACAAGAACACATGGATATAGTATTTAATTAACTGATGGGCTCCACAGCTACTGTATGATGTCATGGAAACCTTGGAATGTTGCAATGCAATCCTGCAAGCGCCAGCTGGAAATGTCGTCAGGCATGTTGTTAGTGAATTTACGATAGTTCAAGCAATCACAAATCACTCTGTTGCTTCTTCTCTTTTTTCCTCCTCCGGTTATTGCAAAGGTTGGAATTCTCTCCCAGGCTAGCAATTACTGTACTCGCCCCAAAAAACATTTTTAAGCACCATACGTAAAGGTAGGTAAAGATTTCCCCCTGACATTAAGTCCAGTCATATCCGACTCTGGGGTGTGGTGCTCATCTCCATTTCTAAGTCGAAGAGCTGGCATTGTCTGTACACACCTCCAAGGTCATGTGGCCAGCATGACTGCATAGAGTGCTGTTACCTTTTCGCCGGAGCGGTACCTATTGATCTACTCACATTTGCATGTTTTCGAAGCTGGGGCTAACAGCGGGAGCTCATGCCACTCCTCAGATTTGAACCTGTGACTTTTCAATCAGCAAGTTCAGCAGCTCAGTGCTATAACCCACTGTGACACTGGGGGCTCCCTTTCTAACATGACAATTTCCATGTGATTGGCAAGTGTGGAGATCAATAGGGATATGTCCTGCTATTTTTCCATAGCTGGATGGACCACAAGGATGCCAACTATTATGACCTTTTGAGTACTTCTTGCAGGTCCCTGCAGATGCCTCTTGGAGAAGGTCCAGAAAAAGGACAAGAATTGGAAGCATCACAACTAATCCTTCCTCGTCTATATACAAACTAACTACACAGAACTACTTGTGTTAAACACTGCTTAAAATGTCATTTTTGTATTTAGCACTGGAATATGTAATTCTGAAAATATCACTACATAAAAATGTTTTTCCTAATGCAGGATTAAAACCCATCAACTTTACCACTGTACTCTTCCCTTAGCTTAGGTTATCCCAATAAATAGGAATAAGGGTGCTTCCACACAGGACTAAAATCCATGCTGAAGTGAGTTTAAATAAACCGTTTCGGTGCACATTTTAGTCCTAACTCCCCAACAAAAACCTGGACTTTCCCAGGTAGTTGGTTGACTACCTGGGAAAAACCGGGAAGTCATGAAGTCACCCCAAAGCCCCCAATTTTTAAAAGTTAATTAAAATATACACAGCTGCCATAACTTCCCTCTTCACATTCTCCTGGTGCAAGGAAATGACGCCTAAGGAGATGGGAGGGGCAAGGAGGGAAATCCCCCCCCCCCCCATCTCTTCATGCATCATTTTCTCATGCCAGGAGGACATGAGGAGGGAAGGTATGGTGGCCAGGTACCTTTTCAATAACTTCTAGGGCCTAAATTGGGGGCTTGTGGGGAAAGGAGGATGCGTCTGGCACCTTTGGGATGGCAGTAGAGATTCATCCTCGGGAAGTCCCAGAAGTGAGTCTGCATAGACCCAATACCCCATTAGAACGGGCCTTTAAGGAAGGTCCAGAGCTAATGGGGTATCTAATTCATTTGGAACAAACCAAAGTTTCCTTGGTTTGTTTCAAATTAATTCATTTTTACCAGAGGCATCCAAACGGATTCATCCTGGTTTTTGGGCCTGTCTAGATGAGCCCTAAAATGTCAGATTCTACTGGTACAGAATGAAGAATATATGGATGAGTAGTGCTACATACATGCGGTTATTTTTCAACATAGGTCGAACATGTTGCATCAAAGAAAGCAAATGCTATCTTAGCCTGCACTAAGATAAGCATAGTTTCCAAAACAAAGGAGTAATAGTCTGAGTTGGTTAGAATTCAGCTTAAGTACTGCATTCAGTTTTGAGTGCCTCATTTTAAGAAGGATTTAGACAGGTTGGTGCAGGTTCAGAGAAAGGCAATAAGAATGATAAGCGGTATGGGTAACAAAAGGTTGAAGATATTGGGCATGGTCAGCTTGGTGAAGAGAAGACATGATTACAGAGTAGAGGTGACAGGCTTGTTCTCTGCTGTTTTGGGGAGTAGGATTCATTGGTATATTTGTTTGCACAATATTGCTGCTCAAACCAAAGATATGTATCACAATCCGTATATAATTCTACGTGCAAAATTGATGCTATGTAACCAAGAACCAGTAAGGTGCAGCAGTTTGGTTAGGTTTGAGCTTGAGCTCCTGGCTTTGAAGACTATCACAAGAGCTCCCCAGCAGAGCATTCTTTGGGTGCATCTAGAATTAATGCAGTTTGGTACCATGGACCACTGCTATGGGAAAAATGGAAATTGTGGTCTTGTAATGCACCAATACTCCTAGGCAGATAAGGCTAAAGAATGGTAAAACTACAACTCCCAGGATTCCACAACGTTGAGTCATGCCAAGTAAAATGGCGTCTCACGACATTGTATTGTTGAAGGCTTTCATGGCCAGAATCACTGGGTTGTTGTAGGGTTTTTTGGGCTATATGGCCATGGTCTAGAGGCATTCTCTCCTGACGTTTCGCCTGCATCTATGGCAAGCATCCTCAGAGGTAGTGAGGTCTGTTAGAACTAGGCAAAAGGGTTTATATATTTGTGGAATGACCAGGGTGAGAAAAAAGGACTCTTCTCTGCTGGGGCTAGGTGTGAATGTTTCAACTGACCACGTCGATTAGCATACAATGCCCTGACTGTGCCTGGGGCAAACTTTTGTTGAGAGGTAATTATATGTCCCTGCCGCTTCCTTTCTATTGTTGTGCTGTTGTAATTTTAGAGTTTTTGAATACTGGTAACCATATTTTGTTTATTTTCATGGTTTCCTCCTTTCTGTTGAAATTGTCCACATGCTTGTGTATTTCAATGGCTTCTCTGTGTAGTCTGACATGGTGGTTGTGAGAGTGGTCCAGCATTTCTGTGTTCTCAAATAAAATGCTGTGTCCAGGTTGGTTCCTCAGGTGCTCTGCTATGGCTGATTTCTCTGGTTGAAGTAGTCTGCAATGCCTTTCATGTTCCTTGATTCGTGTTTGGGCAATGCTGCGTTTGGTGGTCCTTCTGTAGACTTGTCCACAGCTGCATGGTATACAGTGAGAGGATCCCTCTTGTCCTTTGCTGAATGTAGCATTTGTTGGATTTTCTTGGTGGGTCTGTAGATAGTTTGTATGTTGTGTTTCCTCATCAGCTTCCCTATGCGGTCAGTGGTTCCCTTGATATATGGCAAGAACACTTTTCCTCCCAGTGGATCTTCATCTTTATTCTCGTGGCTTGTTCTTGGTCTTGCAGCTCTTCTGATGTCTGAGGTGGAATATCCATTGGCCTGTAGAGCCCAATTTAGGTGGTTCGGTTCATCTTGAAGGAGGTGGGATTCGCAGATTCTTTTTGCACGGTCTGCCAAGGCTTTAATGGTGCTTCTTTTTTGACCTGGGTGATAGTTGGAGTTTTTATGTAGATACATTAATTCTACTGTGTAGATGCACTTTGAGTCATGCATCAAAAATAGAAATCCAAAGATTCCATCAGAAAGAGTCACAGAGTGAGATGAAACTGTTATATAACTGTGCAGTGCAGACACAGCCTGGACGTTTTCTGACAGGACAATGTTTTCTTTCGAAGCTGCTGGACTGAGGCAGATAACATATCATTCTCCAAAGAACGGGGGGCCAAAAATGTATTGATGTCAGCAAACTGCAAGAATGAGCAGCTGTAAATGCTGGGGCCCTGTGCTAAGAGCTTCTTGTCTCTGTTTATACATAAATTAATTTATGGATTTTTCCTGACAAGACTACAGCTCCCTCCCCGAGGGACCTCTGCTGATATATTACCTGTGAAAGAGGATCACAATTTATTAGGCGACACACAGAACCAGGGATAGTTGTGGATTGGAATATTATTTTCTTTTTTTAAGAAATGCATTACATTACAGAGGGAATGACATATGGGGAGAGTTAAATTACACAGTTATAATTATTTTGAGTTCAGGTGGCATCATAAATGATCCATTCAGGATTCATTCTTAGTGTTTATGATGTCGCAGGAGCAATGCAATTAACACTATAGGTGTCTGGGGTCAGGCCGGGCCATCCTTCCTCCACTTTAATTCTTCCTGGCATGACCCCAGGTGGGAAAATGTCAGAGAACTGCCATCAAATTAAGGAGGCCCTTGTCTCCAATGGGGTGATGGATCAAAGAGTCAGTGCTTGGGAAAGTCACTGTTTTGGACTACAGTTCCCATGATCCCCTTTGGAAGGCTGGTTGGGAATCCAGTTGACCAGAAGCCAGACTTGGGTGGGAATCTTTCACGTCATCTGCTACTACTTTTAATAGATATTAAAAGAGACTTTAAATATGCAAATGTCTGCGCTTTATCATCAGTGGTTATTCTATATTCTGCATAACAAGCTCACAATTCCTGTTGCTATAACCAAGACCTTAAGTTAGGTCCAGTTCATTAAACATATGCTTCCACCTAATCGTGGCTTTTAACAAGGAGATCTCGCCTTGCTCCTTTACTTAATGGGGCATCTGCTTCTTGGCTTCATTTCTTTAATGACTCTCTTTTTACTCAGTCATCACATTCCTGGATGAAACTTTTAATTATTCAGTTCCCTGCTCTGAGGGGCAAAGGTTTGGCTTTATTTATTTACCTCTTTATTTAATGTTTGGCTTCCCCCTAAGCAGTATTTTCAACCATCAAAACAGTACCATTGCAATAAGATCTACAGAGATACTTGCAGGAACACCTCAGCAAGCCAAAGTCCAAAAGTGGCAGGCTAAAACCCAGAATCTCAACCCATGGTCAATACAAGATGAAAGACTTCCTTCTGGGCACACAGAAGACTGGGAACTTGGAACTTGCTTTGGCACCAACAGACTGTGACTGGCTCGAGAGCAGTACGTGTGAAAAAGATCTTGGAGTCCTCATGGACAACAAGTTAAATATGAGCCGACAATGTGATGTGGTGGCAAAAAAAGTCAATAGGATTTTGGCCTGCATCAAGAGGAGCATAGTGTCTAGATCTAGGGAAGTCATGCTACCCCTCTATTCCGCTTTGGTTAGACCACACCTGGAATGTTGTTGTTCATTCGTTCAGTCGTCTCCGACTCTTCGTGACCTCATGGACCAGCTCACGCCAGAGCTCCCTGTCGGCCGTCACCACCCCCAGCTCCTTCAAGGTCAGTCCAGTCACTTCAAGGATGCCATCCATCCATCTTGCCCTTGGTTGGCCCCTCTTCTTTTTGCCTTCCACTTTCCCCAGTATCATTGTCTTCTCTAGGCTTTGCTGTCTCCTCATGATGTGCCCAAAGTACTTCAACTTTGTCTCTAGTATCCTTCCCTCCAGTGAGCAGCCGGGCTTTATTTCCTGGAGGATGGACTGGTTGGATCTTCTCGCAGTCCAAGGCATCTGGAATATTGTGTCCAATTCTGGGCACCACAATTCAAGAGAGATATTGAAAAGCTGGAATGTGTCCAGAGAAGGGCGACTAAAATGATCAAGGGTCTGGAGAACAAGCCCTATGAGGAGTGGCTTAAGGAGCTGGGCATGTGTAGCCTGAAGAAGAAAAGGCTAAGAGGAGATATGATAGCCATGTATAAATATGTGAGGGGAAGCCACAGGGAGGAGGGAGTAAGTTTGTTTTCTGCTTCCCTGGAGACTAGGACGCGGAATAATGGCTTCAAACTACAAGAAAGGAGATTCCATCTGAATACGAGGAAGAACTTCCTGACTGCGAGAGCCATTCAGCAGTGGAACTCTCTGCCCCGGAGTGTGGTGGAGGCTCCTTCTTTGGAAGCTTTTAAACAGAGGCTGGATGGCCATCTCTCAGGGGTGATTTGAATGCAATATTCCTGCTTCTTGGACTGGATGGCCCATGAGGTCTCTTCCAACTCTTTGATTCTATGATTCTATGAACAGACTGTGCTTTGGCCCCACAAGATGCAGAGCAAACCTTAAGAAATGGGGCTACAAAGTGGAGTCCATGACATGCGATTGTAGAGAAGAGCAAACCACAGACTACTTACTGTGGTCTGAGCCCTGTCACATGCAGAATGGAGGACCTCCTTATAGCAACACCAGAGGTACTCCAAGTGGCCAGCTACTGGTCAAAGGACATTTAATATAATGCACGGTTTTTAAACTTTGTGGGTTTTTTTAATACAACTGTACCCTTGGTTCGTTCCTGATACGATAAGTATTGTAATATTAGATCTGAATTATTACAAAGGTGAAATCATCAAGGACGGGACTGTTCAGAGACAGGGAAGAGAATCAAAGCAAAGCAAGCAAGAATGCTGTTACCAAGTGATAGAACAGGAAGACGCTAAATAAAGAGGTAGAAGGGTCATTAAAAGAAAAGGCTGATAAACTTTTCTCCATAGAAAGTCCAGAAATACAGGCAGTTGTGTTGATTTCAGGAGCAGATGCTTTAAAAAAAAAAGCTATAGGGTTTTATCAACTCATGACCAAGCAACTCCCAAATACTTCCAATTACAACAGAGTTAGTTCATAATAGTACAGTGTTGCTGGGGAAATTGGTTTTCTCTCTAGATGGTGGAAGGATTGTAACTAAACTCAGGAGCAAATGGTGTGGTTGTGACAGATGATATACTGCTACCTTTCATGACACATGAGCCCTTTCTCAGAAAGGCTAAACTGGCACTTCCCGCACCAACACTCCTTAAGGAGGAAACAACATTTTATTTTTCCCAACAGACTTTCAAGAATTGCTTTAGGGGGAGGAAGCAGATCTTTTATAATATTTTGGACTTTTATTTGCTGCTGTTGTTGTTTTTAATGGTTTATGTTTTAAACTAGTTCTAAATGTGTGATAGTTTAATTGCCTTTGTAAGCCATGAATTGCAACTATGTTAGTTTTAACTGTTGCAAGCTGGCTTGAGTCCCAAACAGGAAAAGATGGATATAACCAAATCATGTAAAATATCATTGGACAACATTCTGTATCACCTGTTTCTGTTTATATATGCCTTCAAGTCACTTGTTGATGTATCGTGATCCTATGAATTTCATTGAGATTTCTTAGACAAGGAAACAATCAGAGGTGGTTTTTCCAGTTTCTTCCTTTGAAATGTTGTCTACATCACCAAGTATTCATTGGCGGTCTTCTACTCTTGTACTAACCAGGGCTGACCTTGCTGAGCTTCCAAGATCAGGTGGGATCTGGTGTATTTATTTATTTGTGCTACTTGTATACCACCCTTCTCAAACCTGAAGGGGACTCTTTGTGACATAACTACTTAGGGCCCATCCAGACATCACCTATAGTGTGCGCCTTCCCGCGTTTTCCCCTGGGTGTCCAGACAACTCTTCAGGGCAAAATTATGCTTTTGGCACAAAGCAGGAAACCCCTGCTTTGTGCCAAGGTAATTTGTCTGCTGGAAAGACCCGGGTCTTTCAGAAGACTTGTGTGTTTCCAGGTGCAGGGGCTGTGTAGATGCACCCGGGAATGGCACTGCATGCCTTCTGATGCCCATCTACACATCTGTCTTGGGTTTTGTGGGCTCCTGAAGGCCAAGAAACCCAAGACAGCCCCCACCCTTCCCAAAACCCCTTAAAAGCCTTAAAAAGTGAAATAACTCACCTGGCTGCCATTTCCCCTTCTCTGGAGTTCTCCTGGGTCTAACCAATGATGCACCAAGAGAAGGGTGAGCCAGGAGCGATAGTCCTCCCCCACTTCTCTTGATGCATCATTGGTACCACTGAGGAGAGGTCCAGAAAAGGAAAAATGGTGGCCAAGTGAGTTATTTTCCTTTTTTAAGGCTTTTTAAGGAGTTTTTTTTTTTTTGAGGAGGACCTCACTACCTCTGAGGATGCTTGCCATAGATGCAGGCAAAACGCCAGGAGAGAATGCTTCTAGAACATGGCCATATAGCCCCCAAAAAAACTTACAACAACCCAATGAGCAGTTTGATAACATCTGTATTCACTTAGAAATTGCTAGGATTAAATCCACAGTTGGTAATCCTCTAAAGTAAAGTAAAATGGTGCATGATGAGGATATCTTGTATTTTGCTTGAACCAATCCTGTCATTTGGACATCAAAATAAATTTAGATGACTTGTTTCTGACATCTACACACCAAGAACAGTGTCCATATAGCCATCTTTAAATATCTGGAGCTGGAGGGATGTCATATCAAATACGTTTGTTTGTTTTCTGCTGCTCCAGAAATTAGAACATGAACCAATGTATTCAAGTTATAAGAAAAGCGATTCCACCTAAACATTAGGGTGAAAAACTCCTTCTTGATGATAAGAACTGTTCAGCACTGGAATGAACTTCTCAGAGAGAATAATGGACTCTATTTCTTTTGAGGTCTTCAAGCAGAGGTTAGATGGACATCCTTAAGAGTGGTTTGTCAGAAGATTGAATTAGATCAGGCCTGCACAACTTGTGGTCTTCCAAAGTTTTGTGACTCCAACTCCCAAAAGCCCTAGCCAGCTGATCCAATGATCAGGAATTCTGGCAGTGGGAGTCCCAAACAGCAAGAGGGCCACAGGTTGTGGTGGCCTGAATAAGAGGTTCTTGTGGATTCTATGATTCTACATTCACTCCCAGCAATTGCCTCCTTGAGTCACTCAACTAAATTCCAGACTTGTAAAAGCAGTGGGTGGGAGAGATGTTCACCAAGCAGCATCTGAGGAAGCAGAAAAGGGGGTCTTTTTTCATCACCTGACAGCTGCCTACTTCAGAAGCAATTTCCCATGGTATAATTTCACTCCGGAAACCCCAGGGATCCATTACCGCAGTTTGAAGATGTCCCTCTACTTCTGTTTAAAGTTGACACCAGGGCTGGTTGCTCTGCTCATCTTTGGCTATGGCTGCCTTGTACTCCTTTGAGGAAATGCTTTGCAGTGACAAAGTAACTGCTGACAGCGTGGATACTGACTTCATTTTAGTTTTGTTTTACATTTTATGTGCATACGTTTTGATCCCAAAATCTTTTCGATGCCCTTTAAAAAAATTACTCTTTATAAAGCAATGCATAATTTGGCTGGATTTATTTTTGTCCACAATTCTTTCCGCTCCGCAAATATGAACTCCTTTGTAATGGGTTCCCTATCTAGGTCAGCCTTGCAGTTCTGGACACTCACTTTGCCCTTTTGTCCTTAAGATTCCTCCATGGATTTGGTAATCAGTATTCAAGGTGAACATGGCACTGTTCAGAGCTGCATAAATTACATCCACCAGCAGACACATTGGCATCCCATGCAGCTGCATTTGATCAATGTGGTGAGCTCCAAAGTCAAAATTCTCAGGACAAGAGGTGAAGATCTCCTGTTTAAAGTATTATTCAAGGCTGGCACTTTCTCTTCAACCTCACTTTTTGGCTGTGCAGCATGTAAATATCACATTATTGTATCAGTAGTATGATTGCTTGCACAATGCCTCACTGTTCTACTAATGACATATCACCAGAATACATTCCTAATTTATTTATTTACTTATTTGCATATTTTTTTTACCATTTTTTTCCTACCCAATGGAACTCAAGATGACTTACAGCTCCTGCAAGATTTCAATACTGGTAAAAACCAACAATAAGGTTACTGTGAGCTCTCCGGGCTGCACGGCCATGCTCCAGAAGCACTCCCTCCTGATGCCTCACCCACATCTAGATGCCTCACCCACATCTAGATATTGAATGCAATATTCCTGCTTCTTGGCAGGGGGTTAGACTGGATGGCCCATGAGGTCTCTTCCAACTCTTTGATTCTATGATTCTAAGATTCTATGACCAAAATGTCAGGAGAGAATGCTTTTGGAGCATGGCCGTGCAGCCCGGAAAACTCACAGCAACCCAGTGATTCCAACCATGAAAGCCTTCAACAACACATTAAACCAACAATAAACAGTAAAAAAACATATCCATAAACATTAAAAACATATTCTAATCTGAACAGAGGGCACTTCATTTTTGATAAACTGAACCGGGATTAAAAGCGTTTGAATGCTCAAGGTAATGTACACCAGTCCTTTCCAGCAGGGCACATTCCAGATGTGTTTGGATTACAACTACCATATTCCCCAGTCAGTATGATATTTCAGTGATCGTGGGAGTTATAGTCCATTGATTGTAAAGGACATCTCATTTGGGAAAATAAGTGTACAGTATGACCCCCCATACCCCTGTAGTAGCCTCATTGTTCCTAATGGAACTCAGGGAATCTATCCTGTTGCTGGTGCAGCGTCCTAAGACACTGCCGACAAAGTTGAGCAATGAACACCCCCCCCCCCCCCCCCCGAGAGTGAGGCTATGCCATGTGATGGGCAGCATGGGGATCCATCACTTAACTGGGGCAGAAACATCCTAGGGCACTAAAAATTCCTCATGTGATGAGGTCCTAAGTCAACATTTATGAAAATTCTATTGCTTCAATAGGTCTTTCTTACCAATTGGATTCAGATTAGGATATACTTAGGCCCCACAAGTATACTTAGGCTTTACAAAATCATAGAATCATAGAATCAAAGAGTTGGAAGAGACCTCATGGGCCATCCAGTCCAACCCCATTCTGCCAGGAAGCAGGAATATTGCATTCAAATCACCCCTGATAGATGGCCATCCAGCCTCTATTTAAAAGCTTCCAAAGAAGGAGCCTCCACCACACTCTGGGGCAGAGAGTTCCACTGCTGAACGGCTCTCACGGTCAGGAAGTTCTTCCTCATGTTCAGATGGAATCTCCTTTCTTGTAGTTTGAAGCCATTGTTCCGCATCCTAGTCTCCAGGGAAGCAGAAAACAAGCTTGCTCCCTCCTCCCTGTGGCTTCCTCTCACATATTTATACATGGCTATCATATCCCCTCTCAGCCTTCTTTTCTTCAGGCTAAACATGCCCAGCTCCTTAAGCCGCTCCTCATAGGGCTTGTTCTCCAGACCCTTGATCATTTTAGTCGCCTTCCTCTGGACACATTCCAGCTTGTCAATATCTCTCTTGAATTGTGGTGCCCAGAATTGGACACAATATTCCAGGTGTGGTCTAACCAAAGCAGAATAGAGCATGGGGAGCATGACTTCCCTAGATCTAGACACTATGCTCCTGTTGATTCAGGCCAAAATCCCATTGGCTTTTTTTGCCGTCACATCACATTGTTGGCTCATGTTTAACTTGTTGTCGATGAGGACTCCAAGATCTTTTTCACACGTACTGCTCTCGAGTGAAAAAGATCTTGGAGTACTCGTGGACAACAAGATAACAAAGATAACAAAAGATATCAAAATTAATAAAATGGACATAACTCTAGTGACCTCTTGGCTTGAGTTCTTATACCCCACCCTGTGCACTCCAATCCTAGTGGGCTTTTATCTCCACTATCATCTTCTTTCCTGAAAGCTGACAGTTTTCACAGTTACAAAAATTGGGTCAGGAAACCTAAACTTCCTGAAATGACCAAATTCCATTTGAACTTGGTAGTTGAGCATAGCCTCCAACTGTCCCAACTTGACACAGAAAGTCCTGTGTTAAACCACTTTCTTAGCTGCTTTAGATTCATAACAGAGGGAAAGGATAGAAAGTGGTGGCATCTCACCCTTCCTAATACATCCAGGCAAAATTAAACTGCTGCTGCTTTTCCTAGCTTCCCCATTAATAACTTTTGCCACCTCAGCCACATTCGGATGTTGCTTGGACACATACACCCTGATGTTCATCTATGAAATGTTTGAATATGGCCAAGCAGGGCCAGGCCTGGTTAGCAGTTGGATGGGAAACTACCAAAAAAGTACAAAGAGGAGGACAGTGGCATACGAAACCCATGTGAAGTTCATGAAGTCTCCATAGCTTGGCTTTGTATGTGTGCATATGCAACCTGAAGATGCATATGCACACATACCAAGAGTAATATTCTGAAAGCTCTCTGCTTCCGGCACCAATATAAAAAAAGGAATTCCCCAAAGATCCTGCAACTATGGGAGAGATGATTCACCGATACCCTTCCGAATACAATGAGCAAGATCCAGTCTTCGTCAGCATTGTCGGTGCCACTGTTCAACAAAGTAACATCCCTCTCTGGATAAAGCCGGAAAATGTTATCCTTCGGCGATAGGAATCCTTTGGGGAAGCCCTATTCACATTCTTTCTAAAGCTCGCTTAATTGTTCCAGTTGCTGGAAAATTTTAAACAGGTTCCCCCTCCTCCCCAGTTGCTTTGCCAAGTTGCACTAAGCCCCCTTTGTCAAGCAAATGTGCCAACCAAAGGCACAGCAAGATAAGAGCAGCTGAGGGAATTGCTTGAACTCATTTGCCTGGAGATGGTTCCACTTGCAAGGCTCATGCGCTTGCTGGCGTTCCATGCGACTGCTGCGAGCCGGGTTTCTTGGCACAAGGCTCCATGGGTTCAACAAGCCCCTCTTTCACCCATCTCTCAGCAGCCTCTTGCAAGTACAAAACAGGACTCCATGAATCAGGAACGCCCCGACAAAACATCTTAAGAGCTTTCCTGCTCTCCAGATTGCTGCTTTTTGGCAGGAAAAGACCGGCTGGTACTGTAACTATTGCCACCTCTATTCCAGTTTAAGGAGAAGAAGCTATAATTAATATTAATTATTCATTTAAAAAGTATTGCATTTTTCATTCCTGTTATTTAATTTATATCTCGCCTTTCTCTTTGCATGGTATTCAAGGCAGCTTATAGCTATTCAAAATCAGGGTACAATAGGACCAACACTTTCATGGGGTTTAGGAGTACAAGGCCCTTGCAAAAGTGGGGAAAAGTGAATTTTCCAAACTGGACGAATATGACTCTAGGGCAGGCATGTGCAAACTTAGGCCCTACAGATGTTTTGGGCTTCAACTCCCACAATTCCTAACATCTCAGGCCCTTTTCAGTAGCTGGGGAAGGGGAAGGAAGGGGCCCGGGGCTGTTAGAAATGGTGGGAGTGGAAGTCCAAAACATCTGGAGGGCCCAAGTTGGCCCATGCCTGAGATAGGCTCTGGTGCCTCAAAAGTCTATTGAAGGCAGTGGGAGAGGACAACATTAAAGTCCCCTTTGAAAAATGGAGAGCATAGAATAAGCATAGAAACACATATATTTCAGTGTTCCTCTCAAATGCCTTTGCCCCCTCCCAAAATTATCTACATGTCTCAAAGTGGGCACTGGTATCATTCATTTTGATCTGAGAAACATTCACAGAATTGAACGGCTGGCTCCTGTAAGACTCCTGTAAACTGTGCAAAGCTGTTCAAGATGTGCAAAACGTATTCGGTTGCTCTCTTCTTCTTTTTTTGACAAGTCTTCAAAATCCTATGCCAGTATTTTCTGTTGGTCATGGGGGTTCTGTGTGGGAAGTTTGGCCCAATTCTATTGTTGGTGGGGTTCAGAATGCTCTTTGATTGTAAATGATCTATAAATCCCAGCCACTACAACTCCCAAATGTCAATACTATTTTCCCCAAGCTCCACTAGTGTTCACATTTGGGCATTTTGAGTATCTGTGCCAAGTTTGTCCAGATCCATCATTGTTTGAGTCCACAGTGCTCTCTGCATGTAGGTGAACTACAACTTCAAAACTCAAGGTCAGTGCCCACCAAACGCTTCCAGGATTTTCTGTTGGTCATGTGAGTTCTGTGTGCCAGGTTTGATTCAATTCCAGCATTGGTGTTCAGAATGCTCTTTGATTGTAGGTTAACTATAAATCCCAGCAATGACAACTCCCAAGGAAGGGGGCTGAGGCGGTTAGGAATTGTGGGAGTTGAAATCCAAAACACCTGGAGGGCCCAAGTTTGCACATGCCTGAGATAGGCTCTGGTGTCTTAAAAGTCGATTGAAGGCAGTGGGAGAAGACAACATTAAAGTCCACTTTGAAAAATGGAGAGCATAGAATGAGACTTGGCACATATATTTCAATGTTCATCTCAAATGCTTTTGCCCCCTCCCAAAATGATCTACATGTCTCAAAATGGGCACTGATATCATTCATTTTGATCTGAGAAACATTCACAGAATTGAACGGCTGGCTCCTGTAAAACTCCTGCAAACCGTGCAAAGCTGTTCAAGATCTGCAAAATGTATTCAGTTGCTCTCTTCTTCTTTTTTTGACAAGTCTTCAAAATCCTATGCCAGTATTTTCTGTTTGTCATGGGGGTTCTGTGTGGGAAGTTTGGCCCACTTCTACTGTTGGTGGGGTTCAGAATGCTCTTTGATTGTAGATGAACTATAATTCCCAGCCACTAAAACTCCCAAATGTCAACTCTATTTTCCGCAAACTCCACCAGTGTTCACATTTGGGCATTTTGAGTATCTGTGCTAAGTTTGTCCAGATCCATCATTGTTTGAGTCCACAGTGCTCTCTGCATGTAGGTGAACTACAACTTCAAAACTCAAGGTCAGTGCCCACCAAACACTTGCAGGATTTTCTGTTGGTCATGTGAGTTCTGTGTGCCAGGTTTGATTCAATTCCAACATTGGTGGGGTTCAGAATGCTCTTTGATTGTAGGTTAACTATAAATCCCAACAATTACAACTCCCAAATGTCAACTCTATTTTCCCCAAACTCCACCAGTGTTCACATTTGGGCATTTTGAGTATCTGTGCCAAGTTTGTCCAGATCCATCATTGTTTGAGTCCACAGTGCTCTCTGCATGTAGATGAACTACAACTCCAAAACTCAAGGTCAGTGCCCACCAAATGCTTCCAGGATTTTCTGTTGGTCATGGGAGTTCTGTGTGCCAGGTTTGATTCAATTCCAACGTTGGTGGAGTTCAGAATGCTCTTTGATTGTAGGTTAACTATAAATCCCAGCCACTACAACTCCCAAATGTCAACTCTATTTTCCCCCAAACTCCACCAGTGTTCACATTTGGGCATTTTGAGTATCTGTGCCAAGTTTGTCCAGATCCATCATTGTCTGAGTCCACAGTGCTCTCTGCATGTAGGTGAACTACAACTCTAAAACTCAAGGTCAGTGCCCACCAAACGCTTCCAGGATTTTCTGTTGGTCATGGGAGTTCTGTGTGCCAGGTTTGATTCAATTCCAACATTGGTGGAGTTCAGAATGCTCTTTGATTATAGGTTAACTATAAATCCCAGCAATTAGAACTCTGAAGGAAGGGGGCTGAGGCGGTTAGGAATTGTGGGAGTTGAAATCCAAAACACCTGGAGGGCCCAAGTTTGCACATGCCTGTTCTAGGGTCAACGTCTGATGGACACTGACCATAAAGTGGCACTGGTGGACCTAGAGACTCCTGGAGAGAACATGTTAATCAAATCCACAAATAATTAAACTTTGAATTAGGTAGAGTCGACTATACGACAAAAAAGGAAACACCTGTTCTTACAAAAGTTAAAACACAATTAAAGCGGAGTCCTGTTTTGAAAGCCCAACTTATAAACAGAAGTGAAACCACATTTGAAATGTAATAAAATATAAAACACTTTAAAGCTCCATCTGTTGGAACATATTAAAAACCAAATGCCTCCCTAATTTTTTTTTTAAAAAGGCCATTACCTGCTGGTGGAAAGAGAGCAAAGAGGGGATAAATGAACAAATAATGTTTTTTTATTGATATCATTATATATAAACTTATATAGAATATAAATTTGTATAAAGATATGCGTTTTAAATGACATTTATACTATTATACTATTTATTCTATTATAAATGCTACAACTTTCTATTTATTTATATATTTTATTTTATTTTGCACAGGATGGAATCTAAGTATGCTTTCTATTTGAGTGAAAACAAAATACAATAAATGTTTCTTTGTTTGTTTGCTTGTGGCGGAGGCTTAATATACTGTAGCATCATGATCTACAGAGACACTCACTGGAACACCCCAGCAAGCGAGAGTCCAAATGTGGCAGGCTCAAACCCAGAATTTCTATCAATGGCTGATACCAAATGAGAGATTCCCCCCTGGGCACACAGAAAACTGGGCAACTTGGAAGGCGCTGAACAGACTGCGCTCTGGCACCACGAAATGCAGAGCCAACCTTAAGAAATGGGGCCACAAAGTGGAATCCATGACATGCGAGTGTGAAGAAGAGCAAACCACTGACCACCTGCTGCAATGCAACCTGAGCCCTGCCACATGCACAATGGAGGACCTCCTTGCAGCAACACCAGAAGCACTCCAAGTGGCCAGATACTGGTCAAAGGACATTTAATCAACTACCAAACTCACAAATTCTGTATTTTGTCTGTTTGTTTGTTTTTGTTAAAAATGTAATACAAATGTCTGGTTGCTGATGACACGATAAATAAAATCATGATTTGAATGCTTGATATATGAGACCAGGGTTTGATTCCCTGCTTGGCTAAGTCATATACTTTCATCTTCAAAGGAATGCAAAGGTAAACCCATTCTGAAAGAATCTTGCTAAGAAAACACTGATAGGTTTGCCTAAAGGTCACTATAATGAGGGCCCCATTTACACTGCCTTACACTGCAAACTTTTCCAGCATTTTTGACTGGTCAAAGGATTTCTGAGTGCCAAGTTTAGTTCAATTCCATCATTGGTGGAGTTCATAATGCTTTGATTGTAGGTGAACTATAAATCCCAGAAACTACAACTCCCAAATGTCAAGGTCTACTTTCCCCAAATTCCACCAGTGTTCACATTTGAGCATATTGAGTATCGGTGCCAAGTTTGGTCCAGATCTATCATTGTTTGAGTCCATAGTGCTCTCTGGATGGAGGTGGATTACAACTCATAAACGCAAGGTAAATGTCCACCAAACCCTTCCAGTATTTTCTGTTGGTCATGGGAGTTCTGTGTGCCAAGTTTGGTTCAATTCTATCCTTGGTGGAGTTATTTAATTATTATTATTTTTATTATTATTATTATTATTATTATTATTAAACTTTATTTGTACCCCGCTAGCATCTCCTGAAGGACTTGATGCGGCTTACAAAGGCCAAGGCCTCAAACACACAATATAACAATACAAAACCTAACAAATTAAAACAATTAAAGCATAATAAACAACAGGCAATAAACAATACACCAAAAAACAATAAAATAAAACTGGGCCGGGCCAGAGTAATGGATACAGGATTAAAAGTGCTGATGTGACAGGTGGTATATAAGGCATTATAGGGCAAGTGCAGTGTGCGGTGTGCAGCAATCTTAGTTCTAGTAAAGTGCTTATGGGACTTGGTATTGGAGATTTCCTATCCTGGGAAGGCACATGGGAACAGCCAGGTCTTCAGGTTCTTTCTGAAGACTGCCAATGTAGGGGCCTGTCTACGTGGGTTCGTAGATGGAGATGCGGTCAGTTCAGAATGCTCTTTGTTTGTAGATTAACTATAAATCCAGCAACTACAACTCCCAAATAGCATTAATCCCCTCCCCAACCCCACCAGTATTCAAATTTGGGTCTATCGGGTATTTGTGCCAAATGTGGTCCAGTGAATGAAAATACATCCTGCATATCAGATATTTGCATTACGGTTCATACCAGTACCAAAATACAGTTATGAAGTAGCAACGAAAATAATGTTATGGTTGGGGGTCACCACAACAGGAGGAACTGTCTTAAGGGGTCACAGCATGAGGAAGGTTGAGAAACACTGCAATAATCCTTGGAAGGCAATAGAAAAGAAGATCCCACTGCAGTTGGACAGACTCAGGTAAGTATGCCACAGCTATGAGTTTGTAAGATCTGAGTGTGAACATCAATATGTTGGATGCTTAGATGTCTCTTATTCATAGGGTCGCCACATGTTGAAGTCTGCTTGGAGGCTAATAGGAAATGACTTCTCAGTCTCACCTGCAAACCAATCCACTACACTGCTTTTTGGACTCTCAGGTCCATGTTTGTAGTGTTGTAGAAGGTTGAACCCCAGTGAATATCTTCTAATCTTTTCTCTCTCTTTCTTCTTCCTTTTAAAACATCATCAGCTCTTGGTAAATGCTTACCGAGGTAGACAGATTGGGACATCTTTGATGATGGGCTGACTTGTTTAATATTCAGGTTTCAAAGCACCGCGTGTTTCTCTGTATTTCGACAAGGCGCTGGGGTGGCCTATTTGCAGTGAGCATTTTGAAGCGCAATGGGGAGTTGCATATTGTTTTCCAAAAAGATGCTAAAAATAAAGCACCCGCTCTGTTTTAATCACTCCACTGGGATGCAGTGATTGTCTTTTGTTGTTGTTGTCGTCGTTCTGGTTGTTGTGTGTTTTTCGTTGGGCTTTGTTCTTTCTTTCACTCGCACTGCCTTCCTTTCGTGACATGTGCCTTGTGCCAGGATGCTATGGCGGGGGTGGGGGCTTGTGCGCAGGGGTCTAAAGAGAAATTCTCTCTCATCTTACTCGCCAGAGTTGTTTATTATTAAGACAAGGTTTCGCAAGCATTTTACAAGAGGGATGCATCAATGGAGTTTCACCTTCATTTCGGATTCAGCTGTCAATTCCAAGCCTTAATCGGGATGTGAAATCCCCTTAGCCTACTCTGAAGTATGCTTATCTCCCCCCTGCAAACACAGACTGCCGGGAGAGTCATCCGAGCTCAGCCGGGAGACTATGGGTTGGTTCAGACACACGGACATGCTTGCTTATCGCTCAGCGACTGCCGCATCAAACCGTGCGGAGTGTGGACAAGCCATCGTGGAGTGCAGAGAGAACATTCATATCATTCTGAGAACAATGCTTTGCAAGGGAGTTAAATCACACACAGAGAGATGCATCGAGGATTACCAAGACTTGGGCTGATCAAGTGATGTACATGCATGTCAGTTGTGGGTTTGCATGACAAAGCAGCCCAGCCAAATGCAAAAGAGCAAAAGGAAGCTCTCCTTCATCGAAGCTTTCAAATCATCCTTGAATTTGAACATAAGGTGTTTAGCAAAGTGTACCAGAGGAATGCGTCGTACCTAACACAGTGTTCTTTTTCCGCCCTTGAGCATCACAATGTCTTGCAATGCACCTCATGTGTTTTGTTTACAAACTAAGTAGACAGAGAGTAGGGAAAAGCTTGAGCATGCGAAAAGGTGACTGAGAACAGCTAGGTTTTGACTCATTAGTAATGTTGGTTTCCTTCCACCTGGGCTGGTGCAAAGGAAAGAAATTAATCTCCTAACACATCTCCTTTTCAATTAAAAATCATAACAAATTTGGTGCATCCAGGTCACAGCTTTCAATGCAGGAAGCTATTACAAACAGGCTAGATTTGCAATTCATTCTGCTTAATGAACATGAATTACTGTAAAACCTGTACTTTATCAGTCACTTGAAGTATCCGTGGGAAGAGAAACAAAATGCCAAGGTTTTCATTTCAACTTTCTGTTTGTTCCCTCAACCATCCTCTCCTGTAAGACAGGCAAGAAAATGAGAGAAAGTGAAGCATCCTTGGAGTTAAATATGGGACTTCCAACCACATAAAAACCCAATGCATGTGCCATTTGGAAATTTGTATCATCCCTTGTATGGATTTCAGGGCTAGGAGACCAAGGAACTATCAGAAGGCTTGCTTTGGAGGACACATGTCCTGAATTATCTTTCATCAACCATTAACTCCAGGAGCCCCTGGTGGTGCAGTGGGTTAAACCACTGAGCTGCTGAAATTTCTGACTGAAAGGTTGGTGGTTCGAATCTGGGAAGCAGGGTGAGCTCTCACTGTTAGCCCCAGCTTCTGCCAATCTAAAAGTTTGAGAACATGCAAATGTGAGTAGATCAATAGGTACCACTGCAGTGGAAGGATAACAACACTCCATGTAGTCATGCATTAGAAACGGAGATGGGCACCACCCCCAGAGTCAGACACAACTAGACTTAAAGTCAAGGGAAACCTTTTTTTATCATTAACCCCACAGAGAATGGAAAAGGAGATAGAACCATAGAATCATAGAGTTGAAAGAGACCTCATGGGCCATCCAGTCCAACCCCCTGCCAAGAAGCAAGAAAATTGCATTCAAAGCATCCCCAACAGATGGCCATCCAGCCTCTGTTTAAAAGCCTCCAAAGAAGGAGTCTCCACCACACCCTGGGGCAGAGAGTTCCACTGCTGAATGGCTCTCACAGTCAGGAAGTTCTTTCTAAAGTTCAGATGGAATCTCCTTTCTTGTAGTTTGAAGATGAACAGTTCCCCTCCAGTAGAGAATCAGAATGTGCAAGACCACCATTGCATTAACATTATTTTTCCTCCTTAGGAAAAAAAAAAAGAGTACAACATCTGTGCTCATGCAATGACTGGTGTGCATTTGACCAGATCCCTACATACAAAATTCATCCATATATGTGATCATATAAATCATGCACTGAAATCCCATTCAAGCTGTGAAATGAGATACAAATGCAATCAGGAATAACAAGTAATCCTACACTGAGGTTATGGAACATCAACATCTGCATGCAGAATGGTGGCCTGCAACTCTTCACTTGAATAGCACTGTTGCACAATTGAACCACATTCTTGGATTGTATGTAACTGTTTGTGCCTACAATGTACCACTTGACTCACTGGGACTGCACATGCAGAAAGCACATTTGTCAGTATACAATTAGTTGTACAATATTATTCTGGAGAGGGTGAAGCAGCATGGCCACTGTTTAAGCACATTAGTATAGTATTGTACTACTAAAGTGTGATGTAAGATCTGGGTTCAAGAGTACATTTACACTATGTGGTTATAAAAGGTGGATATGATTAACTGGTTTCATTGTATGTTATCATTGTATCATGGCACCCCCGGTGGTGCAGTGGGTTAAACCCCTGTGCTGGCAGGACTGAAGACCGACAGGTCGCAGGTTCGAATCTGGGGAGAGGCGGATGAGCTCCCTCTATCATCTCCAGCTCCTCATGCGGGGACATGAGAGAAGCCTCCCACAAGGATGATAAAAACATCAAATCATCCGGGCGTCCCCTGGGCAACGTCCTTACAGACGACCAATTCTCTCACACCAGAAGCAACTTGCAGTTTCTCAAGTCGCTCCTGACACGACAAAAAAAACAATCATTGTATCATGTTGGAAGATGTGGAAATTCCTAGAGAGAATATTTCTTTAGACATTTTAGTCCCTCCAGTATGATTCTATGGTCAAGGTCCTGGAAGTTAGCCATAGAGCTGAGCTAGAGGACTTAGACATTATCTGTTCTCTCCATTGAAAAAAGTAATGTTTTTTTTATTCATGGTTGCACATTTTCATGAGAGTCTGATTTATTTATTTATTTCGCGCATTTCTACCCCGCCCTTCTCAACCCCTGAGGGGGGACTCAGGGCGGCTTACAAAAGGCACAATTTGATACCAGCAATACAATAGTAAGATAATATATATATCAGCAACAATTAAAAACAATTAAAACAATCCAGTTATACAGCACAACTAATAAAAAGCCAATCTAATGATCAACGTTTGCCAAGCTCAAAATCCGTAAGTTCATTCCGCATTGTCATAATCCTATCCAATTCTAGTCTCCATTGACACCACGAACCCCAGCAAACATGAATGGCCTATTGTACTTTGGTGTTAAGCTTTGAAATATCTTATAGAGACCTGTAGTACTATCATTCAGGAGAGTGAACTAGACCTCTCAAATAGAGAATCTGAAGTATCTGATTAAACTGTAAATCCAAAGGTAATGTATGGCAGTGACTGTATCCACACTGCAGATTTATAGAAGTTTGACAATACATGCTTCAATGCTATGGCTCATTGCTATGGAATTCTGGGATTTGAAGTTTTGTGAAATAATTTCCATTCTTTGTCAGAGAGCTCTGATGCCACAACAACCTACGAATCCCAATAGCCCACAGGCAGAAAAAACGAAATGCAAACATACAGAATGGGGGACAATGCCTGGCTTGAGAGCAGTATGTGTGAAAAAGATCTTGGAGTCCTTGTGGACAACAAGTTAAACATGAGCCAACAATGTGATGTGGCGGCACAAAAAGCCAATGGGATTTTGGCCTGCATCAATAGGAGCATAGTGTCAAGTTCCAGGGAAGTAATGCTACCCCTCTATTCTGCTTTGGTTAGACCACGCCTGGAACATTGTGTCCAATTCTGGGCACCACAATTCAAGAGAGATATTGACAAGCTGGAATGTGTCCAGAGGAGGGCGACTAAAATGATCAAGGGTCTGGAGAACAAGCCCTATGAGGAGCGGCTTAAGGAGCTGGGCATGTTTAGCCTGAAGAAGAGAAGGCTGAGAGGAGATATGATAGCCAGATATAAATATGTGAGAGGAAGCCACAGGGAGGAGGGAGCAAGCTTGTTTTCTGCTTCCTTGAAGACTAGGACGTGGAACAATGGCTTCAAAGTACAAGAGAGGAGATTCCATCTGAACATGAGGAAGAACTTCCTGACTGTGAGAGCCGTTCATCAGTGGAACTCTCTGCCCCGGAGTGTGGTGGAGCCTCCTTCTTTGGAAGCTTTTAAACAGAGGCTGGATGGCCATCTGTCAGGGGTGATTTGAATGCAATATTCCTGCTTCTTGGCAGGGGGTTAGACAGGATGGCC
Organism: Anolis sagrei; assembly: GCF_037176765.1. Classification (NCBI taxonomy): domain Eukaryota; kingdom Metazoa; phylum Chordata; class Lepidosauria; order Squamata; family Anolidae; genus Anolis; species Anolis sagrei. Next base: position 235,077,142 of record NC_090024.1, read on the forward strand.
CATGAGATCTCTTCCAATTATTTGATTCTTTGATTCTATGATTCTATGAATAGTAGAGTAGTGTCAAATTGCTATTATTTTGATGTGTGAGTAAGAGGAGATTCAGAGAAGTTGGTGGTATCAAAGTGCTCTAACTCTGTGCCATAAACACACTGCGGTATAAACACACTATGAAAGAAAGGGAGTTTGCTGTGGATCTTAAAAAGAGACAATGGTACTGATCAGGTAGAAAATTGAAGGCTGGTCAGCTGAATGGGAAAGCAGCCTCGGAGATGGAAGAGCTAAGGGAAATAGAGTCCCAAAGGCAAGGGAGGTGAATGCAGAGGAATAGAGAAGTCAGCTGCAGGCTGACAGATAAGGACTTCAATCAATCAGTAGTTTATTGTCTTGACCGTAGGTCATCACAGAATAGATAGGGACTTGGATGAAGGATGGGCAGAGAGGACAGAGTGCTTTGGGGAAGCACAATGGATGGACCGACAACGCAGCACTGAGTTAAGTAAAGGCAGATTATCCTGAAGGACTGGAGCATGGCCTTTGTGGTACTTCCATGGTTTTGGTTGTGTTACAAACACCTGTAAGACAACATGGGCACTTCCTTTGGTGAAAGATGCAAACGATGGAGGCAGCTAAATATTCAGAAATGCAGGCTGGCCCGAACATGGAGGATAAGCCTGTCAACAGCTCCCAGTCATGATGGCAATATATTACATCAGAGTGAGCATGCTTGGTTAGGAACATGAGTGGGAAGATGCCCTTTATCCCATGCTTGTGGGCTTCCAAGAGGCATCTTGCTAGCAACTGTGGGAACAGGATGTTGAACTAGCTAAGCCTTGGGTCTGCTCCAGCAGCATAGCTCTTTTTATTATCTGACAGTATGGTGCCCATTATCTGGTGCCATGTTACTCCATTCTGATCCACATCTTCTATGCTTCCACTTTACATACACAGAAAGACAGATAGACAGAATGTACATTAGTTGCACCCAATCAGGCAAGATCAAATTATTTTACCATTTTTCTCCTTGATTTAAAATAATCATTGAAAACTGTACAGCTTTTGAAAATTAGTTGCAATTCAGGACTTAATTCTGTGCTAAAAAAAAAAATGCATGCAGAGATCTTTTTTTTGCATATGTCCAAAATGCCCAGAAAGCATTTTCTTCTTATTTTTTATCTTTATTTTTTATTGAACCGTTTGTTAGCTTGTGTACAGGTGGTAATTGTATACTCGATGTTTATGGTATTTATGTACTTAACACAAGCAGTCTGGCAAACAACAAGGACAGGGAACAAACATCAACAAACAAAGAAAAGGATTAACAGTAAACATGGAGTTAGGAGGATGGAGCATTTCATGGCCGAAGAGACCTTATTTTGCACCGAGTCAGTGTTCCCTTATAGGAGATGTTTAGTCTTTTCTTTCAAATAATATTTTCTGTGCAGGAATGTTGTTTTCTGTGCAGAAATATTTTTTCCCCTGCTTGGCAAAAGTCTTTCTAAATAGTTGCTTCCTGGGAATCAAAACGAACAAAAGCTCAAATACTCAGCTGCTTTTCTAAAAATCTCCCATTGACTACTGTCAGTCTGATTTCTATATTGGAAGGTAGGTTCTTTTGGCTTAGCAGAAATGAGACTCACTTCCTGTACTAGGCAACATTACTTTTTTTTTACTACAATTCCCAGAATCTCATGGTCAGTAAAGCCAGCTGGGGGATTATGGGAGTTGTGGTCCAAAAAAAGGTAACTTTCCAATCTGTTACTGTGATCCTGATAGTCGAGAGATGAACACAGCCTTTTGCTACTTGGTCTTATAGGATGTGTAGTGGTGCAAATCTTGGACTAAGGCTATAGGAAACTTGGGCCCCTTCCACAGCTACATAAAATCCACATTGAACTGGATTATATGGTAGTGTAGACTCAGATAACACAGTTCAAAGCAAATACTGTGGATTATCTACCCTGATATTCTGGGTTATATGGCTGTGTGGAAGGGCCTTTAGAGGAAGACAATGTTTTTAAAGTAATTGTTGTGAAAAGCAGATATTGTGGATTATCTACCCTGATATTCTGGGTTATATGGCTGCATGGAAGGGCCTTTAGAGGAAGACAATGTTTTTTAAGTAATTGTTGTGAATAAAACATTATTTTTTTTTGTCAGGAGCAACTTGAGAAACTGCAAGTTGCTTCTGGTGTGAGAGAATTAGCCATCTTCAAGGACGTTGCCCAGGGGATGCCCAGATATTTGATATTTTACCATCCTTGTGGGAGGCTTCTGTCATGTCCCTGCATGGGGAGGTGGAGCTGACAGAGGGAACTCAACCCACTTTCCCTGGCTTCAAACTGCTGACCTGTTGGTCAGCAAACTTGCCAGCACAAGGGTTTAACCCACTGCGTCACTGGGGGTCAAAACACTATGATAGGGTTACAATAAATCAAGAGTCAACTTAAGACACGTTGCAACAACAAGGGCTAGAGGTTTTCTGCATAACATTTCCTTTCAATGAGAAAGTCATTATGTCAACATTCAAACCATTCTGAATAACCCAAATCATGAATACAGGGTGACTTTGGCCTTGCCCTGTTAACCAGTAGAGCATAACCCTCATCATTTCATAACTGCGAACTTTGACATAGGTGGCCAGGCAATATCAGAGTGCGCACAATATGACAAAAGTTCTTAATAGGGAAGAACATGCAAAGCTAGGTAACGTTACAGCAGTTTGCTTTTGCCCAAGCCTATATAGGAAGAGCAAGATGTTGCCCCCTTTGTTCTCTTACTGCCTGCTGCAAATGACTTTTGCATTTGAACTCAATTTGCTGCCTTTGAAATAAGCTGAAGTCAAAGGGAGAAAGTAGGAAGAGCAGCTAAAATGTGGGAAGACAGGATTAATAAGAATTGGTCCTGCTAAATCAGGAATATTGTGACGTGCAGTGGATTCCACAGCAATGGGGTGGAAAATCCACTCTTGAATCTTAATCTGAATGAATCAATTCATCAAAGGAGCACTGTGCCTTTAAAACTCAGGCTGAAGCAGTGAGCAGGTTAAGTGCCATGGAAGTCACCATCCACCGCACTGCCATCCCTTCTACTGTGACCAGCTAGTCAGGCAGCCACCTGGTACCTTCCATTCCATCCCAAATTTACAGGTATCCCTTTGAGCTGCAAGGTGGTGGCCTGCCAGGAACAGCAGGCTCCAAAATACAGCCTTAAAAAAAGATGGTAATAATTTCTCCAGCAAGCTGTAGCACAGAAAGTGCCAAGAAATCCTCTTTGCCATGAGAAACACATTCCCTAGAATTTTGCACTGAATGGAAACAGATCAGATTTGTTTTAATGCACACCATTTTGAAGAAAGCGACTAAAATGGGAGGTGAAGATGAAGTGGGTGTTAGCTATCCTTGCATGTCATTGACAACAATCCATGCACTAAGCCACAGCTTTGTTCTGAATTTTGTTTTCAGATGCATGGGAGTTATCCCCCAAATGCATTTTTCCTGGACTGTGTGGTTGGAAAATGTCTGCTCTAGATGAGCCCTTAGAGGATCAAGGCTCCTTCAAGGGTACTCTTCCCCCAACATGCTCTTATTCTCTGGCCTGGGAGATGCGGTGCTCCATCACGGCTCCTCCCCCAGTTGCCAACCCGATCCCAAGGCCTCCTTTGCTTTGCAGCAGCAATAGATTAGCAAAAAAGCTTATGACCTGCCATCTGCCGTGGCTGCAAAGTCCCCTGATCTCTGAGCAGCATTGCTGAGGATTGTGGAAGGATTTCTGCAGCAGGGGAGAGAGATGGAGAACTACCTTTTCACCTGACATTCCTTTCTTGCTTTGTCTGGTTCATGATTGAGATAAATTTTCCTTGGCATCCAGGCTTTGTCTTGGAGTCTTTGCAGTCCAGTTCTTGGATCAATCCAAACTAGCAAAATAATACCGTATTCTGCCCCAGATCCAACACAATACTTGCCGTATATACTCATGTACAAGTCAGCATGATGAATTTGTCAAGAGCAGGTTTGAGGTCCAAATTAATGGATTTTTATATGACTCATGGATAAGTCATTCCATGGAGAGAGACAAATATCTGCCTTTCATGTTCCATTTATTTTACTGTTTTTGTACTCATGCCCTTCCTAGGGAAATAAGACAGCCCCCATCCTTCCCCTCCTTTCGTAAGAGCTTGAAGACCTGGTGGTTTCAACAAGCCTTTGAGAACGACTAGTTCTAGCTCAGCCCTAGATATTGTTGAATATGACCTTATTCTTCCTACCAATTACCCAGGTCACTCCCTCTAACAGGCCCCGGAAATGACATAGACAATACCTGTTATTGTTGTTGCCTGCTATAGGTCTGCACTTAATTTCCTGGGTTCCCTAGAAATTTTGAGCTTGCACTAGCCTTGGCCTGGCCTTTTAAACTGCCTTGAATAGGCAGGATTACTTTTAATATATATGTGTTACTGTGATGATTTTATGTTTATATTGTTTTGTTAATTTTATGTTTACATTGTTTACTCTGTATGTATTAATGATGTTACTTGGAAATGGCTCTGACTCCCCCTGAGGAGATAGAGCGGTATATAAATAAAGTGTTGTCGTTGTTGTTGTTGTTGTTGTTGTTGTTTGTGGCCATGGGAACTGACCAAACCTCTATTTCCCCATAAACTATCCCTTTATACCAATTTAATGCCATCATTTTTCTTCCTCTGAACAATTTTTTTGTGTTCTTTACCCACTGGTAAAGAAGAGGGCCAGGCTTTTCACTCCAAGCTAAACCGCTGTGCTGCAGAAAAATCCTGCCAATTGAAATGTCAGCAGTTTGAGTCCAGGTCAGGGTGAGCACCCACCGTTACCCCCAGCTCACCTGCCCACCTAGCAGGTCCAAAGCAGAAATGCAAGTAGATAAAATAAGTATCGCTTTTAGCGGGGAGGTAATAAAGGCACTCTTAAGGACATCGATTGGAGGAAAGCTCCTTGGCATGGAAAATGGAGAGACAGCACAGCACACACGGCACGTGCACATACACACACCATGGCTGGAGTCAAGCACAGCCTACAAGATGCCAGATATAAGATGGGGGGGGGGGGGGGGGACTGCCTTTACCTCTGTTTGTGTTGTCTGTCCTTATTAATTGTATAATTGGCATTGCATATTTGCCGTATATGTGCTCTGTAAGGTGTTCTGAATCCCCTTTGTGGTGAGAAGGGGGGATATCAATACTGTAAAAATAAAAAATAGTGATAAAACCAAAGGGCTTGTGATGTGTTTTGCACCACTTGATTAGCCCAATAAAGATCTCATCACAATATGTGCCTAGATTTTGTTGTATTGCTAACATGGCTATGCCTGCCAATTTATTTTTAAAATTTCACTGTGAAAACTGGAGCACATGTGGTCAAGAAATATCAGGGTTATCACCAGAGGTGGCCCTAGGTAATTTTCAACGGTAAGCAAACAGTATTTTGGCACCCCAACCAATCACTGATATATATTTTCTGTTCGTCATGGAGGTTCTGTGTGCCATATTTGGTTCAATTCCATCATTGGTGGAGTTCAGAATGCTCTTTGATTGTAGGTGAACTATACATCCCAGTAACTACAACTCACATATGTCAAGGTCTATTTTCCCCCAAGAGCCCCTCAAGAGCGCCCCTGGGCAAAATCAACTATACTGCAAAGGCTTACTTTGCGTAATGGTTGAGCCGCCCCTGGTTATCACAATGATAAAGGTTATAAAGAAGTAAAACACACAAGCTAGAAGAGGCTGCAGCAGTTTGCTTTTGCCTGAGACTACTGGGAAGTGCAAATTCTACTGGCTTCTTTTCTCTTCTCTCTGCTGACTATTTTAACACGTTGGACTCAATTTGGAGCAACTGAAGTAAGGTGAGGACAAATAGTGGAAAGTGATGTGTGAGAAATAAACCAGGACATTTTAACAGAGCTGGGGAAAAATGGAAAGGTGGAGGGTGACTCCCTCAAAAACTGGTGGAAGATATGAAATGTGTTGCAATCCAGAGCAGGGAACGAGGCCCTAAGATAACTATCCACCACACTTGGCTGTGAAAAACAATCCTTTTTTATTGAAGAAAAATGGTTACAAAATAAAGGAAAAATGCAAGTCAAAAGCCACAACAAAATCAGCAAACATGAATTTAAATGGACAAAGCAAAACCAAAAGCTTCACTGGGAAAATACTGGAACCTGTTAGCAATCCACTAACCGTACTTGATATCCTAGAAATCTTCCCAAACTATGGCCAGGGAACCGGGAGAACTGCCAAGGTCCTCATCAATTCTGAAACGATGCCTGAACTGAGGCAATCAGCCTGGCGTATTGCAATTAAAACTCAAGAATCGGTTCCGTGAACCGCCCTTCTGTTTTGAAGCCAATGTTTTTAATTCTTGAATTCGGGAGGATCGACGCAAACTGTGTGTTTTACTTCTGTCTTCCCAAATTTGGCCCCTTCTGTTGTCATTACAGTTAACAGGTGCAGAAGGGAAGGAAAGTTCAAGGTCTCCCTCTGAAACATTCTCAGGAACACTGGTACTTTCATTTTCCAAATCTACAGAAGTTCCTTCCTCACTAATTTCAGGAACATTGGCATTTTCCAAACCTACAGCAGTTTCTTGCTCACTAATTTCAGGAGCATTGGCATCAAAAGGTACATTTCCACTAGCATCAGTAAATATACTTTCATTAGCATCAGGAGGAACAAACAGAGAATTAGGTTCAAGTTTAAACTCAGGCTGAACCCCAACAAAATGTGTAGATGGTTTTGTTATTCCTCCAAGAGGAATTATAAGCCTCATATAAGTTCACCCAGTCCCCTTGTGAATCTTTGGGGACACAAAATAGATATTTCTCTTCTATCCAAAAATGCAAATCTAGTGAATTATTTCCATTTTCATTTAGCATTATAGAAGAGGTTTAGCATTACTTTCAGAGCTTGGAAACGTTAACTTTTTGCACTACAATTTCCATTCAAGGAACTGTAATAAAAAAAGGTTACTCTCGGAGGTTTCAGAATATATGGTTTTTGTGTATATATTTCCAAAACGTTTTGCATCTGTAGGGATATATAATTGGGATTTCAAATTTTTCCAGTCTCATTTTTCATTTTCCACATTCGCTTGGATTTATTGAAGTCCGTGAAAATGGCCCTCTATTTATAGGTGCAAAACATCTCAAAGGCTTTTGTGAACCATAGGCAAAAACTAGAGAGAGAAAAACCCAATAAAAAAGCAATCAGGAAAGAATAAATGAACTTCACGGAAAGTGTAATAAAATGATTAAACAAATAGGGGAAATATAGTTTTGTGACAGGAAACAGAAGAGACAGGGACACATGTATGCCCTCTAATGTTTTGGAGATGGAAAGTAGGACACATTTGTGGTCAAGATGGCAAAAATGAGGAAGAACATAGGAGGCTGGATGACCACCTGTCAGGGGTGATTTGAATGCAAAATTCCTGCTTCTCGGCAGGGGGTTGGACTGGATGGCCCATGAGGTCTCTTCCAACTCTTTGATTCTATGATTCTATGAATAATCCAGTTATTGTGGGCCATTTAACCATATCCCTCACAACCTCTGAGGATGCCTGCCATAGATGCAAGCGAAATGTCAGGAGAGAATGCTTCTGAAACATGGCCATACAGCCTGGAAAACTCACAGCAACCCAGAGATTCCGGCCATGAAAGACTTCGACAACACATTGACCATATTTTGCTCATCCTTATTCCTCCCATCTTCTTCCATAGAGGCAAATCCTAATATTTCAGTCTCCACTGATGGACAGATTAGGGAAGAAAGATGTGACATCTAAAATGGGCAGGTTCTTTCTAATGGGCAGTAATCCAGCCAATACCTCAATGGCCTGCCTGGCTCCTATATTCACTTCTACTCCATTCTACCAGCATAGGCATCCATATTGTACTCAGTGTCAGTCTGGAGAGACACTGAAAGTAAACCTGCAATCATGATCCTGTCTTACTGCAATACCCTGCGTTTTCCCAAAGTGATGGATGCTGTCACACTCTGTGCCCCAAGTTAAGAACCACCGCTGGGAATAACTGTTGCTGATAAACTGGCCTCTTCTTTAGCCATTTCAGCTGCAAAATTTCTTGTTTCAACTTTAAATGAAAATGACTTTCCAATTGCATATGCATCGTGCTTCCCTTCTCTCTCATACATAACCATCAAAATCTGCCAGGGCTAGGCGCTGCTTGGAGCCTAGATCGACTCCCACTAGGGAAGACAATACTCAACTCTTGAAGACCAGTGAAAATTCTCTTTTTGTATTTATCCTTCATATTTAGAATGACAGTCCTCAATGAAAATGTGAATGAATATACCTGCACCTAAAAAAACAAGCCTGGAGAACAAGCCCTATGAGGAGCGTCTTAAATTGCTGGGCATGTTTAGTCTGAAGAAGAGAAGGCTGAGAGGAGACATGATGGCCATGTATAAATATGTGAGGGGGAGTCATAGGGAGGAGGGAGCAAGCTTGTTTTCTGCTTCCCTGGAGACTAGGACATGGAACAATGGCTTCAAACTACAGGAAAGGAGATTCCACCTGAACATGAGGAAGAACTTCCTGACTGTCAGAACTGTTCAGCAGTGGAACTCTCTGCCACAGAGTGTGGTGGAGGCTCCTTCTTTGGAGGCTTTTAAACAGAGGTTGTATGGCCATCTGTCAGGGATGCTTTGAACATGATTGTCCTGCTTCTTGGCAGGGGGTTGGACTGGATGGCCTACAAGGTCTCTTCCAACTCTATGATTCTACCACAATCAAGAGACTACTACTAGGAGAGACTACTAGGAGGGAATGCTAATCTGGAACATGGCCTTACAGCCCAAAAAACCTACAAGAGCCCAGTGATTCCAGCCATGAAAGCCTTTGACAATACAAGAGACTACTGTTCCTTCAACTGTCTTCCAAGTCTAAAAAAATAAAATCCTTATATTTTAAAAACAAACTAAGAAAGATGTGTTTTTATTGCACATATTTTTGTGTATGATAGGAGATAACATTCACTTCTTTGGGGGACTGTCTGCAAATTTCATACACTTCTCACGAAGTAAAAAAACCATATCTATGTCTGGATTTCCAACAGGAAGGATGGCTCTTTAAAGTTCTACATCATAATTTGGATTCTGGATGGACATCCAACATACTAGCTTCCAATTGGTCTTAGCTGCTGTTAGCCATTTTCTGACATGTGACATGGTTGGGTTCAAACTACATCTCTAGTCTTTGCATCCTGGTCAAGTCATAATGAGTTCACAGACAGACAAGGATAAGAGTTCTGGAGAACAACACTTACTAGGAGAGGTTGAAGGAGCTTTGTATTGTACTGGGGGTGTCATGTTGTACTTTTGAATTACCTCAAGGACTGGCACAAATAAGAGGTTGCAGGCTGTTCACTGCTGCCTCAGAGTATAGAATTAGGTCTACTAATTTAAAGTTAAAGGAGGTTAGATTACAAATGACCATTAGAAGTAATTTCTCAAGAGTGAGAACATTTGGCTATAGTCCCAATTGCTTAGAGAGGTGGTGAGGTCTCCTTTTCTGGATGTTTTCCAAAAGAAGTCTGACAGCTACCTACTCGGGATGCCATAGATCAGTGGTTCTCAACCTTCCTAATGCTGTGACCCCTTAATACGGTTACTCATGTTGAGGTGACCGCCAACCATAAAATTATTTCCATTGCGACTTCATAACTGTAATTTTGCTACTGTTATGTTGTGTTTTGAGGCCTTGGCCTTTGTAAGCCACATCGAGTCCTTTGGGAGATGCTAGTGGGGTACAAATAAAGTTAATAATAATAATAATCATCATCATCATCATTCTGAGTCGCCTGTGGGTTCAGAGGGGTGGTATATAAATATAGTAAATAAATAAATAAATCGTAATATAAATATTTGATATGCAGGATGTATTCACTTGACCAAATTTGGCATAAATACCCAATGTGCCCAAATTTGAATACTGGTGAGGTTGGGGAGGGGAGATTGATTTTATCATTTGGATGGAATTGAACCAAACTTGGCCCACAGAATTCCCATGACCAACAGCAAATACTGGAAGCATTTGGTGGGCATTGACCTTGTTTTTGGAGTTATAGTTCACTTACATCTAGAGAGTACTGTGGACTCAAACAATGATGGATCTGGACTCAATATGCCAAAATGTGAACACTGGTGGAGTTTGGGGAAGATAGACTTTGACATTTGGGAGTTGTAGTTTCTGAGATTTATAGTTCAGCTGTGATCAAAGAGTATTTTGAACTCCAGCAATGATAGAATTGGGCCAAACTTCCCATGTCTTGAAGGGACTCACTAGCCTCACACACTCCCCCTAACCCACACATGTGCACCATGTTGCTATGTACTGAGCATGCCTGCTCTCGCCTCCCGGCTTGGAGTCTCAGAAACATCCCTCCCCTTAGCTGAGAGGCTGGCCAATCACAGCAGAGGAGGACTTTTGGTGGGAGGATTTCCAGTCTGTTTCCAAAAAGGAAGAGAAGGGCAGGTGGAGAGAAATTCAGCCTTCTCTACCAAAGGGGTTCCTAAGACCATCAGAAATATGTGTTTTCTGATGGTCTTTGGGCACTCCTCTGAACCCCCTTTCGTGACCACCCCCACAGGGGTCCCAATTCTACATTGAGAAATGCTGCCATAGATAGAGATCATGCATTGAATAGGGGGTTGGACTTAATGGCCCATAGTACCCCATCCAACTTTATCCATCTATGATTCTTTCTCCCTACCCCCTCATTACCTTAAGCAGCTTCACTAACATCAAGCTGGAATCCTGTTGGTGCTTTATATCCATACAATGTTCCTTATGCCCTTGCTTAATGCCTGTACTCTGTTTGCAGTGCTGGAAGCAGAATTCCAAAAGTATATTCATATCACAAGCTTCTGCCCAATAGAATATAATATTTGTCATGACAGTGCTTTCAGTGTGTGTTTTGCATTTTCCGTTGTGTAATGGAACAATGAACAAGCAGATTAGCAGAAATACAACCGTTTGCGCAATGCAGATGTGTAGAGTAACTCAACCACAACTACATGAGTGTAGATTTAAACTCCACAAACATGATGCTCAACTTCTATTATTGAAAAGGGAAGAGGGAGAATCCTCCCTTCTCCAAAAACCCAGTCTTGGTATGTGCAATTAAGCCATTCATATAACCAGTAATAAAGGTGACCTGAATGCTAAGGCACTGACCATTGGGCAGATTGTTCAACTGTCCACAAAACCAGACCGGGACACCTTGGAAGCAGTGGTTTTGTGCCACTCCAAGGTTCCGGCATGTTCTTTAATCGCACCTGCTGAAGCGTCTCTGGCCTTGCCAAGGAAAGGCTGGCAACAAGACCTTGCATCTGGCTTTCTGGCAGTGAGAATATTGCCTTTGGCACGGAGCCAATACAGTCCATCTCTTTCTGAAAATAGCATGCCATTAATATTACATTTTTATATACATATAAAAGAAAAAATGAGGAATGTTCTTCCAACGTTTCCAGCATGTTCTGCAAACTATGACAGAAATCCAAAGACAGATTACCTCTGATTCTACCTACATTATAGATAATGGTCCTGAAATGCACAATGAACACAATAAGCAGACAAACAAGTGGATGGAAGTGCAAAGTAGGAGAGGAGAAAGGAACTTAACTTAGAATAATGGAAGGATAGAGTTGAAAGGAGCCTGACAGACTATTGAAGAACTCCAATTTGAGCAGGGGAAGTCAATTGTAGAAGATGAGGAGACCACATTGGCTCACCAGGAGACCCCTCATCATATTTGCTCTAACCCCCAAAAATAAATTTCCACCTCATTTTGACCTTCTGCAACATGAGGCTCCATGAGTGGTAGAGATAAGTTTTGACTATTTTTGACACCCCCTTCCCCCCAAAATGGCTGCATGTCATAACTCGCACTCTGTCTTTCTCCAAAACACAAACACTACTTGAAGACTAACTGAAAATCTCCACGTTCTTGCTCAGGAGGGAAGATAAGGAAGTGAGTATACATAACTGTTCACGAAAAAGATAAATGCAAATATTTATTCTCCTACTATAAAGGCTGAAGCATTCACGACTCAAGGAAAAGGATAGCAGAATAAAAACCTGCAAACCATGGATGCATCTCTCCATCTGGGAAGAGGCACCATCCAAACTGTCATGAATTAAGCCAATTTCCTTTTATTGCTTTCAGTGAATTATAGGAACAAGATTTCTCTGAAACAAACATCAGCGGATCTTGATGCAGACACAAAAGACCTTTTTTAAAAGGATATATATATATAGAGAGAGAGAGAGCATTGCCCAAGCCAACCAAGAATTGGTTGGAGTGCCCTTCATCAGCCAAGCAAGCACCAAAGTCTGTCACTCCAGGCTATCACAATGAGTGTAAAAGCAAAGACAGCACACAAAAGTAAATCAGCCAGTGATTACATGACGGGAGGGGAAAATGATGACCTTGTTATGAAAACCATTGAAGATAAAAATAGATTCTGTCAGGAAATGCAGTTACACTGTATAGCCTCTGAAAGAGGAGGAGAAGAAAAATACCAATGGACTGAAAATATGTCAGCATTAAGTACAATAAAACTAAGCCTTTGGATTTTTTTTTAACTTACAAAACCTAACAGCTGCTGTCAAACCGGAAGCTCCAAAAAAGGCCAAAAAAAGACACACATAGAACTAGAAATGGGAAAGTTTACCCAGTTCTACATTACTAACCTCATCAGACTTACCAAATTCAAGGATGCTTTCAACCTATTTTGGGGATGGAGATCCACACCAACCATCACACAGTCGTGTGACTTCCGGTGGGGGACCCAACTCCAACCTGAGTGAAAGCATCCTTGGATGTTTCCCTCACAACACTGGAGGCCTACCATGTTGTGCTGGCTCCACTAGATTCTCCCCAGAAGGGTGATACTTCCCCCGTGTGATGGGAAAAGCGTCACCGAGAAGGAGCTGCATGCGGAGCTATGGATTCACCCTGCTGCCCCTCTCTTTCCTCCTCAAAGCCAGGCAACATTTGATGCTTTGCCTAGCCTTTGTGATAAGGTCAAGAAGCCCAACTCCCTTTTGCCATGCAGGAACACACAATCCAAGTACTCCTGATAGATGACCATCTGACCTCTGTTTAAAAACCTCCAAGGAATGAGCCTCCATCACTTCCTGAGGTAGCATATTTCACTGTCAAATAGCTCTTGCTGTAAAGAAGTTCTTCCTAACATTCAGGTGGAATCCCTTTTCCTACATTTTTAATCCATTGTGCTGTGGAGCATCAGAAACAGCCAGTCCCATGCCTCCCAACAGGATCTTGTCCTGCCTTCCAGAGCAGCAGAAAATAAATCTGTTTCATCTCATGCCATTCTGATATTAAAAGACCACTATTCAGTTCCTCTTTTGTTCCTCTCCAGGCTAGTCATACTCATATATGAGGGGTATTTTTTAAGTAAGGCCCGTTTGTTGTAGACAATAGTAGTTCATGCGCATACCGCAATAAGCACATGTGTCGTATACCAGCATGCCTCGGGAACAACTGTGCTCAGTTTCCGCTCTGTAGCTAACCTGTACGGTTCTGTTCTGTGCTTTAAAAATGTTTAAGACTATCAACTCACCCGCCGCATGTGATGTTCACTCAGTGATATGGTTTTTGTCAGCAAGGAACCTGCCTGCTGCAGAAATTCATCGACAGATTTGTGAAGTGTGCGGTGATACTGTTATGAGTTAAAGCAAAGTGCGTAAGTGGGTACGACAATTCAAAGATGGCCATGACAACGTCCATGATGAGGACCGCTCCGGTTGCCCTTCTTTGATTACAGTGAACTCTTGGTTATCGGAGCAGGCGGCAAGTTTTTATGAAGAGGGTATTTTAAAATTAGTTCAGAGGTATGATAAGTGTTTGAACAAACTTGGCAACTATGTCAAAAAATAGAGTGAAGTATGTACTTTCTGAAAATAAATTTAATTTTTTGAAATAAACTTTCCTTGTGTACTTATGTTCAAACGGACCTTACTTAAAAAATACACCTCGTATTTTGACTGTTCCTTGTAGGACTGAGTTTCCAGTCCTCTCTTCAGTCTGATTGTACACTCATTAACTGTCATTAACTGTCATGCCTCCATCATATGGCATCCTGGTCTTCGTAATTCATCCTGGTCTTCGTAATTCTAGTGCACTTTTTCTCTGAGAACACTCATTCAGAGAAGTGCAATAGACAATTCTAAATTCCTTTCCAAACTCCAGGTCCCAGGAATACTTAATGATTATGGCTCTGCAGCATGGACATATCATGGAGGAGACAGAACAGAATGTGACTTCCCATATCCACTTAGTGGTTAATTGAAAGCAGTGGGGCAGAAAAATATCTGGCTAGATCTCTGTAGCCAGAAGCTGAATGGTGATGATATCCATCAGCGATACTTGAGGAGGTCATTTTGGAGTTACTGGGAACGTACCCCATTCTCCAATGGCTACTAAATAACCATGGAGGAGAAGTGGCATTACAAGGGGGCACACAGGGAGAAGGGCAGACTGCATCATGTGACACCATCAGAGTTGCTCACCATCTTCCCAGACCCCCCTCCCAAACACTCCCTTCTCCCAATTGAGGTATCTCTGTAGCTGCCAGTGGGTATGGAGTGCTGCTTCCCCTTGGCATCCTCTTCCTGGTCTAGGAAAGGGAGACATTGGTAACCATGGACTCCTCTTCTTCTCCAAAACAGTGGGAAGGGAAGTGGAGCACTGTGGGCAGTGGTGTGTCAGGCCGCTGTGCCTGAATAGGTGAGGGAAGTGGCAAGGTGGGCATGAGGGGTAGAGTGGATAGTAAGCACTTTCGCTCACCTGCTGCTACTACATTTTCAACTTCTGTTGCCCCCTTCCCTGTTCCTTCTCTCCAGGGTTTCATCCTGTACATGGTGGAAGTAAGAGAGAACTTAGCACCCAGCAGTGCCTATGGTGGGGAAGTGGGGTTCAGGGCATCCAAAGAGGTGGAGCTACTGCAAAGGCAATGGCAGTAGCATTCTCCCCCTTCTTCTCTCCAATTCCTCTTCCTCTTCCCTTCTTCAGTGCTGGGGGTATCCACAGGGTCCCTAGTTCAGGCCCTCTGCTGTCTTTGCTCCAGGGACACTGGGAAGCAACTAGCAACCTTATCAGATGGGTTAAATTAGAATCATAGAACCATAGAATCATAGAATCAAAGAGTTGGAAGAGACCTCATGAGCCATCCAGTCCAACCCCCTGCCAAGAAGCAGGAATATTGCATTCAAAGCACCCCTGACAAAAGGCCATCCAGCCTCTGTTTAAAAGCCTCCAAAGAAGGAGCCTCCATCACACTCCGGGGCAGAGAGTTCCACTGCTGAACAGCTCTCTCAGTCAGGAAGTTCTTCCTAATGTTCATATTGCCCGTCATATGCCAGTTCCTCTTTCCCTTTGCCATGGAGCCTGCAAGCTCTCATCCCATGACATATAACTATTTCCAGTGGCAAAAGGAAAGATAAATCAATGTACGCTGCCACAGCGGCAACACAAAAGGCTCCCCATGTTGCATTAGGCTCAATGGGGGAAGCTGGTTGGTGGACACTTACCCTTATTGGATGGAAGAAGCCGGGCAAAGCAGAGCATGGGGCAATGGGTTCCCATGCCCCACAACGGGACCTGACACATTCGCCATGATGCCTGGCAAATCCCATACAAAATGTGGTAAGGTCTCAAGAACGGCAGTGGATCTCTGCTAGTGACTCGGGGCCCTTCCACACAGCCATATAACCCAGAATATCAAGGCAGAAAATCCCACAATATCTGCTTTGAACAGGGTTATCTGAGTCCACACTGCCACATATTCCAGTTCAGAGCAGAAAATCTGTGTGGAAGGGGCCTCAAATTCTTTGGAGTGGCTACCTGCTTGAAAATGACACCTTAGGTTGCCAAAGTAGTCTGACACCAGCCCTAGTGATATTACCTTAAAGTGGAGGGGGAGGCTGTGGGGAAAGGGTAAGCCAAGCAGGAGTGAGGGTTGTTGCATAAGAGAGGTTGTGGATACTTCCCTGTGTAATGACCATAACGAGACATACATATTTGGATTTCTCCCTGTCTGTTTCACGAGTCAAACGGCAACTTTACTGAACCATTTCTTCTCTTTTTCTCCCTGGCAAATTCCCAAAGAGTTGATTCTTGGAATTTATTTCTCTCTCTCTCTTTCTCTGATGATTCCCCCACACCCAACCTTTTTTTTCATGACCAAGTTGTTATTAGGTTGAGAAATGAATGTCCAAGGCTCTCTGCATTTTCAAGTTCGGAGTTTTATTTTAAATCATATTAATCTGGGAGCAGAAACTAATTTTGAAAAATCCGCTCGTGATGCAGAAAAGGAAACGCTTAACTGTCCTGGGCTGTATCCTATACTGCTGGATTTGTCAGAGGGTAATGTAACTAAAACCACATATTAAAAAATAGGATAAGGAAGGATTCAGGAATTTGATTAAAGTGCTGGAATCTAAAGCTATTCATGGAGAATATGCATTAAAATCTCTCCATGTGTAATAATAGTTGACGGTAACCATTATATAATTTTGACTGTGTGATATAATGCTCTCTAGAAATGATTGCAAATATATCCCCCTGGAAGGCAGGAGGTTGGCTTATATTGAGTCACACCAGTGGGCTACTTAGCTCAATACTATCTTCAACAAGGGTATGAAGGGGAAGTATGTCCCACTCATATAGAAGTGTGCCCATGGGCTTCACATCGTCCCCGCCATCATTTTCAAATGTGGGCCATTGGTTTCATAAAGCCACACCATCATTTTGAGGTTCCCTAGCATTTTTTAAATACTTTTCTAACTTTGGAGTTTCAGATTTATGATGGTTAAAGACCAAAATGTGATCCCAAAACCTACCTTTCATGCTAGTCAGAGCCCTCCCTCCCTCTCTAGGGTACATTGAATGGCTCTATCCTAGGCATGGGCCAACTTGGGGGCCCCAGGTGTTTTGGACTCCAACTCCCACAATTCCTAACAGCCTCAGGTCCTTTCCTTTTCCTTCTCAGCCACTTAAGCTTAAACAATTGCAACAATGGGGGGACAATGAGCAGGGTCTCCCCAGATGATCTTAGGGCCCTAGGTTGATCGTAGCAGAGATATGTTCGAACAAGTAAACTGGGCCAGAACCATTCAGGGCTTTACTGTTAGGTTATACAGTGTTTCCAAAATGTTAGTATTCGATCTGAGGTGACACCAAGATATTTAGGACAGGGAATAGTGTTCGAGCTCTTGGCCTTCCCAGGTAACTTTCAATTTCCTGTTGGCTTCACAGTTACATAGGTGGAAAGCACATAGTTGTATCTTGGCAGGGTTAGGCTTCAGGTGGTTATCTTTGTAATAGCTGGAAAGATCTTTCAGGGTATTCGTTTTTGACTGTTTCAATTTTTGGGCACAGACCCAAAATTAATAAGAATATCAGCCCTGACATTGTTTTACTCAACTGGCGAGTGTGTGTGTATATATATATATATATATATATGTACCCCGCTAGCATCTCCCGAAGGACTCGATGCGGCTTACATAGGCCAAGGCCTCAAAACACAACACAACACCTAAAGCAAATTAAAAACAGTTAAGCAGTATAAACAGCAAGCAATAAACAATACATCAAGACACTATAAAAACTGTGCCGGGCCAGAGTAATGGGTACAAGATTAAAAGTGCTGATGTGGCAGGAGGTATGTAGGATTATAAGGTAAGTGCAGTGTGCGGTGTGCAGCAATCTTAGTTCTACTAAAGTGCTTCTGGGACTTGGTATTGGAGATTCCTAATCTGGGAAGGCATATCGGAACAGCAAGGTCTTCAAGTTCTTTCTGAAGACTGCCAATGTAGGAGCCTGTCTAAGATCTTTTGGGAGGGTGTTCCAGAGTCGGGGGGCCACCACAGAAAAGGCCCCGTCTTGAGTTCCCACCAAGCGTGCTTGCGACGCAGACGGAATCACGAGCAGGGCCTCTCCGGATGAGCGAAGTGAATGTGTGGGTTCATAGACGGAGATGCGGTCACACAGGTAGGATGGTCCCAAACCGTTTAGGGCTTTGAAGGTAAGCACCTGCACCTTAAATTGGACTCGGAAGATAAACAGCAGCCAGTGGAGCTTCTTGAACAGGAGGGTTGACCTCTCTCTGTAAGGAGCCCCAGTTAACATCCTGGCTGCTGCCCGTTGGACCAGTTGAAATTTCTGAGCCGTTTTCAAGGACAGGCCCACGTAGAGTATGCCTGCTCTTTTTACACAAGTCTGCCCACGTGAAGCAGGTGAACATAACACTGAATGAAACATGCAGAATAATCACAGGGTGTCTCAAACCTACACCTGTTGATAGACTCTATAAGTTAGTTGGCATTGCCCACCCTGATGTGCTATGGGAAGTTGTTACCAATTGTGAGAAAAATAAGCATCCACTGCATGGCTATCAGCCTCCTCCCAATAGACTCAAATCCTGGAAAAGCTTAATCAGAACCACCACTCCTCTTAATGTTCCTCCAGAAACAGCATGAGCATCCCTCACCAGGAAATCCCAACTGGATGCCCCCCCCCCCAAGGTCTTTCTCCAGGGGCAACCCAAGAATGGGCAACTTGGAATCCCTGAACAGACTCAGAAGTGGACTGGGCAGATCAAAAGACGACCTGGCAAAATGGCACAACCTAGAAGAATCCTCCACCTTGTGTGATTGTGGAGTAGAACAAACAATTCTGAATCTGTATGCTTGCCCACAATGATCTGCCTCATGCACAGAGGAAGAATTGTTTAAAGCTACAGACAATGTGGTTGCTGTTGCCCATTTTTGGTCTAACATTATTTATCCACTTGTGTTCCCTCCTTTTTATCACTTTTATATGTTTTAATTATGCAATGCTTTTGACATGAAATAAATAAGCCTAAAATTACACTGACTTTTTAGCTGCCGCATGACACTGTTGACTCATGTTCAGCTTGTGATCTACTAAGGTTCCTAGATCCTTTTGACATGGACTGATTTCAAGTCAGGTCTCACCCATCCTATGTCTGTGCATTGCATTTCTCTGCCTGAACGTAGTACTATAAATTTCTCCCTGTTGAAATTCATTCTGTTAATTCTGGCGCAGCTCGCCAACCTGTTATGGTCATTTTGGATTTCCCTTAACACCTGCTTCTGCTGTTTGTAGCAAAGCTGGAAGAAAGAAAATGGCCACAGTTTCTCCTGTCTCTTTCTCTGTGTTCTTAGAAAACAGGCAGCATGCTGAGCAGAAGAAAGGACCTTCAAGCAGCAGCCTTTAAACAAGAGAGAGCTCTTTCTTCCTAGGGAGATGAGGCCTCGCAACACAGCTAGCTCAATATTTTTATTAGTGCTGCTAGCAGATTATTCTTATTTGTTAGGCAGATGACTGGTTAAAGAATGGGAAAATTTTTGTTAAAGACAGAAATGGAAACTTGCACATATTTGTAGTGTGCCCCCACCCCACAACTGTGGAAAAACTACAAATAAAAAATATATTGGGTTGTTGTAGGTTTTTCTGGGCTATATGGCCATGTTCTGGAGGCAATTTTTCTCCTGACATTTCACCTGCATCTGAAACTTCAGGAGAAAAATTGCCTCCAGAACATGGTCATATAGCCCGGAAAAACCTACAACAACCCAGTGATCCCGGCCATGAAAGCCTTCGACAATACAAAAAAAAATATTGTTTTTAACCTACGAGATCACCTATCATCTCCCCTCTCTGTCATTTTTTTCTCCAAGCTAAATATACCCAGTGCCCTAAGCCATTCTTCTTAGCTACTGAACCAATTTTGGTCACTCTTCTCTGGACAAATTCATACAAGAATCAGCATGAACCAATTAGTAAAGGCAGAGTAGAAATGTTTTGACCTGCCTATGGAAGGTGAGCCAAGATGGGGCCATCCTGTCTCTCTAGGGAAGATGTCCCAAAGTCTGAAAGCAGCCATCAAGAAGGTCCTCTTCTCTGTTCCTACCAAACAAGCCTGAAAAGTTGGTGGGACAGAGAGAAGGGCTTCTCCAGGGTTCATAAATAGAGATACAGTCTTCAGATATAGTGTTTAGTGTCTATATCCAGGGAAATCATGCTACCTCTCTATTCTGCCTTAGTCAGACCACACCTGAAATCATACTGTGTTTAATTCTGGGCACCACAATTTAAGGGAAATGTTGACAAGCTGGAATGTGTCCAGAGGACGGTGACAAAAACCATCAAGGGTCTGGAGAACAAGACCTATAAGAAGCAGCTTAAAGTCCTGGAGACACGGAACAATGACTTCAAACTACAGGAAAGGAGATTCCACTTGAACATCCTGACTGTGAGAGTTGTTCAGGAGTGGAACTCTTTGCCCCGGAGTGTGATGGAGACTCTTTATTTGGAGGCTTTTAAGGAGAGGTTGGATGGCCATCTGTCGGAGATGCTTTGAATGTGATTTTCCTGCTTCTTGGAAAAATGGGATTGCCTGGGTGGCCCACAAGGTCTCTTCCAACTCCGTGATTCTATTGTTCTATTAAATAACATGTGCCCAAGTCATATATGGTATTATAGGGTCATTTGCATGGGGGATATGAGGATCTCAGGTCTTTATGCTAGAATAGGCAAAGGTTATATCATCATATCTGGATTTCCTGACATAAGAAGCTATCTAATACTGAACTAATATTACAGAAAACATTCAGCACCTTGGATACGGCCTTTACTAAAACTCACGGCTGGTTCACCGCTTTGCCAACATGGAAGTCCCCAGCCAGGGCTGGAACATCAGCTATTGGACGAGGACCCGCATGGCATTGTTTCAGTCTCTGCTGATGCTAATATGGCAATTGCAGCTGTTCTGCCCATGATTAAATGAGCTCTTATTGAGCATTTACTCTGTTGAACTGGCCTTGCCTCCCCCTTATTAATCATTCATTAGGTCTCTTCCCATTCAAGTCCCTCTATTCTGCCACATCATTCATATAAAAAGAAAGATGATCGTGGAGGTTATTTGAGGCCGAGGGTTCAGCTTATTTGTTTGTTCCTTGTCAGAGGAGAAAAAAGTTGGGGTAGGGGAGGATAGTTTAGTGACAGGAGTCTGATATCCAGTGATGGAAGAAATTACTCCAAATGTTATTGAAGAATGGGGTTGAAAAGGTAAAATAAATATATGGGTTGCTAAAACTGTTGTAAACACAGAAGCTTAAGCAGATTTTTATGGTATTTGTTACTCTTTTGGTGACCAACTGGAAGGCAACTGCACCCGCAGTTTAATTCTGGTTCTCAAAAGTAGGCTCCAGGTATTTATACATTTCCCTGCAAACACACAGTACATTGGGATCAAGGGGCTGCTATAGGCCTCTCAGATTTGCATTATCTGAAATACTTTCTGAGATTTGCTGTTTGGGAAGAGAAGAGAAGACCCAACCAATCAAGCTTAACCCTGAGTTAAATGTGACACAATGAAGGATGTTGTTGTGTGCCTTCTTGCATGGTAAGTATTGGACTAGATAGCCCTTGTAGCTGTTTCCAGTTGTGTCAATCTGTTGAGCTGTTCAAGTGAGACATTTTGACACCAATGTTCTAATTGAATTTTGGGAATCTGAAGGTCTTGGCATCAACATAAAAGTGGTACATTGCCCCCTTTTTATAACACTAGAAATGATCATTTTGACTTTATGATAAAGTCAATACCATCAGACAAAGAAGGTGTTATATTTATGGAACCCTTGTGCCTACAGTTGGAGCTTTGCATATAAATCCCAAGTAAAGATACAAAGAAGCATACATCTTCTCAGCCTCTCAGTCAGTCACCCTACTCAGAGACTGTTTTATTGTTTTAATGCTTGTTGACGTATTGTTTTAATTGTGATTTATGTTTAATTGTGGTTTTACTATTGTGATTTTTTTGTATTAGCATCGTATCGATGCCCAACATAAAGGCACTGGAACTTGCCATTATTTATTGAGTGAGAAAGGTGGTATATAAATACTGTAAATAAATAATAATAACTAATAACAGAAGATCAGAATCTATCCTGCATTTGCAGTCTGAGCTGCTCTGTGTCTGTTTTCAATATAGCAAAGACTCCCCTGTGCACACATGCACATAGGACACTGCATGCGAATAGGATCAGGAGGACATATGTAACTCTTTGGCTTGCGTTTGGGATCCAGCCACATCACAGATATGTCCCCTGGCCAGGGCAGTGGCAGCTGGTTGACTGGATACATTATGGTGCAATGAATCCACGGTTGTTTCATGGCTCATCTGCCTACAGCTGCTCCAGGATGCATGGGAGATCTCCTGGAGCTGACCCTCCATGAAAAACTGGGGCCAGGACCTTGATGGCTCCCATGTGGCCTGGAACAGCTGAAGAATGAGAATCTGTAAAATTGAAAACTGATATGCCACCCTAATTGGAAATGAACCAAAAATACCACCCTTCAGGGGATCCACTATGATGTAGTGCTTTGAAAGTTAGTCCAAGACTCCATGAGTTGTTTTTCACTCAGCCAGAAAAGCCAGCTCATGATTGAGCTTGGGCATGTCACACTTTCTCAGGGAAGGCAATGGCAAACTTCCTCAGAAGCATTCTTGCCCAGAAAACCCCAGAATCAAAAGATCTGGAGGCACATGGCAATGCAACAGCCCCTTTCAGGATTCAAAGTACAGAGGCAAGCAGTGGAAGGAAACACAGTTTGTTGGAAAAGCTGGGCAGAGAGACAGTATCCTAAAATGCCAATCTGACTACAACCCCCATGTTTTGGAACCTCCATAACCATTAGAACCACATAATTTGTCTCACAAAGGGAAAATTGACTCTCTACAAATTTGCTAGAATTTGCTATATGCTTCCTGCAGAAGTTGCCATAGAGTTGACTTGTAGAACGCAGCAAATTCCTACAAAAGATATGCCTCCTGGGATCTGTAAGGTCCTCCAATGCAATAATATGCTGGGACTGGATATTGGGTAATTTAATGGCATTTGGTAATACCTGAAGTATGGTTTAGCCAGGAATGTATTCTCATAGAATTGTGCATTTGCATTCGTTTCTTGGTTAAATATATTCCTGAAAGGTATTAATGTTCTATATCAGTGGTTTCTAACCTATGGTCCATGGACCACCAGTGGTCTGCAAGAAAGAAAATTTGGTCCGTGGCTTTACCATTACTACATCATTGTCTCGAAACCATGCGACACTGAGAGCGACTGGTCTTGCAAAACTCTCTTATAGTAGTATAGAAGCAATGAGGATGTTTGGGAGGAGAGAGACTGACTACCCACGAAAAACTACTACTACCACATCAACTCTAGATTAATAAATATGGTTTTCTGTGGGTGAGCAAATGGCGACTACTGGGTGCCATATGTTCTGTATCAGAAACTAGAGCTGATGTGGTCTATCCAATGCAGTGTTCTGAATCAGCACCCCAAATAACCAAACTGAATCTAAAGTTGTCCAAAAGCAGATTTGCAACCCCTTTGGTACTCATGTTGGAGAGTGGTCCCTGGTCAAATTGGTACTTGATCAAAGTGGTCCCTGGTCAAGTGATCCTTGGTCAAGTGGTCCCTGGTCAAAAAAAAGGCAGGGAATCACTAATCTATACCATAGTTAAGCCAAAAATATGGAATGTACTGGACCATTTTATCTGAAGGGTGAGAAAGGAATGGGATGCCATGATTTTGCATTAATGGGTGGGATGATTTCCTCACATTCTAGAGCTTGGTGGGTATTTTCACTAGCCTACCTGGCAGGCTTGCTTGAGTGCAATGGCTTCTGACTCAAGGCACCTGCATGATTTCAGCCCTTTAGATTTCACACTGATAGATTTACAGGTCACATTTGTTTCCCTTCACACCACACAGCAACCAGCCCTCAATGTACCCAACGCCTTTTCAAAAGCCAGCGTGTCACTTGGTGAGATACTTCAATGATTGTGACATAATAACCTCCTTTCTACAGACACCCCCAAACTTGTGCCACCACCCCATCTTTCATTTTTCAGAAGCACAAGCAAGAAACGTCTCTGAAACTGACAACCTCTATATCAACGCTCTCGAGAAAATTATAATGAGAACGTAATTACTAGGGTGAATCAGACAACAAGAAAGAAACTCTCAACTTCACCACTCTTTCCATACTGTATGTTACAGACCCACTTCCTTGGGTCTATTTTTAGATCAATACATGCCACAACTGTAGGTAGCTATTCAATTCTCTCTAATAAGCAGTTTTAAAGGCCTTAAAAGCTACACACATAAAAGGCTGGGGAGGTAGAAAATCCCAATCTAGAGACATTATAGAACTGGGTAGGTTGCACCATTCTCAAGAAAGGCTTATAACTTTTATCACAAATATGGGGTATGCCCTAAGAATCCACCGCTTGGATACATAAACTAGAAAGCTAGTTTACCTGCATTTTTATTAATCTGTGTTATATTCCTGGTGGCAAGGAGCAAGGCCTTTACAGCTATAGCTCTGAGGAGGTTGGGTGACCTTCATGAAAAGTGATAGAAAGGCAGCTCATTCCAGAAGTTGTGTTTTGCTGGAAGAGATAAAGTGCATGAACAGTATTTGGGAAATGGTTGGAAAATGTCTTTTATTTATTTATTTATTTATTTATTTATTTCCGGTACTCAATAATCAATAAACACATCATATAGAAACTATTCACGTGCTCAGCATTCGTATTTCCGGGTTCCAGATTCTATTCCATTAGACAATTACTAAACAATATCAAGTCATAGAATCATAGAATCATAGAATCAAAGAGTTGGAAGAGACCTCATGGGCCATCCAGTCCAACCCCCTGCCAAGAAGCAGGAATACTGCATTCAAAGCCCCCTGACAGATGGCCATCCAGCCTCTGTTTAAAAGCTTCCAAAGAAGGAGCCTCCACCACACTCCGGGGCAGAGAGTTCCACTCTTTACCTGCCCGAATGACCAAACGCTTGGTCCCACATCCATGTTTTCAGTTTTTTCCTGAAAGAGATGAGTGAGGTCGCTGTTCTGATTTCCCCGGGGAGCGAGTTCCACAGGCAGGGGGCCACCACCGAGAAGGCCCTGCTCCTCGTCCCCGCCAGCCTTGCTTGTGATAATGGCGAGGTCGAGAGCAGCCCCCTCCCCCCAGCCAATCTTAAACTCCAGGATGGAATGTAGAGGGAGATCCATTCAGACAGATACACTGGGCCAGAGCCGTATAGGGTTTTGAATTGTGCTCGGAACTGGATCGGCAGCCAGTGGAGCTGACACAACAGGAGAGTGGTGTGCTCCCTGTATGACGCTCCGGTGAGCAATCTGGCTGCCTCTCGCTGGACTAGTTGAAGTTTTGCATCTACAGTGTAGAATGAATGTAGTTTGATACTTCAGTTGTCATGTCTCAGTGATATGGAATCATAGAAGTTGTTTGTTTATCTCTTGAGGTCTTTAGTCATCTTTATGAGATGAAGGGCCACAGCAATGGTAAAGAAAATTCTTTACATTAAAAATATATCTTAGGTTCATTTCCCAACATCTCCAAATCCAAGGGGAGAAATTCCTCTGTGAGATCCTAGACAATGCCTATAGTCCAGGCATGAGCAAACTTCACCCCTCCAGGTGTTTTGGTAGTACAAAACACTCAGAGGGCCAAAGTTTGCCCATGCCGGCTATAATCAGTATGAATCAGCAGTTCTCAACCTTTGGCCCTCCAGATGTTTTGAACTTCTGGTCTAAGAATCCTTCACCCTTAACTATGCTGGCAGTAGCCTTGGAAAGCTGAAGTCCAAAACATCTGCAAGACCAAGAGTGGAAAACTACTGATGCAGCTGGTACTAAGCTAAACGAACCACCAGCAGCTTCAAATTACACAAAGGGAAGAAGCAAGGAGGAATGGAAGGAGCAGCCTTCCCCAACCTTGCTCTTTCCAAATGAGATATATGAGAACTGCCATCATCCTTAGTCAGCATGCTTATTCTCAGTCAGCATGGTTGTCCAGTACATTTGCAGAAAATGGGCTCATCTGTTTTGTGGATTGCAACATTTTCTTTCTTAATGACTTAGATAAAGGGTTAGAAGGCATGATCATAAAGTTTGCAGATGACACCAAATCGGGAGGGATAGCCAATACTCCAGAAGACAGGAGCAGAATTCAAACGATCTTAAGAGATTAGAGAAATTATTGGCCAAAACTAACAAAATGAAGTCCAACAGAGACAAATGCTAGATACTCCACTTACACAGAAAAATGAAATGCAAAGATACAGAATGGGGGACGCCTGGCTCCACAGCAGCACATGTGAAAAAGATCTTGAAGACCTCGTGGACAACAAGTTAAACATGAACCAACAAGGTCATGCAGTGAGTAAAAAGCCAATGAGATTTTGGCCTGCATAAATAGGAGTATAGTGTCTAGATCCAGGGAAGTCATGCTACCCCTCTATTCTGCCTTAGTCAGACCACACCTGGAATCACACTATGTCCGATTCTGGGCACCACAGTTGAAGGGAGATGTCAACAAGCTGGAATGTGTCCAGAGAAGGTTGCCTAAAATGATCAAGGGTCAGGAGAACAAGCCCTATGGGGAGTGGCTTAAAGAGTTGGGTATGTTTAGCCTGAAGAAGAGAAGACTGAGAGGAGACATGTATAAATATGTGAGAGGAAGCCACAGGGAGGAGGGAGCAGGCTTGTTTTCTGCTTTCCTGGAGACTAGGGCGCGGAACAATGGCATCAAACTACAGGAAAGGAGATTGCACCTGAACATTAGGAAGAACTTCCTAACTGTGAGAGTTGTTCAGCAGTGGAACTCTCTGCCCCAGAATGTGGTGTAAGCGTCTTCTTTCGAGGCTTTTAAACAGAGGCTGGATAGCCTTCTGTCAGGGGTGCTTTGAATGTGATTTTCCTGCTTCTTGGCAAGGGGTTGGACTGGATGGTCCACGAGGTCTCTTCCAGTTCTATGATTCTATGATTCTATGTTTCTGTATAAAATGGAAAGGAAAGAAAGAACCACCTGGTACTTTAATACTCACTGGTTGATTTTAGCATGAAAGCACATGCAAAAATGGGTGAGTTGGTCTTCTCTCTTTCTTTCTTTCCTTTCTTTTCAAACCATTTCGTTGTTCTCTCCTATCCCAGGAAGGCAGAAGACACCTTATAATTCACTAAGGTGAACATAGTCCTGCCAGGTGTTTGATAACCCCATGATCTTTTAAGAAACGGGCAAGAAGCAGAGTCAGGTTTATTGATCCCCTTCGAGGCTGCCCTTCAAGGCTGGTGTGAGCTCTGTTCAGCTTGGTGGGAAACAATCTGAGCTAGACTTTATTACAGGCTTAGAGTTTGGAGTTCTTCCTCCACCTTTTCTTTGTTCGGATTTAAGCCCCTGGTTCTGGTCTCAGCCATGCCAATTGCAAAATCCATTCATCAAGACAATTTTCTTCTCCTTTGTTTTATGATCAATGTTTCAGTGATTTGGTGCAGGCATGAGGCCTATACTAAGATAGTTTGTTTTATGATATGGCCAGTAAGAAAATACCTCCTGATGGCTAGTTTTGAACCAGATAACTGGGTTAGGCTTTGGTCATTTGGTTAATTCTGGAAGAGTATTAAACTGCAGTTTTACAGCAATCTGATACCACCCGAGTTTCCAAGAGTTTCTTACAGAATATTGGGATCTATAGTTTGGTGAGGAATCCAAAATCCTATGCTATACAGATCTACTGCACTTCCTTGGACTACTGCATTAGAGCTTTCTAATAGAAAAAAATCGAAGTCCCTCAACAAACTACAAATTGCAGAATATGAAAGGATGAAGTTGGAATAAAAATATTCAAAATTGAAAGTATTTTTTTCAGGGTGTTAAAAACATAATGAATCCTGAATTGATGGTTGAGAACCTCCGCAATTTGTGTTGTATTCTGAATTATTCATTTTGTGTAGAGAACACAATTTTCTGCGCAAAATAATAATAATAGGAAAATGGTCCAATTTATCCATGGCTTGTTTTGACGATAAGCTTAATTTAAAAATGTATCACTGGGGCATCTACTTTATAGAATTATTTCAGTTTAACTGTTATGGATCAGTCCTATGGAATCCTGGGATTTATACTTTGGTGATGCACCAGCACTCATTGTCAATTCCCATTATTCCATAGTTCTGAATATAGATGCACCATTGGAATTAAACTACTGTGAAATTGCTACAACTATATTGTGCAGATACACCAAGGTTCTCCTGCCTATGCAACTTCTTACAGGTTGTGTTGCTGTGAGTTTTCCGGGCTGTATGGCCATGTTCCAGAAGCATTCTGACCTGACATTTCACCCACATCTATGGCAGGCATCATCAGAGGCTGTGAAGTCTGTTGGAAACTAGGCAAGGAAGGTTTATATATTTGTGGAATAGAGATATAAAGCAAGTGAGGTTTCCACAGATTTATAAACCTTATTTGCCTAGTTTCGAATAGACTTCTCAACCTCTGACGATGCCTGCCAGAGATGTGGGTGAAACGTCAGGAGAGAATGCTTCTGGAAAATGGCCATGCAGCCCAGAAAACTCACAGCAACTCAGTGATTCCAGCTATGAAAGCCTTCGACAACACATCTTTCTCACAATGCCTTGGGCCCTAATTCTAAATTATTTGGATTTTAATGTTCCATTTTGGCAGCCCTGGATGAAACGGTCCAATCAACTGATTTAATGGCTTTTAAATGCACCATTTACACCTTGAAGACTTCCTTCCTAGGGAAATACATACAGGTTTCTAAGAAAAATGCGGAGACTGTTAAAGTAAAATCCAAACTAGGTTGCTGTGAGTTTTTTGAGCTGCTTGGCCATGGCCTGAAAAACTCACAACAAGCCAGTGATTCCATCCATAAAAGCCTTTGATAATGAAATCCAAACCATTGCTAGCTAATGTGCTGCACTTCATTTAAAGATTTGGAGCAATGGGTTCAAATGACAGATAAGGAGATTCCACCTAAACATTAGGAAGAACTTCCTGACCGTAAGAGCTGTTTTCAGCAGTGGAACTCTGTCTCAGAGTGTGGTGGAGGCTTCTTCTTTAGAGGCTTTTCAGCAGAGGCTGGATGGCCATCTGTCCGGGGTACTTTGAATGTGCTTTTCTTGCATGGCAAGGGGGTTGGACAAGATGGTCCATGTGGTCTCTTCCATCTCTATGATTCTAAGACATATTGACCTATATGGCAATATTTTTGTGTGCCTTCCAGTTGTTTCCAATTTATGGTTACCCTACTATGAGGTTTTCCTGGCAAGATTTGTTCAGAAGATGTTTATATTTGCCTTCCTCTGAGGGTATGACATGTCCAAAGTCATCTAGTGGGTTTCCATGGCTGGGCAAAAATGGAAACTTTGATCTTCAGAGTCCTACTATGACACCATGGTAGGCACAATGGCTTAAACCCTTGTGCTGACTGAACTGCTGACCTGAAGACCTGAAGGTTAGTTGTTTGAATCCGTGAGACAGGGTGAGCTCCCATCTGTCAGCTCTAGCTTCCCATGCAGGGACATAAGAGAAGCCTTCCACAGGATGGTAACACATACAGGCATTCCCTGGGCAACGTCCTTGCAGATGGCCAATTCTCTCACACTAGAAGTGACCTGCAGTTTATTCTCAATTTGCTTCTGACATGATTCAAAAAACCATACTCATTTTCTTAATATAAGGATTACCAGTATACCTTCGGTGTTTTGAGTATTTGTCTCATTCCATCATTGCATCCATACAATGGGTTGTTATAGATGTAAGTACTAATGCTAACCCTAATGACTTTTCTGATAAATATTGATGGTATTGCTGCCTTCATGGTCCGACACAGCAGTAGTGTTTTCTCATCCATAAGAAGTGAATGTCTGACCATATAAGATATCTGAGTAATGTTTGATGATTTATCCTTGGGGTTGTACTCAACACCAATGATGTATTTTCTTTAGCTAAGGCCAATGCAATTCTGCAGGAAGGTGGGTTGCGAACCCCTGATATTCCCAGAAGCCATGCAAGGGAGAAGAAGAGAATTATTGTATTCTCATCACCTCCCACTATATGAAGTGACTTCCAAAATAAATAAGAGGTCAGGGAGAAGGGGGGAATTAGGTGTCAAAAAGGTTAACTTCCTCATTGGATTCTGTTTTAATTTTTACACAATCAATTTTTATGCTCCTCCAGCTTTGGGAACGCTTGCCTTTTAAAAGCCAAAACCCAGGCAGCGGAGTCTGACCTGATAGTGCCCTTCTGAGCAATAAAGTCAAAAAACAGTTTATTTAACTTCCCCAACATCACATCCGCACGTACAGCTGGGCCCGCACCTTTGCCACTTATGTCGGCTTCAATCGATCGGCTCTTTCCTAACCTTTCCGAGCTTTTATATCATCAAGATAGGAAAGGGCAGTTAACGTGTAATAACCACCCATGTGCCATTTTTCTGTCAATGTGGAATCATACAATCTTTGGACCAAATCCTTCAAAAATGACAGCTTATTTATGGAGACACTTCCCCCGTTTTATGTCCAATAATGCCTTCCCCTTGCTTGTAGAACCATATAACTCATTTCTATTTATTTTATTTTACAGACAAACCCTCTATACATATCAAACAGATATGGGGAAAGTTACTTTTTCCAACAGCAGCTCCCCAAATTCCCAGTTGGAATTGGTAGTTCCCTGACATTGGGACAATAAATCCACAACAGGTTTTCATCTGAACGTCAATGGAGAGACCAAAGTGCTGAAACTATTTGTGAGTTCGGTTCATAACCATGTTGTTGTTGTGTACCTTCAAGTTTGTTTCCAACTTGTTACAGCGTTCTCTGGTGCTGAGAGTGTGTGACTCACCTAAGGTCACCAAATGGGTTTCCATGGCTGAGTGGGAAATTGACTCCTTTAAAGCTTAGACCAAAAGCCAGAGTGGATTCATATAATCATACAGTTGGAAGAGACCACAAGGGCCATTCAGTTCAATCCCTTGCCATGCAGGAAAAGACAATCAAATCACCCCCAAGAGATGGCCATCCAGCCTCTGCTTTAAAACTGCTAGGAGAAGACTCCACCACACTCCAAGACATCATGTTCCACTGCCAAACAGCTCTTACTATCACGAAGTTCTTCCTAATGTTTAGATGGAATCGTTTTCCCTTCAGTTTGATCCATTGCTCCTTGACCTATGCAGTAGAGCAACAGAAAACAAGCTGCCCCCATTCTCCTAAATGTAATGATGATGATGATCATCATCATCATCATCTTTTATTTATATCCTGCCACCATCTCCCAGAGGAACTCGGGGCTGCTCAGAAAAACACTCAAGGTGTGACATGCAAAATCCAACAAAACTGAGATTGTGGCGCAGCTGGCTGAGTTGCATCTGTCAAGTAGGAAAACAAGGTACCACCTTAAAGTGTGGGGAGGCTAAATTAACTGATTTATCAGGCCATAAAGAAGACTCCAGAAAAGCATTCCAGCGGGGAAGCATGCGGGGAATACGGAAGTGCTTCATCTGCGTCACAGATGGACGATGAAAGCAACAGCTCCCCTGGCAGCCAGAAAAAGTTAAATAACCTCTGTGTATGTCTATACATGTTTGTATGTCAAAAATTGGCATTGAATGTTTGCCATATATGTGTACACTGTAATCTGCCCTGAGTCCCCTGTGGGGTGAGAAGGGAGGAATATAAAAAGCTGTAAATCAATAAATAAATAAAATAAACATATGAGTAGACAATAAACAATCAATACAAGATCATACATTCACAGTAGGACACCCTGGTGAAAACAATAAAATACAGCAATTGCTATAAATATGTGACATCTTTCAAATATTTAAACATGGCTATCATGTCCACTAGCAACCTTACCTTCTCCAAGCTAAATATACCCAGCTCCCTAAGCCACTCTTTATAGGGCCTAGCTTCCGGAACTTTGACTATTTAGTCATTCTTATCTGGGCACATTACAGCTTGTCAGTATTCTTCTTGTCTTGCTTTGACCAGAACTGGTGACAGTATTCCAGGTGAGGTCTGACCAAAGCAGAATAGAGTGGGATTATGCCTTTCCTCTATCTTAGCTTTTTAATCCACTGTACTACAAATCATAGAATCATAAAGTTGGAAGAGACCTCATGGGCCATCCAGTCCAACCCCCTGCCAAGAAGCAGGAATATTGCATTCAAATCACCCCTGACAGATGGCCATCCAGCCTCTGTTTAAAAGCTTCCAAACAAGGAAACTGTTGGCCATAACTGGATAATCTCTCCGCCATTCTACGACATAGCACAACCTACATGGAGCTGTCCTTGGAAAATGTTCAGAAATGTCAGCCAGTTCAAAAATTGTGGCTAAATTGCTGACTCTTATATGATTTATTTATCCACTAGCCATACTAGGTGAGGGTTGTGGAAGTGTTTGCTCAACGATGTAATTCTGGTTCATTCTGCCATCTGAAGGCTAAGTGCAAAAGGGAAATTTCGAAGTCAGTCCCTGTTTTACTATCTGATTAGATTTAAGCCAACTTTTTTTTTCTAACAGAAGATACCTTCAAAGAGAAGACTGCCTTCTGTAAGATAGAACATGTGGCAATGAAAAGCACAGGTTGGGTATCATGTGGTCCTCCAGATGTTCTTGCACTACAAGTCCCAAAAGCTCCAACGAATATATTCAATGATGCAGAATGCTAGGAAGTGCTATCCAACTTTTTGGAGGATACATGATTCCATCCCTTACCCTATTGTTTAAGCTTGTGTCCTAAATGTACATTATTGATGCTTTTCTGTCTAACTGTCCTGAGATTAAAAAGTTGAACATATGTCTCTGTTTTGTGCCATTTCCTTTGCACATTTTTCCTTCCAAAGTGCAAGCAGGGAAACAGTGATGATACACCAAAATAAACCTATTAATGCAGAGGGAACATGTTTCTTTACCATTGTCCATCCCTTCCATGTGGCAAAAAAGAGAAACTGACATTTGGCGATGGAGTGCTTATTCAGTGCAAATAATTCCCTTGCACTCAAGTTTGTTTTGGATCAGATTTGGGAGTGGTGGCATTAGAATTGTTTCCACTATTGCATTCCGCTGTTGCCCTGGGAAAGGCATTCAGAGGAGAACAATGAGGGTGAGAAAGACACACATTGCTAATTTAAGAACCGCTGCCCGATCTTGTGTGGCATAAGCCGTTAGACACCTTTGCCCATGAAACTGCGCTGTTGTTGGAGCTCATCTGTATTTTTGGAACTGTGACATTTTGCAAGGCCATCAGGGGAGGAACTTGCAACAAACACTTGCAAAGTGCAATTATTTAGATTTAAAATCTCAGTTACTGCTGTAAACGATGAATGGAGGCTGATTCCTGAAAGGATGCCTGCAGTGGGGCATTGCTCATAGCTCAACATGGAAAGTATTTCAAATTATTCTATTGGAAAATCCCTATTTCTGTGCTTGTTCTTGTAGGGTAGTAACAAGAGATGGCACCAAGTAGAAAAAAAGAATGAGTTGACAACAGACTAGGACATGAATCTTAGGATCCTCAATGCTGGTCCTAAGAGCTTGTCTTAGCATGTACATAGGCTCTTTGTAATAGGGGATACTTTATTTTCACCTTCTCCATTGCTGCTGCTGTCGTTGTTTTGTGCCTTCAAGTCATTTCTTCTGACAATCCTAAGGTGAACCTATCATGCTTTTTCAAGTGTAGGGCAGGAATATGTTCCGATGGAGTTTTCTTTGTACACCTTCGAGGCTGAGAAAGTACGATTTGCTGAAGTCAGCCCATAGGTTTCCATGAATAAGTGGGGATTTGAGCCCTGAGCTCCAAGTTTCCTAGTCCAACACTCAAACCACTATACCACATTGGCTCTAACATATATTATACAACTGTTGTAAGGATTCCTGCAAAATCTGTTTCAAAAATCTGTGAATACTTTGGCGTACTATCGAATACAAATAGTGTAAAATCCATCATCATGTAATCCCATCAATGCTGCTCTACACCACCTTTCTGCTGAGTAACAGCATTCTGCAATCGGTGTTTTCACCAATGTGTCTACTTATTGTCCCATTGGCCAATGTGGGAAAAATAGTTCCTGTTTCTGAAATCCGAATGAACAAAGAAGATAGTTGGATGCACTGCTAAATATTTATATAGCAGCACCATCCAAGGATGAAGAATGTGCAACAGTATGGCTGAAACTCTGATGGTGGCCATTGCATTTGGAGGCACTGGATACCTTCTTCTTTATTTCTGTCATTCTATGACAACAGTACATGTCAAAGTCTTAGTACAAGCTGAACATGCATCAATAGTGACAGCTTAAAAAGCCGCTGCAATTCTAAGCTGCATCAATAGTGTTTACATCAAAGGAAACCATACTCCCACTCTATTCTGCTTTGGCCAGACCTCATCTTAGAATATTGTGTCCAGTTCTGGGCAACAAAGTTCAGGAAGGGTGTTGTCAAAATTAGGATGTGCACAGAGGAAAGTGGTCAAAATGGTAAAAGGAATTGAAGCCATGCCTTATGAGGAGTGACTAAAGGAGGTGGAAATGTTTAGCCTTGAGAAGAGAAGGCAAAGAGGTGACATGTTAAAATGTTTGGAAGGATACCAGATCAAAGTGAAAACCAGCATATTTTCCACTATTCCAGAGAATGGGACACAAAGGAATGGACTCAAACTACAGGGAAAAAAGAACATTAGGAAAAACTTTCTGAAGGTAAGAACTGTTTGCCAGGGGAATATGCCTTGGGTGTAGTGGAGTCTCTTTCTTTAGAGCTTTTTAAGCACAGGCAAGATGGCAATCAGCTGAGAGTGTTTTGATTGATTTATGCATAGCAGAAGGAGGTTGGACTTGATGACTCTCATGGTCTCTTCCAGCTCCAAAACTCCATGCATTCATGATGCCACATGACTCTTGTGTTGAGTGGCAACATGGCACAAGAATGGAATGCACAGCTATATGTGAAATCAAATGCACAACAGAATATTCAAGGGAAGTAGAGTGAAAATGCAAACAAAGGAAAACTACTGCCAATTTTAAAGGAACAGATGGATGTACATCAGCTGAGAATGCGCATCTGCATGTGTGATGGCACCACATACACATTTCCACATCTGTGATGCCAGACTGAATACAGACAGGAATTCTGCATGAGAGAAAACTGTGCAACAGCTTATGTAGGGGAATGTATACATGTGTAAAACACCAACAGGATTCCAGCCACAGTTGGCCACCACAAATCTCAATTTCACTAGAATGACACCAGCCATAGCCTTTACTTGATGAATAAACTTTTCCTTTCAGGAATTCAGTGAACTGAACCAGCACTGCAGTGCTGAGATCAAAAATTAGGGAGTGTGAGACTCAGCAACCTTTGACAACAGCCTGCTATTTCTGGAAACTGCATTTTTCAAGCCAAAACAGACAACAAGAATACTAACTAGGGGTGTGCATTTCTGATGTCTGATATAAATGAGTTAAATATCAGGATTTCAACTGCACCTGTTCTGTTTTCATTTTGTATGCAATCAATTCCAAGAGAACAAATAGGCACACATGCAGATCGTTTTTTGTTTCTTTACTTTGACCATGACTGGCTGTAGCATTCTGGGAGTTGGAGTGCCAAAATTATATTTTTTCCAAACTTTGGTGAGAACCTCTCATGGCAGATTATTACATTTTTGGGAGAAATATTGGGTTTGGCAGGTACAGTGTAGTATCTGCTAAGGTTTTATTCCCTCTGTAGATACCAAAATCCATGGAAGCTCAAGTGCCCTTATATATAGTCACATAGTAAAATGGCGTCCCTTATATAAAATGGCAAAATCAAGGTTTACTGGGGATCAGAAACACATTCAAGTCATGGATGTTTGAATCTGTGAAACCAGAATCCAAGGATACAGAGGGCTGCCTGTATGTGCTTTGTTTCCAACTGTTGTTCAAATGAAAAAAGGCACATAATAGAGCTTTAAAATCTCTCTCCTCCTTAGGTCATTTGCAGGATTCGCTGGTGTCTCCGATTTTGTTTTCTTAAGAGGACTCAGATCTCTGGGGTGTCCTCAAGAAGCTCGGTTTAAAGGGAGGCAGATGCTGCATGTGAAGGAGCTTTAATCTCGGAGGCTGTGTGATGTCAGTCCTTGCTTTTTGTGGCTGGTTTCTGGCTGCTTGGACACCCAGGATGGCTTCCCATGTGCTTTACTAAAACTGCAAGGAGAGCTGATGGCGACAACTGAGAATCACAGGAGCTCTAGCTCAGCTGCTGACCTTCACATCAGCCCAAAGAAGAAGGTGGGATTGCAAAAGGAAAAACACCAGAGAGAAGGGGGAAAACCACACAACGAAAGGCAATAGGAAAGTGCAAAAGTATGCCCTCTCTAGAGCCCTTCTGCACTGGCATATAAAATACAGATTATCAGATTTTAACTGGATTATCTGGCAGCATAGACTCATATAATCTAGTTCAAATCATATAATGTAGATGATCCGCTTTTATAATCTAGATTACATGGCAGTGTAGAAGAAGCTTAAGTCTTCTTCTACACTGCATTGCCTAAATGAATAATCTGGCAAAATTGAAGTACCGTGACTATAATGTAGCCGCTTTGAGTCCCCTTTGGGGACATAAAACAGATTATTATTATTATTATTATTAATAATAATAATAATAATAATGATCTTTGATGACTCATTTGAATTTGTGCCACAAAGACTATCTGCCTGAGACAAATAACTGGTGGGATCACTTGCGTGAAAGGGTTATGGAAAATGAACACGTCAAACTACTCTGGAATTTCCAAATTCAGAGTGACAGAGTTTTGGAGCACAATAGTCCTGACCTCACAATCATGGGGAAAAAAAACAAAGTATAGATTGTTGTAGGTTTTTCCGTGCTATATGGCCATATTCTGGAGGCAATTTTTCTCTTGACGTTTCACCTGCATCTATGGCAAGCATCCTCAGAGGTACTGAGGTCTGGTGGAACTAGGAAAAATGGGTTTATATATCTGTGGAATGACCAGGGTGAGACAAAGGACTTTTGTCTGCTGGGGCTAGCTGTGAATGTTTCAGCTGATCACCTTGATTCAATGGCTTGGAAGTGCCTGGGGGGAATCTTTTGTTGAGAGTGATTTTATGTGCCTGTTTGTTTCCCCTCTGTTGTTTTGCTGTTGTAATTTTTGAGTTTTTTAATACTGGTAGTCAGATTTTGTTCATTTTCATGGTTTCTTCCTTTCTGTTGAAATTGTCCACAAAGTATAGATTGTCGAAGTTGCAATCCCAGGTAACAGCAGGATTGATGAGAAGCAACTGGAAAAGCTGACATGATAAGAGTATTTAAAGATAGAACTGCACAAGCCAGTAAAGATGGTCCCAGTGGTCATCGGCACAAAAAACCTTGGCCTGCACTTAAAAACAATTGGCACTGACAAAATTACCATCTGTAAGCTGCAAAAGGCCACCCTATGTCAATCTGAATGCATTAGTCACTTATTCATCACACAGTCCTAGACACTTGGGAAGTGTCCGTCATGTGATCAAATACAAAATCCAGCATAGTGATCTTGTTTGCTGTGTACCCATCTTGTTATGTATCAAATGATGATGGTGATGCTGCTGCTGATGATGATGATAATGTAGCTGGGCCCCCTTGAATATTATCAATCAAAGGTGTACTAAATACTCAAACATGGATGAAAATAGTAATTTTCC
This sequence comes from Anolis sagrei, assembly GCF_037176765.1. Classification (NCBI taxonomy): domain Eukaryota; kingdom Metazoa; phylum Chordata; class Lepidosauria; order Squamata; family Anolidae; genus Anolis; species Anolis sagrei. The sequence continues at coordinate 235,114,842 of NC_090024.1, forward strand.
CTCCTCCAGCAAGGACATGGAAGCATGTAAAATGAATAATAATTTCCCGAACAATGTTGGTTTTGATGTTCCTGTTATTACTGTTGTTGTTCTTGTCAAAGTGGTTTTGACGTATGCAAACGTGTGAATGAGAGAGATCTCAAACACCCAGTTCACAAAGGCCCTGCATCCTGCAAATTCGGGGTCTAGCTTCCTCTATTCAGTTTATCATATCTACCCATGACTTCCTACCATGCTCAGCCTTGAAATTCCTGTATAGCCTTGTGAAAGTCAAACTCTCCTCGTCTCAAGGTAATGGTAAATGTCTTCTGAACAAACCTTGCTAAGGAAACACTGTGACAGGTTCATTTTAGGGTTGTCAGAGTTTGGAAATGACTTGAAGATTCACAACAACAACTTCAGCTTTCCTCTCTTCCTTTAATAGGCATTATTGTCTTTTCTATCATCATGTCATCTCATGATATATCTAAACTACAACAGCCTCAATTTAGTCATCATAGCTACTAGTGAGAGCTGGTCATTTTCTCAGTCTGTGGTCTCAGAAGAACTCTTTTCCAGCACATTTCAAATGAGTCAGCTTTTTTGCTGTCCAACTTTCACAACTGTACAAAGAAATTGAAACTGCTAGAACACTGGCAATCTTAACTTTGATATTCATGATATTAGTATCCAGTATCAACGTTACCCCATCCCTTACCAAAACTTCTTGAGAGCCTTGTTTGGGGATGCAGGTAACACTTTATTCTATGGGTTGTTGTAGGTTTTTCCGGGCTATATGGCCATGTTCTAAAGGCATTTTCTCCTGACATTTCGCCTGCATCTATGGCAAGCATCCTCAGAGGTAGGATGCTTGCCATAAAGGCAGGCGAAACGTCAGGAGAAAATGCCTTTAGAACATGGCCATATAGCCCGAAAAAACCTACAACAACCCAGTGATTCCGGCCATGAAAGCCTTCGACAACTTTATTCTATATTTGAAAAGTGTTTCTATATGTTGCTTTATTGTTTTAAAAATATTTTAATGTTTTGTATTTTTAACATGTTGTTGTTTATATATTCAGTCACTTCCGACTCATAATAATAATAATAATAATAATAATAATAATAATAATAATTTATTTATATTCCTCTCTATCTCCCCCAAGGGACTCAAGGTGGATTCCAAACATAAAAGGTAAACATTCAATGTCTGAATACAACAACAATGCATCCATACTAACAAAATTTATATAACCCAACATATAAATACGAATTATAACTTAATAAACTAAAATTAAATAAAAAGCACATCAAATGGATACAATAATTTCCCATTTCTTTGGGGCAGATCTTGGAATCATAGAATCAAAGAGTTGGAAGAGACCTCATGGGCCATCCAGTCCAACCCCCTGCCAAGAAGCAGGAATATTGCATTCAAATCACCCCTGACAGATGGCCATCCAGCCTCTGTTTAAAAGCTTCCAAAGAAGGATCCTCCACCAGAGAGATTGATTAATCATTGCTCAAGATATCTGTTGAGCTGGTGGGGTGAGCAGGGCACAGGTACGGGTGGCAACTCATGGACTAGCCTACGTCAGAGCTCCCTGTCAGCCATCGCCACCCCCAGCTCCTTCAATGTCAAGCCAGTCACTTCAAGGATACCATCCATCCATCTTGCCCTTGGTCTTCCTTTTTCCTCAGCATTATTATCTTTTCCAAGGCTTCCTGTCTTCTCATTATAGAGCCAAAGCACTTTATCTTTGCCTCTAATATCCTTCTCTCCAGTGAGCAGCCAGGCTTTATTTCCTGAAGTATAGACTGCATGGATCTTCTCGCGGTCCAAGGCACTGTCAGCACTTTCCTCCAACAGAACAGTTCAAAAGCATCTATCTTCCTTTGCTCAGCCTTCCTTATGGTACAGCTCTCACATCCATAAATTACTACAGGGAATACCATTGCTTTTACTATGCAGATCTTCGTTGCCAGTGTGATGTCTCTACTCATCACTGTTTTATTGAGATTGGTCATTGCTCACCTCCCAAGAAGCAAACATCTTCTGATTTCCTGCGTTTGCAGTAATCTTCACACTTAGAAATGCAAAGGCTGCCATTGCCTCCACATTTTCTCCCTCTATTTACTGGTTATCAATCAGTCTGATTGCCATAATCTTGTTTTTTATGTTTAACTGCAACCTAGCTTTTTCAACTTGGTTATAAGGCTCCTCAGCTCCCCCTCGCTTTCAGCCATCAAAGTGGTATCATCTGCATATCTAAGGTTGTTAATGTTTTGTCCAGAAATTTTAACTCCAGCCTTGAATTCATCAAACCCTGCATGTTGCATTATTTTTTAACATGTACTAGTTTTAATCGTTTGTAAGCTGGCTTGCATTCCCATTCTTGGCCAAAATGGGATATGCAATATGAATGAATAAAATGAATAAAATAAAGTATAAATAAGTAATTACAACTATGTAAAAGTTATGTAACTATGAAAATATAGCCATAATTTCACATATTAATTCCTGGGGAGCAATGGTCTTTCTACAAACTTGCCAGTTCCTTCTGTGAGACTCTAAACTATGCTTCTCTCCCAGAGGTTCCTATGGAGTCATGTTGGAGGACCTAAAAGATTCCTAGATGGGATACCTCTCTAATATAGTGCTGTGCAAACACTACTGAAATTAATGGGAGATCCATGCATCCAAGAAGTCCCTTGTACAGTTGAATTGGAGTGAATGGAACATCTAAAAAAATGGACTGCAGGCCATGAAAGCTCAAGCATTTCAAGTGCCACAAGTCTCTTCATTGCCATTGTTGACAAAGCAACAAATACTTGAAACGAATGGAATTTCAGTAGCATATCAATACTTCAGGGGGAAGGTAAAATCCTCATAACCACCATCTATGTGAAATTCTTAAGAAGTCATATTCCATAGGAGAAGTGAAGCACACTTCATGTGAATCCATGGCATGGGAATTATTTCACCATACTATGGAGTGAACATAGAGTCATAAAATCCTAGAGTTGGAAGAAAGCACATGGGCCATCTAGTCCAATGCCAGTTTGCTATGAAAGAAATGTGCAATCAAAGCACACCAAACAGAGGACCATCCAGACCCTGTTTAAAAGCCTCCAAGTAAGGAGCTTCCACTACACTCCAAGGCAAAGAGTTCTACTGTTGAACAGTTCCTACAGCAATAAGTTCTTCCTAATGTTCTGGTGGAATCTCCTTTCCTGTAATTTGAACCTAATGCTCCATATCCTTGTTTCCATAGCAGCAGAAAACATGCCTGGTCCCTCTTCCCTAGGACACCCCTTCACATATTTAAACATGGCTATCATGTCTCTTCTCAACTTTCTTTCCTACAGGCCTAACAGACCCAGCTCTTTAAGACGCTCCTCAGAGGACATGGTCTCTTTGATCATTTTAGTTGCCTTCCTCTGGAGACCTTCCAGGCTGTCAGTATCCCTCTTGAACAGTTATGCCCAGAATTGGACACAGTATTCCAGGTGAGGTCTGACCAAAGCAGAATACAAAGGCACGATGACTTCCCTCAATCTAAACATTAGACCCCTTTGGATGCAGCCCAACATCTCATTGACTTTTTAACTGCTGCATCATGGTGGCCCGTGTTTAACTTGTTGTTCACTAAGTCTCCAAGATCTTTTCCACTTGGACTGCTGTTGACCCAGGCATCACCCATCCTATATCTCTGTATTTCATTTTTTTCTGCTTAAGTCTGGTATCTTACATTTGTTCTTGTTGAAATTCATTTTGCTAGTTTTGACCCAGCTCTCTAATTCTTACATCCTGACAAATTGCAAATATCTCTGATAGTGCAATTCTGTATGTATTAATTGTACTCATTTATTCAGAATTAATCCTTATTCAATACGACACTGCTTACTTCTACCAAGCACTATACTGAATAAGGATTAATTCTGGATAAGTGGGCACAGGGTTTCATAACAGTCACGATGGTGCAGTGGTTTGAGCGTTGGACTACAACCATGGAGGCAAGGTTCAAATTCTTGCTCAGCTTGGGAAACCTGGTGGGTGACCTTGGACTAGCCACACTCTCTCAACCTCAGAGGAAGGCAAAACAAACCCATCTCTGGATGAATCTTGCCAAGAAAACCTCATGATAAGTTCACCTTAGGAGTACCATAAATCAGAAATAACTTGAAATTATACAAGAAAAATAGAGAAGATACATTGAAACCACAGCTAAAAGAAAAGCCAATTTTGGCAGAAATATAATCTATCCAGTACATCCACTCTAGTTGAAACTAACAATATTCAGGCTAAGAGTTGTAAGTAAAACAAGACAAAGGGATTATTTTGTATAGTTAAGGACATTTTGGGTAAAGATATTTCTTTGCAGAAAGACCCAATCTGAACATATTGAACACAAGCATCCTCAGACAATTTGCTATCTGATTCCTTGGAAGTAATCTGCTTTCCAGTCAGGAGTATATGCTTGCATCTTGCAGCTTTGAGGTCAATCATAATTAATATTGAAAGGAACTAGAATACACTATATATATATATATATATATATATATATATATATATATATATATATAAACATAACTAATTCTAAGGGGTTATTTTGGAGGTTGGGGAGAACGTTCTCCTCTGCAATGAGCTTCCTTACCCCAAGCACACATGTGCTCCACCAGCCTCTTTGTTACTCACGCCACCTTCAAACCTTCCTCCTCCAACATGCCACTGGGGAAAAAACTGCAGAGGACACCAAACTAAACAGACAGACAGACAAACAGATAGACAGGCAGGCAGACATAGATTATGAGCAGATAAGAGAAAAAGATGGAGGTAGGTAGGTAGGTAGGTGATTAAAGAGATGAATATGAGACACAGACAAGTAGGTAAGTAGGTTGAAATGATGATGGGTGACAAAGAGGGAGGAAGAAGAATGGTTGGAAGGCGATGTAGATTAATATTGTTACATAGATAAGGAAATAGACAGGTAGATAGAGAAAAGGAGGAAGAGGAAGAAGGTAGATAGGCATGCAAAATGGTGGATGGATCAGTAATTGTGAAAAAGAGAGATCAATTGCACTACTTGCTCACAAGAGAGATTACTTTGACACTGTGTGGTTGTTTGATGCCAAGGAAACTGGAATGGAAAAATTAAAGTACCACTTTCTTTACCCACCTTCCCAAGAATGAATAATTGCACACCCATTTTTTTTTCACTCCTGCCTTGCATGATCGCATTAGGTCCCTCCCCCAGAGTCTCAAAGTACCAAAGCATTTTTTTCCCATTTGGTTGCTTATGGTCTGTTGCACTGGATTCTGTTCTTTGGTACCAGAAAGCACTGACTCAGAGGTCTCTCCATTTATCTGATTGAGATCCCACTTTTCTCCCAACACAGGACCCAAGGTGGCGATGTAAGGTTGCTGGAGGAGGAAGTGGTTGGTTTTCTCTGAAGGCAATCCATCTGTTATTTCCTTCCAATTCAGAATATCTCCCCAATAAAAGCCTATGAGTAAATATTTTCATGCAAGAGAGGAATGCAGTCATGGGTGAGGTTATTTTTGGAGGACGCAGAGAGGAAGAAATAGGGCATGGAGATTTCATTCTTATTTTATTCCTCCACAAAAGAGAAGCCATCAATCTTTATAAGACTGGCGGAACTTGGATGCAAAGCAGAAAAGGAAGAGGATAAATGGAAATCTACGATGTCTGGGAAAAGAAGTCATATTTCTTTATGTGCCAATAGCAGAATATACATTTTCAAGCATATGTACCCTTTCTTTTGATGCTAATAAAAAGGACAAGGCTTTCGGAAATAAACAATTCAGCCCTTCCCTTCCTTTCTCCAAATATCCACCTTCTTCTTCCTCTCTTCCTCCTCTTCTTCTTCCCTCCCTTTCTTTTAGAAAGATGCCCTTTGGGAATAGTCAACCTATTTTATTCCAAACTTGGTCCCTTTCATACAGCTTCCCAAGCGACTCAAATGTTGTCATTAAAACTACACAACAACAACCTTCCCTACATATGAAATATAGCTTTTCAATGCCATCATACAGCAAAGAATTTCCAAGTATGACTTCTTCTTCATCCCACCCACCCAATGTTCCTCCATTGCTGTTATTAGGTTTTTGTGTCAAATTTCTTAGTTTATTCTTAATTTAACCAGAGGCTGGATAGCTTTGATTGTGTGTATAATGGGGTTGGGCTGGATGGCCCTTGGGGTCTCTTCCAACTGTATGATTCCATGATCTCTCAGTAGCTATTGTTCATGAATTCCGATTTAATAGGTATCCTTTGTGAACACCAATAGCAGGTAAATGGGAAAGGGGGCGAAACTTTAGTTGTTTTCCAACATAATAGCAGCAATATTTATTATTATTAATGAAACAAAAAAAGCATGGAAACACAGGCAAGAACATTGTAGATGGCTCTGCTATAAATCCACTCCTCAATGACACGCTGGAAAACTACCAAGGACAGACAGCTTGCCTTGTGTTCTCTTAAACCTATAGACACGTGTATGCCAAAGCTTTCTTGCACATGTTACTCTGGGTCGCTGCCTGTAAGAAGATCATTTTGTATAAACGTGTAAATGAATTTTGCTCCAGACACATTGGAAAGGAAAGGGCTAGATCTCATGTCCTGAAACTCCACAGTTTGCAAAAAGAAGAAGGGAGAAAGCAAAAGAGGAGAGAATTAAATAATTTCCCCTTTATTTTCCACTGTTTTTAGCCTACTTTTCATTGGGAAGAATCAGATGCATCAAAGGGAATTTCAGATGTTCCCTTCTTGCAAATAATAGCAATGCTTGATTGCTTTGAATGAGAATAAACAAATCAAAACCCAACCCAAACCCAGTCTAACCACAGTCGCTTAACAAGTTGATGTTCAGAAGGCCTAGTTCTTGATTCAGCTTGACTGGTTTAAGGACAGTCTTCATTGGTTGGGTCTAAGTTATGGACAGCAATCCCAGGTTGGGACAAAGTCGTCCAGAATGTGGTCTTAGCTTAAATAGACAGTGGCTTAACTTGATAATGGACAACAGTCCTGATTTTGTTTTAATTTTTGTAAGCTGCCTTGAGTCCTGAGTTTTGGAGAGGAAGGAATTATTATGGAAGTGGGAGGAAAAGGGAAGAAGGAAAAGGAGGAAATGTTTAATTGTTTACTAAAAGGTTATTGTTTATTTATTTATTTTTTATATAAGTCGCTTTGGATCCTACTTCAGGAGAAAGATGGCATATGAATAAAATAAATAATAAATAGAGAAGGAGGAAGAATTTTAATTGCTTTTTTAAAATTATTGCTTGACCACTTTTATATGGGAGCTTGGGTCTCACTTCAGGAGAAAGGCAACCTATTAATAAAAGAATAAATAGAAGAAGAAAAAGAAGGGGGAAGAGGAGAAAGAAGGGAAATTGTAATGTTTTTAAAGAAATTGTATTGTTTCGACTAATTTTGTATGTGAGCCATCTTGGGTCATACTTCAGGAGAAAGGTGGAATACTACTACAATAAATAATAAATATGAGGAGGAGGAGGCAGTGTCTTGGAGGGCCCATAATGACATGACACAGCTGTAATGCCTCACCATTGGTTTTTCTTTCTTTCTTCCTCTTTGTTTAAAAGCTTCCACAAATTCTGGTCATACAGATCTCAGTTATTTGGAGAGCATCAAAACCTGTCTTGCCTCAATTAACCAAGGGATAGGCACACTCACCATGGATAAAGATGCATCTGCCATGATGAAGGAAGGAAGGAAGGAAGGAAGGAAGGAAGGGGAGGAGGAGGAGGAGGAGGAGGAGGAGGAGGAGGAGGAGGAGGAGGAAGAAGAGGAAGAGGAAGAGGAAGAGGAAGAGGAAGAGGAAGAAGAAGAGGAAGAGGAAGAGGAAGAGGAAGAGGAAGAGGAAGAAGAAGAAGGAGAGAACCTAAATTCTATTTCAGTCCAGACTCAAGGAGACTCATAGAAACCATCCACTGAGTCCCTTGAGTCACCTTCGGGTTCAAGAAAGGCAGAATAGAAATATTGTAAATAAATAAAATCCATACTTGTATTGGTTTTTAGCTTAGATTTTAAAATTTGTTGAAGTTTGAAGTGTATAACCCCTTGGGTTTGATGTGAATGTATGGGACTGGGTCCCCATGTTGTGATCTGGTCATCGACCATAATAAACTTTACTTTACTTTACATAAAATCCAATTCATCCATGTGTTGACTCACCATTCAGAAATGACTGAATGGGTCTACTCAAGTTGGAACTATTCAACCCAAAAAGGCAGCCCAACATCTGTGGTCAACTGCAGAAACTTTGCAGATCAAAGCTGGACAATCTCAGAAGAATTGCAGTGTGTGAGAATGGTCAGATCCTGCCTTATGGATGACTGGTGTGTCAAATCCAGAAGCCCTCTTAAATTTCAAAAAACTCAACATTCTTGGCCAAGCACCAATTTGCTCATTTGATTGAGTTATTTTGCCCCCAGTGGTTAACAATGGGTTGCTCCTATTTCAAAACAGTGCTGGCTTCCAACCAGCTCACAGCCATGTTTACTCAAAAGCAACCCTACTGATCCCAGGATCACAGTTGAAATTGCTTGCCTCTCCTCTTATTCCCATAATTAAGTATCAATTATATCAATATATTTAAAATATGTAATATTTCAACAAAACTTACAAAACCAGTAGCACCTGGAGAAGGTTTTTGAGTAGCTTGGGCAAGTAGGAAAAGGAAAGGAAATGACATGTTTACTCGAAAGCAACCCTACTGATCCCAGGGTTGTTGAATCCTTACTGTTTGGCTTTAGGATCACAGTTGGAATTCCTTACCTCTCCTCTTATTCCCATAATAAAGTATCGATTATATTAATGTATGTAAAATATGTAATATTTCAACAAGCTAGGTAGCATCTGGAGAAGGTTTTTGAGAAGTCTGGGCAGTAGGAAAAGGAAAGGAAATGCCATGTTTACTCTAAAGCAACCCTATTGATCCCAGGGTTGTTGAATCCTTACTGTTTGGCTTTAGGATCACAGTTGGAATTCCTTACTTCTCCTCTTATTCCCATAATTAAGTATCAATTATATTAATTTATTAAAATATGTAATATTTCAACAAATTAGGTAGCATCTGGAGAAGGTTTTTGAGTAGCCTGGGCAGATAGGAAAGGGAAAGGAAATGCCATGTTTACTCAAAAGCAACCTTATTGATCCCAGGGTTGTTGAATCCTTACTGTTTGGCTTTAGGATCACAGTTGGAATTCCTTACCTCTTCTCTTATTCCCATAATTAAGTATCAATTATATTATTATAGGTGAAATATGTAATATTTCAACAAAACTAGGTAGCATCTGGAGAAGGTTTTTGAGTAGACTTAGGGCAGGTAGGAAAAGGAAAGGAAATGCAAAAGAGGGGGGAAGGAAGCAAGAAAAGCCAACTCCCATTGCAAGCCAACTTTTCTTAAGAACTTTAAAAAAATTGAAACATCTCCAACACTTACCTGCTCTTTCGAAGAAGTGGCTTTCTCCTTGGCAGGATGAAGCAAAGAGAAGAAAAGCACTCTTTTAAAAGTTTCCCTCAGTTGACTGGGGCTGTCCATCCTCCCCCTCCTTTTTCTTTTTCTTTTTTCAAGAAAGAGCTAATTGATGAAATAAAGTTAAAGAGGAGGAGACAGCCAGTCCTTCTTCTTTGGGGCCGGCTTTGGGGGGTTGAGTTGGGGGAGAGTTGGGGGTGGGAGAAGAAGAGAAGGAGGGGGGGGAGAGAGTTAAAGAGTCCAGTTTTTTGCCCACCGCTTTGACCCGTCAGGGCTTTCAGACCTGATTAACATTTTGTTTTTGTCCAGATTAAAAAGTGGGGCCCCCTTCCTATAGAAATCATGGCCTTCTGTCCTTATTGTATGGGACAGGCCTTCTCTGGGGGGCCCCTTTGGATTGTCAGCTATTAACAATTCCCTCCTTTTGTGGAGGTGTTTCCCTTTCTCTGGGTGAGCATTGTTGAGGGCCCTTCAGGCTCAGCCCTTCAAGAAAGTGTTTGCAAAGTTATACCTTTCCGCCAGCAGCTCCAAAGGCAGCCCGAGAGCTGTAGTTAGGAAAATATTATTGGGGCTTTAATTCAATTCAAACTACTAGCCTGTATATATATGAAATAAACCAATATATTTTTCTAATTGTCTGGGACAAAACACATCTGCAGTCCCAACCGTGTTTAGACTTCATTCTTTTCTTATAATTCCTAAACTATTAGATCTGTTATTAAACTGACTATCGGATATACATCCTCGTTCAGCAAAACAGCCTGTGAATATACAGCTATGGTTGTAGAAAAAGACTGGCATTTATATCTATTTTGGAAAGGAAATAAATTAAAAAGTGTAGCTTTGAAATTTCTAAATAAATAATATTGCAAGCAAGTGCATTCACCCACAGAAGTGTATGTATAGATAAGCAACCATGGTGATTAGTGTATGTGTATTTTTGTGTATGTGCACAGAGAATCTGCAATATATTATTCACACAATGTATTACATATAAACGATCAGAGGAGTGCTATGAGTTTGTGCTAATATTGATACTAATATTAATTTGGACTTATATCCTATTTTTAATGTCTGTGTGTGTACATATACATCAATAACAACATGACAACATGCACACATATGCACAGACTTTGATATTCTAGCCATTACCTTCTGTATATTATAAATATCTGCATTTAATGTCTATATGTGTGTGTGTATATACATATACATCAATAACAACATGACAACATGCACACATGTGCACAGACGTTGATATTCTAGGCATTACCTTCTGTATATTTATAAATATCTGCATTTAATGGCTGTGTGTGTATGTGTGTATACATATACATCAATAACAACATGACAACATGCACACATATGCACAGACTTTGATATTCTAGACATTAGCTTCTGTATATTTATAAATATCTGCATTTAATGTCTGTGTGTGTGTGTGTGTATACATATACATCAATAACAACATGACAACATGCACACATGTGCACAGACTTTGATATTCTAGGCATTACCTTCTGTATATTTATAAATATCTGCATTTAATGTCTATGTGTGTGTGTGTGTATGTGTGTATACATATACATCAATAACAACATGACAACATGCACACATATGCACAGACTTTGATATTCTAGACATTACCTTCTGTATATTTATAAATATCTGCATTTAATGTCTGTGTGTGTGTGTGTGTGTGTATACATATACATCAATAACAACATGACAACATGCACACATGTGCACAGACTTTGATATTCTAGCCATTACCTTCTGTATATTTATAAATATCTGCATTCAATGTCTATATGTGTGTGTGTGTGTATACATATACATCAATAACAACATGACAACATGCACACATGTGCACAGACTTTGATATTCTAGGCATTACCGTCTATATATTTATAAATATCTGCATTTATAGATATCCATTCCCCCAGATCGATGGTTGAATGCATGGAGGTATACTTATAAACATCTACGTATACATGTAAATATGTGCTCTTGTGTATATATGCAATAATGTATTTACACAATCCATATACATGTATCATTTGCTGCGACATATGTTCGAATCCTGGTTTCAAATACACCCATTCATATTTGAAGCATTTATATCCTATTTTATTTCAAATGTGTAGAATCTTCACAACAACGCACCCACATATATATCATCAAATAAGACCCAGGATTTTGAAATATATGTGCAAACTTACATTTAATTTATCTAAGGGGAAGATACACCTTCAGGGTTTAAGTATATATCTTGAAGGGACTGTTATCTTTTCTCTTGGTTTTCCTTTTCTTTTCATCCTTTTTTTCCTTTTTAATGCTCTAAGCTGGTCTTCAGACTGAGTTTCTTAATCTGGCTAGGGTAGGTTATTAGTGAGTTTGTGTCCCATTGTAACCACTGAATTTCCAAGGTCCTGCTTTTTGAAAAATGCACACATACACACACACAAAGCCCCTCACCTTCTGTGAAGGAAAGAGGGCAGCGCCTGACCCCTGCTCCCCGGAGGAGAGCTTTCTCGGGGAACCCTGCTGTGCAAAGATGGACCTTCAACATCAACTCTGAAATTGGTGTGATTTGCCTGGGAAACTGGCAGTCGCTGACCAACTGGCCTTGACAAGATGAGGAGGGCGACGTCTCTAGAAATGCTTCATAATGGGCCATGCAGGCAGAGGAGGAAAACACACATGGCACTGCTGGCCTTCTGGAGTCCGGTTTGCTTCCTGTTTTTGACTCTGAGGGGAAGCCCTTTGCAACTGAGATGGAGGGGAGATAATGGTGTTGGGGATGGAGTTGGAGTCCCCATTTCCTGTCTTCCATTGTCTCCTTCCTGCTCTCAGTGGAAGAAGAGGAGGAGATATTATTAGTACTACTACTACTATCATCATTATCATCAATTTGCAGATGACACCAAACTGGGAGGGAGAGCCAATACCCCAGAAGACAGGAGCAGAATTCAAAATGATCTGAACAGATTAAAGAGTTGATTGGCCAAAACTAACAACATGAAGTTCAACAGGGACAAATGCAAGATACTCCACTTAGGCAGAAAAAAAGTGAAGTGCAAAGATACAGAATGAGAGATGCCTGGCTCGAGAGCAGTACATGTGAAAAAGATTTTGGAGTCCTTGCGGACAACAAGTAAAACATGAGCCAACAATGACATGCAGCGGCAAAAAAAGCCAATGGGATTTTGGCCTGCATCAATAGGAGTATAGCGTCTAGATCCAGGGAAGTCATGCTACCCCTCTATTCTGCCTTGGTCAGACCACATCTGGAATACTGTGTCCAATTCTGGGCACCACAATTGAAGGGAGATGTTGACCAAGGAGGGCGACTAAAATGATCAAGGATCTGGAGAACAAGCCCTATGAGAAGCAGCTTAAAGAGCTGGGCAAGTTTAGCCTGAAGAAGAAAAGGCTGAGAGGAGACATGATGGTCATGTATAAATATGTGAGGGGAAGTCATAGGGAGGAGGGAGCAAGCTTGTTTTCTGCTGCCCTGGAGACTAGGATGCTGAACAATGGCTTCAAACTATGGGAAAGGAGATTCCATCTGAACATTAGGAAGAACTTCCTGAGTCTGAGAGCTGTTCAGTGGTGGAACTCTGTGCTCCATAGCACGGTGGAGGCTCCTTCTTTGGAGGTTTTTAAGCAGAGGCTGGATGACCATCTGCCAGGGCGCTTTGAATGTGATTTTCCTGCTTTTTGGAAAATCAAAACTCTATGATTCTATCATCATCATCTTACTTTCATAATCTATCAGGTAGATTTCAAAGATATGGCTCTATTAGTCTGGAATATCAGTATGCAAGGGGATCTTGAAGCACTTGAGAAATGAACTATGAGAAGTTAGTAGCATAAACTTTCATAGATTCAGGGTACATCTACACTATAGAGTTAATGCAGTTTTATCACTTTACCTTTTACCATGGCTCACTGCTATAGAAACCTGGGAGTTGTAGTTTTATGAGGCAACTGCACACTTTGGTAGAGAATGCTACAGAGCACCTACAAACATTAGACCATACATTTATAGTTGTTGGTGGTGGTGACAACAGATGTGTCTCTTGGCAAAGAGGCAAAGCCAAGGTGGTTCCTTAATAAATGGACAGATGCACACATTGACAGAAAATGGAAGAAAAAATGAAATTCAGCTGAAAACAACGTAAAGATGCATTACTGTGTTCCCACCTCTGGTCCTCCATATCTCTTGTTGGCACCTAGATGCTGCTTGCACCCTGATTTAGTGTTGCCCATGTCTCTTGGGACATTAGCAGGAGAGAGAATGGAAAGGAAAAGAGTCTCTCCTTGTTTTCACAGCCAAGGCTAGAATGCTAATCATATTGAGAATGTAAACAAAAGCAAGCAGGACACAACAGTAACAAGTTCTTCCTAATGTTTAGATGGGATCTCTTTGCCTGCAATTTGAATCCATCATGTCCTAGTATCTAGGACACGCTTGTTCCTTCCTCAACAGGACATATTTTTCAAATATGACTATCATGTCATTTCTTCTCTTTTCCAAAGCTAAACAAACCCAGCTCCTTATGTCACTCCTCATAGGACTTGGATTCCAAACCATTGGTCGTTTTGCTCACCCTTCTCTGGACAGCTTCCAGCTTGCCCATATCCTTCTTGAAACGACAGGGCTTTCTTTACTGTGGCTCCTTTGATCAGAAATGCCATTTTGGGGGGAACTCAAGAATGCTCTGTCCTTTCTGAGCTTCCAAAGGGGAGCTAAATCTGTACACTTGTATTATTTTGCATTGTCTTTGAGAGCTGCTCTGATTGTTTTGTGTGGTTTTTAAACAATTCCTTCTGAAGAAATTATTATAGTCTCCTTTTTCTTGTTCTTTTTGGTGGACACCAATAAATGCTTTAGATAAAATCAGACAGACAGAAAAACAGATTCCAGGGTGTAGCTCTCTATATCTTGCTGTACCAGCTGGGAGATTCTAGGAGCTGCCATCCTTCAAAAAAGTACTTTTCCAAACTGTGGCCTAGATAGAGAGAAAAGGAGGATTAGCCCCACTCTTACATTTATCTCTCTCTTCCCTCCCTTCTTTGTTCCATCCCTTCTGATTTCTCACCAGTGTTTCCTCTCTCACTGCCACTGGAGCTACTTAGGTTTTTCCCTCCTGAACTCCTGTGTATGTATATAGATAGCTAAATGCAGAATTTAGAAACTGGCTTAAATCCCCATTATTATTATTATTATTATTATTATTATTATTATCATCATCATCAATATTAGTGGACTAAAATTGAGATGTTCTTCTGTTGCAGGCTGCGATTAATGGTGGGTTTTGCCTGTGGAAGGCAATGTATACATATCTGTATATGTTTTCAATAGCCGATCAATTTATGGTGACCCTATAGATTTTGGTGGGTTTTCTTTGGTGAGGAATACTCGGAGGTGGTTTTGCCAGTTGCTTTCTCTGAAATGTGAACCACAACACATGATAAGTGCTAACCAGTGTTTGAGTCTGCAATGCTCTCTTGATGTAGATCAGTGGTTCTCAACCTTCCTAATGCCATGACCCCCCAATCATAAAATTATTTTAGTTGCTACTTCATAACTGTAATTTTGCTACTGTTATGAATTGCAAATATCCAATATGCAGGATGTATTTTCATTCACTGAACCAAATTTGGCACAAATACCGCATACGCCCAAATTTAAATACTGCTGAGGTTGGGGCGGGATTGATTTTGTCATTTGGAAGTTGTAGTTGCTTGGATTTATAGTTCAATCAAAGCACATTCTGAACTCTACCAACAATGGAATTGAACCAAACTTGGCACACAGAACTCCAATGGCCAACAGAAAATACTGGAAAATACTGGAAGGGTTTACCAGGCATTGGCCTTGAGTTTTGGAGTTGTAGTTCACCTACATCCAGAGAGCACTGTGGACTCAAACAATGATGGATATGGACCAAACTTGGCACAAATATTCAGTATGCCCAAATGTGAACACTGGTGGAGTTAGGGGGAAAGAGACCTTGACATTTGGGTATTGTAGTTGCTGGGATTTATAGTTCATCTACAATCAAAGAGCATTCTGAACCCCACCAATGATAGAATTGGGCCAAACTTCCCATAATCAACAGAAAATACTGTGTTTTATTATGGTCTTTAGCAACCCCTCTGGCACCCCCTCACGACCCCCCCAGGGTCCAGACCCCCAGATTGAGAAACACTGGTGTAGATTAAGAGATGACATGACAGCCATATTTAGATATTTGAAAAATATGTCCTGTTGAGGAAGGAATGAGCAAGTTTTTGCTTCTCTAGATACTAGGGCACAATGGATTCAAATTGCAGGAAAAGAGATTCCTTCTAAATCAGTGGTTCTCAGCCTTCCTAATGCCACGACCTCTTAATACCGTTCCTCTTGTTGTAGTGACCCCCAACTATAAAATTATTTTCGTTGCTAATTGCCACCAAATTTGGCCACAAGACACCCACTATCCCATGGAGCGACTATCACACACACAAAAATGATTTTATCATTTGGGAGTTGTAATTGTTGGGATTTATAGTTCACCTTCAATCAAAGAGCATTCTGAACTCCACCAATGATGGAATTGAACCAAACCTGGCACACAGAACTCCCATGACCAACAGAAAATATCAGAAGGGTTTGGTGGGCATTGACCTTGAGTTTTGGATTTGTAGTTCACCTACATCCAGAGAACACTGTGGACTCAAACAATGATGAATCTGGACCAAACTTGGCACAGATACTCAAACTGCCCAAATGTGTAGTTTGGGGGGAAATAGCTCTTGCCATTTGAGAGTTGTAGTTGCTGGGATTTAAAGTTCACCTACAATCAAAGAGCATTCTGAACTCTATCAACTATGGAATTGAAACAAACCTGGCACACAGAACTCTCGTGACCAAAATAAAATACTGGAAGGATTTGGTGGGCATTGACCTTGAGTTTTGGAGTTGTAGTTCACATACATGCAGAGAGCACTATGGACTCAAGCAATGATAGATCTGGATGAATCTTGGCATGAACAAACCTGGCACACAGAACTCTCTCTCTCTCTCTTTGTCATGTCAGGAGCAACTTGAGAAACTGCAAGTCGCTTCTGGTGTGAGAGAATTGACCGTCTGCAAGGACATTGCCCAGGAGACGCCTGGATGATTTGATGTTTTATCATCCTTGTGGGAGGCTTCTCTCATGTCCCTGCACGAGGAGCTGGAGCTGATAGAGGGGGCTCATCCGCCTCTCCCCTGTCAGTCTTCAGTCCTGCTGGCACAGGGGTTTAACCCACTGCGCCACTGGAGGCTCCTGTACACCGAACTCTCATGACCAAAATAAAATACTGGAAGGGTTTGGTGGGCATTGACCTTGAGTTTTGGAGTTGTAGTTCACATACATGCAGAGAGCACTGTGGACTCAAATAATTATAGGTCTGGATGAAACATGGCATGAATATTCAATATGCCCAAATATGAACACTGGTAGAGTTTGAGAAAATAGACTTGACATTTGGCAGTTGTAGTCGCTGGGATTTATAGTTCATCTACAATCAAAGAGCATTCTGAACCCCACCAACAATAGAATTGGGCCAAACTTCCCACACAGAAGCCCCATGATCAACAGAAAATACTGTGATTTCTGATGGTCTTTGGTGAACCCCCTGACACCCCCTCACGACCCCACCAGGGATCCTAACTTGGAAACACTGACTTAGCTTCTTAGGTCAGATAGAATAGGCATGGGCCAACTTGGGTCCTCCAGATGCTTTGGACTTCAACTCCCACAATTCCTAACAGCCTCAGGTCTCTTCCTCCCCCCCCCCCCAGCCACCTGAGGCTGTTAGGAATTGTGGGAGTTGATGTCCAAAACACCTGGAGGGCCCAAGTTGTCCTATGCCTGAGATAGGCTCTGATGCCTTGAAAGTATATTAAAGGCAGTGGGAGAGGACAACATTAAAGTCCACTTTGAAAAATGGAGAGCATAGAATGTGGTGTGGCACATATATTTCAATGTTCATCTCAAATGTCTTTGCCCCCTCCCAAAATTATCTACATGTCTCAAAGTGGGCACTGATATCACTCATTTTGATCTGAGATGCATCCACAGAATTGAACGGCTGGCTCCTGTAAGACTCCTGTAAACCGTGCAAAGCTGTTCAAGATCTGCAAAATGTATTCAGTTGCTCTCTTCTTCTTTTTTTGACAAGTCTTCAAAATCCTACGCCCTTGGAAGGAGGGTTTTAGTTAAATAAAGAAAACCTGACAAACTTCGACGGGTGCTAGATAATCGGCTTAATCCACATTTCACAATTTGTCATTTGCTAATTCCCAGCTAGGAGAGAAGCAGGCTCTGATACAGGCATTCGCCGCATTCGCCACAAGTTTGAAGCTTGAAGCCAAAGAGGAGCAAATGCAAAGCAGAGATTTGCAGATTAGAGATTGAAGATCTGCTCAGAACACATCTGAGAGTGACAAGTAGAGTGTTGTGGATTCCTCCCTTGGTGAAATAAATGCTCTCAGCAGAGTTCTTTTCTCTCACTTCTTTTCCTAAGTGAAACTCACGGCTTCTGAGAACATAGAAAATCCATACAACTTGAGTTGGCCTTGTAATGTGTGTCCCTAAAGGACGTTGCTTCTGGTGGGTGAACTCTCCTATAAGACCTTCTGATCTTCCAGGTGGATTCAGATATCCATTCTTCTAAAGCAAGCATGGGAAAACTTTGGCCCTCCAGGTGTTTTGGACTTCAACTCTCACAATTCCTAACTTACTTAGGTGTAAGTAAGGTCCTCCAAGTGCAGTGTCTTGGCAGTGGGTCTGTAGGTGGCTGTGGAGCCACCTTGATCCACATGTTCTCCCACAGTGAGGATATTGGTTTCCACATGGAAGGCAGTCCTGGTCAGGGTTGGCTTGACACACCTTTCACTTAGGATGTTTCTCCCTTTCACCCTCCGTTTGTGCCTCTTTGAATTCTGCAGCACTGCTGGTCGCAGCTGACCTCTAGTTAGAATGCTCAAGGGCCAGGGCTTCCCAGTTCTCTGTGCCTATGCCACAGGAATTGTTGGAGTTGAGGTCCAAAACACCTGGAGGGCTAAAGTTTGCCCATGCCTGTACTATAAACTGGAAGAGACAGATTGGATGACCTTTAAGGCACTTCCTAACATGATTCCCTGATTCTGTTCTGCCAGATATATAGAGTGAATGGTGAAATTTTCATTATTTGACAGAATTAAGCAGTTTGTTCCATCCCAGACATCCTGCAATCACCTTTTCCAGGGAACAGAGTTTTGCCCTTCTCAGTGAGCTCAGGCAAAAGCAAATTGCTTCAGTCTCTTCTAGCTTATGTGTTCCCTCATTGATAAACTTTACCAGTTTGGTTGTAGTCTGATGTGGCTTTGCTAGATATTTTCATCTGAGAAGTGTTGGGGAGTAGACCATTTTCATTTGACCAGAATGCATTTGAGCTCCAACAGAATCTGCAGAAGCATTCGAGGGAAATTGCCCTTTGGTAAAAGAAAAGTGGAATCTAAATTGAATTGAAACCTTTCTCTTGCTATAGAGCCAAACAATTATTGATTTGGTCCTATAGCAGATCAGTACTTGATGTTGGCACAATATTCTAAAGTGTTGTTTTGTTTTGTTTTTGTCGTGTCAGGAGCGATCTGAGAAACTGTAAGTTGCTTCTAGTGTGAGAGAATTGGCCGTCTGCAAGACGTTGCCCAGGGGACACCCGGATGATGTTTTATCATCCTTGTGGGAGGCTTCTCTCATGTCCCTGCATGAGGAGCTGGAGCTGATAGAGGTAGCTCATCTGCCTCTCCCTGGATTCGAACCTGTGACCTGTTGGTCTTCAGTCCTGCCAGCACAGGGGTTTAACCCACTGCGCCAACGGGGGCTCCATATTCGAAACTGATATATACATATATATATTCTAAACTGATATATATATATACAGACACACACACACACATACACGCACGTACATAGAAGCCCTTGTACAGGCAGGACTGCTGACTGAAAGGTCGATGGTTCGAATCCAAGGAGTGAGGTGAGCTCCCATCTGTCAGCTTCAGCTCCCACAGGATGGTAAAACATCCTGGCATCCTCTGGGCAATGTCCTTACAGATGGTCAATTCTCTCACACCAGAAGTGACTTGCAGTTTCTCAAGTCACTCCTGACATGAAAAAAATTATATACTGATTCAACATCCATTTCCTCCTCCTAGAAAGTCATATTCTATGGCAAAGAGCCACAGTTAACCACATGTGGTTTTATTGTGGAGATGTTCTTACCTACAGAAAACAAGATGAATGTCCAATCATATAGCACATGATCTACACACAATTTTCATGCATGTGTTTTGCACAAAAATCAAATCCATATTAATTTCATATCCTTTATAGGACAGTTCAACATTCATTTCCTCTTTCCAGAGGATCTTTGGAATTAACATTCTGTGGTGAAGGAATCCAGAAAATGACCAGCACTTCAGCAGATTACAATTTCTAGGACTGCTTGGTGCAATTAAAATATTTCAAATAGATAGAATGATCATAGTACCAATTTGCTAAATGGAGGCAAACTGGAACACAACCTGGTCTAGAATTTGTTCTACTGTATTTGCTGATGAAATACGCAGCGATTTCAGGTTCTTACATACTGATTAGATTTAGGGTGAAATGAATCTGTTTTGCATGTGTGCTTGGGGTAGCTTTTGATAATACCAAATATATAAGGATTAATCCAAAGTAATGCATTTAATTGTAAACACTCAGCTTAATAAACCTTGCTTCACACAGAAGGATAGGTTTCTCTAGCTGTGCCAAGAAGCAAGCAGAAAACATCAAGAGACAACTGAATAAATATGGTCATGAGTTTGTATTCTGTCTTGTTCCACCTTGCTTGCATGGAATCAGGTCAGAGGAAGAAAGATGAGAGGACAGAAGAAACAAATTGCATGCTATAGAAGTCACTGAATTTGGGAAGGTTATTTTTGCACTACGGTTCCCATAATCCCCTGCCTATTTCTTCCTCTTAACTGTTTAGTACAAAGGCTTGAACCTGAGACATTCTGCCTGCAAAACATGCACTCTTTTACTAAGCTACGATCCTGCATATTTGTACTTTAGGGAAACTTCAGTTCCACTTTGATCACATTGCTTGCACTTGAACAACTGGCTTTTCAAAAAGTTTGCATTTCAGATTTTTAGCAAGTGGCAAAAAATGGGGATGGATAGAGGGATGAGAAAGGGGCCTTCAAACTAGAGCTAGTTTTCTTGCAGAGCAAAGAGTGGGCAACAATGGTGGGACTATGATTCCCATCAGCCTGGGATAACATTATCAATGGGAGTTCTAGTCCAACAACATCTGGAAGTCGAAGGCTTTCATGGCCGGAATCACTGGGTTGTTGTAGGTTTTTTCTGGCTATATGGCCTTGGTCTAGAGGCATTCTCTCCTGACGTTTCGCCTGCTTCTATGGCAAGCATCTTCAGACCTCACTACCTCTGAGGATGCTTGCCCTATGGATGCAGGTGAAACGTCAGGAGAGAATGCCTCTAGACCATGGCCATATAACCAGAAAAAACCTACAACAACCCAACATCTGGAAGGCTTTGTTTTGCCAATCCCTATGGCAGAGATAGTTGTTCTTGTCCTTCTCCTCTTCTTCTCTGTATTCCCATCTAATAAATTATCATGCATGCCCAGTGAGGTATCTATGATATTTCAGTTGTGCTTGAACAAAACATCAAACTGGGAGACATTCAGACTGGTTGGATTTAGATGCCCTCAGAGTACCTTTCATCTTTATTAATTTGTAGCCACCTTGCAGAAAGCTAATAGAGAAGTGTCCTAAATTAACCCATGTGCTCAAAACAAAATGTGCTCAGATAGAACCTCTGATCTGAATCCTTTTGGCTTGCTGCAGTTCAGTGCAAAGCAAATGTTCATGATTCCTTCTCCTCTTCCAAATGTATTCAGTGTGTTAGGCTGAATGCACAGGTCAATGCAAAAGAAGCAAATACACTCTTTCTGACTGGTATCCTGCCTTCTCTGAGGCTCAAAACAAGCTCCCTTGGTTTCCAGACCTATCCTGAAAAAACAAGAAGTGATCAAAGTAACAAAATGTGACAATTTTTGATGCTGTTTTGATTACTTGTATTAGTAATACATGATTGTCGATATCTCTTCTGTTCTTTGATGCAGATGGAATACATATAAAGCATTGTGTATGTTGAAGGTAGAAGGGAAAAAGCTATTGTTTTGTTGTTGTGTGCCTTCAAGTCCTTTCCCAATTATGGTGACCCTAAGGTGAAACTATCACATGGTTTTCTGGTGCTGAGAATGTGTGACTTGCCCCAAAATTTCCATGGCTCATGGTTTCTTTTATTTACTCATTCTTTACATTCTGGGTGGACAATTCTGTAGTTGTTTGCATGCGTAAACAAGAAGCTAGAGGCAATCTGAAGCTGGAATCCACCAGAGAGTTCTCCTCTCCAAGGCCCCATTGAGACGCACTGCGTCCCATGCTGTTTCATGCATGGCGAACTCTTCTTTGCCACAATAGAAGCTGTCGCAAGAGGCCTTCCCTGTGGATTGTGCTCAGATGTCAGGGCCCAGCCTAAGTGGAAGGCCTCTCAGGACATCCGAGGAGGAGGTTGCAGCCATGACCTTTTCTCCATCTCCTCCCAATGCCTGGGTGGCTATTCATATGGTAATGGGAGCTGTGGAGTAGCCCAAAAGGAGGCAAAATGATTAAGGGGGTTAGGGCAACTGACCTCATATAAATCTATAATTTCATCTGCCGTTGTGCAGAAATGAATTCATTTCTCGTGTTGAGAGCAAAAACATCTGGTGCCCATCCTCTGTTTAAGTTGGGTTTTTAATGTTCTCCTGAGCAAATGAGGAAAACAACCTATTAAAGGAAGAGAGAGCTGCCAACATTTCTCCATTTTTTAATCTTTTCTCCCCTTTCTTCCAAGAAACAAGCAATTTGATCCAGGCGCTCCTTTGTTCATTTCTTTGAAGGCATCTCCATTCCAGGCCATGAAAACACCTTAGGCCCAAACTGGGACAGGCCAGTTTCATTTCAACCTCTGCAAAATTCAAACGTAAAGGGGGAAGGAAGGTGCAGGGAGGGAGGCAATGTGTGCGTCGGTGTGTGTGTGTGTGTGCAGTGGAGATTTGGAGAGGTGGGGGAAGGAAAGAAGGAAGGAAGGATGCTGAGAAAAGTGGAAGGAGAACAAGGCATTCCTTCAAGCCTGGTGACTGGGAAGGAGGTGCTGAGCTGTGAGCTGGTAGCTATTGTGTGGTGGTAAGACAGGGAGGTGAGTGGGGGGGGGAAGAAGGGGCTGTGACCCCCCTCTCCCTCCCCTCGGCTCCTTTTTCCTTCTCCCTTGGTGTGGATTTGCTGACCAGAGACCGTTAGGAGCGGGCAGCATGAATGCCATTGAATGGAGATGCGTTTCAAAGGGGCCACCTCCTTTCTTAAGGGACTGTGAGGCCAGGCACTCAAAACCTTGGGAACAGTTGGCTGGCAAAGAAGTCCTCCTTTTTTACGCACAGAAAGAGAGAAAGAGAGAGAGAGAAAGGGGAAGACTCTGGAAACCAGGGAGAGAGGGGTGGACCCTGGAAGGTGAGTGATGGGGGGCAGGGGCAGGAGGAGAGCCTGGAGTTGGACTGTTGCAAAATTGGGGGTTTAATATTGCTGCAAAATATTCTTTCCAAAAAAAATAACCATCCTCAACAGCAGCCACTAAAAAGGCCAAAGAGGAGAAGGAGGGAAAGAAAGAGAGCAAACCAGAATTACTGCTGGGGGAGAAAAGATTTCAGCATCCCTAAGTCCTATTGTTTGTAAGGCGGGTTTTTGTCCTCGGTTATCTTCTTCTTTCTTTTCTCCTTCGTAGATTCCACGTGGATTTTATGCTTCCCTTTCTTCCCAGGTTGTATTCCATTTGGGATCTCTAAAGGAGTGATGGGTTGCATTAATTATTTTAAAATCAGCACAGGTGTGTACAGATATGTGTGCATGAGAGAGAGAGAGAGAGAGAGAGAGAGAGAGAGAGAGAGAGAGAGAAATTACCAATACACAAAGTCGAAGTAAAATTTAAGCATGACCGAATGTAGTCTATGTATGTTGCAATATATGGGGACTGTGAAGCCATGCGCTGGCTGCTGAATAGATATTTTTCTCCTTCTCTTTGCACATGATAGATGAGATAGATAGATAGATAGATAGATAGATAGATAGATAGATAGAGATACCCAGAGAGTTTTCCAGTTAGAAACCACCAAGCTGGAGACTAAGAAACCAAAAGGTCTAATCTTTAACTTGAACAATGCTGTGAATGGATCCTCTGTGTGTGTGTGTGTCTGCATGTGTGAATACAATTGTTTTATATACAGCACAGGTGTGTACATATGTGTGCATGACAGAAAGAGAGAGAAAGATTACCTACACATGAAGCCTAAGTAAAATCTAAGTATCAACTAATGTAGTTTATGTATGCTGCAATATACGGGGACTGTGAAGACATGTGCTGGCTCCTGAATATATTTTTCTCCTTCTCTTTGCATATGATAGATAGATGAAATAGATAGATAGATAGATAGATAGATAGATAGATAGATAGATAGAGATATGTTTCTGGTACGAAAACACAAAGTTGGAAACAAAGAAACCAAAAGGTCTAATCTTCAGCTTGAACAATGCTGTGAATGGCTCCTCTGTGTGTGTGTGTGTGTGAATAGAATTCTTTTGTATACAGTGCAGGTGTGTACATATGTGTGCATGACTGAAAAAGAGAGTGATGAAGTCTAAGTAAAATTTAAGCATCAGTGAATGTAGTTTATGTATGTTGTGATATATGGAAACTGTGAAGACATGTGCTGGCTCCTGAATAGATCTTTTTCTCCTTCTCTTTACACATAATAGATATATGAGATACATAGCTATATAGATATGTGCTCAGATAGTTTTCCAGTAATAAGCCATCAAGTTGGAGACTAAGAAACCAAAATGTCTAATCTTTAACAATGCTGCGAATGGCTTCTCTGCATGTGTGTGTGTGTGTGTGTGTGTGTGTGTGTGTGTGTGTGTGTGTGTAAATACAACAAGGGGTTCAAAAAGGAAGATGTGCTCACCCTCATCCCAAATCTTCAGAATGAAAAGCAGAAATGCCTCTTCTATTTTTTCCTAAAAGCATGTCTTTCTTGATCCCTTGGATGGGGAGAGTTTATTCGCTCCACTTCTATATGTTTGTGTGTGTGTTGGATGTTGCCTTTCCCACATGTTCCCAGTGGTGGGTTTCTATGGGGTGCTGCTGATGTGGGGATTTGCCTTCTCCTCTGGATTTGGGGGGTGGAGGGACGGCTTGAATGGGCCGGTCCTTTGCAGGAAGGGCAGAAATTCACACGTTGAGGGTCCCTTTGTCTGAGGAGCAGCGGGTGGTAGGTTGGGTTTGGGGGGGAAGGAGAGGGGAGCACAGAAAGAAAGGAAAGAAGAAAGAAAGAAAGAAAGAAAGAAAGAAAGAAAGAAAGCGGTCTTCAGATCAATTGTCTCTCCTTATTCTTTCTAAAAGAGAAAGAAAATAGTTACTTCACTTCTTGAAGAAATGCAAAGTAGAGAAAGAGATAAAACTGGAAAGACGCAGAGAGATGTTGTTTGGGGGGGGGCGCTTTATTTTTAGGAAATCTGAATAGTAATTTTGGCACCTTTGAGGAAAAATGGACTTGTGGGTTGGAGCAGAAAATGAAACCATTTACACCTGTGGTTCACAACCTTTTTTTGACCAGGGACCACTTGCCAACATTAGTACCAAAAGGGTTACAAATCAGTTTTTGATGAACTTTAGATTTGGTTTGGTTATTTGGGGTGCTGATTCAGAAAATTGCATTGGATAGACTACATCAGCTCTAGTTTCTGATACAGAACATATGCCATGGTCAACGACAGGAAAGGAGTGGCAGGCAGCATAAAAGGAGTGGAAATAAAATAAAAGGAGTGAAAATAAAATAAAATAAAATAAAATACAACAAAACAAAGGGGAAGGAGACTCATACAGCCCACTGATGGACGGCGGCCCACAAGTTAAGAACCACTGATTTACACTCTGATACATCAGCATTGTTCTCCTTGCCACCTCTCAATTTCTCAGTCTTCTTCCAAATTCCTCAAATCACCATCTTAACAAATGAAATCCCAAAGGTGGGTAAATATTTTGGGTGTTTTTCCCTCCAATCCCATGAAAGAGCCACATAAAAAAGCCTGCTTTGGATTCTCCCTCCATCCTCCATTTCTTTTGAACTACCCCATCCACCACTTGCTTTTAAGTCAAATTTGCCCAAGGGCGCAGGTTCTGCTTCAAGCGCATACACATACCCCTTGCCTAAATTGCTCCTTTCTGGAGCTAAGAGTAGCCACTAGCCAAGACTAGGCTTGGTTGAGTTGCTTTAGTTTAGTATTTGAGATAGATATATTGGTGACTAGGGTGACACACCTGCTTTAGAACCACCTTAGATTCAACCACCAGGGTCTAAAACTAATCCAGCCCACTTTCTCTAATCGGGGTTCAATGGTCTCAAGTAGAGTGGGTTCCCTGAAACCTTGAGGCTTCAATCAGTACCACATTTCCATTGATCCAATAGAGCAGGCATGGACCAAGTTGGGCCCTCCAAGTGTTTTGGATTTCAACTCCTACCATTTCTAACAGCCTCGGGCCTTTTCCTTTCCCTCCTCAGCCACTTAAGCACCAGGGGTCCCAACCGCCAGGTTGAGAAACACTGACTTAGCATCTTAGGTCAGATAGAACAGGCATGGGCCAACTTGGCTCCTCTAGATGTTTTGGACTTCAACTCCCACCATTCCTAGCAGCCTCAGGCCCCTTCCTTTTCCCTTAAGCGGCTGAGGGGGAAAAGGAAAGGGCCTGAGGCTGTTAGGAATGGTGGGAGTTGAAATCCAAAACATCTAGAGGTGCCAAGTTGGCTCATGCCTGCAATAGAGCCATTCTAGCTCCCAATAACAACCCACTTGAGCAGCACCATAGGGTCTTAATGAATTATTTTACAATTGGCTCCTTCCTGATATTTTAAAAAAAGGAGAAATTAGGTTGATATAAATCCCTACAAAGGGTTTTCACTGTGGAATTCATTGTGCAGGGCCTTTTTTAAATAAATTAATGAAGAATAGAGGAAAGGAAGAGTCCACAATTGGGAGTATTGTATTTGGACCACTGGCTCTGCCTGGCCTGGCTTTCCAGGTCTCTTAAGAGAGAGGCTGGTGGAGATTGGCAGCAATACCATGGACAGCGAAGCTGCATAAAGCGGCCAAAGAAGAAGAGAGGCAGTTGTGGGGTGGTATTTTCAGTAGTATTTTGAGCCCCCTCTTTCATAGACCTTTCCCATGTCTCCTTTAAAGGCCATCCAAGAAAGAAAATACCTCTTTTTTCCCTACTCCCCCAACACATCCCTCAAAGAAAGGAGAAACTCAATGGATAGAGATCATGTTGAGTTTTCAAAGGAAAGGGTTAGGAAAGGAAACGAGGCAACTATTCCAATCTGAGTGAAGCTTCAGCTTCCCTCCAGCCGCATTTGATTGTTTGTGGAAGAATTTTCAAAACACTCTATTTAACTCCCTGGTTAGCTAAATACCCTCAGGACACCCAATCCTGTATTATCTTGGGACCTAAGCAGGGTCAACCCTGGTTAGTCCTTGGAAAGGAGACTGCCACAGAGCAGTCTCCCTTCAGACTAAGGAACTGGCAAAACAAGTATCTGAGTATCTCTTGCCTAAGAAAACTCAACAAAATTCATGGGGTGGTCATAAATCGGCCAAATTGACAGCAGAGTTGAAGGCGCGTACACATATATATATCCTATTATATATTTTTCCCAACCATTGACAATCCCATCATTTGAAAACCAATGTCAAGCCCTTCCAACCACTCAAGCAGAGCATAAGCAGCAAAACTGAAAGGAACAAGAAGCAAAGTGGCTTTCTCTGATCTCCAAAGCTGATGTGACCACTGACCAGCCATAGTTCCAAACTGAAGGCAATGCAGGGTGCATCTGCACTACAGAATTAATGCAGTTTGACACAACTTTGACTGCCTGGTAGGAGAGAGTGGACCATCTTTTCCTCCACACTGGAGTCAATGTATCAACTAGGGAGAAAGAGGAGGCAATGGCAAACCTCTTTGTGCCCTGAAGGACACACCATACCTTGACATCGATTTGAAGGCACACCAAAACATTGAGGTAGGAGAGAGTGGACCATCTCTTCCTCAACATTGGAGTCAATATATCAACTGGGGAGAAAGGTGTGGGTTTCTCCCCAGTTGATATATTGATTCCAATGTTGAGGAAGAGATGCTCCACCTTCTCCTACCTCAATGAAGATAGGGTGTCTTGGTGTGCCTTCAAATTGATGTCAAGGTATGGTGACCCTACCTTGAGCCTTTCAGGACACAAAGAGGTTTGCCATAGCCCTCCTCTTTCTCCCCAGTTGATATTTAACTCCAATGTTGAGGAAGAGATGGTCCACTCTCTCCTAACTCAATGAAGATAGGATGTTTTGGTGTGCCTTCAAATTGATGTCAAGGTATGGTGACCCTACCATGAGTCTTTTAGGGCACAAAGGGGTGTGACTCACCCAAGGTCACTCAATGGGTTTTCAGGACACCAAGTTCTAGTCCCACACTCAGACCAGGCCACCTCCTTGTCTCTCAAGTCTACAGAATGACACACCATATCTAGGTCCCAAATCATCTTGGGCCTTGAAAGGCACCTTCTGGATGGACATCCTTCCAGGGTGATCTTCTCTCAATGTCTGTGTACTGTACTTAGGATGCTCTCTTTCCTATTAAATATGTCCAGGGTTGCAGTCTACTGAAACTTGATGGCAAAGTCCTTTTTGTTTCTAGAAGGATCCAGAGGAGGATCCAGAAAAGGACTTAGCAAGGATGAGCAACCTTGGTCCCTTGGACTGAAAATGGCCCTCTCTCCAAACAGACATGGGATCTACACTTGCAGAATTACTGCAGTTTAATAACACTTTAATTTATTGTCAAAGGCCTTCATGGCTGAAATTACTAGGTTGTTGTAAGTTTTTCGGGCTATATGGCCATGTTCTAGAAGCATTCTCTCCTGACATTTTGCCTGCATCTATGGCAAGCATCCTCAGAGCTTGTAAGGTCCTCACAACCATCTTTTCCTCAACACTGGAGTCAATGTATCAACTAGGGAGAAAGAGGAGGCAATGGCAAACCTCTTTGTGCCCTGAAAGACACACCATACCTTGACATCGATTTGAAGGCACACCAAAACATTGAGGTAGGAGAGAGTGGACCATCTCTTCCTCAACATTGGAGTCAATATATCAACTGGGGAGAAAGGTGTGGGTTTCTCCCCAGTTGATATATTGGACCTCACAACCTCTGAGGATGCTTGCCATAGATGCAGGAGAAACGTCAGGAGAGAATGCTTCTAGAACATGGCCATATAGCCCAAAAAACCTACAACAACCCAACACTTTAATTGTCATGGATCAATGGTATGGAATCCAGGAGTTGTATTTACATAAGGTCTTTAACCTTATCTGTTAAAACCTGCTTGTGTCTCAATAGGTAACAAATCCCAAGATTCCATAGCACTGAGCCCTGGCAGTTAAAGCGGTATCGAACTGCATTCGTTCTGTAGTGTAGATGAACCCTCAGACACCGGAAGGAAAAGTCGGGAATGCGTTGGAATTCTTTTTTTTTCCTCTTTGCCTGCAACTAAGCCCATCTCAATGAAAGGGATCCATTAGGAGTAGATAGTAGATGTACTTTGCTTTTCTGGGGCCAAACTGGAGCATACAGGAGGTTTGGTTAGAGCCAGGCACTTCCTTAGAAGATACAAGGCAAGGTTCTCACTCTTCATGAAGAAGACGCAACACCCCCGTTTTCTGTCGCAAGGCCAGCTCAGCTGCTCCATTTTCTCCTGAAAAGGTTTGCAAAGTCTCCCCTTTTAGTTCTGAGGCTTAACTGTGCTGTGGATCGAGATAGGGATCCTGCGTGGAGGGTGACGCATCCCTAGCATGAATTACTCACATCTCAGTGGAGAAATATCCCTCCCTCCCCTCCTCGAAGGAACAATGCCATCTCTTCCATCTACCCAGGAGTTGGAGGCATTGGATTCCATGGGATTTACTCCCAGGAAAGGGAGCTCATTTCAGCATTAGGACAAAGAAGGAATCGGGACATACTAATCATACTAACACTGGAAAGCCTAACTTGTGTCCCATTATTATAATATTATATTTTTTTTAATTTTATGATTATTGTTTTTAGGCGGGGGAGGGCGGAGGAGTTAGTTTTATTGGGTGTATTGGTAATAAAAGGGATGCATTGGAAAAATTACCAGCTTTAACAATTATAGAATGTACTTATATTATTGAATACACGTGTATATATAATATATAATATATGTATTGTATTGTATATTCAGCATAAATGATGGATTGGAAAAATTACCGACTTTAACAATTATAGAATGTACTTATATTATTGAATATATGTATTTTATATATAATATAATATAATATATATTATATCTTATATATTGTATTGTATATATGTGTGTATATATATATATATATATATATAGTATTATATTACATCACATCATACATTCAGCATAACTGGTGCATTGGAAAAATAACAGATTTTAAAAATTATATATTGTACTTATATTACTGAATATAATATAATATATATTATTTATTTATTTATTTATCGTGTCAGTATCAACCAGATATATATTATATCATATGTTTGGAAAAATTACAGATTTTAAAAATTATATATTGTACTTATATTACTGAATATACATATTTTGTATATATAGTATAATATATATAATATTTATTTATTATTTATTTATCGTGTCAATATCAACCAGATATATATTATATCATATGTTGTGTATATATTATATTATATTATATTATATTGTATTGTATTGTATTGTATTGTATATATTCAATACAATATAATATATTGTAATACAATATATTATATTATATTATATCATATCATATATTCAGCATAAGTGGTGCAGAGGAAAAATTACAGACTTTAAAAATTATATAATGTCCTTTTATTACTAAATATACATATTTTATATAGAATATAAGATATATAATATATTTATATTATATTGTATTATATTGTATTGTATCATATATTCAGCATAAGTAGTGCAATGGAAAAATTACAAACTTTAAAAATTATATAATGTACTTTTATTACTGAATATACATATATAATATAGAATAGAATATATATAATATATTTATATTATATTGTACTATATTGTATTATATCATCTATTCAACATAAGTGGTGCAGTGGAAAAAATACAGACTTTAAAATTATATAATGTATTTTTATTACTGAATATACATATTTAATATAGAAAATTATATATAATATAATATAAAATATAATATAATATGTATTCAGCAATATAAGTAGCACTGCACAAAGATTAGTTCTGGTTATTCTTTGGATGATAGATCACCAACGAATACCCTTTACAATATGTCAGAGAAAGGAATTGGCAACATATATGTCTGCATGTGGATATTTTCTATTTTCCCTGCTCAAAAGCATAGCTTCTCCCAATGCAGAACAATCCAAGCCCCAAGCAATGAACGAGTAGGCTATTTTATTAAGAAATAAAAGTATTGTGTTCTGGCGAGATGGTCTATATACCTTCTCTCTCTCTTTCTCTCTCTCTCTCTCTCACACACACACACACACACACACACACAATCATCTGAGGGTGTATCTCTTTGTTGGCCTAAATAACCAAATTCTCCCCGATCTCCGAAGATAAAGCTGGCTTAGTCCTTGTTTGTGCCTGGATGGGAGGCCACCAGCGCATTCCAGGTGCTGCAGGCTCTTTCTCAGAGGAAGGAAGGGCCAAGCTCCCTCTGAGTCGATCCTGCCCAAGAAAACCCCACGAAATGCATGGAGTCGCCATAAACTGAGAGACAGGTGGAAGGCACATACACTGCCGCTCTGTGTGTGGATATACAGGCAGGCAAATAAAAAGATCTTTCAACACGTTTGCGCCCTGAAGGG
Source organism: Anolis sagrei (assembly GCF_037176765.1). NCBI lineage: Eukaryota > Metazoa > Chordata > Lepidosauria > Squamata > Anolidae > Anolis > Anolis sagrei. The sequence continues at coordinate 235,146,476 of NC_090024.1, forward strand.
TCACTAATAATACACATTTCTTATCGTAGTTCTGTTTTTTAATCTTTCTAGTATGCATATGTACAGGTAGATACATATATTCAGAGAGAGATACTTTTCTCTTATACACACACACACATATATACATACACATATATATACATATACACACGCACATACACACATACAGAATATATATATACACACATACAGAATATATATATATATATATACATACACACATACACACACATACAGAATATATATATATACATATATATACACACACATACACACATACAGAATATATATATATATATATACAGAATATATATATATACACACACATGCAGAATATATATATATATACACAAAATATATATATACACACACACATGCAGAATATATAAATACATATACATATATACACACACACACATACAGAATATATATATATATATACACACACACATACAGAATATATACATACATATACATATATACACACACATACAGAATATATATATATATATATATATATACACATATATACATACACACATACGGAATATATATATACACGCACACATACAGAATATATATATATACACACACATACACACAGAATATATATATATATATATATATATAGAATATATATACACACACATACAGAATATATATACACACACACATACACGCATACAGAATATATATATAATGTATGTGTGTGTGTGTGTGTATATATATATATATTCTGTATGTGTGCGTGTATATATATATTCTGTATGTGTGTGTGTGTATATATATGCTGTATGTGTGTATGTGTGTATATACACACATACATACAATATATATATATATATATATATATATATATATATATACATATACAGAATTCACATTTATGTGATTAACCCTATAAATAAATTATTGTTGTTGTTACTGTTATTGTTATTATTATTATTATTATTATTATTATGCTATCATATAGATGAGTGCGCGTACCTATATGTATAAGGTTTGTCTCTGTAACAGAAATAGTAATTAGGGTCGCTATCAATCGGCAACAACTTGAGAGCACACACCAATATGTGTGTGTGTGTGTGTGTGTGTGTGTGTATGTGTGTGTATTTGTGTATCTATATATACATATACTGTGTGTATGTAAGTGTAATCTCTGAAGACTAGTGGAACCCTTTCTCTGTTTTGTGTGAATACAATGTCTATTTTTTGTCACTGTCGCCTCTCCAGAATATCTTTGCAATGCTGAGAATATTTTTTATTTTCTTCTCACATCCACATTGGGAGAGTGTGCGGGGGGAAGGAAGAGATGCATTTCCCTCTTCTTTCTGGCTGAAATATACTTAATTCATTTTCTACCGTGAGATAATGGAAGGGTGGGAGGGGTTTTTTTCCCTTATCCGTTGAAAAGATTTTTTAAGTCGGGGCGGATTGGGACCAGTAGGCTCTTCTTGTTGACCCCCCCCCCCAATTCCCTTCCTTCCCTGTTATGTAACGGGGAGGGCCTTGCTCCCTTCTTTGGGTGCCTTTGAGCCGAAAGGATGCGCCGTGGGGAGGGATGGGGAGGCGCCCCTTTGACCCCCCTGGAAGTCATTGACTCCAAGTAGACCTTCTCCGCTTTTGCGCCTTGAAATAGTGGGAGAGTGAGCCCTGGTCGGGCCCCTCCTTGGGTGACCCGAAGGCTGAATTCCCATCGATTTCAATAAGAAATAAAAAAAGAGGGAAATCCACGGCGACCCACCCGAGAGAGATCGTGGAAGGAAGTGGGTTGCAGAGTAAACCTACCCAGAACCATACAGTAGCATGGCCTGGCTCCTGTAGCTTTCCTCTACCTACCTATCTATCTATCTATCTATCTATCTATCTATCTATCCATTCTATATATCTATCTATCCTATCCTACCTATTCTATCTACCAGAAACGACTTACAGTTTCTCAAGTCTTCCCTGTCACGAAAAAAATCAATCTATCCTATATATCTAGTTATCCTATCCTATCTATCCTATCCAATCCTATCTATCTATCTATCTATCTGTCTATCTATCTATCTATCTATCTATCTATCTATCCATCCATCCATCCATTCTATATATCTATCTATCCTATCCTATATAGCAGAAGCGACTTACAGTTTCTCAAGTCGCCCCTGACACGAAAAAAATATATCTATCCCATATATCTAGTTATCCTATCCTATCTGTCCTATATATCTATCTATCCTATCCTATCTATCCTATATATTTGTCTATCCTATCTAGCCTATCTACCAGAAGCGACTTGGAGTTTCTCAAGTCACTCCTGACATGAAAAAAAAATCTATTTATCTATCCTATATATATATCTATTCTATATATCTATCTATCCTATCTACCAGAAGCGACTTACAGTTTCTCAAGTCGACCCTGACACAAAAAAATCTATCTATCCTATATATCTAGTTATCCTATCCTATCTATCTTATATATCTAGTTATCCTATCCTATCTATCCTATATATCTAGTTATCCTATCCTATCTATCCTATTCTATCTAACCTATATATCTGTCTATCCTATCCTATATATCCCATCTATCCTATCTACCAGAAGGGACTTACAGTTTCTCAAGTCGCTCCTGACATGAAAAAAATATATTATCTATCTATCCTATATATCTATTCTATATATATCTATCTATCTTATCTACCAGATGCGACTTACAGTTTCTCAAGTCTTCCCTGACACGAAAAAAAACTATCTTTCTTTCTTTCTTTCTATCTATCTATCTATCCTATATATCTAGTAATCCTATCCTATCTATCCTATATATATCTATATTTATTCTATTCTATCCTATATATCTGTCTATCCTATATATCCTATCTTTCCTATCTACCAGAAGCGACTTGCAGTTTCGCAAGTCGCTCCTACACACACGCACACGCACGCTATCTACCTACCTACCTACCTACCTATTTACCTTGGGACTTCCTCCTAGTAAACCTAAAGAGGCTCTATTAAAATGGGGGGGGGAGGCCGGTCGAAAAAACTTATGGTGCCTCTAAGTGCGCTTCAGCAAAATCAGATTAATAATCGCACCAAATCTCTATTTCTGCTTCAATTCGGCCCCTTCCCTCCTGTTTGAGTCCTTCGAGTAGACCCCCCCTCCCAAACACAAAGAGTCCCTTCCCCGCTTTCCTTGCCCCCGACACATCCGTGCCAGATTCCCCGCTGCGTCCACACGTCGCCTGGCTCTTTCTCTTTCCCTTTCCGGCTCCTGGCCTTGGCTGGCGTTCCACGGGTGGGTCGTCGGGAGACACGCGTGTGTGCAGTGAAGGGGGGGGGGGGAGGAGAGGAGATGTCGGCTGTGTTCTTGAGATTCCAAGAAAAGGGGGGAGTTTGCTGTTGTCCTTTGCCTTCCTGATGCTTTGGGGCGCTCTTTCTGAAAGGACACGCGCGCCACCCATCTCGGGTGGGGGTCATTTGCTGATGCCTTTTGAGGCGAGGAATCCGAGTGGAGGTGAGGTGCTTCTTTCCCTCCCCCCCCCCTTGCCTCATCCATCCATCACATGTCGGGAATCAACCCACCTCCTGATCATCTATTTATTGCTTTATTATTATTATTATTATTATTATTATTATTATTATTATTATTTGAAATACAACAAGATGAGTCCACAGCAGACACACTGCTGGCTATTGGATTGGATCACACGTCCGACACTTCCCAAGTGTCTAGGACTGTGTGAAGAGAGATTATTGTTGTTGTTGTTGTTGTTGTTATCATCTTTTCCTCTGGCTCCATTTCACGCTGGTATTATTTTCATCTCCCTCTTCTTTGACTTCTCCTTCAACTTTCGTCCTTTGGTTGCAGCATTCGTTTGCTGCTGATGCTGTTGTTGTTGTTGTTGTTGTGTCCTTGGCGTCCCTAAGGCGACTTTAGGCCAGTCCTTTCATGGCAAAATTCGTTCCAAAAAGGGCCACCTCTGAGGTTGAGACAGTGTGACTCACCCAAAGGGCGGAGAGGGTCTCCATCTTCCTAAAACAGAACCCCAAACGACCCTCTTTCTAAAAATTCAACATCCCAATCCAATGTGAGCCACAATTATTGTTGTCAGGTTGACAAAATGAACAATGGACGCGAAAATACTTCAGTATTTTCGCGTCCATTGTTCGTTTTGTCAACATGACAACAATATGACCATTTGGAGAGAGAAGTAGATCTAGAATTATTAATTTTTTTAGGGTTGCAAAACTAAATCAGCCAGGGTTGAAATGCTACAGTATATGACCATTGGAGCAAGAATGCCTTATGCACAAAATTGGGGAAAGAAAAGGCGGATATTTCAACAACAGAAAACCGAATCAGATCTGATTTCACATGAACAGAAGTAGACAAATGTACCAGGATGCTCGGAGGAACAAAACAAAAATATCTCACAATAGCTTCAGAAAGGATTGGAAACAATTCTTAAATATTATTTTTTCGAAAGAGAAAAGAAAAAGACACAACAATGGGTTCAGAGTTCGGGGTCGTTCCGAGGCAGGAATTCTTGTTGAGTCCTCGTAGATGTAATGCGTCCTTACTTAGAGCTACAATCCAGAAAGCTGTGTATTATTGTTATTATTTTCTCTGTCTTGAGGAGATCTGTCTCCCAACGAGGACTTTTTGTTGGATTTCATTTTGTTGGATTTCATTCAGAGCAAGAACTGTACTATTCCTGATGCAATTGTGAAGAGAAATGTGTCCAAAAAATTAAATTAAAAGGGTATCTCCTCTCCAAAAATCAAAATTCTGCATTTATTTTCCTGCCTGTCCTCCCTGTATCCCTCGCTCGCCCCAGTGTTTCCCTAGCTATCCTGATGATGATGATGATGATGATGATGATGATGATGATGATGATGATGGCGGCAATGCGGGCACTGAGGAAGGGCAGGTCCCATCCATCTCAAGATCTTCTTGTGGGTTATTTATTTACATTGTGGTGAAGGAAGGAAGGCGGTGTTGGGGTCGTGCTTGAGTCTCCTTGGGGTGCCTCAATGGCTCCAAGGTTTTGGTCCCATCCATCCCAAGACCTTTCTGTGGGTTATGTATTTACATATTTACATTGTGGTGAAGGAAGGAAGGAAGGAAGGAAGGAAGGAAGAAAGGAAGGAAGGAAGGAAGGAAGGAAGGAAGGAAGGAAGGAAGGAAGGAAGGAAGGAAGGAAGGAGGGCAGTGTTGAGGTCGTGCTTGAGCCTCCTTGGGGTGTCTCAATGTCTCCAAGGTTTTGGTCCCATCCATCTCAAGACCTTTCTGTGGGTTGTGTATTTACATATTTACATTGTGGTGAAGGAAGGAAGGAAGGAAGGAAGGAAGGAAGGAAGGAAGGAAGGAAGGAAGGAAGGAAGGAAGGAAGGAAAGAAGGCAGTGTTGAGGTCGTGCTTGATCCTGCTTGGGGTGCCTCAATGGCTCCAAGGTTTTGGTCCCGTCTATCCCAAGCTTTCTGTGAGTTATTTATTTACATTGTGGTGAAAGAAGGAAAGAAGGTGGTGTTGAGGTCGGGCTTGAACCTCCTTAGGGTGCCTCAATGGCTCCAAGGCTTCTGTCCTGTCCATCCTAAGACCTTTCTGTGGGTTATTTATTTACATTGTGGTGAAGGAAGGAAGGTGGCGTTGGTGTCGGGCTTGAACCTCCTTAGGGTGCCTCAATGGCTCCAGAACGTTGGTCCTAGTATCCACCCCAAGACCTTTCTGTGGGTTATTTACATTGTGGTGAAGGAAGGCGATGTTGGGGTTGTGCTTGAGCCTCTTGGGATGCCTCAATGGCTCCAAGGCTTTAGTCCCATCCATCCCAAGACCTTTCTGTGGGTTATTTATTTACATTGTGGTGAAAGAAGGAAAGAAGGTGGTGTTGAGGTCGGGATTGAACCTCCTTGAGGTGCCTCAATGGCTCTAAGGATTTTGTCCTGTCCATCCTAAGACCTTTCTGCGGGTTATTTATTTACATTGTGGTGAAGGAAGGAAGGTGGCGTTGGTGTCGGGCTTGAACCTCCTTGGGGTGCCTCAATGACTTCAGGACTTTGGTCCTATCCATCCCAAGACCTATCAGTGGGTTATTTACATTGTGGTGAAGGAAGGCGGTGTCGGGGTTGTGCTTGAGCCTCTTGGGGTGCCTCAATGGCTCCAAGGCTTTAGTCCATCCATCCCAAGATCTTTCTGTGGGTTATTTGTGGTGAAATAAGGACGGTGATGTTGGGGTCGTGCTTGAACCTCCTTGGGTTGCTTCAATAACTCCAAGGCTTTCTTCTCCCTCCCAATTTGGGGCCACCCCCCCCCCCTTTGCTGATTCCTCCCCGCTTCCGCCCGTGACAACAACCCCCTTTCTCTTCTTTCTCTCTCTCTCTCCCTCCTTCCCTCTCCCTCCCTCTCTTCCTCTCTCAATCCCTCAATTTTCAAGGGCATCTTTGCTGATGAGGATTTGGCTAATGGGAGCGAACTTCTGTCCTGCCCATGACGTCACTGCGTCCCGATGTAATCCTCTCCCCCCTCCCATCCCATCCCTCCCTCCCTTCCCCCTCCCTCCCCCTCCCCTCCCGCAGCAGATGCGCTTCGGAGCCGGGATGGAGAGAAGGAAGCAGAACGAGAGGGAGGGAGAAAAAAAAAGAGAGAGAGAAAGACCCAGGGAGGGAGGGAGGGAGGGAGGGAGAATCAGGGGAGGGAGGGAAGGGGGGAAGGAAAAGAGGAAGAGGAGGAGGTCTGAAGTTGCTTTAGCTTGGATCAGCTGAAAAGCCCGTCCGCACTAGAGACGAGGCGCTGGAGCTACAAGCCGCAGACGAGAGCCCGCTCCTCTCTTTCTCCGACGGAAAGACGGAAGGAGGAGTTGAATTGGGGAGAGAAGAAGAGAAAGAAAGAAAGAAAGAAAGAAAGAAAGGGAGAGCTCGGCTTTGGAGGAGAGAGGAGGAAAGAGATGGGGAAGAAAGAAAGGAAGAAAGGAGGGGAGGAGAAAGGAAAAGAAAGAATCCGTGCTTCCTCCACGAATTCGTTCCTTATCTTTGCGACTTTGAAATATTGCCTCCTCTTTCTCACCAACGAAAAAACAGATCTGATTTTACAAACTTTTGGTAAATATATATATTTATCTAGATATTATATGAGTGAAACGAGACTCACAAAGAGAAGGGAAAGAAATGAGAAAGGCGATGGTTGTTTTCTCCAAATGCGCATCCAGGTTCCAAGAAGGTGCGTGCCTTGTGCGCAATTGGTTTGGAAACATTGCAAAGCCCGAATAGAATGTCAACGAAGAGGTGGGGGAAAAAAACCTTCGATATAGAGACGGATTTTTCTGCCCCCCAAAAAGGTTCCCGGAGATGAAGGTGTTGGGACGAGAAACTGGACCGAGAAGGAAGGGAACGCAACGGATGGAGCTGCAAGACCTTCTTCTTTTGGAGACCTTTCGCCGCATTTGCATTTGATCCCTGTGTCATTTTAATATCCTGGTGTGTGTGTATGTGTGTGTTGTTTTTCAATGAGGCGTGCATGTATGTTGGAGGGGGCGGGGGAGCTTTAACCTGCATGAGAGAGAGAGGCAAAGAGAGAGAGAGGAAAGCAAAGCAGGCGTCCCTCTCTGTTTGGTCCCCATTTGAATCCCCCTCCAGCCTCCCTCCCTCCCTCCTTCCTCATCTTGTTTTGCAAAATGTAAAAATGGTGTCAGCCTTCCTGCCTTTTCCAAAGTAGCAGATGGAGGAGGGCGGGGGGGGGGGGGGGAGAGAGAAGCAGAAAGGGATAATCTGCATATCAAATCTGTTTTTCTTGGCTTTATTTATTTATTTTTCTCCTCCTGCCTTCCCAAAGCCAGCCCTCCTCTCCTCCTCTCCTCTCTTTCCCTCCCTCCCTTCTTTTGCGCCCCACTTTCCTCTTTCCGACGGTGACTAGATTCCCAGGTAGCCTTTATTTACTTCCAATATATATATATATATATTGCCTGTGCTGGCGTTTCTTTCTTCCAACTGTCTGGGATGGCTTGAACACATCCCGAAAGAATATATTTCAATTTTTCCCAGGTAGCCTTTATTTACTTTCTATATATATATATTTATTGCCTGTGCTAGCGTTTCTTTCTTCCAACTGCCTGGGATGGCTTGAGCACATCCCGAAAGAATATATTTTTATTTTAGCCTTTTTTTAGAAAGGTAGGTTTGGAGGCATCTTGTTGGTGTGTTTTTAGAAGGTGCTGGTTTGTGTTTTTCCTTCTGATGGAGGACCTTTGCTTCTTCTTTAAGGAGTGCCAATGCTCATCAGGAGGCGAGAACAAGGGGTTGGATGGTATACTATGTATACGTGTCATTGTATTGTCGAAGGCATTCATGGCTGGAATCACTAGGTTCTTGTGGGTTTTTTCGGGCTATATGGCCATGTTCTAAAGGCATTTTTCCTTTCCAACAGACTTCACTACCTTTGAGGATGCTTGCCATAGATGCAGGCGAAACGTCAGGGAAAAATGCCTCTAGAACATGGCCATATAGCCCGAAAAAAACCACAAGAACCTATATGTGTCATGTTGGGAGGGATGGATAGGGAGATAGGTGCACACAGAGAGAGCAAGCATCATGCAGCTCAGTGATGCACCTACCTTTTTGGAGCATGTGATAGGAAAACTCTGGAAGCCAAGGCTCTCCCACCAAGGCACGTTTGGCAGCAGTGCAGGAAGAGAGATTGGCCAGCCCCCGTGAGCTGCAAAGCAGTTGCCAGGCTGGAGCTTCTTTCTCCCCCTTTTAATCCCCAAAGCTGCCTGGTTTGAGCTGGAATCTCGAGGAGGAGGGCTTTTGCTCCACCCTCCGAGAAGCAGATGGCACGGAGAGGAGGCTCAGCCCCTGACATTGCCTCCTCTGCTTCCCTCCAACAGCACAAGGATTTCTTTGCCTTGGTGCAAGGTTGGACAACATCCCATATCTGAGATGCTCAAGGGCTAGCTAGCTACCTAAAACTGGGGGCATTTAACTCCCTCTTCACTCTAAAAAAAGATATCTTATCTATTTATAAATAAGTATGGGGTTCTGCAATGTTATACCAGATCCTTTCTATTTGATGTGTATGTCTGGAAGAAAATGGAAACTATGAGGAAAAGGTATGTTCGAATTTTTTGAATGCATGTCGTGTGCAAATCTAAGAGGTTCTGCATTGCATACTCTGCCATTCATGTCTCTGTTCTGTTTGTGCTTAATTCTGCCCAGGCTCAAAAGGATGGATTGGTGGATGGGTGCAAAGGACAGTGTTAGATTGGGAGGCTATTTGTGTGCTTATGGACCGGAGGGCATGCAAAGAGAAGGAGTGGTTTGTCGTGCCATTGCATAAGACTCTCTCTCTCTCTCTCTCTCTGTGCCTGTGCTTGCTTTGGTTAGGCAGAGCCTGAAAGTGGTTGATGATATATGTGCATAGCCATGAGGGGATATTATTGTTTGTTTGTTTGTTTGTTTGTTTCCTTCTTTCATCTCCTAAATGAGACTCAAGGCAGCCAAGAGGGAGCAAGGAGAGTGCATTGACCTCTTCTGCCTACAGTGAGAATGTTCTGTCTCTGCACTGGCACACATAGAGGGGAATTATAGGGGAGCTGAGATGGCGTATTTCTCCTTGTTGCAGTCCCTGGACGAGGCTGCACAGGCGAAGGGAAACACTAGAGGGAGACAGAGTTCATTTGTGTCCTAGCTTATGCTGCATCCCATGGATTTGGGAGTATGGCAGTCCTCATGTTGGTTGGCACGCCAAGGCAGGCGAGGGCAGAGGGGTCAGGGCCTGGGTGCCTTCCTGTTTGGGTCCCTCCCCACCTCTCCCCACCCGACCCCACCCAACCCCACCCTGGGCTTGGCCTTCCTCCCAAGCCCCCCCTCCCTGTCCCCTCCCGGGCCCTTCTCTGCGTGTTCACAGCGGACCTTGATTTAATGTCCATACAATTAAGGCACGCGGTGAATGCCAAGAGAGCGGCTCTCATGACATCCCAGCTGCAAGGAGTGGGGGCGCCACTGTTCCCCGACTCCCCTCCCTCCCTCCCACAGTGTTTGTCACCCCCTTGCCTTCCCCAAGGGACAGCAGGACCTATCTGCAAAGATGTCAGGGACTGTGCCCCACACCAACTGCAGAGGAGGAAAAAATACCCATATTTCTCTCTACCAAATACACCCTAAACATAGGCAAAGGGAGGACAGAAACCTATAAAACAAAGGGACGAATGCTAGTATAGACTAATAGACAGGGGTGGCTTTTGGCATAGCAAAAAATCCTGCAAATCTTTTCATCCCTCCATAAAGCTATCTATTCTGAGCTGCTCTTCTCTTGGAGTTGTGTCTGATTAAGGCTTGGCCCACTAGGGTTTGTGTGATTGTGGCCTTTGGATGTTTATTATTGTGGCTTTCCCAGATCCAAGCGGCGTAGGTAGGGAAAGATATTATGTCATTTATTTACTGAAAGATCCAGGAATACGCTGGCTCCTTGGTTTTGCTGGACTATTTTAAGGATGCTGCCAATCGCTTCTGTAAAAAACTCTGCTCCAAACTGAATCATGATGATGACATTGATATGAGTGTGTGTGTGTGTGTGCGTGCATCTATCTATCTATCTATCTATCTATCTTCTTTTCTTCTAGATCAGTAAGTCTTTACTTGCATTTCTTCTAACCGTTTCAGAAAATAAATGGCATTTTCCCCAAAGGTCAACGAAAATGATTTTTTGAAAAAGAGATAGAGATTATTTTCATCTGTATCAAGAGGTCTTTACTACAATTCTTCTATAGGTTTCATAAAATAAATCGTATTTTCCCCCCACAAAGGTCAACCACATAGTTTTTGATGATGATGTGTCATTCTCATCATCATCATCACTCTGGGAAATGTTTTGGTTCATTCAGGAGATGATGAAGGAAAGGAAGATAAAGATGGTGACGATGATGATGATAATGGCAATGGATTTTGTGTGTCTGTGTGACCACACAAATGGATATTAACAGAAATATTCTTCAGGTTCTCTTTCCTTCATGCTCTTTTCTGCATGCCATTCGGCTGATGTGTCTGCCATCCATCTACATAATTTTTGAATCACCCAACTGCATTTTCAGATAAGTTGATTATTTTAGAATGACTAACAAAACATAAATATTAGAATGACTAACAAAATATTTTTTCAGAATGACTAACAAAACATAAATATTGAAAGGCTACAGAAAGAACATTTTGGCATTTTCACATTTCTTCTCCCTTTAGTCTCTTTAGTTGCATTCATTCATGCATGTTTATTGACTTCTTATTCTGATGGGTTGCAATGTATTCTTACAATCTGCTTGCTTAACATCATTTTGTTGTTCCAAACATACTATCGATCACCTAGACATCTATTCACATTCAGCATCTTGCATAACCTCTAACGATGTCCTGAATCATACCAATTAATTTCAACTGGGAGAAACCCATTGAATTAACTGTTGGGTAGTGAGTCAACACATAAATACCCATTGAGTCAATGGGCCTTCTCTAATCTGATCTAATAACAGAATTCAGGCCAATAGTGTCATGTCATTTAAATCCCTTTGTCTGTTACATTTCATATATTGCCATATTCCAAAATTAGTCATTGTTTCAAGATTCACGTACAAAACCGCACCAGAGTTAAGGGCTCATAAAGCCATTAAAATAAATGTATTTAAATGTGTTTTGGTTATTTTTCTTGCATTTTTTCCAGAAAGTCACAAAATGACATTGCTTAAGTATAGCTTAGACTATAGGATGAGCTCAAAAGGAAATGAATATAGTTGGTTTGCCTCTGAAAACAAGTTTAGGTGGCTTACCACTTCACTCTGGATGCATAAAATGCATATGGTACCTAATGGCAAAAACGATGGTAGCAATTGCTATGCATACATTCGATTGTATAGATTCATGGCCGTATTGGTTATGGAATCTCCTTGTATAGGAATAGAGTGCCTTTGAAGGCCAGAGGCTGCAAACAAATACATTTCAGGCTGAGCTTCTTGTGTGTATCCAAGCATCAAGAAAACAGAATGAATGCTGGAGTAAACCAACCATGCTGTGAGTCAACAATGCAATTCCTGACCATGTTTGAATTTTATTTTCTCTCTTGCAGTGTTTGAAGAACCTAGTAATATTTTTTCCCCCAGGTTAAACGACTCCTCAATGAAAATGTCTGAACAAGCTAATGAATATCTGATTGTTATGCCGCGGTGTTTTATTTTTAAAGGGGGTGAGACAAAAGAGGACCTTGACGCTTTTGTGGTGCCAACCTGCATCAAATATTGCCACCTGCCGGCCATTGTGGTCTAAGGCGCGGGCTGGCTTTTGTGTGCCAAAATGCACCCGCATTGGCGGTTTTTCCAGAGAGCGCACACTGTTTTGAGATTGCACGCAGGCCTCTTGGAATAATGCACATTTTGATGCGGCCACCTTTGTTATCTACTGTGCAAATAAAGTCCTAAAGCAATGATGGAGCCTACCTTCTCCTTTCTTCTTCTCTTTTCTGATGGGGAAAATGGATTTGTTTCCCTGTCTAAACCACAAAGCTATCATTTCATTTCAGATACACATATTTACATTTGTTTTGTTCAGACCGTGGATATAAACAAACGACCGTACTCTTCTTTTGCGCAGCATCTCGTCAGGTCGTTTCAAGTCCTGGATATTGATCGGCCAAGGATTCCTAAAGATGCAGCAATTTTGATTCAAAACTCTGCAGGTCTGAGCAAATGCCGTAATTCACTTCAATAGTCACTGCAACCAAATACATATCTTTAGTGTTGCCACTAAGAACACTAGAACAGCAATTTAACTTGCATTGTCGAAGGCTTTCATGGCTGGAATCACTCAGTTCTTGTGGGGTTTTTTGGGCTATATGGCCATGTTCTAGAGGCATTTCTCCTGACGTTTCACCTGCATCTATGGCAAGCATCCTCAGAGGTGAAGTCTGTTGGAACTGGGAAAAAAGTTCCAATAAAACAGATATATAAACCCTTTTTTCCCAGTTCCAACAGACCTCACCTCTGAGGATGCTTGCCATAGATGCAGGCGAAACGTCAGGAGAAATGCCTCTAGAACATGGCCATATAGCCCGAAAAAAACCCACAAGAACTGAATTTAACTTGCAGTCGATCAAGACTGATCATGCTAAGGGACAGCAAAATTATGTTTTGTTTTGTTTAGTAAATACTATTCAGTTGCCATTAAGATCTGTATTTGGTCATACTTAGAGTACATCCACTGACATGAAGGGGGACTTAAACTGTCATGGGCTTCAACAATTCCACAATTCCATGGAATCCCATGGATTCAATGGGTATTTTCTCAAGTGTGAATAGCTCAGGACCAAGCCAAACCGACAGAGCAATCTCAGCCTTTCATTTGGATTGGGAACCATAAAATGACACCCTACACAAGCCAATATGGTTGTGGGGCAGCACCACCTATTGGCACTGATTTCTTTGGGGGAGCAAATCTACTACAGGATTTAATGCAAACTTTGTAGAAGCTCTTCAAATAATTGGATGACAGGCTTGATTCAGCACATTGGATAACTCCTTCAATTGTAGATCCTCTGCCCCTAATGTAAGGACATGTGCCAGCCCAAATGCCATTTCTGAATTGCAACTCCCATCATCCCTCACCATTGTCTGTCATGACTAAGACTCATGGGAATTGCAACCTGACAACTTCTCGAGAGCCAAATATTTGCCAAGGGAGTTCTAGTATAGACGTATTAACATGAATGCTGTTGATAATTTATTATTATTATTATTATTATTATTATTATTATTATTATTATTATTTATTTCAACTATTTGTACCCCACCCTTCTCAACTCCCAGAGGGGGACTCAGGGTGGCTTACAGCCAGCAATGATTCAATGCCCCCACATACAACATAATAAAATGCAATAATTACATACAGGTAAAAACATTAAATCAATTCAAATTAAAATCTGTTTTAAAATATTAGTGGCTGGTTGGCTTTATCTAAACTGAATTCTGTGACCAGTGACTCAATTAGAAACTTGTCCATAGTCCATTTTCCATAGCGTTGTCATCACTGTCATTGTCAGCATGCTACCCAAAAGCTTGGTCCCACAACCACATTTTCAACTTCTTTCTGAAGAAAAGGAGGGATGTAGATGATCTAATTTCACTGGGGAGTGAGTTCCAGAGACAGAGGGCCACCACCAAGAAGGCCCTGTCCCTCATTCCCACCAAGCACGTTTACGACAGAGGTGGGGTTGAGAGCAGGGCCTCTCGTAGAGGGAGATACGTTCGGATAAGTACGCTGAGCCGGAACCATGGGTCAAGACCAGCACTTTGAAATGTGCTCGGAACTGGATTGGCAGCCAGTGGAGATGACATAACAGGGGGTGGTATGCTCCCTATTTGATGCTCCAGTGAGTAATCTGGCTGCCGCTTATTGGACTAGTTGAAGTTTCCAAACAGTCTTCAAAGGCAACCCCATGTAGAGTGCCTTGCAGTAATCTATTCAGGATGTAACAAGAGTGTGGACCACCATGGCCAGATCAGGCTTCCCAGGGTACAGATGCAACTGGCACACAAGTTTTAATTGTGCAAAAGCTCTCCTGGCCACCGCAGAGACCTGGGCTTCCAGGCTCAGCGATGGATCCAGGATCACTTCCAAGCTGCGAATGTGACTAATGTTATGTAGCCAAACTCAACTGTGACAAGTTTGTTCAACTTCACTGGGATCAATATGTTAAAGCAGACATGGGCAAACTTGGGCTCTCCAGTGATTTTGGACTTCAACTCCCACAATTCCTAACAGCCTCAGACCCTTTCCTTTCCCCCCTCAGCCGCCTGTCTAGCCATGTTCAATAAACATTCCACAAAATGTTCCAGAAGCATTCTCTCCTGATGTTTTGCCTGCATCTATAGCGAGCAGGCATCCTTAGAGACCTCAATAGGCGAAACGTCAGGAGAGAATGCTTCTAGAACATGGCCAGACAGCCCGAAAAACTTACAACAGCCAAGCATATCTTTGTCTTCTTCCAAGTTTCAAAATGTCTTCTTCCATTTAGCGCTGAAATTCCTGCCTACTTAGCAGAACCCTGCTCTACACATTCCTTTAGAAAAATAAATTTCAAACATTTGCTTGCATACACAGCTAGTTGATTTGCACTTGTTTATCTGGATATGCAAGTCCCTCACAGATCTTTATGCAAAGGAGAAATGTTCACTTTTGAGTGGTAATCCACTGTCCTAACAGCTGATTTCCTATCACAACAAAAGATTAAACTAAATTATTTTGGATGTATCTTTCCAAATGTTGCTCCTGTTTTATTCCTTTTGTGTATTGGATTGTTTTCACACAAATACACACACAATTTTTAATTCTCTCCCCATCTATTACTTTCCAATTTTTAATTCATCATTTTAGACCTATTCGCAGACACACATTTAAAAAATAATTTGTAACCACTTGTTCTTTGTGTGTTTTTAATCTAGTGTACTCCTCATCCATTTTTTTGGCATCAGGAAATAAATCTGAACTTTCAGTTTGTTTTTCTATCAAGATGAAGAGCTCACAGCAACAGCCTTGGTCTCCACGTTTCTCCTGAAAAGGAAGTATCCATGGGTTCAACAGAGTCTTGTTCTGAGTAAGGGTGCATCTACACTGTAGAATTAAGGCAGTTCAACATCACCTTAACTACCAAGAGACAATGCTATGAAATCAATGGATTTTTGGTTTTACAAGGTCTTTAGCCTTATCTGCCAAAGAGAAGGCTAAACTACAACTTCCATGATTTCATAGCATTGAGCCATGGTGTCCAACTGCATTCACCCTATAGTATAGATGCACCCTATGATGATGTCTCTTCAGTTCCACATTCCTGGCATTGCAATTATTTATTATTATTATTATTATTATTATTATTATTATTATTCATTGGGACTTATGTCATAAGTACCACCTGCCAGTAGTAAAGAACTGGTGGGATCATAAACCTGCAAAGGTCGTGGAAAATGAGCACGCAAAAATACTGTGGGATTTTTGGATCCAGACTGACAACATTTTGGAACACAATACACCAGACATCATGATTGTGGAAAAGATAAAAGTTTGGATTATTGATGTTGCCATACCAGGTGACAGCCGAATTGACACAAAAATCAGGAAAAACTCAGCAGTTATCAAGACCTTAAAATTGAACTGCAAAAGCTCTGGCATAAATCAGTCCAGTGGTCCCAGTGGTCATCGGCACACTCAGTGCTGTGCCAAAAGATCTCAGTCAGCATTTGGAAACAATAAACCTTAAGAAAATCATGATCTGTCAACTGCAAAAGGCCACCTTACTCGAATCTGTGCACATCATTCAAAATACATCACACAATCCTAGACGCTTGGGAAGTGTTCGACTTGTGATTTTGTAATACAAAATCCAGCATATCTCGTTTGCTGTGACATACTGTGTTTTTGTGTCAGTAAAATAATAATAATTTTATAACCTGCCCTTTCTCCCCGAAGGGAATCAGGGTGGCTTACGAAAGTAATAGAATGGCAAATATTTGATGCCCCATTCAATGTTTACCATTAAAATTTCAGTTCAGAAATTTAGGCATCCAAAGAAAAAGAGCAGGCAAAGGTACCAGGAAATACAAACACAGCAAATGTAAGAGTTCCAGATGTGAATTGTTTTGTGTGCCTCATCATCTGCAATACTAGACATTCCCAGAATCTGTTAAAATCACATATAGCCTAACCCTCATGTGTTGAAAGACAGCACTTTGGTTCAAAAGGGACCATTGGGACTTGGATCAATGCAGGTAAGTCATCCAGGACCTTGACTTTCCCCAACAACAGCCAATTTTTCTTCCCATTGTACTGCAGCAATTATTTTGAATTTTCAGCTCATTGGGAATTTATGTGGGTGTGTCTTAGGGACACACACCTTTCACACACAGTTATAGCACTCTGATACCACTTAAACTTCTGTGCTTGCACCCTAAGGATTTCTGGGATTTGTAGTTTGATGAGGTCTAGCAAATAATTCTAAAAACCTCAGGAAACTTCATACTCCAGGATTCCACAGGATGGCACCATAGTGGTTAAAGCGATACCAAAGTGCTGTAATTATGTAGCATGGAAGAGATAGCATTGCTCCTGTCACAACCATTTTGCTTTGTGTTTGAATTCATAGGATGAAAAGATTTCTCCCACAGAAATAAAAGATTGCTACCATCGATCACTGTATACAGCCTGAAAACAAACATGGATTGTGCTTGTGCAAATAATGTTGTTTTGATCACAAATCAATGGCATGTCTCCTTCTAATTTATGGTGCACTGGCTATTTCAAAGCTACTGCACTATAAGCCATTCTCTTTGCAGCATCAGTAAAACCACACAATATCTTGGGCCAAGATGCCTCCTTCCTAATCACATTGGTCAAAAAAGTTGCAGAAACAATTTAAGTGTCTAATCCAGGGGTACTCAAACTAAGGCCCGCGGGCCGGATACGGCCCTCCAAGATCATTTACCCAGCCTTCACTCAGGGTCAACCTAAGTCTGAAATGATTTGAAAGCACACAACAACAACAACAACAACTCTATCTCATCAGCCAAAAGCAGGCCCGCACTTCCCATTGAAACCCTAATAAATTTATATTTGTTAAAATTGTTCTTCATTTTAATTATTGTATTGTTTTAAAGTGGTTTTTGCACTACAAATAAGACATGTGCAGTGTGCATAGGAATTCATTCATTTTTTTTTTCAAATTATAATCCGGCCCTCCAACAGTTTGAGGGACTGTGACCTGGCCCTCTGTATAAAAAGTTTATGGACCCCTGGTCTAATCCTTAAGAACATACAATTCTGTGAATGAAACAAGAAAGAGATTGGTAAGTCAAACTGGTGTCTCATCTCATCAGAGTCAACCAAGTATATTATACCCAGGAAACCTTCAAATGGTTATGTCTCTTGGGGATGATGGATTATGTATTCCAACACATCTGAAGCTAGCTGGAAATCTATGCAACCAGGAACCCTCAGTGGCACAATGGGTTAAACCCTTGTGCCAGCAGGACTGCAGACCAAAAGGTTGGTGGTTCAAATCCAGAGAGTAGGGTGAGCTCCCATCTGTCAGCTCCAGCTTCTCATGTGGGGACATGAGAGGAGCCTCTCATCAGATGGTTAAAACATCCGGGTATCCCTTGGGCAACATCCTTGCAGACCGCTAATTCTCTCACACCAGAAGCGACTTGCAGTTTCTCAAGTTGCTCCTAACACAAAAAAATGTGCAACCATATAAAGCACCAACTTGTTTTCTCCACTGTATTCAATCCCTTTGGAAGATATACATTTGCACATTTTCAAGTGTTATCTTCATCACCTTGCAGATTCAGTGAACCCATCCTTTTATTTCCTTTGCAGAACTAAAGAAGAAAAATATGTCTGTATTGCAAAACACTTTGCTTTGTTTAATATTTTTTATTAACTGGATATCCTCAGCATTGCTCACAAACTCACGCTTGGCAGTGATCAAAGCCGACTTTTCTCCATTTGCTTCCGAGCGTTTAATTTCCTCTGCTTCACTCCCTAATTATTTCTCATAAATACGGGCCGCATGTAGCGACAGTAGGCATTTACCATGAGAAGGTGAAAGGTTTGAGAACTAACCAAACAGCTGGCACAATAAATGGATATCAGCTGTCACCGCATGGGGGCATCCTTTTAAAATACTCATGATGCCAAGCCGGCATGGAAAACGGATTCATGGGGAAGGTTTTGTCACATCAAACGCGTGTAGGAGCTCGGAAATAGGCCAAAATCAGCCTAATAAGCAATCTCATTCCGATTCTTTCTCCCGTCCTGCTACGATAACCACTCTTCCCTTTCAATTTTCAATTCTATTCCATACTATTTATAGAATGTATCAGCCACTCTGAAATGAGCAAGCACAGGAATGGCTACAGCTAAAAGAAACGAACTCATAAAACTATGACTTGAATTTTTTTTTAGGGAAAGACTGAAATATCAGCCCCACAGTATACTCTCAAGTGGAAGGTATCACTAGGATGAGCCCTGAAACTAAGCAGGAAGGCAAACAAATAATAAACTACAATTTGGGTTGTTTTAGGTTTTTTCGGGCTATATGGCCATGTTCTAAAGGCATTTTCTCCTGACGTTTCGCCTGCATCTATGGCAAGCATCATCAGAGGTAGTGAGGTATGTTGGAACTAGGAAAAAGGGTTTATATATCTGTGGAATGACCGGGGTGGGACAAAGGACTCTTGTCTGCTGGAGCCAGGTGTGAATGTTTCAACTGATCACCTTGATTAGCATTTGATTGCCTGACAGTGCCTGGAGCAATCCTTTGTTGAGAGGTGATTTGATGTGCCTGATTGTTTCCTCTCTGTTGTTGTGCTGTTGTAATTTTAGAGTTTTTTTTAAATACTGGTAGCCAGATTTTGTTCATTTTCATGGTTTCCTCCTTTCTGTTGAAATTGTCCACATGCTTGTGGATTTCAATGTAGTCTGACAAAATCTGGCTACCAGTATTAAAAAAAACTCTAAATTTAGAACAGCACAACAGAGAGGAAACAAACAAGGACATCTAATCACCTCTCAACAAAGGATTGCTCCAGGCACTGCCAGGCAATCTAATGCTAATCAAGGTGATCAGTTGAAACATTCACATCTGGTTCCAGCAGACAAGAGTCCTTTGTCCCACCCCAGCCATTCCACAGATATATAAACCCATTGTCCTAATTCCAACAGACCTCACTACCTCTGAGGATGCTTGCCATAGATGCAGGCGAAACGTCAGGAGAAAATGCCTCTAGAACATGGCCATATAGCCTGAAAAAACCTACAAGAACTCAATGATTCCGGCCATGAAAGCCTTCGACAAAACTACAATTTGTTACAAAGGAACTACCAAGCACAGCACTGTGTTCAGTCCAGACTATTCACAGCAATGGCTGAGACAGAGTTTATTTCAAGCCTCAGTCTATATACATAAAAATGCTCTGTTCGTTTTGAGTGACATCATAACTAAAAAACCGCTGGACTAATTGCCACCAAATTTGGCCACAAGACACCTATTAACCCAAGGAGTGACCATCACTCAAAAATTGATTTTGTCACAGTAGCTGCTGGGATTTATAGTTCACCTACAATCAAAGAGCATTCTGAATACCACCAACGATGGAATTGAACTAAACTTGGCACACAGGACTCTCATGACCAACAGAAAACACTAGAAGGGTATGGTGGGCATTGACCTTGAGTTTGGGAGTTGTAGTTGACCTACTACTTCTTTTCTCCACTGTGTTTGATACCTACATCGAGAGAGCACAGTGGACTCAAACAAGGGTCATAGAATCATAGAATCAAAGAGTTGGAAGAGACCTCATGGGCCATCCAATCCAACCCCCTGCCAAGAAGCAGGAATATTGCATTCAAATCACCCCTGACAGATGGCCATCCAGCCCCTGTTTAAAAGCTTCCAAAGAAGGAGCCTCCACCACACTCCGGGGCAGAGAGTTTCACTGCTAGACCAAACTTGGCACAAATACTCAATATGCCCAAATAGGAACAGAGATGGAGTTTGGGGGAAATAGACCTTGACATTTGGGAGTTGTAGTTGCTGGGATTTATAGTTCACCTACAATCAAAGTGCATTCCAACCCCCCCCCCCCACCCTAAAATTGGGCCAAACTTCCCACACAGAACACTCATGACCAACAGAAAATATTGTGTTTTCTGGTGGTCTTTGGCGACCTTTCTGACACCCCCTCGCGAACCTCCCAGGGGTCCTGACCCCTAGGTTGTGAAATGCTGCCTTAAGGACACCCAGCCCAACTCCCTTCACTGGAGCAAGAAAACCTAATCAGCGAGCCATCCAGCCATAGATATAGATAGATATATATGATTCACACACACACACACATGTGTATATGACAAATATAGTATCCTAGATTTGAAAAGGACCCCTAAAGAAGGACAATTATATATTGCATGTTCCAGAGTAGGCAAACCAGACAATCTCTGCATCAACACTGACAAAGAAACAACAAGAAATACTGTTTACCCACAAGCATAAATAAATTGCGTATATTAGAAACCAACACTTTCTCATTACTTTATTTTCCAGATCACCAGACTGGGCCACAGCAACACATGGCAGGGGATGGCTAATATTTTATAGAACTTCATAGCTAGTGGGGGAAAAGACAAAGTGCACATGAGCATACATAGGAATTCTTATTTAAGGTCTTATGTGACCTGCACTGCATGTAAATAGAGATTGTTTGTTGTTTACGAGGACATCTTCAGAATCCTGCACTGTAGCCATAACATCAGGTAGGGTGACCCTCAGCAACCGATACTGAAGTTTGCAGCATTTCTAGCACAGAACAAATTGCAAACTTCAACAAAACAATGCATGCTATTTACAAGAGACCAGTCACATATGTAATTTTTATGTTATGTCAACATGTAGAACAAGATTTCAACAAAAATGATACTCAAAGAAGTATAGCTTTATGCTTAATTTCATCTGGGAATGCATTTTTCCGTGTGGACCAGGCATTATTTATTTATGTATTTATTTACTATACTATATCACACCCTTCTCACCCCAAAGAAGTGGCAATAATTCAATGCCACATAAAACGGACATATAATAAAATAAATTTATACATTAAAAACATAAAATTAAAAACATATAAACATTAAAAACAATGTTTTAATGACAATCCACACAAAAACAAAATCATAGTTCAAGAGCAGTTTCAGTCGTGATTACACATATTCCATCTTCACTTATTACACTGCATTATGGTCTAAAGGCTTGATTCCAGATCCATGTTTCATAATAGAAAGTCAAAAGGGAGGGAGCTGATCTAATTTCACTGGGGAGAGAGTTCTACAGCTGAGAGGCCACCACTGAGAAGGCTCTGTCCCTCATCCCCACCAACTACAAATGCAAAGGAGAGTAGGGTCTCCCCAGAAGATTTTAACCTCCAAGATAGTTCATAGAGGGTGATACGTTTGGACAGGTAAGCTGGGCCAGACATGGAAGGCTCTATTTCCAAGGAGCTCTGAGATCCAGGTAAGTTCCAACAGAAATAGTGGGACTTTGTGGCTTCCATGTTAGTTGAGCAGTGAAAACTTTCTGGGGGTTTAGTCTGGACATCAAAGGAGTGATTCAAGAGGATGAAGATCATCCTTCAAATAACATCGGCAACTTGGAGAGAACCATAGACTTCTTAGAACTGGAAGAGACCACAATAGCTATCTAGCCCAAGTCCCTGCCATTCAGCAATATCCAGAGCTTCCTCTGAGGCAGTCTGTTCCAATGTTGAGATGAGATAAGCGAGATTGCTCATTTAAACTTTGAACTAAAACTCAAAACAGGTTTACCACCCCATTGGCATAGATGGCCCCAGCCACTGAAGATCTGAACATAAGGGATAATGATTATAAGAGTCCATGCTGTTGATGCGGATTTGTTTTGATTGCTTGATTCAAACGACAGGAAAAGAAGTTCCACCTATGAAATATGAAGGATTTCTTGACAATAAGAGCTGTTTGACAGTGGAATATGCTGCCTTGGAATGTGGTTGACTCTGCTTCTTTGTTTTGGGTATCTTGGCTATGTATTCCTGCATGGCAGAGGGTTGGACTAGAAGACCCGTGTGGTCTCTTCCAACTCAGTGTTTCTATGATGATAACCAACATGGTTTCATAACACACCAAAACTTTTCTGAGTGTTCTTCAGACACTGAAACATAAGGCCAACCTACTTTCATGGTCCTTCAGGTAGTTGGAGAAGACCTTTCAAGACTAGCTGCTCTAGAAGGTAGTCTTGAAACATCACACATACAAATATCAGCATAGGATTTCCAGGTGAGGAGCATCTCAAGCCCTGAGATTTCAAGGCACAAACTTAGATGTAGTCCCTAGTGATATTTGAAAGGAAGAACACTAAGGAAAGAGGACCTCTGGAGAGGCTACAACAGCCATTCCAAGGCAGTCTGCAGGCAGGGCAACCACACACACAGGTACAACTGCCATATCCTCTAATGTCTGACAGATGAAAATGAAGCCATATGTGGCCAAGCATATATCACAATGTGGTCAAGACAACAAAAGTTATTAATAAGGAAGAAATGCAAGTTAGGAGAGCCTGCAGCCTGAATATACCTGCAAAGTCCTCTCCTCAAGTTAATAAATGCAAATTACCATTGAATCTTTCATTGACTGGATTTATATACACCTTTCTCCCAGAATGGAAGAAAAATTTTGGACTCTGAACCCAGTTTGTATTGATAGAAGAAAGCTGAGAAAGTTCACAACAGGGGAAATGGAAAGAGGAGAAGGAAACGGGAATGTTTTAAAAGCAACTGAAAAAAATGGGACAACAGAGGATTGATCTGGATTGTCCCTGTCAAATTGGGATAGTTAGAGGGCATAGGGTACACATAAGTACACATACATTTCAAAGCAATGCTCTCACCCTCAGATTCCTCCTGCCTTGCTCTGAAGCCCAGAGAAAAGGAAGAAGGCCCCGAGACTTCAGACATGAATACGGCTTGACAACTGAGTGAATCCAGTTTAGCTTTGAGTATCACATGAAGTGCAGACCCAGATGCGCCTACTTGAGGAAGCACACTTTTTGACATCAGCATTTGTGTTTACCTGAGGAAGCATTAGTTACCATTTGGCATCCTGATTATGACGACTGAAGTAGTGCTCAGTCTATTGCAGGATTCAGGAAAGTGTGATTCAAGGCCTCCTAGGATGATAAGTTCCCCATCCCTGCTCTAAGGACCAACTGGGAAATATTTCAGATTTTTAGAAACCTCATGCCAAGTGCAGGAGGGGAATCCTAGAAAGCAGGGGGCAGGTTTCATCCCGGGGCATCTCAAGGTGTTTGTGTATGCTTTTAAGGCCCTTGCTGACTTAAGGTGACCCCAATAATTTAATAAGGTTTTCTTAAGCAAGGGATACTCAGATACTCAGAGGAATACTCAGGGATACTCAGAGGAATGGTATTCCCTGTAGTAACCTGCGGATGTGAGAGCTGGACCTTAGGGAAGGCTGAGCGAAGGAAGAGAGATGCTTTTGAGCTGTGGTGTTGGAGGAAAGTTCTGAGAGTGCCTTGGACTGCGAGAAGATCCAACCAGTCCATCCTCCAGGAAATAAAGCCCGACTGCTCATTGGAGGGAAGGATACTAGAGACAAAGTTGAAGTACTTTGGCCACATCATGAGGAGACAGCAAAGCCTAGAGAAGTGGAAGGCAAAAGGAAGAGGGGGCGACCAAGGGCAAGATGGATGGATGGCATCCTTGAAGTGGCTGGACTGACCTTGAAGGAGCTGGGGGTGGTGACGGCCGACAGGGAGCTCTAGCGTGGGCTGGTCCATGAGTCGGAGAATCGGAGACGACTGAACGAATGAACAACAACAAACTCAGAGGTGGTTTTGCCAGTTCCTTCCTCCAAAATACAGTCTATCCACCTGAGATTCATTGATAGTCTCCCATCTAAAAAGAGATGAGATGACCACACTTAGCTTCCAAACTTAGATGGGATCTAGTGACTTTAAAGTATCTAGGTCCTAACTTTCAACATAGATACTAAAATTTTCCAGCTTGCTTGAGTTCCTGGAAGTTGGTGTGCTGTCCTAGAACTTGCATGACTCACAAGCTATAGACACTAAGATAAATTTAATTAGCACTGCGTAAATCCAGGATGCCTACATTTAGAGCCTGCCCAACCTAATGTAATCACTGAAAACAAAGGTCACAAGTGTCACAACAGGATCCTTGGTACTTTTCTTAAATGATGCCAAGTTAGCACCGACTAGTCACTAGTGGCAGATGGGCTCCATGTTATAGAATCATAGACTTGAAAGAGACCACAAGTGCCACCCAGTCTAACCCCTTGCCATGTAGAAATACACAATCAAAACATTCCTGATGGGCCAAACTAACAAAACTATGAAGTTCAACAGGGACAAATGCAAGATACTCCACTTAGGCAGAAAAAAAATGAAATACAAAGATACAGAACGGGGGATGCCTGGCTCGACAGCATATGTGTGAAAAAGATCTTGCAGTCCTCATGGACAGGAAGTTGAACATGAGCCAACAATGTCATGAAGTAGCAAAAAAAAGCCAATGGGATTTTGGCCAGCATAAATAGGAGCATAGTGTCTAGATCCTGGGAAGTTATGCTATCCCTCTATTCTGCCTTGGTCAAACTATACCTGGAAACACACTGTGTCCAATTCTGGGCACCGCAATTGAGGAGAGATATTGACAAGCTGGAATGTGTCGACTAAAATGACCAAGGGTCTGGAGAACAAGCCCTATGAGGAGTGGCTTGTTCTAGTCTCTAGAACAGCAGAAAACAATCTTGTCCCTTCCTCAATGTGACATCCTTTCAGATATTTAAACACAGCTCTCATGTTCCCTTTCAGTCTTCTTTTCTCCAAACTAAATATGCCGAGCTCCCTCTGCTGTTCCTCATCGAGCTTGGCTTCCTGGCTTTGGATCATTTCGGTCATCCTTCTCTGGACACCTTCCACCTTATCAATATCCTTCTTGAATAATGGTGCCCAGAACTTGATACAGGATTATTCCAGGTGAGATCTGACCAAAGAAGAATAGAGTGGGACTATGACTTCCCTCAATCTAGATCAGTGGTTCTCAACCTGGGGTCCCCAGATGTTTTTGGCCTACAACTCCCAGAAATCCCAGCCAGTTTACCAGCTGTTAAATGAGATGAATGCCAAAAACATCTGGGGACCCCAGGTTGAGAACCACTGATCTAGATACTATACTCCTATTGATGCAGCATAGATTCGCAATGCTTTTTAAACTGGCGCATTACACTATTGACTCATGTTCAGTTTGCGGTCTACTAAGAGTCCTATATTCCTTTCACATTGACAGTTTTCAAGCCAGGTGTCACCTATCCTGTATCTGGGCATTTTATTTTTTCCATTTTAGTATAGTAACATACATTTCTCCCTGTTGAAATTCATTTTGTTACTTTTGCCCAGCTCTCTAATGTGTTAAGGCCATTTTGGATTCTGAGCCTGTCCTCTGGGTTATTAGCTATCCCTCCCAATTTGGTGTCATCTGCAAATAGATAAGCATACCCTCAATTTCATTGTGAGGAGAGTAGTGAATATCTACCAGGCTTTAGTTCAATATGGTGAAGGTATACTAAGTATACTCCAGCAAAGAATCACCACCTTGTCATGGTGCTGGAGCTTCAGCACCTCAATGATGTCACCAGCGAAACCATGAGGGCCATCCAAGACGGGACGGTTGTGGTAGAGAGGTCAGACCAAGCGTGATCCCTGGGGAAGGCAATGGCAAACCACCCCAGTATTCTTGCCAAGAAAACTAAATGGACCAGTACAACCAGAGAGAGGTCGGTATTCCATTGGAAGATGGGACTCCCAGGTCAGAAGATGGCCAAAATGCTACTGGGGAGGAGCTGATTTATTCTTGTCTGGAATTCCCTTGTTTTTTTTTTAGTTTTGTTCTTTATTTACTGTCCCGATTTTAGAGGTTTTTTTAAATATTGGAAGCCAGATTTTATTTTCATGTTTTCCTGCTTTCTGTTGAAATCGTCCACATACTTGTGGATTTCAATATGTAGGTGGTTGTTACAGAGGTCCAGCATTTCTGTGTTCTCAAATAACATGGTGTGTCCAGGTTGGTTCATCGGGTGCTCTGCTATGGCTGACTTCTCTGGTTGAGTTAGTTTTCAGTGCCTTTCATGTTCCTTGATTCATGTTTGGGCAATGCTGTGTTTGGTGGTCCCTATGTAGACTTGTCTACAGCTGCATGTTATGCGGTAGACTCCTGCAAAGCTGAGAGGATCCCTCCTGTCCTTTGCTGAATGTAGCATTTGTTGGATTTTCTTAGTGGGTCTGTGGATAGTTTTCAGGTTGTGTTTCCTCATCAGCTTCCCTATTTTGTCAGTGGTTCCCTTGATGTATGGAAAGAACACTTTTCCTCTGGGTGGATCTTTTGTCTTAAGTCTCGTAAAGCTG
The DNA here is from genome assembly GCF_037176765.1 of Anolis sagrei. Taxonomy (NCBI): domain Eukaryota; kingdom Metazoa; phylum Chordata; class Lepidosauria; order Squamata; family Anolidae; genus Anolis; species Anolis sagrei. The sequence goes on from NC_090024.1 coordinate 235,173,505, forward strand.
CTTTGAAGCTGGAAAACTATTCAATGCTAATCAAGGTGGCCAGTTTCAACATTCACACCTTCCTCAAGAAGACAAGAGTTATTTTCCATCTGAACACAAGGAAGAACTTCCTGACTGTGAGAGCTGTTCAGCAGTGGAACTCTCTGCTCAGGAGTGTGGTGGAGGCTCCTTCTTTGGAAGCTTTTAAACAGGGGCTGGATGGCCATCTGTCAGGGGTGATTTGAATGCAATATTCCTGCTTCTTGGCAGGGGGTTGGACTGGATGGCCCATGAGGTCTCTTCCAACTCTTTGATTCTATGATTTCTCCCACCATGGACATTATTCCACAGATGTATAAACCTCACTTGCCTAGTTTCCAATATACCTCCCAACCTCTGAGGATGCCTCCCATAGATGTGGGTGAAATGTCAGGAGAGAATGCTTCTGGAACATGGCCAGGCGGCCTGGAAAACTCACAGCAACCCAGTAATTCTGACCATGAAAGCCTTCAACAACATATTAAACTTAGATTGGAAATCCATGCGAGGAAAAATGTGCTCCCATTATTATGGCAATACCACCCCCGTGTGGTAGAAAGAAGTGTAACACTGAGGAAATATTTGCATGTATTTTTCTTCTTCTTTGCATGTTCCCTACTAATTTGTGTTGGTTTCCTGTTAATATGTCCATGCTTTAACACAGGGGTCCTCAAACTTTTTAAACAGAGGGCCAGGTCACAGTCCCTCAAACTGTTGGTGGGCCGGATTATAGTTTGAAAAAAACATGAATGAATTCCTATGCACACTGCACATAGCCTATTTGTAGTGCAAAAACATTTAAAAACAATACAATAATTAAAATTAAGAACAATTTTAACAAATATAAATTTATTAGTATTTCAATGGAAAGTGTGGGCATGCTTTTGGCTGATGAGATAGGGTTGTTGTTATTATTGTGTGCTTTGAAGTAGTTTCATACTTAGGTTGACCCTGAGCGAGGGCCAGGTAAATGACTTTGGAGGGCCATATTTGGCCCCCGGCCTTAGTTTGAGGACCCCTGCTTTAACACATTGGTACACCAGAGTAGGGCTATTTTGACCCTCCAACCCTATTCATCTTGTCCAATAGGATTGCGGAAGTTATTGTCTTAATCATCTGGCGGGCCAAATGCCTTTCCTACCCTGTTTTGGATCAACTATAGATTTTAAGAAAGAGGTAAATTTCCAGTTTTGGAACTTAATTTGTTAGCATATGTGCCCCCAAACGCATTCACCTCCAGTGGAGCACAGGCTGTCCTCACAACACACAGCAGCTTCTTATGGGTATCATGGGGTTTTTTTCACATTTAAGCAAACGTGACATTACTTTAGGCAAAGTCGGGGATACTCTGGAGTTTCCAGATATGTTTTCTTGGGAGGTGGGAGGGTAGGGGGATAAGTCAAAAACCTTTTAAGGAATCCTTGACTATTTTAATTCCAAGCGAGGAGTGATCTGTAATAAAATGTTAAGAAATGAAAAACTTTTTAAAACTTGAGAGGTGCCCCCCCCCCCCCCCCAAGAATGCTGTTCAGTGCCTTCATCAATTTAAAAATGAGCCAGGCTATGCAAATAATAAAAAATTCAAATAGAAACACATTTTTGGAAAATTTGCAAGATTTTTCTAATTTCTAATTGAGTTGTTGTAGGTTTTTCGGGCTATATGGCCATGTTCTAGAAGCATTGTCTCCTGACGTTTCGCCTGCATCTATGGCAGGCATCCTCAGTTGTGAGGTAGTAATTTCTAATTGTTTGCTAACAGCAACAGCAGCAGCAGCAGCAACAACAACAACAAACCTTCTCATATTCTAAATGAGAATTCCTGATCTGTGCTACACTAAATGCAGAAAGGAAAAGAAGAATGAATAAAACAGTGCCACTAGGGTGTACTTACACTACATTGCATTACTTATGGGAGTTTTATTAAAGGGAGGAGTTTATTACATTAATTCTACATTGACTAAAGTTTACAAAAGTCTTTTGGGGCCTCCAATAGAGTTCATGCAGATGTGCATGGTTTTTGTTTTTCTTAAGCTGTTTTAACATGTTTGAAATGGTCTTGTTTGACATCTGAAATTGTTTAATATGATTTTAGTCTGTTTTAAATTATGTTTATGACTTTGAACTGGTTAAATTTATTTTCTTGTACCACACCCTGAGATTTAAATTTAAATGTTGTAATAAAGTTTGAATTGCATCACAATGCTAAAACTCATAATAGAATAGAGGTGATTGGTACCACCCATGATTTGACATTTTCTCACTCATTTTTATTTCTCTTTTTGCTTAAGAAAGGGGCCTCTTTATAAGTCAAATCTAAATCACATACCCTCCAACATTTTGTAAATGAAAACTAGTATATAAGTGTCTGGGTGATGTCAGGTTGTGCTCAGACAGAACGAGGACAGAAGTTATCAATTGGGAGAAACATGCAAAACATTAATTTAGACAAAGGAACCCTGGAATGTATGTACTGAATTTAGAAAAGCCTTAGAGAGGGAGTAACTATTCAAACAAGTCTAATGGGAAGGACTAATTCTGCTTCTTCCTCTCCTTTCTACTGAGCTAATTGAGCACAGAATGATTTTGCTCTGTGAAGTCAGTTTTCATCAGTTGAAGTAAGCCAAGGAGGAAGAAGGAAAGTGAGAGGAGAAGAGAGAAATCAGGACATTTTCAAAAGAATTGAGAAAGTGGTGGGGTGCAATGAAAATCACGCATAGTTCACATCTTGTCTTGCTAGAGAAAAGATATGCTATGCAGATGATAAGTAAAGAATAAGGTGGTGTTATGCAGAGCAACATATATGCAGTCACATAAACAGTTGCATTGACCCACACAATGTATGAGGGGTATTTTTTTAAGTAAGGTCCGTTTTGTTGTAGACACTAGTAGTTCGTGCGCATACCGCAACGAGCACGTGCGTCATGTACCGGCATGCCTCGGGAACAACTGTGCTCAATTTCCGCTCTGTAGCTAACCTGTACGGTTCTGTTCTGTGCTTTAAAAATGTTTAAGACTATCAACTCACCTGCCGCATGTGATACGGTTTTTGTCAGCAAGGAACCTGCCTGCTACAGAAATTCATCGACAGATTTGTGAAGTGTATGGTGATACTGTTATGAGTGAAAGCAAAGTGCGTAAGTGGGTACGACAATTCAAAGATGGCCGTGACAATGTCTATGATGAGGACCACTCCGGTCGCCCTTCTTTGATTACAGACTATTTGGTTATCGGAACAGGTGGGAAGTTTTTATGAAGAGGGTATTTTAAAATTGGTTCAGAGGTATGTTAAGTGTTTGAACAAACTTGGCAACTATGTTGAAAAATAGAGTGAAGTATGTACTTTCTGAAAATAAATTTACTTTTTTGAAATAAACTTTCGTTGTGTACTTATGTTCCAACGGACCTTACTTAAAAAATACCCCTCGTACTTTGGGAGAAATTCAAAAAGTCCTTGGGTGTTCATGTGAAGGATCTTCTTCCAACAGCTCAGGAGCAATACACACACACACACACACAAAACTGTCTTGGAAAGCTCCTGCATAGAAAACCTAAACATGTAACTGTTGCCAAAACTCCCAGGCTCAGCTAGCCTCTCCGGCATGGCCCAACCAATCAGATTCATGTTTTGCATTTTTCAGTTAACGCACTCACCAACTGATTTTTACATGCTCCAACAAATGGGACTATAGAGGATTAACTAGAGGCATCTCTACATTGACCAAGTCATGGAAGACAAAAGTAGCAGAGATGGAAGTAAAATGAACGTGGGGGAACTGGGTAGAGGCAGTGTTCTTACGTGCCGAGGAGTTCAGCTTCAACCTTTTTTCCAGGATCTGCAAAATCCATGGCTTCATTGCCGTATAGGATTTGCATTTTTTCATCTTGTCCTAATGTGTATGTAGAAAGTGCTGGAAACCATCCTTGAATCAACTTTTCCCATGCAATGTAGTTTACACCTACATATATTGATGCACATTACAAGAACTATTTAGGAGTTTGCTGCGTTTTTGCATATCCTCATTAAAGGTCTCTAAATGGCATTCCTGCACATGTTTGTACAGTGCATCATTTGAACACTGTCTTCACGATGCCTTCAATCCATCTGTAAATGTGTCTTTGGAATATCCCTGCTGAACTGGGACAGTTTCAGGGGATATGAATTTATAGAGGAGCAATCAATGGTTCCCTTGGAAAGCTAAGGTAATATGGTAGAACTGTCTACGTGCCTCTCAGATAATGTTTCACATAAACATACAGAGACTCCAAGGGCTGCTTTCACCTGGCAAAACAGCAGTTGTGGCGGCAACCCCCAGGAGGACAGAAGATGGTGTTGATACACTATTGACTTGGATGGCTGTGTAAACTCTAAATAACTTCAGACTTCCATGCATGAGGACTCCCTATTCTTTACCCAGGAGAGCTACAGAGCAGAACATTTCAGAGAATATCACCGGGTGTAACTGCAGTCTGAGAGAAGGAAAAGTTTGTGGCAGCTCTACTTGAAATAAACAGATCCTTAACAATTTCATATAAAGTGTTCTGAGGTCAGTCTTTAGTAAGCATGGCTGGAGCCTACTTTTGGGGAAAGGAGACAACCCAATCTTGCAAAAATAACGCGTTCATATCTGGATTTTCAGGGCTTCAAACTCCCAGTGTCTATCAGCTTCCGGGCCCCAAAACTATACCTAATCTCCCAACCTTGCCTTCCCCACCTTTGTGGCATAAGGATACACTCAGCTTTTAACCTTGACATTTAAGTGAATGGGATGTTATTAACTTGTTCCTATTGTGGTTGCTATTGCTATTGTGTGCTTTCAAGTATGTTTTGACCCACAGCAGCCCTAAAGTGTCCTGATTAAAAGGGTTTCCTAGCAAGATTAGTTCAGAAGATCATAGCCATTGCCTTCCTCTGAAGCTGAGTGAGTGTGACTTGCCCAAGGTCACCCAATGGGTTACATGGTCAAACTAGGATTTAACCTGGTCTCCAGAATTGTGGTCTAACTATTAAACTACTACCCACCCAAAAATGGACTACAGGTACTATCATCCTTTCATGCTTGGCTTCCATGGGTCCTGTTATCATTCAGCCCATGTTGGTGAAGGATTTGTATCAAATTGATAAAGGAAGTTTATCAATGAGTTGTTGTAGGTTTTTTCAGGCTATATGGCCATGTTCTAGAGGCATTCTCTCCTGACATTTCGCCTGCATCTATGGCAAGCATCCTCAGAGGATTCCAGCCATGAAAGTGTTCAACAATACATTGAAGTTTATCAAACTCCAGAACAAAAACTCCAGATAGAAAAACACACTTTTATAGAAAGGTATCAATGGTTTGCAATAGACTCAGAGGGTATGCCTCCTGCTTCGATAACTGGGTGCACTTCCAGTGGACAGTTTGTCCCTCAAGCTACTTACTACTTAGGCATTCCCTTGCTGTCTGAAAAAGAGTGTCCCTCAAGGTCGGTGTCCTGGCGGTGGGTACGTAGGTGACTGTGGAGCCCTATTCTTAACCTGCATGTTCTCCCGCAGTGAGGACATCAGTTTCCAGGTGGAAGGCGGTCCTCTTGGCACATTTCTCTCTTTCACCCTCCAATCATGCCTCTTCAAATTCTACAGCACTGCTGGTCACAGCTGATCTCCAGCTAGAGCACTCAAGGGCCAGGGCTTCCCAGTTCTCAGTGTCTATGCCACAGTTTTTAAGGTTGGCTTTGAGCCCACCTTTAAATCTCTTTTCCTGCCCACCAGCATTCCATTTTCCATTCTTGAGTTCGGAGTAGAGCAACTGCTTTGGGAGACGGTGATCGGGCATTCGGACAATGTGACCAGTCCAGCGGGGTTGTTGGCAGAGGACCATCGCTTCAATGCTGGTGTTCTTTGCTTATTCCAGCACACTGACATTTGCCCGCCTGTCTTCCCAAGAGATTTGCAGGATTTTTTGGAAGCAACGCTGATGGAATCGTTCCAGAAGTTGCATGTGACGTCTGTAGATAGTCCATGTTTTGCAGGCATATAGCAGGGTTGGGAGGACAATAGCTTTATAAACAAACACCTTGGTATCCCTACAGATGTCCCGGTCCTCAAGCACTCTGTGTTTCATTCAGAAAAATGCTGCACTCGCAGAGCTCAGGCGATGTTTTATTTCAGTATCAGTGTTGACTTTTGCGGCAAAGTGGCTCCAGCTAAACACTGTATTCAAAGGCCAGGAAGGTATGAAATAGCACTCCAACTGAAGGGTCATACAGTGCCAAGAGTTATATGGTGCCAATCTGTACAACATTCATTTCAAAAACTGGAATGCTGGAGTATATTGCAATATCCCAGGGCCTGACCCCAAGTCTTCCGTTTTCATGATTCATCTCCAGGCAGAAGATGAAGATGCAAATTCTCTCATTTTGGGGAGACTCAACACCAAGGTAAGATTTGTGTGCAAATATCCTGGAGTTTGCAAGACTTGGATTTTCTGCTGCAACTTGCCAAGACTCTTCAAGAACTGTGAATTTATTGATTTAGCTTCTTCCTTCTCTTCCAATCATTTGGGCACCAGGACTCACCATCCACTCTGCTGTGTATTCTCCTTAAGGCTAGAAGCAAGGATTCCTATGAATGGGTGAGAGGGCAATTAAATTGTTTCACTTCAAACCAAAGGAACAATCCAAACCATAGGAATTTCCTGATAGTAAATGCTGCTTGACACTGGCAAACACTGCATCAGAGTGGCGGAGTCTCTTTCCACCTGCCAAGGAAGAATCCAAAGGAAATAACATCACCTCCCTTGTGAATGATTATCTTTTGATTGCTCACTTTGGATTTGGCCGTCATCGCTCATTGTAATCTTTCCTCATTGCAGCTAGACTAAATTTCCCTTTGGATCTCATTAGGCCACACTCCTCAAATGTACACAGCCATGAAATGTTGGCATGCCGCACTTTCAATCCACCTGGCATATCAACATTTTTTCCTTCTATTTCCCCCACCCCCATATTTTCCTCACCATTAATTTTGAAGGCATTTAATAAGAAACAGTGATTCAATGGTTGTGAAACCTCAGTACTCTTACGTTTGAAGATATGAATGCTTTAGAGCGTTTACAGGCTTATTAGCTTGTTATATTTAGATCATATTAGTTGCAACTTTATATAATGATTACTTAATGATTTATGCCCTACCACTTCTACCAAACTAGTTCATGGAAATTCAAACTCGAAGTGGCATACTAAAAACATCAGATGATGATGATGATGTTAACAATAATAACACTTACTACAATAATAATAATAATAATAATAATTATTATTATTATTATTATTAGATACACAACAAGATTAGCCTACAGCAAACAAGATCACTATGCTGGCTTTTGTATGGGATCACATGTCAGACACTTCCCAAGTGTCTAGTTCCGAGCACAATTCAAGGTGCTGGTTTTGACCTACAAAACCCTGTACGGTTCCGGTCCAGTGTATCTGTCCGAACGTATTTCCCTCTACGTCCCACCCCGAAGTCTGAGATCATCTGGGGAGGCCATGCTCTCGACCCCATCACTGTCACAAGTGAGGCTGGTGGGGACGAGGAGCAGGGCTTTCTCAGTGGTAGCCCCCCACCTGTGGAACTCACTCCCGGGGGAAATCAGGACATCATCATCCCTCCTCTCTTTCAGGAGGAGGGTGAAGACATGGTTATGGGACCAGGCCTTTGGGCAGTCCGGCAATTAAATAAATAAGCCAACCAGGCGAGTAAGATCAATCAGGATTATTGAAATGGAACGGAAAACGGAAATTAGAACTATGAGTTAGCGATTGCTGACCATGTAAGAGGAGGAACTGGGTTTGTATTGTTTTATTGATTTTATTGATTTTATTGGTATAATGCTTGAATTAGTATGAATTGTGAATTGATGTAATTTTTGTGTCTTGATTGTTCTGTGCTGCAGGCATCAAATTGTGCCTTTGCTTCTGTAAGCCGCCCTGAGTCCCCTTCGGGGTGAGAAGGGCGGGGTAAAAAAACCCCAAATAAATAAAATAAATAATAGGACTGTGTGATGTACCACTGTCTAATGTGTGCCGATCCCAGTAGGGTGGCCTTTTGCAGCTGACTGATGGTAATTATGTTTTCAAGTGCTGGCCAAGGTCTTTAGTCACTGCATCCCATGTGCCAATCACCAATGGCTGGCTTGTGCCAGATCTTTAAATCTTCATATTGTGTAAACTTTTCCAGGTGCTTCTCATCAATTCTGTTGTCACTTGGGATTGCAACATCGATGATCCATACTTTGTTTTGTTTTCCCCCCACAATCGTGTCTTGTACACCAAAACTCTGTCAGTCTGAATTAGGAAGTCCCAGAGTAGTTTGACGTGTTCATTTTCTGTAACTTTTTCAGGATTGTGATCTCACCAGTTCTTTGTCACCGGCAGATGATATTTGTGGCACAATTTATTTATTTATTTATTTATTTATTTACAGCATTTATATTCCGCCCTTCTCACCCCACAGGGGACTCAGGGCAGATTACAGTGTACACATATATGGCAAACATTCAATGCCAATTAGACATACAATGTATATAGACATACACAGAGGCTATTTAACTTTTTCTGGCCGCCAGGGGAGCTGTCGCTTCCATCGTCCATCTGCGACACTGATGAAGTACTTCTGCATTCCCAACATGCTTTGCTGGAGTGCTTTTTGCTGGAGTCTTTTTTATGGCCTCATAAATTAGTTAAATTAGCCTCCCCACACATAGGTGGTACCTAATTTTCCTACTTGACAGATGCAACTGTCTTTCGGGTTGCAAAGGTCGACAACAAGCTACACAATTGGTCGGACGCTCACTCCGACCTGGGCTGGCTTTTGGTCAGAGTGATCTTAATGCAGCTGACACTCAGCCAGCTGCGCCACAATCCCGGCACAAGTTCCAATGGATCATCTGAGCAATAGTATTATGCCTCTGCTTGTAGTCTTTCTGTGCAATCTTCTTGCAGCAGCTGAGTATGTGATCCATCGTTTCATCTGCTACCTTGCAAAGTCTGTCATTAACTTTTCAATTCTGGCTTTAATGACATTTGTTCCAATTGCTTATTCTTGGGCTGCCAGAATCAGGCCCTTTGTTTCCCTTTTCAAAGTTCCATTTGTGAGCCACGCCCATGTTTTTTACTTCTCATTTTGCTCTCAATTTTTCCAAGGAACTGTCCATGGAGAGCCTTCTTTTGCCAGTTTTCTCTTTGGCTCTGCATTATATTTTTACAGTATTCGCCCTTTCTCCTTTGCAGTTTAAACAGTTTTCAGGTATTGACTTCCCTCAATGTTGGTTCTTGACTGCCTTTCACATAATCTGCCAGGGCAGGTTTCTCTTCTTCTACCATTTGTTTCACTTGCAGAAGCCCTCTGTCTCCTGATTTTCTGGCCAGGTAAAGTCTGTCGACATCACTATATGAATGTAATGAGTAGTGGACTGTCATCCGTTTTTCTGTTTTTCTGTCCATATCATCCAGCTCTGCTTGAGTCTAGTTCACAATTATTATTATTATTATTATTATTATTATTATTATTATTATTATTATTAGGTTGTTTTGGGCCTTCAAGTTGTTTTAAACTTGTGGCGACCCTAAGGCAACCCTATCATGGATTTTTCTGTGACCCAGAGAATATGCCTTACGCAAGGTCACTCCATGGGTTTTCAAGCTTCCTATCTTTTCCAAATTTGGGTCCCTAACATAGTTTTCAACAATTAAAACAAATGTTGTTAAAACTGAATGCCACCAGCTGAAATTTCCAGTATGGGAGCCACCAGCTGCTTGTGAAAGGAGTGCTATAGAAATGCTAAGCATTAGTAATGTTCAAGCCACTCAAAGCGAGATGAATGCTTTTCTATGCATTTGTGTCTATTTATAAGCACTGAGAATAGTAAACACAGTTTAATAACCCAGTGTCCAAAATTCTGAAATCCTCCAAAATCCAAAATTGTCTATATAGGAGCTGAGATAGTGATGGCTTTTGTGTCCTAATGGTTCAATGTACACAAATTTGTACAATGTCCTTAAATCAATCAATCTGTGTGTGTGTGTGTGTGTTTGTGGGTGGGTATGTTTGTGGGGAATTTCCAAGACCACTCCCACTTCTGGACAAAACTTGGCACATAGAACCCCCCCCCCCCCCAAATGACCAACAGAAAATACTGGAGAGGTTTTGTGGAGGGGGGTTGGTCCTGAATTTTGGGAGTTATAGTTCACTCCACATCCAGGGAGCACTGTGACTCCTGCCAACAACAGATCTTGACCAAACTTGGCACACAGAACCAACATGATCAACTTTAAGTACTGCTGGGGTTCGGAGGGAATTGACCTTGGATGCAAGGAATTATAGTTCTCCCATATCCAGACAGCACTGTGAACCCAACTGATATAAATATGTGAGAGGAAGCCACAGGGAGGAGGGAGCAAGCTTGTTTTCTGCTTCCCTGGAGACTAGGACGCGGAACAATGGCTTCAAACTACAAGAGAGGAGATTCCATCTGAACATGAGGAAGAACTTCCTGACTGTGAGAGCCGTTCAGCAGTGGAACTCTCTGCCCCAGAGTGTGGTGGAGGCTCCTTCTTTGGAAGCTTTTAAACAGAGGCTGGATGGCCATCTGTCAGGGGTGATTTGAATGCAATATCCCTGCTTCTTGGCAGGGGGTTGGACTGGATGGCCCATGAGGTCTCTTCCAACTCTTTGATTCTATGATTCTATGATGATGGATCTGGACCAAACATAGCACAATACCCAACATGGCAAACTTTGAATTCTGGTGGAGTTTGAAGGGAATTGATTCTCAGTGTTGGGAGTTGTAGTTCATCCATAATCAAAGAGCACTGTGAAACCCATCAACGATGAATCTGTACCAAACTGGTGGGGTTCAAGGGCAATAACAGAGGATGGAATACATTTTCTAATGGGACCATTAATAAAATCCAAAACCAAACAATGAGTACTTCTAATGTTTAGCCTTACAAAATCCCTAACCCGGGCATCGCTATTGTTATATAAAATACCATCAGGCTATGTAAATAAGGTATGAAACATTTATGAATTTCATGTTTAGACTTGGGTTCCATCTCCAAGCTATCTCATTGTGTATGTATATGCAGGTACAGGTATTCCAAAATCCAAAATGCTTCTGGTCCCAAGTATTTTGAATGGGGGATACTCCACTGGTTTAGCTTGTTTTAAATCCTGATATGGAAGTGATGCATTAAATATTATCCACCTGTATTGCAACAAAAAGAAGTGGAACCTGCTACAAAATGTTGGGTATAGAATGCGTTTGTCCATTGTTTCCAGCAGTTAACCATAACCTTTTGGAGGAAACCCAGTTCCCCTTCCATCAATCCCCATCATTTTATGACCATTTAACATATATAGCTCAGATCGGGTGTCTGGATTGTCTTCTCCACTCTTCACGGATCTATTCTTTTCCTTTGTGTACCGTTCCACACCTTGTAACTTTGTTGATTCTACTCTCCTTTGCTTCGATCATGTCGCTTAATCTACATAGGGAGTGCCACTCATGGCTGAATGACAGAAAAGGAAATGAATGACTGCCGATTAAATTATGCAAAATCAGGGAAATCATGCATTCTTCATTTGCATAATTCATAAAGCTTGCAAGTCCCTCTTCCAGCATTTCCTAGTGAAGACTGAATTTTCTAGTCATCATCTTTCTTCTTTTTAGCAGATGGCACATTTACCCACCCTTTTTACTTCTGTCCATAATGATAAGGGGGGGGGGGGGACATGTTCAATAAATATTCAAATACCGTTCTCCTCTTTCATTCGTTTGCAATATTTCTGCAGATTGGTTCTCTTTTCCTTCCTCGTTTCTTACCTTTTAGCACCTAAATTGAGCTGCTCCAATTTTGCACAGAAGACTCATTTGAGGGACGAAACAATTAGAGCCGTTTGAGCCCATGGAGAAAACAGAGATTTGGAAAAGCAAATATTTGCTACCCAATGACATAGCTTCTGTTACTGCACTCAGCAAGTAATATTCTCAATCCCTATTGATTTAGCAGTGACGATGTGAGGATTGGGCAATGGGCATAGCTTTGAAATACATTCACACACATACATACACACACACACACACATATAAGCTGAAATCTGTTGTCATGGGAACAGTCCAGGTAAAGAGCCTCTCTGACATATTATAAAAACAAGTCATCTTAAATTGGTAGGTATTTCTTCACCTTCATCCCCATCACCAAAGAAGCAAATAGCGGCGAAACTCAATTGAGCCATGCTACCTCTTTGGTGGTTGATCGGCACATTGCATACAGCAAAAGACAAAGGCTCTGGACTATCCAGTCCAACTCCCTGCCAAGAAGCAGGACAAATGCATTCAAAGCACCCCCGACAGATGACCATCCATCCTCTGTTTAAAAGCCTCCAAAGAAGGAGCCACGCCCAGAATTGGAATATTGTGTCCAATTCTGGGCACCACAATTTAAGAGAGAGATTGACAACCTGGAACCTGTTCAGGGGAGGGCAACTAAAATGATCAAAAATCTGGAGACCATGAATCCCTCTGAGGATTGGCTTAAAAAGCTTGGTCTGTTTACATTGGAAATGACGACCTTCTTCAAGCCTTCTCTAGTAATGTTTATCTATGATAATGTTGTTTACTGTGTGTATGTTCTGGTATGCAGCTTCCTTTACTCTATGGTTCCTGCAAACCACATGACCATTAGAGCAAACAGACAGATAGACTACAGATTACTTCAGGCATCAGATTGCACACTTAATTGCTGTTTTCCTGTAAGAGATGTCCAGGTTGGATGGCACAGAGAATTATCTCATGCAGCCTCTTCCAACTCTATGATTTTATTATTCTCAGTGCTGTAGAATCCTAAGAGTTGTAGTTTGGTGAGGAATTATCACTCTTTGGTCGATAAGGCTAAAGATCTTGTAAAACTACAACACCATGATTCCTTAGCACCAAGCCATAACAATTAAAGTGGTGTCAAACTGTATTCATTTATGCATTGTAGATGCACCAGTTGTCAGGAGAACATGAATAGCAGCAGCAGATCCTGCTACCACCTGAACCCTTGCACAGGGATGCTATATGCCAACACCAGGCCTGAATTCTCCATCACACATTTTTGATTTATGTATTTTTGACAGAGCATTGAGCTTGAGTTGTTGGAGCCATGTTTAGGCAACAAAATGAATTTTAAAAAGAAAGTACAAGATCTTTCCTATTAGTCTGGTTTGCCAATTTACAATCAGGCACATCCTATCATTGGTCTATTTTGATATTTACTTAGCCAGGCCCCATTCCTTTTATTTTCTTCCCTTTATTTCTTTCCCTTGAGTCACCGTGGGCTGAGAAAGGTGGTATACAAATACAGTAAATAAATAAATAAAGTGTCATTCTTTTAACTTAGATCAGACTGAGTCCACGCCCCTTTGAATTTTGAAATGTCCAGGAAGCTAAGGCACTTCTAAATTGCTAATGAACACCGGCTGCTAAGAATCAAGTGGCCTAATACCAACCAGACTGCTAAGCTGCTAGTTACAGTCAAAATATTTCACCACCTTTTTGAAGTTTAATTAATTTTTAAATATCATGCTTGGGATTTGCATGTTGAACTAACTGCAAAAAGCTCAGCCCATTTGTTCTCATTTTGCTCAAGGAATGAAATCAAGATTATATAGTGTGAATTGTGCAAATAGCATTTTCAATCACCACTAATTTAAAAAAGTGATACTTTAGAACAGGGGTCCTCAAATGTTTTAAACAGAGGGCCAGGTCACAGTCCCTCAAACTGTTGGAGGGCCAGATTATAATTTGATAAAAACATGAATGAATTCCTATGTGCATTGCACATATCTTATTTGTAGTGCAAAAAAAAAAAACACTTAAAAACAATACAATAATTAAAACGAAGAACAATTTTAATAAATATAAACTTATTAGTGTTCCAAGGGGAAGTGTGGACCTGCTTTTGGGTGACGAGATAGGATTGGATCTGGCCACGGTGGTCCACGCTCTTGTCACATCCCGGTTGGATTACTGCAACGCACTCTACGTGGGGTTGCCTTTGAAGACTGCTCAGAAACTTCAACTAGTCCAGCGAGAAGCAGCCGGATTGCTCACCGGAGCGGCGTACAGGGAGCACACCACCCCCCTGTTGCGTCAGCTCCACTGGCTGCCGATCCAATTCCGAGCACAATTCAAAGTGCTGGTTTTGACCTACAAAACCCTATACGGTTCCGGCCCAGTGTATTTGTCCGAACGGATCTCCCACTACATCCCACCTCGAAGTTTAAGATCTTCTGGGGAGGCCCTGCTCTCGACCCCGCCAGTGGCACAAGTGAGGCTGGCGGGGACGAGGAGCAGGACCTTCTCAGTGGTGGCCCCTCACCTGAGGAACTCACTCCCCGGGGAGATCAGATCGACGACTTCCCTTCTAGCGTTTAGGAAAAAACTAAAGACCTGGATGTGGGACCAAGCTTTTGGCCATGCTGACAACTAACTAAAGGACCTGTCGATAGACAAGGACAATGGAATGGAATGGATATATGGACTCTGATATATGGACTCTGACATGAGATAGTTTTTATGATTTTATTAGGTATTGATGTTTTATTTTAATTGTTGAATTGTTATATTTTGTATTGTTTGTTGTGTGATTTGGGCATCTAATTGTGCCTTTCCTGTAAGCCGCCCTGAGTCCCCCCCGGGGTGAGAGGGGCGGGGTATAAGTAGATGAAATAAATAAATAAAATAAATTGTTGTTGTTGTTGTTGTTGTGTATTTTCAAGTAATTTCAGACTTAGGTTGACCCTGAGCAAGGGCTGGGTAAATGACCTTGGAGGGCCCTATCCAGCCCCCGGGCCTTAGTTTGACGACCCCTGCTTTAGAAAGAGAGGGAAATAAATGTCACATGCAATTCTGTGGTCAACATCTGGTAATTTATGATTCTATTATTCTTTTTGCAATTTTCAGTGTTGTGGGGCTCCTGTACTCTAACCCCAGTGAGCTTGGGAGGGCTGACTGTACAATGGACCCTTGTGTTATTGAGTCCCGATACCCCCCTCCGCAAAGATTTACAGTTCATCAAGAGAATGCAAGCAAATATGATTTTTAAAAAATTAAAAACTTTTTTTTTCGGAGGTCGAGTTGCGAAGTTCCTAAGTACCAGAAGTACAAAACCGGTCTTAGCAGCATCTGTATCCTACAAACTCTATCAATTCTAACTATTCAATAAAATGTATCAATTTGATTTTCGTATAACTTGTATCTTTTATGTACTGTGTACCATGTCAATTCCTTAAATGAAGGGTATAAACTGTTTCTAATGTATCAAAATGTAACTGGAAGGCAGCCACCTCTCTATGGCCCAGTTTGCATAATCCTCTGGGAAAAGGGACCATGGATGGGTCCTTCCAGCCATTTCCCAAACCAGACAACTATCAGAACCATTGTGTATATATGTGTAGATAGATGTTTTTCCTTACCACCAAAATAAGCTCTGGATCTTTGTCATTTTACCTAAAGCTGAGAATGTGCCACTCCCATAGAAGAGAGGGCTTAGTAGACGTGTTGTGGCGCAGTTGGTTGGGAGTCAGCTGCATTAAAATCACTACTGACCGAGAGGTCATGAGTTCGAAGCCAGCCCGGGTCGGAGTGAGCTTCTGGCCATTTGTCTAGCTTGCTGTCAACCTTTGCAGCCCAAAAGACAGTTGCATTTGTTCTAGTAGGAAATTTAGGTACCGCGGGGGGGGGGGGGAGAGGCTAATGTAACTAATTTACAACACCATAAAACTCTCCAGCAGCGTGTAAAGGAATGAGGAAGTACTCCATCAGTATCACAAGTGGATGGTGAAGCAACAGCTCCCCTGGTGGCTGGAATTCAAAAAGCATACCCTCATTAAGCTGGAAAGTTAAATAGCCCCTGTATCTCTGTCTATATATGTTGTGTGTCTATGGCATTGAATGTTTGCCATGTATATGTGCATTGTGATCCAGCCTGAGTCCCCTGCGGGGTGAGAAGGGCGGAATATAAATACAACAAATAAATACGTAAATAAATAAATAAATAAATGTGCATTCATTAACTTCTTATGCTGGCAGCCAAGTCCTCGATAACCTAAAATCACCACCTTTGTCTTTTGGGACTTGCACCTTTGTCTTGCGTGGAATTGAACACTTGAGTTCATTAGATTCATCAGCATATCTACACTTATTTCCTCATGGATCGTGCCCTCCCAAGGGACATTTCTTCAACAGATTGGTCCCTTGAAGAGGCCAATGCCCAGCTGCTATTCTTCCCCATGGGACCCCCCTCCACTTGTAGGCTATGTCAAGGGAACCCTGAGCCAACCCCAGTGCAGGTTGTAGCCTGCCTCCTTTCCAGCCAATCAGAGGAGGGAGCAGGAAGTCTGAATAGCTGTCAGAATTGTATAAGATGGCCTGCATTTCTCTGTATGTGTTTATGCTTGTAGCTTTTGTATCAAATCGCTTGTACTTGCATCCTTTTTGGTCAAATCGTAAGAAACCTCTGTAGCATGTCTTCAGCTTGGTGAGCTCATTTTTCTGTCCTGACCAATCTGGTTTAGCCTATGCTCGCTGGCACCAACCCTTTAACCACTGAAATTATCAATTGGCTATGTCTGGTGTATGAGGTTTAGCCCTGAAATGGTTCAATACGTTCCTCCGGGACCGGAGACAGAGGGTGGAGTGGTTAGGCCAAAGCTCGGAGAGCTCCTGCCTTTGCTGTGGAGTTCCCCAGGGTGCTATCCTCTCGCTCCTGTTATTTAACATCTACGTCCAGCCACTTGCTGGACTGGTGCGGAGCTTTGGCATAGAGTGCTACCAGTATGCAGATGATACCCAGCTACTCTTGCATCTCGAACCTGGGACAACTGCGATTCCTGAGAACTTTAGGCTGTGTTTGGAAGCAGTGATGAGTTGGCTGCAAGCGAGCAGACTAAAAGTGAATCCTGCAAAAACTGAGATACTCTGGCCCAGCCAGCTGCCAGAATTAATCCAGTCTCTGCCTGATTTCGATGGGGAAGCTCTGGTTCCATCTGCCAGTGTTAAAAGCCTTGGGGTTGTGTTGCACTCATTGCTGACGATGGAGGCCCAGGTCACTGCCATAAGTAAGCAGGCCTTTTTTCATCTTCACCAGGCAAGGAAATTGGCATCCTACTTTTCGGTAGAAGCATTGACAACAGTAATCCACACAACAGTCACCACAAAGTTGGACTATTGCAACGCCTTATATGCCGGCCTTCCGAAGTCAACAACCCAGAAGATTCGGATGGCCCAAAATGCAGCGGCCAGGCTGCTAGCGGGATCATCTATAAGATCCCATATTACACCGATTCTGCAACTGCATTGGCTACCAATAGAACATCGGATCTCTTACAAGATACTGATCCTGACATTTAGAGCTCAAAATGGCCAAGGACCTTTATATCTTAGGGACCGCCTCATTCCTTTTCTCCATCAGTGGTCACCTTGATCCACCCAGGAAAATCTCCTATACATACTGGGCCCTAGGGAGGTACACCTGGAAGCTACAAGGCGTAGAGCTTTTTCGACCTATGCTCCAATTCTGTGGAACTCATTGCCTCCATACATTAGAGCAATGTCGGAGTTGCGACCTTTTGTAAAGGCGCTCAAGCCTTGGCTGTTTGGTTGTGCATTTAAGTAATCAGATCTAATTTGTCAAATAGTCACTGTTGAATGTTTTTATGTTGAATGTTTTTATATTGTGTAAATGCTATTTTAGATTGTAAGTCGGTCGGAGCACCTTGGTGGAGAGCGACTAGTTAAGAAATAAAGTGAAGTGAAATTACTACTTTGGAAAACATTGGAGTTTGGTTCCAACACCCTGAAATCCATGGATACTCAAGTCCCATTATATACAATGGTGTAATCAAATGGGGACCCTTATATAATGAAATGTCAAAATCAAGGTTTGCTTTTTAGACATTGTTTTAAACAAATCAAGCTGAGATTAGTTGAATCTGCTGGTACTGAATCCAAGGATATCTTTGTAAGATAGTTTCAAAACTGGAGAATATAAATGGCAGAACAAGTAACACACAACTTTACATAATGCCTCATGCAGTTTCACACGCTTCTTCCATGTTAATTTATGCCTCAAGGTAGAAACAGAATCCTTTGTTGTCGTTTCACAAGACAGAGATGTTTCACCTTCAGGGCAATAGCTGCTGCATTCAGGATTCCTGGGAAGGGTGTGGGAAGCCCATTCTGTTTCACTGCTAGAGCTGTTATGTGGGTACCAAGATTAACTGCATTCTTTTAGCCCAGAGAATGCTTTACTGCCAGAACAGAGATTAGACAAGGGTCAGAGTTCTGCCATAACCAAAAGCAGTAAACCAGGATCTGGGCTTTTTCCCACTGCAGGTTGTATGGGATTCATGAAAGGTTCTCCATAAAACACACAACAAAAATAGCACAAGACTGAAACCTACACTAGATCTCTTCTAACATGCCCATTTTGTTTTTGTTTTTTCATGTCAGGAGCGACCTGAGAAACTGCAAGTTGTTTCTGGTGTGAGAGAATTGGCAGTTTGCAAAGACGATGCTCAGAGGTTACCCCATTTTTTTAATGTTTTGCCATCCTTGTGGGAGGCTTCTCTCATGTCTCTGCATGGGGAGCCGGAGCTGACAAAGGGAGCTCATCCGCGCTCTCTCCGGATTCAAACCCGCAACCTGTCGGTCTTCAGTCCTGCTGGCACAAGGGTTTAACCCACTGTGCCACCCGGGGCTCTGTCGGTTTTGGTGTGGAATCAGCTATTTGAGCTTTCACCTTTGGCTCTAAGAATGAGTGTAGACGATCCACAGGGTTTCTATGCCCACTGTGCCACCCGCCCCCTCCCCTGATCATGAGAATAATCTTTCCCAAAATCAAAACCGAGCGGCTTGTGAATGTGAACATTGGAAAACCAGAACCAGCTGTTTCAAAATGATATCCTAAATTAATTATTACTATTATTAAAATAGTTCTACCCCATCCTAATATCACAAATCTCAGTACAGATAACAAATACAGTGGATCCTTGGTACCCACTGGGGTTCGGTTTCATGACTCCCTTTAGATATCGAAATCCACTATATAAAGTTCCTTTATAGAAAAACAGCATATAAATTGGGTGTTCCATTTATAAAATGGCAAAATCAAGGTTTGGTTTTGGGGTTTTTTTGGGGGGGCGGGGTTGTGTCACTGAATCACTTAATACAAAATCTGTAGACACAGAAGCCCAACAATAACATTAAAAAAGTCAGACAAATTAAAGCAATAAAATCATGGACAGAATCCTGCTGAGGACTTAGAATCATAGCGTTGGAAGAGACCTTGTGGGCCATCCAGTCTAACCACCTGCCAAGAAGCAGGAAAATTGCATTCAAAACTTGGAAAAGATCTTGGATCACCAGCGTTTCTATCCCACACTCCAAGGCTTGCATCTTTGCAAGATTTACAAAGTCAAGATTTACATAATTGAAGTTGGTAGTTCTCTTACATCTATACTTACTAAGTGGCTGCTGTTACATTACTACTGTACATAAGAGGAACCAGCAAAGTGAGCAATATGCATATCTCCCATGGGTATTGGGACACCAGTTAGAGAATGCCAATGGATGCTCTTGCTGGTGTGACATTACACATTTTTTCTATTCATTAAGAGTGTTCTTAGTGAATCTGCTACATTAGCTATGTATGTACCTAAGGTCCATATTATTTGAAAGGCCGTAGCTCCCTTTACGAGTCTGCTAGAGCTCTACAATAATCTGAAGATTCTTATCCCTGTCCCACTACTTTCTCAGGGCCCTTCCACACTATACCCCAGAATAACAAGTCAGAAAATCCCACGTTATTTGAGTGTGAACTCAGATAACCCAGTTCAAACTAGATATTGTGGGATTTTCTGCCTTGATATGGAATCTAGGGCTGTGTGGAAGGGTCCTCACACTCCTGTGGTGGCAACAGAGGACGTTCTCAGTGACTACTCCCAGATTTTAAACCGCCCCGAGTCACCTCCGGCCTGAGAAAGGCGGTACATAAATATGGTAAGTAAATAAATAAATTCTAGAAATCGCTTCCTTAAAAGGTTTGCATATAGTTTTTATGCGTTTTAAATATTTAATGTTTAACTTCATAAATTGGTAGTTTACTAAATTTTACATTTACACTTTCATTCAGGCTCCTGTATTGTTTTTAATTTAAAATATGTCAGTCACCTTGGGTCTCATTAGCAGGACAAAAGTAAGAGATAAATGAATTCCAGTAATAAATATAAAATTATGTCACACAGACCATGAAAAAGATTTCGGCCAATCTAAATATACCAAAACAATATTAATCATAACATTATAATAATGAAATAAAACAGATTAAAAGGTTTTAAATGAAATACATCAGTATATCAGGTGAATTAGAAGCACGAAGGGTGTTTGATGAATATCTGCATTTCCACTTGGCACCTAAATGAGATCAGTGTTTCTCTCAATCAGGCCTCTAAGGAGATGACACCTCATGATTAAAGTGCTACAAAACCATGTATTAATGGACAACAATTATGGACAAAAAGGACAGCTGAAATATTTAACTGGGTTCATTGAAGGGTTGAGGAAGATCTAAAGAGTTCCTGGAGTGGACATCCACATTGGCCATTGTATAATAAAAAAAATTCGCAAGTGGAAAAGGTCCACATTTTATATTTTTCCCAGCATGAGATTTAAGTCACTTTAGATTTCCATGAATGAAGAGGTGGTGGAATCTAAAGCACTGCTACATTACAGCTGCTCTGGAGTCAGTATACTGTAGTGCTTTGAGTGACAGACTAACTCTAGATGACCACAATTTGATTCTTCTTCAGCCACTGAAACCACGAACAGGTCACACATTCACAGCCAAAAGGAAAGCAACAGCAAACTCCCTCTGAACAAATATTGCAAAGAAAACTTGATAACAGGTTCACTTCAGGGTCAATGGATACTAGAAATGTCTTGAAGGAACACAACATACGCACTGGGATTGTGGCGCAGCTGGTTGAGTGTCAGCTGCATTAAGATCACTCTGACCAAAAGGTCATGAGTTTGAAGCCAGCCCAGTTGGAGTGGGTTTCCAACCAAGTGTTCCTGTTAGTGAATTTTAAGAAAATCCAAGCACTTGCTGAAAGTGAATGTGAATCAAAAGGGTTCAGGATGGGCTGGATACACAGATGTGTTTTTCCTCCTCGCAAAGAAAGAACTGGTTTGCACAATATTAAGTGAGATTAGGAAATGTTAATCATTCAACTAACATTTAAAAGATACTGCTGCTTATGCTGCTGTAGACTAGTAAGGGATCAGCAGGAGCATTAGATGCAGCACCTTTTGACAATGACTACAACTTTTGTTTGTTAATTTTTTTTTAAAGGAGTGGAAAAAGCTCAACTCACAACCTAGCATGATGACAAAAGTCTCAAACATTTGAGAGGGGATTCGGATGAGATCATCTTTTGGTCTCAAACTGCATACCCAAGTTTTAAAGCATCCAATCAATTACACCACATTTTTCTAACACAATGAGAACCTTGTGGCATCTTCAATGCTAATAAACTTTATATGGCACAAGCTTCTGAGGCACCAGATTGCAATTAATAAAAACCTGACTAAACAAAAGGCGCTGCATCTTTAAAACACCATGACACTCTTGTTTTTCTTACAGCAGACAAACACGTCCCCTATACACCCCCCCCCCCCAAAAAAATTAAGTTCCTCTCCTCCAGTATTTTCAACATACATAAACACTTTTTCCACATATGCAACTCTATTCAAATGGCCACACCTAAGACAAAAGGAGGAGGCTGTGTTTTGCTCCAAACAAACAAGAACAGTACAAGGAAGCAGAAAGAACCCTCGTCTTCTTTGGGTACAATGCCAAACAAGGCATTTGCAACCACCAAAGTGGACTTTGAATTATCAGTATAATTAAGCCAGTTGCTTTTAAGTCTTCAAAACAGTTTTTATAGCAAGGCCTTTTCCCATCATATTGGGTTCTTTCCCCAGTGTTTGCTCAATACAGAGTGAGTTGCATGTCCAAACTGGCCCTCAGCCAGAGTCCTAAAGGGGAAAAAATGAGAGATGACATCACACTTGCTAAGTAGGTATTATTTATTAAGGCTTGTATTCTCCTAGAGGAAAAAGTTAATCTGATGCTGTCCCATTACTCCTTACATCAGAAGTAACAGACCAGAGACAAAGCTATATTTTCTAAATACAAGTCTAAATGATACAGCTTAAACTTTCATTTAAGTTGGAGGTCCTCTTGAGTAAATAGTTTCCAGAAGATATTTGCTTTCTAATATAAGTAAAAGATCCTCTACAATAAAACACGTGCAGATTCGGTGTGCTAGAGCAACAGGCATGAGCACCAAGAATTCATGCTAAATTTTGAAACTCCGGTTGGTGGCCAGTTCTTCGACAGCTCCCTTATTCCACAAAAACAGGACAGCAAATTCCATTTTGTAGAACAGTTGTTTTTACTCATCCAACAGGAAAAAAAAATATAGACACACACATACTGTCAATTTTAAACATCTGAAGCATAATCCATCATATGAGTCTGTACTAAGATTCTATATTAAAGCTCACCATTATCAGTATAAAATTTTAAGTGGCATTTAAGGGAGGTGGTAATAAAGAAAAAAGGGAACAGAGAAAAAACAAGTGTTTAATTGGTATTAGAAAACAGAGAAAGAGGTCTTTTAAGAAACCACATTGCCCCAAGCCCCTACAATGTCAAAACATTATTCCAATCATTAAATGATTCCCTTCAAAAAAAGAAAAGAAAATAATGGCTGACAAAAAAATTCTAAACTTCTTTTGTTACAGGCTGCAATACATAGCATCTCCCCATTCAAGATCACTGGTTTACTAGGTATTAAAGAAATGTTAATTTTCAGCTATAAGAAGCAACCCGCAAGGAACATTTCCCATGCAAGCTCAACTGAAAGTGCTTCTAAATGAGGCAAATGCACAAAAGCATTTATGCGATGTCCATGTATGCTGCTTGCAATATGAAGTGATCCTTGTGAGTTACACCTTTATAGCTTTCTCGCTACAAAACAGAAAAGTGTCATTTCAAAATTTCTGAAAAATAATAAAAAGGTCAGATTAAAAAAGTGAACTATACAAAGTGATCTGAACATGCTGCATTGATGTTAAAGCTGAAGATGACCAAAAGAAAATCAGATTAAAAATTTTATTTTGGTGCTTGCCAAGAAAAATCAGGACAATTGTGGGGATGGTGAGACAAGAGGATCTAGAGTACACAAATATAAAATTATGGTCAATTTTCAGATTAGAAACATAATTTGTGCTGAAGTTAACATTCTTTGGGAAATACTAATGGTTTCAGATATTTCATTCTAGAGGAACATATTTAACCAAATATTTTTTTTAAAAAAAACAGGGAACATCTTTATTAATGGATTCTACAGCATTATACATAGAAAAGATACAACTTAATGCATATTCACCTGGGCGCAGAAAATAAAAACCAAACAAAACCAAACCAAGAACACACTACGGTGTACTTAAAAAGATGCAAGAATTGAATTTCCCCTGCACAAAAAGATATTGGAGCTAAAAGCTTTACAGTCTCTTGATGCTAGAACATAGCACCAGAGCACTTTTAAAAAGATTCAGTTTTTCATAATCAAATTTAATATCAGTTCTAGTATATATATATTTATATTTATAGCAAACCATATATATGTTTATTCTTATTGTTTGTTTCGATTCTGCCGTTCCTGTAGAGAGAAAATCATAAAATTAGAATGCAAAAAACATGAAAACTTGTATCTACTTGCACAACAAGCATGCCTATCATAACAGATTAAAAGTTATGGGGCACCTAACTGACATCATATTTTTGGGAGCTCTGTTCGATAAATAGAATAAATGTATAATCATTTGTCCATGATGAAACAAATCCAACACAAACACTGTAAAATGTGTAATATAGTAGCAAACTTTGAATGAATAAGGACTGAATCAAATCAGATAGCTTGAAAGCGTATTTGGCTTGCTGGAAGAAACATCCTAGGTATGAAGGAAATCAATCACTTTTTAAGTAAAAGGCATTTTGCAAATACAGTAGTCTCGCTAATCCAACCTTTGCTCATCCAACATTCCATATTATCAACGCAGTCTGTCTCCTACCCAGATCCTCAGATGTTTCAACACACTGCAATGTTTTGGTGCTATATTCCTAAATATAGTAATTACTACATAACATTACCATGTATTGAATGCTTTTTCTGTCAATTTGTTGTAAAACATATTTTGGTGCTTAATTTGTAAAATCATAACGTGATTTGACATTTAATAGGCTTTTCCTTAATCCCTCCGTATTATCCAACATTTTCGCTTATCCAACGTTCTGCCGGCCATTTATATTGGATAAGCGAGACTCTACTGTAATGAAAACAGTCGGACAGTATCCCATACTTTTAAAATCAATGGCAATGCGAGGGTGTCCGTGTTATGTTTTAATAGGAAATGGGTGGAAGAAAATGATTGCTGGAGTCCTTAAAACCATGGTTTTCACAAAGGTAGGAATACCTGCTACTGAGGTCAAGAAAGAAAGAAAGAAAACCCTCTTCTATCCACACAGAGAGGTTTTTGCAGAGTGGGAGGAAAAGGAAACCCTTCTTTCCTACTTTTCCAGATCACATCTGTCCCAAGAATATATAGCCATAAAGTGCTCTGACTCAAGTGAGACATAAACTTTACTACTACAGTATATGGTAACAGCAGGGAAGATTTCTGAAGTATGTGGATGTACATTCATCTCCTCAATCCTTAATGACACAAGGGTCCTGTTTCAGGATGAACAGAAGTACTGTTGGCTGGAGATGATTCATTACAAGATGTAATCTGCATCTCATTTATATTTTTCCTTCAACATTTTCTAATTCCCAAAAAGGTCCTACTGAATATACAGGTCCTTTGTATTAACGTAGAAATTTTGGGGCTGTTTTCTAAACACACTTCCCTCCCCTCACCATTATACTAATAAAACCTAAACAGGATATCATTTCTGATTTCCAGAAAATGGCCAAAACAAGTCTGGCTGAGTTTATTTTGAAGCAGAATTATATGTCCCCAGAGGCACAATTTTCTGTTTTATGCCAATTTATAAAAACATATGTGTATCAAATAGGGTGTGTTTGTTTTCTTTTCTTCAGAAATTGCCTTTGAGGTGTTCCCCGAGTCAGATTTGCTTCAGTAGATATTCTGGTAATTTCACACAGTCATGGTTTTTAAATGCAAATTGTTGTTATCACCTGACCTGGCACTAGCATGGCTTGGCTGCTGCTAGCTTTTATCATTGCTTCACTGCTTTTTATTCTGTGATAGGGGGTCAGTGTCTTTTGGCTAAGGAATTGGTTCAAAGTAAACTCAAAATCACATGATAGAAGTTCTTCTCTATCAATAATAATCCCACACTCCCCTCCCCATAAAATGCTACACTACAGTAACAACTTTCTTTTGAAACTGAGAAAGTCTACAAGAAGTCCAACGATTATGACACTGGAAACAAATACTTGGGTTTGCAAAAAAAGAAAAGAAAAAAAATCTGTATTGATCCCTGGTCTGATTCTTTTTTTCTGGAAGGAAGTCTATACACACCTGTATCCAAAAGAGTGGTTTTATATTTGTGTTTCCACATGGTGTTGCCACATCACTGCTTTGGGTATTTTAACTTGACAATGGTTACTTGCTTCACTAATAGAAGCCCCCAAAAACATCAAATGCTGCAAAGAACAATGATTTTACTTACACAAGATACCTCATTGGATTGTGACCCAGGTTTTTACTACCTAGATTACTATTAAACTTAAATCAACAGGCCAGGGGACTACACAGTTGGCCCTTCGTACCTGCTGGGGTTTGGTTACAGGACATATACACTATGGAAACCAAATTCCACTGATGCTCAGGTCCAGTCATTTGCAATTGTGTTCCTTATACAAAATGTCAAAATAAAAGATAGTTTTTTGAATTAAAAAATATTTTCAAGCCATGGATGGCTGAATCCATGGATGTGGAGGGCCAGCTGCATACACTTTTATCACAGTATAGTTGCAATGGATTACAAAGTTGCACGATCAGTTGTGCAACAGGTACCATATAGTCTTGCTGTAATCTGTTTCATGTTGGTCATTAATTTCCCATGCACCAAGTGAAAACTAAGAGAGGGAGAGCTGTGTGCTTACCAAATGATTAACTGCACTAGGGACTGCACTTACCAGTTGCTTGAGACAGTGCAACCACGTGTGCAACTATTCTTACACTTGGATTATGACTCAAGCAGATTCAAGACTAAATCCATAATGTAGGATTGTTTTGAAGAAACTTCTGAGATTTGAAAGTGAAACATGACACTTCACAGATGAATCCATCAAAAGCACTGCTTTAAAAAACAAAAGCCCACAGCTCCTTAGTACTAAATATGGTACCTGCTCATAGCCCTAGTATAGCGCTGAACAAACCAGTTTGCTTGTATACCTCTGCGTAAAAACAACTGGCAACTACTGCGACAAAAAGAGGGCACTTAGGGGAAATATTACATAACCTTTGACTTCCAAAGAAATTGTGACTAGGAGAAACTCAATTAAGTTCAGTAAAAAGTGCAATCTTCCAGCATTATATTCTCACTGGGAAACAGAACTTACCCATAACATCTCCAAATTTATCCTATGTATAAGCCCTTGGCTTATTTATTTTAAAGAATTATAGTAATGACTGACAGCACCTGAGATATAGTCTCTACCTTGTCAAGTGGACTGATGCAAATGGACAAGACAGCTGAAGACTCTCTCCAATATTGGAAGAAAATGCAAATAAGCCCAGTGCAAGTAGACATAGCATGGCACGCTCTCCTCTCATTTCCATCTCTAGATCTTTGGCTGCACCTTGCCTTCATAAAGGCAATCCCCAAGTTACAAAAAAGATAGGTTCTGTAAGATGATTTTGTATGTAAGTCAGAACAGCCAAAATTCTCGGTTGCCGTGGAAACAAGGATTGATGAGAAAGCTTCAGTGGAGACACCTTTTCCCCATGATAACTCTTCCAGGAGTGAATTTCCCTTTCAAGGGATAGACTTCCTCTCACTTCCTATTGTCTCACTCTTGTTTGTAACTCAAGAGTCATATGTAAGTGGCAACTTTTTAACTCAGGAACTGCCTTACTTCCTTCCTATTACTACTACTATGTTCTATGACTTTTTGCAGTTATTTTAATGGCTTTTACACATCAGTTTCATATTACTGATCAGTTTCAAGAGTGTTACACTGTCAGTCATTAAAGTAACCTATATTTATTGTATATTTCCATTATTCTTCTCATTTCTTTACGTGTCCCTCTATTTTTGTTAAAATATGTTTTTGTTTGATATTATCGACATCTAACATCACTGACCTGAATCTAGTTGGCAATTCCACCTCAGGTAGACCTTCACAATTATTGGGATTTGCAACATTCAACAACTAATTCAACAGATCTACAGTAGCTGGGACTATCAAGGAGTAGGTGAATGTGGCAACAAGAGATCAACTTTATTAAAGAAGAATATAATCCAAAAGTAGTATAAACAGTTGCTTTGCTTGCTGAAAGCTCCTACAGATGAGTCTTAGGAGCTTCCAAATGACAGTAGGGAGGGGGTCCTCCACTGTGACACAACATAAAGTACATCAGTCTGCCTAACCACCCCCCCCCCCCACACACAATTTACATGTGAGCTGAAGGGCTTCCTGTTGACATAAAGGGCGTAGGCGACTTTGAATTTCACCAATATTTTTGCCAGGATCTACAACAGAGAGTCTGCATCTACTGCAATACAGCTACAGTTCCAAGTCAAATGTTCAGATTTATCTGTGTTTTTCACTTACTAGCAGTCACATGCATGGGGGTTAAGGATCTCTTAAATCTGCAAACCACAAAAGAACAGCTGATTTATGTAATTTTAAAAACCAGAAACCTATTTTAAAAAATTAGGTCTCCCGCTACCCATTTTTTCCCCAATGGTTGGTAAAACATGCTAAAGCTGGTTTACCTTCCGCACCACTTCTTCTTCCTCCTGGCGTTTTTCGTAATGAGAAAAGTCATCAAAGATGGAGGTTGTGTGCTTGTATGTAGCAATAATTTTAAGCACTTGTTTTGCTTTTTCTAAGGGCACCTCCTGAGTGTCACGGGAGTTTGTAACTGGCTTGTTGTCATTGTTCTCCAGCCGGATGTGTCGGAGCTGGTTGTTGGGCACATCTTTCACAAAGATCCACTTGACGTCAAACTTCCCCTTCCATTTGTCCTGAGACCAGACGCCAGCACTGGTGCCATAGTCCACTGATGACTTCATTTCCGCCACTCCACAGAAGTGTCCGCTGCCATTGACACTGAAGAGTAAGTAGACTGGACCTTTACTATTCATTGAGCGGAAAGCACTGTCCAAACGCTTGTTGCCATGTTCTGTACTACACCAAATGGAGTATTTGATAGAACGATGTATATCATCCTCAGAATAGCTCTTTATTATGAACACACGTCCATTTTTAAGGTTCCATTCAAAATCCTTAGGGTTGTAACTGTGGGCGGCTTTCAGTTTTTCAAGAACAGGATGGGATTCACCACCTGGGATAGAATTAGCTGGGGCACTGCCCAGTGAGTTGCTCTCGTTACCAGTTCCACCACTTTGGCCAAAAGCTGCATTTCTGTTACGTGGTGCCACCCACCGGTTTTGAGGTGGCGGTGGCTGAGGGTTCTGGTATGGCAGCTGGGTCAGTGGAGGTGGTTGTGTGGGAATAGGCTGAATAATTTGTGGCTGTGGAAGGGATTGAGGTGAAGGAATTTGCTGAGGAGCTGGAACTTTGGCCACAGGACCTTTATTGTCCCAAGTACCTATGTCCATGTTATGTTTAATAGGTGGTGGAGGCAAAGCCCCTCCGACTACAGGCCCGCTTTTTGCTTTCATCTTGGGCTGAGGTTTTGCAGGTTTACTAGCAATAGCAGCCCAAGAGGTTGGCTTAGATACTGGCAGGTTTATACTTGATCCACCATTGCCAGACAAAGCACCTGCCATCCCAGCACTGTTCACCACAGAACCTACCGTTTTCACAGCAGATGCTGTGACATCCCCACCAATCTTCAGTCCAACCATTCCCTGTTCAATGCTGTTCATCCCAGGAGCTTTATTTAATGTGTCATTATGAAATCCTGTCTGGCCATCCACAATAGTACCACCCAAGGAGCTGGGTGGATAACTGTAACTGCTTCCATAAGCTGAGTTTTGAGTCTGCTGTCCCTGAGATCCACTTGTTCCCCATGCTGAGAAAGGTGGATTTTCAGGGAAAAAATTAAATCTGTGTGGGTAAATGTTGTTCCCCAGTCCACCAGGTTGTCCAAAAACAGCATCATGCATGAAATGATGATCACCATTACTGAGTTGTCCATAGGTAGTGAGGTATGGGATCGGAGGGTCACCTCCAGTTGACCATGGTGCTTCACTGAGAGAGTAGGGAAAGCTAATAGAATGTGGATAATAACTGGACAGGTACGGATCTGTCATTGATGGATAGCTGTTATTCTGTTAAGATAAGAAAAGTAATTTCAGATTTAAAATACTCTAGGATATTCAAACCAACAAATATTCAAATCCTCTTGAGTTTCTACAATTTAAATAGCTATTAAAAGTCTTACTCTTTCAAAGTGTTGTTAAGATCTCAACTATTTTACTTTATACAAATTAAAACAGGGTTTTTCTTATTGTAAATCAGTGATATGAAATATCCAGCCATCCTGATATTGCTAGATTGCAATGCCTACAATTCTTCATCACTGTCATTTATGCCATACATATTTCGTGGACTGACTGTATGATGGGGATGCTGTATTCTCCATTTTCAATGGAGTTCTCTAAGTTTTGGTAACTGGGGAGTATATATAAACTAGTTTAACATGATGACAATACTAGAGGTAGATTAGATGTTCTTCACAGATATTAAATATTATCAAACAACAACAATATGCCATTCTTCTGTAAAAAAATCTCAATAAAATGAAATGCTGACAGATTCTTTCAAATAAAAAGCTTAACATCACTACACAAACCATAAAAGCTATATATGGGCATTCTAATCCCAATGTAAACTCAATTGTGCTCTTGTTTATTATTGTACTGCTGCAAAGACTCAGGAAACCAGTTTCACTTTGGACTCTAAATTCTTTCATCTCAGATTCACTTACCAGAAAATTTAATTTCCCCCTTTCACAGTCTTGCAAAATTCTCTAATTATTTTCTCACACTCATTAGAATCCCAAAGTTGGAAGAGGCTGCAAGGGCCATCTAGTCTGATTCTCTGTCACTCAGGAATGCTTACCCAAAGCTTTCTACAAAGCTCTGTTTGAAGACCTCCAAAGCATAGTCCACCACCCCCACATTAAGCTTATTAACATTCTTCACTCATATTGGCCCAAATTGTTTGCCAGCAATTTTATTACCATAATTATCTACCTTGACATCCATTCTGACTGCCTTCCATGATTCAGAGGTCACATCTAGTGAGGTCTTTTGGTTGTTGTTTCCTTAGGTTGTCATGCCTGCTTACCTATCTTTTCTCATTTCCTGTTCTCTTTCCTCTCACAACAATGGGAGATCGTTTTCTTTCAATCTCGGTCATCATATGCTTCTACTTTCTCTTGGGTGTCCCTACCCAAACCATGAGGATTTTCCTTATCATTTATGCTATGCCACATTACCTTCGTCTCTATTTTTAAAACCTACCTTTCCCATTTAAGCCTTTTATAGCTCATTTTCTTAACAATTAATTCCACCACTCAGAATGTATTCTATTTGTTAATGTTATTAGGACTGTACAACCCATTCAGCTGAATCCAAAACCACAGCTAATTAGTCCAAATCATGTCCAATTACTTGAGATCTAGACATCAATTCAAAATTTCAAAAGTAAAGTCAAAGAATGCCAATAAGGCTCCAAAATTATCAAACATTATATATATAAATATATAAATATCAAGATGAAGAGAGGAGGGTGGGAGTAGGATTTTGGTCTTTGACAGCTCTGGTAAAAATCTCATCATCAGTTTCAAAAGTCAACATTTGACAAACTTATAGTACCAAATATATGAACAGTTATCTTTTCCTCTACACTTTTATTTTGCTAGTCCTCCATTAGCAGCAAAAACACTGGCAGAAAAAAGGCTTTACTATACCATATGCTGCTTCTTTTTTATTCTAGAAGTACCTTTAATCTTTCTTTCTAATCCAGTCCCACCCTTTGTTACTTGCTATGCTTGCTGTTTATTAGAAGAGTCTTTATGGCTCCTTCTACACTGCTATATAATCCAGTTCAAAGCAGATAATCTGTATTTTATATGGCAGTGTAGAAAGGGCCTCGGTGTTGTTCAGCAATAGTTTTACTGAGCAGCAAGACTTCTCTTATCCCCTTCCATTTTGAGTTTTGAAAGGCAGGACAGATGTCTGTATGTGTTGTTTCAAGTACCGTTACTTGTCATCTTTACTTTTTCCTCTAGTATCTATATCCATTTGCCAGCAATACATAAAGCAAGTCTTATTGCAGAGCAACACACATAACACATTGCCATAGTACAGAATGGCAACATAATATTAGTGAAGTTAAAAATGAACAGTAGTAAGTCCCTCAGCCTACTTGTAATTGGTCAAGAGGTATTCCTTCTGGGGAGATATTTCAAAGTTAAAGAATTGCATGAAAAAAGTAATTACAAAGACATGTTTAATTCTGAATGCAAATAAAAGCAAGCATGAATAATCAACCTCTGAATTTTCATTTGAATTCAAATCAGGTTTGATCAGAGTTAAGTCAAACTAATGCAAACTGGGGCAAACTTCAAGTTACAGAATCAGCCTTGAACTAAATCAGCCTTGAACTAAATCAGGAGGTCCTAATTACTCGTATTATCCATTTGTTCTTCCTCCCATTCTAGAATATTAACCCTATTCGCATTGCAACATTTGAATTATTTTTATTATTATACTTTATTTACATCCCGCTTTTCTCCGAATTGAGTTCAAAATAGCTAAAACCTTTTACTGTTTTAGTACTGTAAAAACTACTTGCAGTACTTTAGAAAGAGCAAACAACATTTTATTCAATGCCATTGGGTAAAAAAATAAATCCAAAAGGCAGGCATCAATAATTCACAAAAAAGGAACAGCGATTCCTCCCTACCAGGAGGCATTTCCTTTACACCAGACAGAAAGAATCGCATTTGTAAGTGATTTAAAGTAGCAGGTGTTCAGTCCCAAGTGCTTCTGATCTCCTAAGAATTCCAATATAATTTCACAACCTGTCACCATCTTGTACCTCACAGTCTAACATTTCCACACAAAGTCTTAGCAGAATAAAGTTGCCTCACTGGTGGCAAATATTAAATTATTTTTCTTGGCTTATATCATGTCATGCCATATTATGCTACATAAGATTATATAGCACAACAGCCAACACATCTTAAGAGAAAAACTCCAGCTCTTTTGCAACCAACTTAATATTCTTAAAAAGTAATACAGGCAGCCCCAGATTATGGACAAAATAGGTTCTGTAGGTTTGTTCTTAAGTTGAATTTGTATATAAGTTGGAACAGGTAGATTTTTTAAGTGTAACTCCAGCCAAAAAACCATATTTCTTAGTTTTGGATAGAACTCCTATGATGTCTGTTTTGCTGCCTATGCTCCTATTCAGATTTTACCTCACTTTCAGTCCCTGTGACAATTAGATTTTGGATTGCTGCAAAACAAGGACTGGTGAGAAAGCCTCAGTGGAGACAACCTTTTTACCATTATAAGTTTTCTTGGAATGAATTTTCCTTCCCAGGGGTGGATTTTCTCTAACTTCCTGTTGTTTTACCCCTGTTTGTAACTAGGAGTAAGATGTAAGGTGGATGTCTGTACTGGGTCTTGGGGAATACAAACAAATTGTATTTAATCTGATTATCTATTAAAATGATTTGTGCCACTAAATGCTGAAGGCCTTTAAGTAGAAAGAAGATACAGATGACAATCTTTTATCACAATTGTACAGCTGAAACATGGCAACTGAACTCTGGCATAGCTTGGTCATTCTAATAAGCTTAATCTACAATGACAAACCCTATGTACTCATGTATACATTTGGAAATATATGTGCAAATATCAGACCCCCAAAAGACTGATTTGACTTATCCACAAGCCACAGTGACCTTAACTTATCAAAAAGAAAAAAGAAAAAAGGGGGGGGGAAGAGAAAAAGGAACCACCCTCTTTTCTGAGCAGAGTGGCAATAACTTAGTTTATACTAGAACTTAAAAAGAGCACCAACCCCCCTTTACTCTGCTCACCATGACATTGCTCCTGAGCTTTTTGAATATCTGGGTGGGGAAATGGTAGACAGAGTGGCTGACCCCCTGAAGTGCTTAACTTTCTGAACCTCTCCACAGCTTTTGATATCTTCTGGGTCGTCTCGCTGGGATGGGACTGGGAGGCACTGTTTTACAATAATGGACTGGATGAGGGCAAACAAACTGAAACTTAACCCAGACAAGATAGAGGCGCTCCTGGTCAGTCAGAAGACAGATCAGGAAATAGGGATTTAGTCTGTGCTGGATGGGGTTGCCAGGAGGGCTTTTCTACAATTAAATCTTGTGTGCCAACTACCCCCTTTTCTTGAGAAGCCAGATCTGGTCAAGGTGGTACATGTGTTAGATACATCCAGTTTGGATTACTCTAATGCATTCTACGTGGGACTACCTCTGAAAAGCACTCAGAAACTTCAGCTGATCCAAAGAGCTGCAGTAAGGTTGCTAACTAGGGCTGGCTACAGGGAGAGGAACACCCCCCTGTTACAGCAGGTTCTACTGGCTCCCAGTCTGTTTCCAGGCATAATTCAAAGTGCTTGTAACGACCTTTAAAGCTCTAGACAGTTCAGGTCCAGGCTTTTTGGCTGACTGCATCCCCCACCTGCCCAGGCCCTGAGATCTTCAAGAGAGGTCCTTCTCTTGATCCCTTGGCTGCCTGACTCTGGAATTCCCTGCCCAGGGAAGCGAGAATAGCTCTCTGCTGTCCTTTTGGAGGCAGACTAAAATATTTTTATTCTGACAGGCTTTTAAAGAAAATCAAGTCAAGGGGTGCTGTGGTTTTTCAATTTCAATATGTTTTCATGGATTTTAACTGTGAACTTTTGATACTATTATGTTTACTTCTGTTTAAATGTTTGCATATTTGTGTATTTTAAATTATGTGGTAATTTTTTAAATTTAAGTCTCCTACGGGGGAGATAAAGCAGAGTATAAACAAGCATCATCATCATCATTATTATTATTATTATTATTATTATTATTTTACCTTCTATGTGAAATGGCCCTTGACTTATCCACAAATCATGTTAAACTCTGTAATTTTGGCCCGCAAACCTGCCCTCAACTTATACATGTTAAATTATACTTGAATATATACAAGTACAACGTGAACAGTATTTTCTGCTTAAAAATTGCCCAGGTGGTTACAAGCAGACATTGTCTCACCAACCTTTGGAAAGAATCTAATATAAATTACATGGAAAACTATGTCATGTTGTACTAGTTGCTGGGTTATAGAACTGGTGTAAGCTCTGACTCATTTTCTTCGAAACTACCTTTTTCCTGAGCAGAAGCATAGGTCAATTCACAGTGGGAAATTGAGGGAGGAAGGCGATACAGCAAATACATGGTTCAAATTATGACATTTCTGATACATGAATGTATCAAAATGTATCAAAACCCATTTTCCAAGATAATTATGGAAACACATATAGAGTATTAAAAAAATTAATCAATACAAATAAACCCTCTTTGGACAGTCTGCTAAAATTGGACGTACTGTTTGTTTAGCATTACACTATATGAACTCAAGTACTCAAAGCTCTTTAAAAACAAATTTCAACAAGAATTAAAATTATTTTCAGCAGCAGATTAGTTGCTATCACAATAACCATTTAAAAAAACAAAGAAGCAAGACTTATAAGGAAGCTAATCCAGTACGATGTAATGAAGCAAGATTTTTTCCTACCCAACCATAGCATTCCTTGGGGTTATGGTGTGATATAAACAGATAGAAGGCTCAAGCTATATGATGACCAAGAAAAAAATTTCCAGCTCATGGTAAACAGTCACATATTATTAGTGTGAAATCTTCCAAAGTCACAACCTATCTAAAAAAAATGTTGAGGTACAAAAATGTACTCTATTTATTTAAAGTATTTTTAAAAACACAGCTTAATGCTACAAGCCAGTGATAGAAAACATTCCCAGCTCATCCATCTCTCTGTTGCCTCAAGATCCACAACATATCACAAGGCTATAGCTCAAGAAAACACAAGGTAGTGCTTGAACTGTATGACAACCTTCCTCTGCTATTTAGTGAGGCTATTTCCCTGTGACTGCTAAACAGAAAGCTATCTTGAAAAAGGAGTGCAGTGATGGTTAATCTAAATGAGATGCAGTTGTAAGTTTGTTACTTGAAGAAACAGAAAGTGGCTAGTTATTTCAAACCAGTACACAGCTACAAATAGATAGCTGTTCCAAGCTCTGTCCAAAGGAAAGTGTGGACAACTGCTCGAACTGTCACTTAGTATCATGAAAATAAAACCCTCTTAACAATTCATTTCAGGTGTAAATCTAATGTGCTGTACTCAATCAAGAGAAATTGCCTTGAATGAGTACAACCGAGGCAAAATCTTAGCCTGTTTATGAAACCCACTAGGTTGAGAAGTCATGACCTCTCGACTAAACTTAATGAGGGTCACCTGTGAAAGACTAATTAGCCAAGCAATAGAAAACATACATGACATATTCACAAGATCTGGTAGGAAATTTTATTTTAATGAAACAGAAGTTTCAGTACTGATTAGAATGTGGATGAAAGACCTGTGGAGCGAATAGACATTTTATTTTTAATGTGCCAAAATCTCATAAAGTGGAACAGGAGATCTTGTCCACACTGAAAATGTATGACAAAAATGTTTAGCAGATTGAGGAGAGTTTAGTTTTGTTTCTTTACAAACAGCTGTTTGCCTGGAGTTACTATATTATCTTCACAATCACATTCCACGAAGTCATAAGCACTCTATGAATGCTGATTATAAAGTAGAATGCATCAACCTGAAATGGATCATCAAATACTTTATGGGTTGTTGTAGGTTTTTTCGGGCTATATGGCCATGTTCTAGAGTCATTCTCTCCTGGCGTTTCGCCTGCATCTATGGCAAGCATCCTTAGAGGTAGTGAGGATGCTTGTCATAGATGCATGCGAGAATGCCTCTAGAACATGGTCATATAGCCCGAAAAAACCTACAAAAACCCAGTGATTCCAGCCATGAAAGCCTTCAACAATACAAATATTTTATATTTAAAAAAACCTATGGATAAATATTTTTCATATAAGTAGTGATCTATTTGCTGAGGAATGTCCTAAGAAAGTTACTGTACAGGTCAATGCCTGCTCGCTTTTTCTTACTAATCAACTCTGACAGTGTTTGAACTGCAAGATGAACATTTCAAGGACCAGATGTATTCCTCATTTTGATGATGCACAACTAAGAGATTCCATTAAAAATGGAAATGTCTTTTTAGTAAAAGTTTAAGGTCCTCATTCTTTACATTTTAGGATACTGTCAACTTTAACAGAAAGGAAAAATAGCTTTAGATGCAATCATACAAAAACCGCAATATTCTAAACTGATGGTTAAATGACACTGCTCTGTGAAACTAGTTGTTATTTCTCAATGCTACACTAGAATAAATGCTTAGTGGCCTTCTTTAAAATACAACAGAAAAATTTTCTTCATAAGCATTTCCATAGGGTTCTGGAGACATGTATCCTTAAGATCACCCCCTGCCCCAAGTATCAAAACGCTTGCCAGCAGTATGTACTAACCTGATTTGACTGTCCGGAAAGGTAAGGCTCAAAATCATTGTCATGAACAGTATCCTTTTGATGAAGAGAACCATTTTGCACTGGAAAAAAAAAACTGCAATTATAACAATGTATATTCTGAAGCTGCAATAAAGAATGACTTCCTAAAGAAACGCGACAGTAAATGTAAATAAAGCAGCCTTTATCCTATGGCATTGTCAATTCAGAGAAGGGATAGGAATCAGATTTCAACATGATGAAAAAATTTGCACAGGAATTCTACATGCTATTGTTGTCTAGAAACTAACTTGAATGACAGTTATTGAGTAGTTTGCAAGCAGGTTTTTCAACATCCTGCAATACAGCTTTTGCAAGAATAGGACTAATACTCTTATAATACAATACAGTACCATACACTTTTCGAGTGAAGAAAAACTAAAGAACTAAGTAGGCAAGAGGAGAAATCTGAGAGGCCCCCAAGTCATCAAAGGCATGCCAGGAAGGAGTCAATAAAATGCTGGCTGAGTGGTCTTTAACGTTCAAGCCTTGGAATCCTTGCATGTACAATGGAGATATAATATTTCCTTATTAGTGTTAGTATAGATTAGCCAAACTGACTCTAGACTACATAGAATTCATAGTTAATACTTGAAAAGGAGTAACTGCACTGGCAATTATCCATTTTGCAGGCTGTGTTCTAGAAAATCATGGGATGCCTAGGAATGTGCTTACATGTTACTTACTAAGACAACCACCACCAACTTTCTTGAAAGACATGTTATCAATCAGAACTGATCGGCCCTTTCAACACACATTGCAGGGGAGTGATGGGCATGTCAGGGTGCATTCTCCGTTTACAAAAGGAGACACTGAGGCCCTACAGCCTCAAAGTGAACTAATTGGGCAACTAAAACACTCTTCTATGTGCAGTGGACCCCAAACCAGCAAATAACAGTGCCGCTGATAATAATTGACATGCACACACACTGCAGGTAGATATCAAAGCCTGCTCCTACATGTGCAGAACCTACATGCACAGAAACAACTTTTAATGGTGCTACAAACAAGTATTTTGAACAAGTCAGATGTATTAACCTACAGCAGTAACCAGGTTTTAATAGCTTATTGTAACACTGTAACAGGACACATTCACGTTTGGACTTTTTTTTCACTACACATTAAATTTTAAAACTGCCTTGCTGCAGATTATGTAAAGCAAAAATGTTTTAATATGAAGCACTAAAAGCATAGAATGAATATTCCAAACACTATAAATGCACATTTTCAGAACACTAGTGACTTTAGTTAGCCTAAAGTGAAAAAGGCCACAAAGACCCAAAGCAGTTTTTAACAAGCATATTTGAGTTGAATTGTGTCCACAGACACAATATAAAAGAGAAAACTGTATGCTAAGACTGAACTGGGTTGCCTGGAAAAGAATATTCTGTATGCTTTGTACTATTTCCTTCAACATTCTTAAAATGATTTAGTATATAATAGAAACTAGGGATTAAGAATATCTGCAAGCTTGAAATTCTAAGTCTAATATTACGAAGAAAAACTATGCAAAATGGTAAAACAATGTACATGTGCTGGATTATACAAGGCATATTCCTCTCAATTACTATATTTCATTTTCTATATTGTTGCCTGTCCTAAAATTTTGGAATTAGAATAGAGTTTGCTAATCATACTCCTTGGCAATTAAATACACACCTACAGCAACAGTTGCTATTTCATAGAAGATTGCTGCTTTTTACATTCATAGACACTAAGTGTTCCAAA
Organism: Anolis sagrei; assembly: GCF_037176765.1. NCBI lineage: Eukaryota > Metazoa > Chordata > Lepidosauria > Squamata > Anolidae > Anolis > Anolis sagrei. The sequence continues at coordinate 235,212,292 of NC_090024.1, forward strand.
AATAATTTAAGTGGAAAAAGAGCAACTGATGTGTCAACGTTCATGACCTAAAATTTTATTTATTTATTATATTTATACCCCGCCCTTCTCACCCCCAAGGGTGAGAATTAAAATCCCATAACTATCAGTAATGTCTTGATGTATAAAAAGAGGAAGCACTTTAACTGCAATACAAAATTATAATCTTATAACTTTACTTTTAAAAAATGTTTCCTTTATGTAGCAGATGAAAGCAAACTTCTTGCAAAGAAGCATAAATGTTTCATCTTTACCATCAATGGGAAAATTGGAAAAAAAGCACACAATCTGCATTAAATTTGTGTTGTAATCATTCTGCAAGGGGATGCACGATGAAATGTGGAAGAGAAAATTATTTGTAAAATAACATAATTGAAGACCTCAATTCAAATTAGACAGTAGTTAAATATCTATACCTTTCCAAAGCGGGAATCTTCCAGATATTCTGGAATAAAATTTTCATCGTAACTTCTGCTTCAAGCTTCAAAACATGGGGGATATCAGTTTTTGAGAGTTCAATAGCCAACTCAGATGGAATCCGAGTTGACATATAACATTCAGCTTCTTAACAGTAACACTTCTACTTAGACCAAAGTGTTTGTTGCACTTTAACAACAAAAAACTATTATATCACTGTGAACCAAGTGTTATTGGGTATATATTTGGTGTACATCTGGCTGGGATCAAAAAAATTCCTTACCTTTATTATCCTGTCCTTTCGGCCTCTGTTATGTCACAGCACATGGTAAGACAAAGAAAAAAAGAGAAAATATTTATTATTTGTTGTGTCTTCAGTATAAAGCAAACCCACAATATATATGTACTGAAATTTATAAGATAAAATGCTTAATAATGGTCATAACAATATGATCTATATTAAAAGATAGGAAGGCTCCATTAAAAAGTTTAACGATCCTAATTCCCAGACAAAACTTTAGTTTTCTGGCCTTAAAATTTTCTGCATCTGAAATTTGTTCTGTGCCTGGTGAGTGACCTGAATGCATTTGTGGCTACTGTCAGCAAGAAATGGGAATGCATTCCCAAGAGAAGTCTAAGGAACTCTCAAGGTATTAGAACAAAAATAGTCTTCAGAAAAGGAAAATAATGTATGCCAGGGAGCAAGAACTTTTGCTTTCTTTAAAAAGAGGTAAAAACCTTCTCTGCCTTGAAGGAGAAGAGAGGCTTCGGATAATATCAAGAAGAGACACAGACACAGTAGTGTTACAGAACCAAGACAGTAACCAAAGAGACATAAAGCAGGACAACAAGACTTGGCTTCTTAAATACATATATATTATCATGCTTTAAGAATGCAATATTGAAATCAGATTATTAGCCCCCAAAATAACAAGGGTGAGCAACCTACAAAATGATATAGAAACCAGAGGCCATACCATAAAACTTACAGAATATAGGAGCATTTGGGAAACAGGACAGATGAAAAGGGACACTAGCTTCTTAGTATTAGAGAAGCTCTCAGCACAAAGGTCAAAATAGAGTACAACTTTCGAACTGAATCAAGAATAGTCAAGGCAAATATTAAGTTTATAGGAATCTTCTACACATAGTTGAGATGTGGTACGACACACAGAGCTAAGAAAAATAAGCTGTCAGGGAAAGAAAGTTAAGTCCCTTAAGTGAACACAACTACACTAAGAATATTCATGTGGCATTGATGTGCCACTGGAACTAAGGCTAAGAAGCTTTTGGTCTAAATTTCATATGGGCCATTATCTCACTAGGCAGGCAATCCACTGCTCTCAGCCTCTGATCCTGTAAGGACAGCCTTGCTTGGTTGCCTTTACAGATGTATTGTAAAGATTTATGCAGATAATGCAAATGCTGAGAACATGTCAATACACCACATAAATGTTAGGTAGCATTATAAATTAGGGAAAGTGTATCTGCCCAAAAACACAAACAGCAGGAACACTACACATATCACATTCCGTTGCTGAGTGGGACACTGTGGAGAATGCATTTCAAATAAAGAGAAAACATCCAAGAATGAAAAAGACAATTAAACATCACCCCCCCACCCCTGGTTTCAATAATGAATATCAAAAGAAATTGAGTCAGCCCTCTACATCTGTGGATTCAACCATCTAGGACATTATAATTTTTAAAGCCCAATGTCAAACCTTACTTTTGCCATTTTATAAAGGGACATCTTTGTACTATGATATTATGCATAATGGGACTTAAGGGGGTTGTTTCTGGAACCAAACCCCTACAGCTTCCATGGGCCCAATGTAAGATGTAAACACTCGGTTCCTATCTTATTTCACTTGCCTGCCTTTACTTATTACATTTTTCCTAGACAGAGAAATATAACAATTCATGTTCCACTCTTCAAAGCAGGCCCATGCAACAGTTTCAGAACACTGCTTCATAGCTCACACAACTTCTCCCATCCCAAAACACTATCAGCAAAGCAACAGTCTAAACACTGGCCCTTTGACAAGCTTTGGAAGAAGAGTACTGGAGATACCCACAAAAAAAGGAAGATGTGTTTACACCAACCGCTAAGAAAGATGTTTGGGTGGGCACATATGCATGCATAAGATGAAGGCCAGGCCCAACCAAACTCTAATGGAGCCTGGCGGGCAAACAAAGGCCTGCAAGAGGGAAAAGAAGAAGTAGTACCACAGCAGTAAGCCATATGGAATAATAAGGAACAGAGAAGAGGGAAGAGACAACCATAAAAAGCATATGAGGCAGAGGGGAGGGGGTTTGCAGGAAAGCAAAAGGGGGGTGGAAGAAAGTAGAAGGGAATGATGCTTAAATAGCAGACGGGGAGGAGAAGGGAACTCTGCCTGGCCTTCCTTACGCCAAGCTCTATGAGGAGCAGGGTATGTCTAGCCTGGAGAAAAGACCTTGGGCCCTTCCACATAGTCACATAACCCAGAATATCAAGGTAGAAAATCCCACAATATCAGCTTTGAATTGAATTATCTGAGTCCACGCTACTATATATTCCAGATCAAATCAGATGTGGGATTTTATTCAGATGTGGAAGGGACCTCAGATAACCCAGGGTCCTTCCACACAGCCATATAACTCAGCATATCAAGATAGATAATTCACAATATCTGCTTTGAACTGGAATATCTGAGTCCACACTGCCATAACTCAGTTCTAAGCAGATAATGTGGGATTTTATTCAGCTGTGTGGAAGGGGCCTTAGGGTCTTTCCACACAGCCATATAACCCAGAATATCAAGGCAAAAAATCCAAGGGCCCTTCCCCACAGCCCTATATCCCAGAATATCAAGGTAGAAAATCCTGCAATATCTGCTTTGAACTGGTTTATAGGAGTCCACACTCAGATAATGTGGGATTTTCTGCCTTGATATTCTGGGATATAGGATTGTCTGGAAGGACCCCCACAATATCAACTTTGACCTGGGTTACCTGAGGTCCCTACCGCACAGCTGAACACAATCCCATATTTTCTGCTTTGAACTGGGTTATATCGCTGTGTGGACTCATGGGCCTTCCAGACAGCCATATAACCCATAATATCAACACAGAGTCCACACTGCCATATATTCCAGTTCAAAGCAGAAAATGTGGGATTTTTTTCAACTATGTAGAACAGGCATGGGAGGGGACAGGAGAACCATGTTTAAATATTTGAAGCCATGTCACATTGAGGAGAAAGAGACAGACTTGTTTTCTCCTGTGTCCTACTCTCACTGAGTAATGGATTGGAATTGTAGGAAAGGAGATGCCACCTAAAAATAAGGAAGGTTTTCCTGACAGTAAGGACCCTTCAACACTGCCATATAGAATCCACATCTGCTTTGAACTGGATTATATGGCAGTGTAGACTCATATAATCCAGTTCAAAGCAAATGTGGATTATCTGCTTTGATAATCTGGATTGTATGGCAGTGTAGAAGGGGCCTACGAATGTGCTTCCCAGGAGGTTGGTGGGGTCTCCTTCCCAGGAGGTTTTTAAGCAGAGGCTGGGTCAGGAGTGTTTGGGTGATATTTTTCCACACGGGGTTGGACTGGAGGGCCCTTGTGGCTGCTTCCATCTCTATAATCAAAGGCCTCTTCCACACAGCTATATACAATCCCACATTATCTGCTCTGAACTGGGTTATATGGTAGTGTGGACTCACATAACTGGGATCCATTCAACACAGCCATATAACCCAGAATATCAAGGCAGGTAATTCACAACATCTGCTTTGAACTGGGGTACCTGAGTCCACACTGCCATATATCCCAATTCAAAACAGATATGGTGGATTGGGTCCCTTGATATTCTGGATTATATGGTTGTGTGGAAGGGCCCTGAATCCACATTGCAATACATTTTAGGCCCCTTCCACACAGCTAAATAAAATCCATCATTATCTGCTTTGAACTGGATTATATAGCAGTGTGGATTCAGATAACCCAGTCCAAAGCAGATATTTTGGGTTATTCTGCCTTGATATTCTGGGTTATATGGCTGTGTGGAAGGGCCCTCATATAACCCAGGGCCCTTCCTGAAAGGCTCTATATCCCAGGATCTGATCCCAGGTTTTCTGCTTTAAACTGGATTATACGAGTCACACTGCCAGATAATCTGGGATAAACAGATAACATGGAATCAGATCCTGGGATACTGGGCCTGTCTGGAAGGCCACCAAGTTTAAAGCGGATATCGTGGGATTTTCTGCCTTGATATTCTGAGGCCTCTTCCACACAGCTGAATAAAATACCACATTTTTCTGCTTTGAACTGGATTATATGAGCCACCACTGCCAGATAATCTGGGATGAACAGATAACATGGGATCAGATCCTGGGATACTGGGCCTGTCTGGAAGGCCACCAAGTTTAAAGGAGATATCGTGGGATTTTCTGGGTTATATCACTGGGCCCTATAACCCAGAATATCAAGGCGGAAAATCCCACCATATCTGCTTTGATGGGATATCTGAGTCCACACTGGCATATATCCCAGTTCAAAGCAGAAAATGTGGGGTTTTATTCAGCTGTGTGGCAGGCCCAAGCAGCCCAACCTTATTTGGCCAGGCAGGAAAGAGAAGAAAAAATCAAAGCCCTGTTGGAAGGAGAAGACCACCCACCCCCAAATAATACACATTTCCAAGACTCCTCTCCCCTCCAAGCTCGACCCACTTACCTGGGGGTCAACGCTGGTGGCAGACATCTCTCATGCGCCTCGAAATATGGGGAGGGAGAGGGGGGAAGGGGGAGGAGAAGGAGGAGGAGGGGGCGAGGCCTTGCGTGGGAGTGGGGCGCCTCGTGGGTGGGCGAGCGGGCTTCCCCCCCTCCCGCCTTGGGCTTATCCCGGGAGGAGGGAGTGTGTGTGGCTGGTGGGGAGGAAGAGGGAGGTGGTGCATGCGCGTAGCCAGGAGGAGGGAAAAAGGGAGGAGGGAAGAGGAGGGAGAAGGCCGCGCGCAGGCGCAGTAGCTCCTTCGTGCGCTCGCGCTCTCTCTCCTCTCACATCGCTCCTCTTCCACACAGACAAGGCCTCAAGAAGAAGAAGCAACCGCTACTCCTCCTCCACCTCCTCCGCTTCTTCAATTCTTTCTCTCCTCGGCCTCTTCCCGGGTTTACATTCCTCTCTCGTCGTTTCCTAATCCCGCCTCCCCCCTTCTTCCCTGATCTCCAATGGCGGACAAGGAGCGGGAGGCGGTGACGTCAACGCCTCTGCCGCGCAAGGCATGCCGGGAGGGGGAAGAAACCTTCCACACACAGGAAAGGAAAAAAGGAGGGGAGTGTCGCCCGTTGCGCATGCGTAGTACCGAGCAGCGACGGCCGTTGGGCGCGAGGGCGAGCAGGAGCCCCGCCCCCTTTCCAGGAGGGCAGTTTTTTTTTTAAGTTCCCGCCCAAGTCAATGATTGACAGACTGGGAAGAGGCGGGGCTTGTTTATGAACAAGGCTATAAAAGGAGGGCAAAGGCGTGACTGGTTTCTCAGACTCAAGTTGGAATCATAGAATCAAAGAGTTGGAAGAGACCTCATGTGCCATCCTGCCAAGAAGCAGGAATGTTGCATTCAAATCACCCCTGACAGATGGCCATACAGCCTCTGTTTAAAAGTCTCCAAAGAAGGAGCCTCCACCACACTCCGGGGCAGAGAGTTCCACTGCTGAATGGCTCTCACAGGAAGTTCTTCCTCATGTTCAGTCCAACCCCCTGCCAAGAAGCAGGAATGTTGCATTCAAATCACCCCTGACAGATGGCCATACAGCCTCTGTTTAAAAGTCTCCAAAGAAGGAGCCTCCACCACACTCCGGGGCAGAGAGTTCCACTGCTGAATGGCTCTCACAGGAAGTTCTTCCTCATGTTCAGTCCAACCCCCTGCCAAGAAGCAGGAATGTTGCATTCAAATCACCCCTGACAGATGGCCATCCAGCCTCTCTTTAAAAGTCTCCAAAGAAGGAGCCTCCACCACACTCCAGGGCAGAGAGTTCCACTGCTGAATGGCTCTCACAGGAAGTTCTTCCTCATGTTCAGATGGAATCTCCTCTCTTGTCGTTTGAAGCCATTGTTCTGCGTCCTAGTCTCCAAGGAAGCAGAAAACAAGCTTGCTCCCTCCTCCCTGTGGCTTCCTCTCACATATTTATACATGGCTATCATATCTCCTCTCAGCCTCAGAGTGATTCTCTTTAGGAAAGGAAAGCAGCGGTGGTTCTCTTCAGAAACCGCCCTCCCCACTTCAAAGCGATTTACTATACTCAAGACAATACAAATTACAATCTAAAACCCACAACATACAAACATTAAAAACGATCTTAACAGATTAAAGAGCTGAGCCAAAACTAACAAAATGAATGGGTTGTTGTAGGTTTTTTTCGGGCTATATGGCCATGTTCTAGAGGCATTCTCTCCTGACATTTTGCCTGCATCTATGGCAAGCGTCCTAAGAGGTTGTGAGGTCTGTTGGAACTAGGAAAATTGGGTTTATATATCTGTGGAATGACTGGGGTGGGACAAAGAACTTAAAAGCCAACAATGTGATGTGGTGGCAAAAAAAGCCAATGAGATTTTGGCCTGCATCAATAGGAGCATAGTATCTAGATCCAGGGAAGTCATGCCCCCCATGCTCTGTTCCGCCTTGGTTAGACCACATCTGGAATATTGTGTCCAATTCTGGGCACCACAACTCAAGAGAGATATTGACAAACTGGAATGTGTCCAGAGGAGGGCGACTAAAATGATCAAGGGTCTGGAGAACAAGCCCTATGAGGAGCGACTTAAAGAGCTGGGCATGTTTAGCCTGAAGAAGAGAAGGCTGAGAGGAGATATGATAGCCATGTATAAGTATGTGAGAGGAAGTCATAGGGAGGAGGGAACGAACTTGTTTTCTGCTGCCCTGGAGACTAGGACGCAGAACAATGGCTTCAAACGACAAGAAAGGAGATTCCATCTGAACATTAGGAAGAACTTCCTGACTGTGAGAGGTGTTCAGCAGTGGAACTCTCTGCTGTGATGGAGGCTCTTTCTTTGGAAGCTTTTAAATAGAAGTTGGATGGCTTTGAATTTGATTTTCCTTCTTCTTGGCAGGGGGTTGGACTGGATGGCCCATGAGGTCTCTTCCAACTCTCAGATTCTATGATTAGAATCAGAAGACAATTGTATAGTTGGAAGAGACCTCAGGGGCCATCCAGTGCAACCCATTTGGCCATTCAGAACACACAATCAACGCCCTGCTAATAGATGGCCATCCCGTCTTTGTTTAAAAGCCTCCAAAGTAGGAGCTCTGAGGCAGTGAGTTCCACTAGTCTACCCATCCCAACCCACCTGAGAGTAGCAATGCCTAGCCTTCATTGTATTAACTTCTTTACGGGGATGTTTCTAAATTAGGCATGGGCAACCTTCGGCCATCCATGTGTTTTGGACTCCAACTCCCACAATTCCTTGGCCCTCCAGGTGTTTTGGACTCCAACTCCCACAATTCCTTGGCCCTCCAGGTGTTTTGGACTGCCAACTCCTAGAGTTTCTCGGCCCTCCAACTCCTACAATTCCTCGGCCCTCCAGGTGTTTTGGATTCCCAACTCCCACAGTTCCTTGGCCTTCCAGGTGTTTCAGACTCCCAACTCCCACAGTTCCTCGGCCCTCTACGTGTTTTGGACTCCCAACTCCCCCAGTTTCTAGGCACTGCAGGTGTTTTGGACTCCAGCTCCCACAGTTCCTCAGCGCTCCAGGTGTTTTGGACTCCCAACTCCCACAGCTCCTAACACCTGGAGGGTCAAAGTTTGTCTATGTCTCTTCTAAAGTGTTGTTAGTGAAAATTCCGTTGCTATAATCAGAGGAATAAAATTTCATTACTTTTTCGTTATCGAAATTGCGCAAGTGGGGAATCTTCAAGGGATCTTTTCTCCCTCCTTTTTACATCTATTGGGATGAACCTCGCTATGATATTAGAACAGTTTTACCACTCTTTATATATGCTGATGATTTTGGCCTAAAAACACAAGCAAAAGACTTTGAAACAGTTGAAATCCAGTTTACTAATGCCTTGAAAGATCTCTCCAGCTATTTAAAAGATAACCAACTGAAGCCTAACCCTGCCAAGATACAAGTGTGTGCTTTCTACCTATGCAACTGTGAAGCCAACAGGAAATTGGAAGTCACCTGGGAAAGTCAAGAGCTTGAACATTGTTTACATCCTAAATATCTTGGTGTCATCTTAGATCGAACACTAGCATATAGGAAACACTGCTTGAACACCAAGCATAAAGTAGCTGCACGCAATAACATCTTGCAGAAACTTCCCAGCAGCACTTGGGGTGCAGACCCAAAATTAATAAGCTTAGACCAATGAAATGATTGATCTCTGAACACCAATGAGAATGTGTTTTCAATTTTCTGTGAAAGTGATAAAAGGCCTTGCAACCCCATTTCAAGTTGTGACAAAGCCTTTTCATGCACTTCTGTATGCATTTTGTTGTTATTGCTAACTGGGACATTTTAAAAGCGGTTGAAAGAGTGGAAGGCAAAGGATTAATTAGGCCAGTCCCTGCCAAACCTTGACTATTGGAGGGCATAAGGTGATTTCTACTGCCCTAGAGACTACGATGCAGAACAATGGCTTCAAACCACAAGAAAGGAGATTCCACTAGAACATGGGGAAGAACTTACAAATGACTCGTATTTAATTACAGAGGGGAGACAATAGGAGGTGAGAGAAATCTACCCCTAGGAAGGGAAATCACTTCTGAAATAGTTATTATGAGGAAAGGTGGCTCAACTAAAGCTTGATTATTAATCCTTGTTTCCGCAACAAACAATTTTTTTTCAAAATCTAATGATCACAGAGACAGAAAGTGAGGTGAAATCTTCTGAACAGGGGCACTATGCTGGTATGGCTGTAACAGGAGCTTCAGCTTCATTTTCTTTCTATTGAGTGTTTGCATATATTCCAAGGTTCCATGCATTTTGCAGTAAGGTGGCTTCCCTTGGTTTGCAATTATAGGGCCAATGACCTGTCTATCATTGTTAAGTTTTGGTTCCGTCCCTTTTTCCAGGGCTCTGGGTGGGAAAGGGAACAATTTTTAGTTCAGTCTTATAGTGAAAATCTTAGCTACAGGACGTGGACCAGCTCCATCTGTAGACAAGTTTTGTTTCTCACAGCATCCGTGGGAAACAGCTCCACATCTTTCGTGGAAAAGATCCAAAAGAACTCCAGCTGGAGAATCTAGAAAGCCTTGGCTGGTAGGTCTACTTGGGGAACCAGAAGCAATTGGAGCTGGGAATAGAGCCCACACCAGCAAGCATAGAAAGTAGATTGCCTGGGAGGGGTTAAAAAGAGTTTTCCTCTTAAAGAAAAGAAACAGTTCATGAAGCCAGTTCCCTGTCCATTTGGGCAAGTTAAGAAACATTTGTTTTACTTGTTGAAGATCTGAGAAGTGTTTGTTTAAATTGTTGAAGATCTAAGCAATAATAAAGGACTTTGTTAAACTTTTCAAGCATCTAAAGACTTTTGTATAGGAAAATCTTTAGGGCCTCTCAGCCAAGGCAACCCGGCTTCCCGCTGGGCACAAAAAGCAAATCCTGTTCAAAAGACAATTATTATAGGCCCAGTGCATGACAGCACAGGCACAGACAGCATAACAAAATTCACAGGAGTGTTAACCATTTTCTATGTTATCTAAAGCCATATCCCTCTATATATATGTGAAAGATTTCCCCTGACATTAAGTCCAGTCCTGTCCGACTCAGGGGGTTGGTACTCATCTCCATTTCTAAGCCGAAGAGCTGGCATTGTCTGTAGAAATCTCCAAGGTCATGTGGCTGGCATATATATAGATTGGCACAAATCAATGTCAGGCATTCATAAAAGTGCCATTAAAAACAATCAACATTGCAATATAAAATATAAATAAAAAACGTTAAAACATATAGTCATCAGTGTCATCCTGTTAAAAACGTTATCCAGTAACATTGTCTGGCCATTCCATGTTCATCATTCATAGTTCCGTGTTAACTGTTCCACTGCATCCTCAAAAGCTTACTCAAAGAGCCAGGTCTTTACTTTTTTGGAAACTCAGGAGGGAGGGGGCCGATCTAATATCCCTGGGGAGGGAGTTCCATAGCTGGGGGGGGGGCACCACCAAGAAGGCCCTGTCCTTCGTCTCTGCCAATTGCACTTGCAAGGCAGGTGGGATTGAGAGCAGGGCCTCCCCAGACGATCTTAAGTTTCTAGATGGTTCATAGGAAGAGATATATTCAGACAAGTAATCTGGGCCAGAATCGTTTAGGGCTTTATAGGCTAAAACAAGTACTTTGAATTGTGCTTGGTAGCAAATTGGCAGCTAGTGGAGCTGACAGAACAGAGGAGTACTATGTTCCCTGAGTGCCGCTCCTGTTAGTAATCTGGCTGCCACCCTTTGGACCATTTGAAGCTTACAAACAGTCTTCAAAGGCAACCCCATGTATAGCGTGTTGCAGTAATCTATTTGGGAATGTAACGAGAGTGTGGACCACCGTGGCCAAGTCAGACTTCTCAAGGTACAGTTACAGGTGGCATAAGTTTTAACTGTGCAAATGCTCCCCTGGTCACCGCCGAAACTTGGGGTTCCAAGCTCAGCAATGAGTCCAGGATCACACCCAATGCGAAGTATAGCTGGAAGTACACTTACCAATATGTCTGTTACAACTTACAAACAAATTCACCTTAAGAACAAACCTACAGAACCTATCTTGTTCATAACTTAGGGACTGCCTGTACTATGCTGATGCCCAAAACCCAATAGAGGAAATGTCTTTTGTAATACCTTGTTTCCAAGATAGCCAAAGAAACAACTTGACAATCCACACTTGAGAACAAAGTATAACTCATACCAAACCTCCAATGAATCCTCCTTTGAAGGCTTAAATCCCTTTCACCTGTCAAATGTGAATCAGGTTTTAAGAGGCACTGGGAACAGGGACGGGAAAAGAGACAGCTTTTTCTATGTATAGAAGCCAGGAGTGAGTTACAACAGGACAGGTGAGTATGCCAAAGGGAGATGCATTTGTTATTTCAGCTTAGGCCACACATGGCTTTTGCTTTACCCACCAGTCAATTCGCAGAAGGCCTGGTCGTATTTCTCCAGGTTGAAAGAGGCTTTTCTCCCCTTGGTGATCTCCCAGAACTACACAGACTGGGCTTTCCTGTCACTAGATGATTTTCACAACTTGTCAGGCTCAGGAAGAAATGAAGCTTCAGCAAAGATTTTACAGACCTCCCATGGGAACGGAGCATGGCAGAGTTGCTCTATGCGCATAACAGGCTTTCTGCCTCCGGGGACGATAGGACAGTCACGGTGGAATAGCTCTTCAAACCCCCGGGGTTTGAAGCGACTGGAGACAACTTTCCAACAAGGGCACTGCTCTGCTTTGCTTTCTCTGTCATGTAACAGAGGGGCTGTCTGATTGGTTTTTTAGATGTGGTGGCCTAGAAAATTTGTACCCCTCTGCCACAGGAACAAAAATACATAAAAGTGCAAAGGCAAGAAATCATCTATCTATATAAATAAAAATGTAATATTTGTTTGTGGGATTAACACTGGACGAATTGACACAAAATTTGAACACTATACCCCTAACAGACTTAAAACCGCAAAAAATCTAAATGACGAAAAGCTAAATGACGATACAGAAAAAAGGGAAGGAAGAGGGAGGAAAGGAAGGGAGCGAAAGAAAGAAAGAGGGAGCGAAAGAGAGAAGGAAGCATGGAAGCAAAGAGCAAAGAAAGGAATGAGGTAGAGAAGGAAAAAATGAGAGAAAGTAGAAGGAAAAGAAAAAGGAGAGAAGGAAGGACAAAAGGAAAGAAAAAAGAAAAGGAAGGAAAGAGAGCAGAGGAAGGAGGGAAAGAAGGAGAGAAAGAGGGAGGGAAGGAAAGAGAAGGGAGGATGGAAGCAAAAAGCAAAAGAAGGAAGGAAAGAGGTAGAGAATGAAGAAAGGAGAGAAAGTAGAAGGAAAAGATAAAGGAGAGAAGGAAGGAAAGAGAGAAGGAAGGAAGGATAGAAGGAAAGAAAAAAGAAAAGGAAGTAAAGAGAGCGGAGGAAGGAGAGAAAGAAGGAGAGAAAGGGAGGGAAAGAAAGAAAGAGAAGGGAGGATGGAAGCAAGAAGCGAAGGAAGGAAAGAGGTAGAGAAGGAAGAAAGGAGAGAAAGTAGAAGGAAAAGAAAAAGGGGGGAGGAAGGAAAGAGGTAGAGAAGGAAGGATGGAAAGAAGAAAAGGGAAGGAAGGGAGGAAAGAAAGAGGGAGAGAAGGTTGGCCACAGCAACGCGTGGCAGGCACAGCTAGTCTATATATATAAAGATAATGTTAGTTTGTGGGATGCACATAACTCAAAAACCACTGGACGAATTTTGGACACAATACACCCATCAAACCAACAAGTGACCATCACTCATAAAAACACACACACACACACACAAAACACAGTGGAAAGGACTTAAAAATCCCAAAAGTTAAAAGACAATACAGCATATGCGCACAAACAACTCCCCTGGCCCCACTTCTCTTCTGCGCAAGGGGGAAAAAAAACAGCTGCAGGGAGCATGGAAGGCTCCAGTGGACTGGGCAGGCAGACCTTCGGTTTCCCCAGGCCCCTGATTTGGGGATCTCCCCACTGTCCCTCTCCCACTTGCCACTCTCCACGGGGCCCCTTCCTTCACTTCTTCCTTCTCTTTGGACCTACCCTCATCCCTTTCTTTCCCTCCCTTTCTTTACATGCCTGCAGACAACCCCACACACATATATACACACATACTCACAAATATAAACACATATATACACAACGACACATACTACAGACATTGTATATAAATAAAAATGTACTGTCCATTTGTGGGGACCTCATATCTCCCAAACCTTGAGAAACTACAAGTCGCTTCCGGAGTGAGAGAATAGGCCATCTCCAAGAATGTTCCCCAAAGGGACGCCCAGATGTTTTACCATCCTGTGAGAGACTTCTCTTTTAAGATATGTAAAAGGTTCAGGGTGGGGAAAAAGAACTCTTTTCTACTTGAACCAGGTGTGAATGCTGCAATTGATTACCTTTGAAAAGCCTTGCAGCTTAAAAGCCTGGCTTCCTCCTGCCAGTGGGAAATCTTTGTGGGGAGCTGTTTCTTAGTCCAGATTGTTTAATGACTGGAATTCCTGTTTTCTGAGGGCCACAGAAATGCGTGACAGGGTACAGCTAGTGTATATATATATACACATAAATGCTCTATTCATTTTGAGTGACATCATAACTCAAAAATTGCTGGACTAATTGCCACCAAATTTGGCCACAAGACACCCACTAACCCAAGGAGCGACTATCAGACACAAAAAATGATTTTGTCATTTGGGAGTTGTAGTTGCTGGGATTTATATTTAACCTACAATCAAAAAGTATTTTGAACTTTACTAATAATGGAATTGAACCACACTTGGCACACAGGACTCCCATGACCAACAGAAAACATGAGAAGGACCTGGTGAGCATTGACCTTGAATTATGAAGATGTAGTTCACCTACATCCAGAGAGCACTGTGGACTCAAACAATGAAGGATCTAGACTAAACTGGGCACCAATACTCAATATGCCCAAATAGGAACACAGATGGAGTTTGGGGAAAATAGACCTTGACATTTGGGAGTTGTAGTTACTGGGATTTATAGTTCACCTACAATCAATGAGCATTCTGAACCCCACCAACAATAGAATTGTGCCAAACTTCTCATACAGAACTCCCATGACCAACAGAAAATACCGTGTTTTCTGGTGGTCTTTGGTGATCCTCCTGAAATACTGTTTACCCACAAGCATAAAGAAATTACATATACTAGAAACTAACACTTTCTCGAAGGCTTTCATGGCTGGAATCACTAGGTTCTTGCCATAGATGCAGGCGAAATGCTTGCCATAGATGCAGGCGAAACGTCAGGAGAAATGCCTCTAGAACATGGCTCTATAGCCCGAAAAAACCCACAAGAACCTAACACTTTCTCATTACTTTATTTTCCAGATCACCAGACTGGGCCACAGCAACGTGTGGCAGGGGATGGCTAGTAGTACTCTAAAAACAGACTCAGATGTTAAAAGTGGCCTTGCTTACGAGGCTAAAGTTTTACCTGGCAGATGAACAACAATGAAATTGATACTAAGTGGGCTTATTTGAGGAAGAAATCCTTTGAAAGATAAACTACAACTTTTATGTTTTCGCTGGGACAGTCCTGATTAATATGCTGCATACTTTTTCAGCTGGTTTTAAAAGGCCCTGGTTTCTTCCCACTTTCCCCCTGCAATTAAAATGCTTCCCAAATCCCTAGCCACATTGCTTCTCTTAGTGAAGCTTAGTGCAAAGTATATATCAGTAGCAGATGACCTTAATGCCTCAACTTATTGGCTCCAGATGCTTTGGATGACAATGCCCATCAGCTTGGTCAGGAGCTTATGGGGAGTTGTCGTTCAAAACTGGAGGATTCCCTCTTGAGAAAAGCTGCCTTAACACCCTATTTAGGTGTATGAGCATTTGTTTGCAGCCAAAGCCATATAGGGCTGTAAAAGTAAGTTTCTACACCTTGAACTGGGGATTTCCAAAGTGCTTTTAAAGCTTAATGCATCAGTAAGTGGAGTGCAGTTCACCAGATGTTGTTGGACTGCAAATCCCATCAACTCTTTTGCCATCGCTAACGGTAAGAGATGCTGGGATTTGTAGTTTGCTGCCATTTGGAGGACCACACTTCATGTACCTCCTGTTTTAGGGGGCTTGAGCCAGTCTACATATAACTGATGACATGTGAAGTGAGAAACACTATGCTTCTCCACTGATTTAATTAGCAGATTAAAAAAAACATTTTGCTTAGAATCATAGAGTTGGAAGAGACCTGATGGGCCATCCAATCCAACCCCCTGCCAAGAAGTAGGAAAATTGCATTCAAAGCACCCCTGACAGATAATGGAGCCCCCGGTGGCGCAGTGGGTTAAACCCCTGTGCCAGCAGGACTGAAGACCGACAGGTCGCAGGTTCGAATCCGGGGAGAGACAGATGAGCTCCCTCTGTCAGCTCCAGCTTCTCATACGGGGACATGAGAGAAGCCTCCCACAAGGATTATAAAAACATCAAATCATCCGGGCGTCCCCTGGGCAACGTCTCTCATGCCAGAAGCGACTTGCAGTTTCTCAAGTCGTCCTGACATGACAAAAAACAAAAACAAAACAAACCCTGACAGATGCCATTTTGCCTCTGTTTAAAAGCCTCCAAATAAGGAGCCTCCACCACATTCCGGAGCTTAGCTGTATTCAAAATATCATGGTTCCTGTGACAAATCATATGTATCTTTCATCAATATCTAGAGATTCGTGATCCATTTAGTCAGAGTTAGACAAGTACAAGTGATAGCTCACATTGTGAAGAGTCCGTTTATCAATGGCAACCATATATTATCATATTTCCATTCCACCTCCTCCATAAAATTTAGAGTAGTGTGCATGGTTGTTTTTTTTTTGTTGCACTTTTTATCCACAACAGTCCTCTGAGGTAGGTTAAGCTAAAGCCACAGACTTGTCCGAGGTCACTCATCGATAAGCTTCATTGCTGAGTTAAAATCTGGAGCTATATATTCTCTGATTCAGGTCTCTGAGGCAGAGATCCA
This sequence comes from Anolis sagrei, assembly GCF_037176765.1. Classification (NCBI taxonomy): domain Eukaryota; kingdom Metazoa; phylum Chordata; class Lepidosauria; order Squamata; family Anolidae; genus Anolis; species Anolis sagrei. Next base: position 235,228,410 of record NC_090024.1, read on the forward strand.
AAACCTGTAGTCCTTGGGAAGCTGTGGATTTCGGTATCCATAAGACTGAAACCTAACTGATAGTCAGAAGCGATGGGAGTTAGACTCCAACAATACTTTGACCACTACAAGTTCCTGTAAGTCTAGCTGATGGTCAGGATGATGGGAGTTAGAGTCCAACAATGCCTGAACCACTACAGGTTCCCCACCCCAACACCAACCTTCATCATATATAGGCTGAGCATCCTTTATCTGGAATTCCAGAAATGCCCAAAATACTTTTGAGTAATAGTTTTACTTTCCAACAGTTCAATGTGCACAAAATGATGCTCAACATTACTACAACTATTGTATAAAATCGGAGCACAAGCCAAAACCCAGTAGGTTTTGGCTTGTGCTCTCAGGTGTAGTCAAAAACAGCTTGCAGCTTTAAAAATTAACACAAATGAGTTAATTTACCAGGTGGAGCTTGCAAGTTAAAGGTGGCCCAGGAGGCAGCATTATTCTCTTAGTTTCTGTTGTAGTGGCTGCGGATCAGTGTTTCTTGTTGTGGTTAATACCATTAGGTAAGTGCCAGGCATAAACAATAACATAATTGTGTACAGAGAGTTTGGGGCAGTGGGTTGTGACTCAGATGCCTGTGGCTTGGTTTGCTGACTTGAGTTTATTGTAAATATACTTGTTATGTAAGACAGGGTGGTGTAATGGTTTGAGCGTTCAGTTACAATTTTGGAGATAAGGTTCCAATTCCACCTGGGCATGAAAGTCTACTGGGTGACCTTGGACAAGTCACATTCTCTCAGCTTCAGACAAACTCCCCCCCCCCACCAAAAAACAAACAAACAAACCCTGTGATTGTTTCCACCAAAGACTAGAAACAACTTGAAAGCATACAGCAACAAATTAGTTGTGGACACTATTTATTCTCTCTTACAGGGATATAGCACGAGGCAACGACAAAATGATTGCATTGTCAGGCCAAATAAGGATTTTACTAATCCAAAATAATGTTCCTTCAGTCCCCAAACTTCTACCACTCAAAATAATTCACACCTAGAACTTTTGTTTCCTTGTGTTCATTTGTCCTTGGTAACTTTTTTTTACCTCTTTCCTTTGGATGTCTAAAACATATTTTTAGATGCCAAAATGGAATGTTAAATGACTGCTATGCTAGTAATTTGTGGAAAATTTTAGGGGAGAGGATTTGTACAGAGGGGCAATGTTTCCATTTTAGTCTGCGCTTGTAACTATACCTCTGCATATAAAAGCCCTCCAAATGTTAGACTGCAAATCCCAGCAGTCTTAGCCACATTATAAAGTGTGGAGGTGAAACTCTGTATAGCTGGGCAAAAAGGAAAAGTGTATATTTGACTATTTAGAATATACTTTGGAAACTGTAAAGCTCAGAGGTATCTTAAGGTAAAGGTTTTCCCTGACATTATGTCTAGTCGTGTCTGACTCTGGGGGGGGGGGGGGGGATGCTCATCACAGTTTCTAAGCCAAAGAGCTGGCATTGTCCATAGACACCTCCAAGGTCATGTGACCAGCATGACTGCATGGAGTGCCATTACCTTCCTGCTGGAGCAGTACGTATTGATCTGCTCACATTTCCATGTTTTTGAACTGCGAGGTTGGCAGAAGCTGGGGCTAACAGCGGGAGCTCACCCCGCTCCCCGGATTCAAACTGCCAACCTTTCGGTATGTTACAATCATATAAACTACTCTTTATGTATAGGCTGTCACACCTCAGTTCCTTATGTTCATGTTGAAATACTGTGCAGTGGGGGAGGAATAGTAACTGCTAGGTTGGCAGAAGCTGGGGCTACCAGCAGGAGCTCACCCCACTCCCCGGATTAAAAACCCCCAACTTTTCGGTATATTACAATAATATAAACTACTCTTTATGTATAGGCTGTCACACCTCAGTTCCTTATGTTCATGTTGAAATATTGTGCAGTGGGGGAGGAATAATAATTGCTAGGTTGGCAGAAGCTGGGGCTAACAGTGGGAGCTCACCCCGCTCCCCAGATTCAAACCGCCAACCTTTCGGTATATTACAATATTATAAACTACTCTTTATGTATAGACTGTCACACCTCAGTTCCTTCTGTTCATGTTGAAATATTGTGCAGTGGGGGGAGGAATAATTAATGTAAAATGGCATTTTTTGTTCTTTGTTGTTCAGCTGTAACAAAGAAAGGAGAACCAATGTACTGTCAGAGGGCAGAACAACAAATTCTCTGTTCTGGAGTCATCAAACTGTCTTAAACTCCGGAACGTCTTCCTCCATCCTCTGCTATTTTCTACAAAGTGGAACTGCTATGACTATAATTAACAACAACATACTTGGAATTCATAAGGCCTCAGAGTCAGCCTGGAAAGGTAGTTAGTTATCCACTATACAGTTGTCCCTCCCCATTCGTGGTTTTGGCTTTTGTGGATTTGATTATTCACAGACCATGTTTACCACGTTCTCCTTAGGAATATCTGGGTTCTCCAGTGTGACTCTGTGGCCAACTTTCTGTAGTCATGCTGGAAGACCTTGGGCCTTTCCACACAGCCATATAAACCAGAATATCAAGGCAGAAAATCCCACAATATCTGCTTTGAACTGGGTTATCTGAGTCCAAACTGCTATATATCCCAGTTCAAAGCAGATAATGTCTTATTTTATTCAACTGTGTGGAAGGGGCCCTTGAGATCTATAGAGAGAATGCCTCCTGTTATGCTTGTCTATAAAATTATAGGTATTCCAAAATTTTAAAACCCTGTCCTAAGCATTTCAGATAAGAGATACTCAACCTATATATATTGTCGCTAAGCATGGGGACCTGTTTAGTCATTTTGGGTTGCTACTGGCAATAGCCTCAGTCCCTCTATTAATTTCTTCCTATGATTGAATATAGAACCAGACATATTCTGCAGACTAGTGAAAGTAGACGTTAAAGTAGTTCAATATGATACCATAAATCATTCTATATTTCTCCATAAGAGTTTCCTAGTATAGATCCCCAGAGCAAGATCATAAGCGTGCTTATAATTTCAGATATCAATCAACAAAGGTGCTTTCTCTTAAAAACTGTTGTTTCTGCTTCTCTTGGCTTTAGCAGAATTGGACTTTTCAATAGCAGCTTCCTGGTTCTTCTCAGGATATTTGCCCTTGCATTGCTTATTTCTGCTTTACAGCTGGAGTCAGCAAATGTTACTCTACTGCAGGGGTCCTCAAACTACGGCCCGCGGGCCACTTCTGGCCCACCAAGGGCATTTATCCGGCCCGCGGAGGAGGAGCCCCCCCCCCCACACAGTGCCTCTCCCTTGGCTGGCTCACGCTGTCAGGCCCGATGTGTAGCATGAGCCAGCCAAGGGCGGCTGTCCCACGCGGCCTACTCTCGTGTAAAGCACCTCGCGAGGAGCTTTATGCGAGAGTAGGCCGCGCAGTGCTGCTCCTCCCTTGGCAAGCTCACGCTATCTGTCAGGCCCGATGGGCAGTGTGAGCCAGCCAAGTGAGGCTGCCTCGGGCTCCATGCAGTCATGCCAGCCACATGACCTTGGAGTTGTCTATGGACAACGCCAGCTCTTCGACTTAGAAATGCAGGTGAGCACCATACCCCAGAGTCAGACATGACTGGACTTCATGTCAGAGGAAAACCTTTTACTAGGAAAATTGTGGAAGATCCAGGGTGGGAGAAAGAACTCTTGTCTGTTGGAGTTGGGTATGAATGTTTCAATTGGCCACCTTGATTACCATTTCATTGCCTGACAGTTTTTAGGGAGAATCCTTTGTTGAGAGGTGATTAGCTGGCCCTGATTGTTTCTTGTCTGGCGTTCCCCTGTGTTTGAGTGTTGTTCTTTATTTACAGTTATAATTTTAGAGTTTTTTTAAATACTGGTAGTCAGATTTTGTTCAGACTAGAAATAGGAAGATTTCCCATTCTCTGCTCCTGGAATTACTGCCTAAAGAGGGCTAGAAAGAACCCCCTCTAAGGGCCCTTCCACACAGCAAAATAAGATATGTGCAATATGTATAGGATTTTTTTAATTGATTTTTTTTTTAAAAAAACTATAGTCCGGCCTTCCAACGGTCTGAGGGACAGTGAACTGGCCCCCAGTTTAAAAAGTTTGAGGATCCCTGCTCTACTATGTAGCCTTCAACATTTTAGAGGTGAAAACAGGACCAGGTGTAGCCAAGATAGTAGGGTTATTAAGGAGGACAAATTAGAAAAGGCTGCAGTAGTATGTTTTTGCCTAAGGCTACTGGAAAGAGCAAGGTTTTCCCCTCACTACTAGGTTAAAAGGGTGCTAAGTACTTTTGCACTTTGAGCTCAGTTTGCAGCAATTGAAATGGACCCCTTGGTGGCACAGTAGGTTAAACTGCTCAGCTGCTGAACTTTCTGACTGAAAGAGTGACAGTTCGAATCCAGGGAGCGAGGTGAACTCCTGCTGTTAGGCCAACTCCTGCCAACCTAGCAGTTTGAAAACATGCAAATTTCAGTATATCAATAAGTACCGATTCTACGGGAAGGTAACGGCATTCCATGCAGTCATGCTGGCTACATGACCTTGGAGGTGTCTACAGACAACACCGGCTCTTTCGCTTAGAAATGGAGATGAGTACCACCTCCCAGAGTCTGACATGGCTAGACTTAATGAAAGGGGAAAATCTTTACCTTTACCTACAGCAATTGAAACCAGCCTAGTACAAAGAGGGACCCTTGGAGTAGGAGAAGACATGGACATTTTAAATGGAGCAGAAAAAGTGGAATGAGAGAGGATTAATCAGAACTGTCAATGGTGCATTGTCATTACTTATGTCAGTGTTTCTCAACCTTGGGGTTGGAACCCCGGGGGGGGGGGGGGTTGCGAAGGGGTGTCAATGTGGTCACCAAAAACTATCATAAACCATATTTTCTGTTGATCATGGGGGTTCTGTGTGGGAAGTTTGGCCCAATTCTATCGTTGGTGGGTGTGGGGCGTAAGATTGCACATAACTGAATACGTGATGCCACACCACATATGTAGTTTTCTGTCACCACTTTAAAACCTGGGATATACTCTGTTTCTGTCCTTTTACAGGTGCCTTTCTTCTTGACTCAGTGAGGGGAAGAAGAATTTCCTTTCTAAATTCCTTTACTGCCTTGTACTGCTGCAGTTTCCCTTTTAAATTGGTTGGGGCTTTCTTGTGAGCTGTTAAACCTTTGTGCTTTATATCACAGGCTTGAAACACTCCGATAAGCAACTAAGTAACAAAGTTTATTTATAGCTTCTGGTTCCAATGCTTTATGGTTACATTTGTGTTTTGTTACAGCCTCGAGTCTTACATTCAGTATAATTCACTCAGTTAACTTTTCTTATGAAACCCTCACTGTCTCACATCAATGAATATGTTACTTTCTTCACATTCCCTTGGCTGAACTATATTCTGACTTAGAAAGCTCTTGGATTGTAGGTGAACAATAAATCCAAGCAACTACAACTCCCAAATGTCAAGGTCTATTCCCCCAAAATCAATCAGTGTTCACATTTGGGTGTATTGAGTATTCATGCTAAGTTTGGTCCAGATCCATCATTGTTTGAGTCCACAGTGATCTCTAGAGGTAGGTGAACTATAACTCCAGAACTCAAGGTCATTGCTCACCAAACCCTTTCAGTATTTTCTGTTGGTCATGAGAGTTCTGTGTGCCAAGTTTGATTCAACTCCATTGTTGGTGGAGTTCACAATGCTCTTTAATTGAGGTTAACTATAAATCCCAACAACTACAACTCCCAAATGACAAAATCAATCCCTCCCAACCCCACCAGCATTCAAATTTGGACATATCGGGAATTTGTTCCAAATTTGGTCCAGTGAATGAAAATACATCCTGCATGTTAGATATTATTTACATTACAATTCATAACAGTAGCAAAATTACAGCTATGAAGTAGCAACAAAAATAATATTATAGTTGGGGGTCTCCACAACATGAACTATATTAAGGGGTTGCAGCATTAGGAAGGTTAAGAACCATTGCCTTAATTGCTCCGTGAAATTACTGTTTCAACAGAGAATTTGATACCAGAGTCATGTATAACATGGAAATAATAGAGTTCTATTCCTACACCATAGAAAAGAACAACAGCAAACTTTTGTTCAAAACAAATAATATGCTCATGCAAAGTGAAACTACCAGATCCAAGTAATTAAGTAAATTAAAACATTTTGAACATTTTAGAGACAGTTTGGAACTGTTTTCCAAAAAGTATCCAGGGGTAATCTGTTTATTTTCTCAACAGCCTTGACTTTTCTTATGCTTTCCACTTTTCCAGCTGGTTTTAAAATATCCTGGTTTCTTTCTTGTCCTCCCACTTTCTCTTTTTTTCTTCATTTTTTTTCAGTTGCTGCAAACTGATTTCAAAGTGAAAAAAATAGTACACACATATATAAACAGGAGACCAGTGGGATGGGTCTTTTACTTTTATGTAAATGGCATAAACATTAGACCTGTTTAGTCATTCTGTGAGTCACTGGATTACCTCCCTCCCTTTTGTCCTGCCTGAACAAAGTCCACAAGGCATTCAGTCTGACAGGAGACCTTTTGTGTCCAGTGTGCCCCTGCTTTAAACTGTTGCTGGATTTCTCTCTTCTTTCTCCCTCCCCACCCAAAATACTCACACTCACATCTGGCTAGCTGTGACTGTTTCTCTTTTTCTTCCTTTCCTGTTCAAGCAAGGAGAAGAATTGGACAGAAGGGCTACCATTGACCTCCAATAATAAAATCAGCAGACTGCAGAAAAGCCAGAATTCTGAATATCTGTTGTTTGGGAGCTTGTTTGGCTTTTGGAGTTGGGAGATTTCCAGAACACACTGTCAGTGGATCGGTTGGTAGAGCCAAAGAAGACCAAAGCATGCAGGCTGCTGATGTGCATACGCGTTTGCTTGCATCTAGCACCAGGTTTATTGCTGATGTGCTGGCCTCTTTCCTGCCTAACAACCGGGAAATGGAAGATCCAAACAGAAGGGAGAGTGCATCTTCAGAGGGCAGCTCCTCTCCAGAGGAAACCAGGGGCCGGCAAATCTATTTGTCACACTCTGGTATGAGATCGGAAGAAAAGCGACTCAGGACCTTCCGGCACTGGTCAGAGCAGGTACCTGTCTCTCCATCCGACTTGTCTGCAGCTGGGTTTTTCTTCATTGGGCCTGGTGACCACGTGGAGTGTTTCTGCTGTGGAGGAGTGCTTTACGACTGGACTGCTGAAGACGACCCCATGGTGGAGCATGAGAAGTTCTTCCCAAGCTGTCCCTTCATCCAGGGCAGGGATTTCGGCAACCAGCCCCTGCCTCGGGCTGGAGAAATCCCGGACTGTGTGGATGGCCAGTTCCTTGGCATGCTGCAAAGTTTGAACATGGAAGAAGCTGCCGGAGACAGCCAACCGGAATATCCAGATCTGGAAATGGAAAGGGATCGCCTGAGGACATATCACTGCTGGCCACCCTACGCTCACGTGTCTCCAGAGGAGCTGGTGGGAGCAGGCTTTTTCTACACAGGTATGCACAAATACCAGCACTGTCCTGCTAGGTCTTACCCAAAGTCCAGGTAGTACAGTATTCTGGTCCCAGCAGGTCTTTTTCAGGGAACTCGAAAATAATATTGCAAAACCAATTACTTTACTTGTTTATTAATGTTGAATGTGCATTGAAAGTACTTCTGTTTGTGAAGGCTCCATTTCAGTCATCATGTTCAGAATGGTTTGACTTTGAAAGAGGAGGTCTAGGAAGAATATTTTATTTCAACAGGCATTTAGCAATTAGCTTGTTGGTGCAGAAGTGCTTTTTAATAATATAAGATATTGCACACACATATAATATTGATAACAATATTATAATGTAGTACAATATAATACTACTAATAATACAATATCATAATTATATATTTTATTACATGTAATATTAGTAATAATATTACAGTATAATGGTATAGTACAATATAGTAATATATAATACTAATATTGTGCTGTGCTAATAATATATTGTATACACATATAATATTGATAATATAATGTAATCTATGCAAATAAAAAATGTAATGTTCATTTGTGGGATTAACATAACTTAAAAACCACTGGGCAAATTGACACCAAATGTGGACACAATATACCTCTCAGCCCAATGAGTGACCATAACTCATATAAACACTGAAAAACACAGCGGAAGGGACTTAAAAAGCAACAAAAAAAGAAATAAATGCTACAGCGCATGCGCAAAATGGCTCCCTTGGCAAAAAAACCCCCCACACAATAGCATATCCACACTCTCTTCCGGACTACAGCTCCCAGCATCTCCTAGACCAGGCCCCTTAGGAGAGGAGGATGATCCAAATGCACTGCTTCCAAGATGCAAGCTTGCTTCTCCTTGGATTTCTTTGAGAGCATCTCAATCCCTGCATATTTCCAATTTCCTATTCCTGGACTGCAACTCCCACCAATCTTCCAGATAAATAGATAGATTAGATAGAGATTGGTAGGTAGATAGGTAGATAGATGGATCAGGAGGGCTGTTGGGAGTTGCAGTCCAAGAATAGGTAAAGAAGGAAAAAAGAGGAAGGGAAAGAAAGGGAGGAAGAAAGGGAAAAGGAAGGGAAGGAAGGAATGAGAGAAAGAAAGAAAAAAGGGAAGGGAGGAAAAAAGGGAAGAGGGTGAGAGGGAAGGAGAGAAAGAAAAGAGAAAGAGAGAGGGAAGGTCAGACATAGCAATGTGTAGTGGGTACAGCTAGTAGAATATAATATTGATATTATAATGTAACATTACAAATCAGCCATAGCAGAGCACCTGACAAACCACCTGGACACAGCATTTTGTTTGAGAACACCGAAATGCTGGACCACTCTCACAACCACCATGTCAGACTACACAGAGAAGCCATTGAAATCCACAAGCATGTGGACAATTTCAACAGAAAGGAAGAAACCATGAAAATGAACAAAATCTGGCTACCAGTATTAAAAAACTCTAAAATTGCGACAGCACAACAACAGAGAGGAAACAAACAAGGACATCTAATCACTTCTCAACAAAAGTTTGCTCCAGGCACTGTCAGGCCATTATATGCTAATCAAGGTGATCAGTTGAAACATTCACACCTAGCTCCAGCAGACAAGAGTCCTTTGTCCCACCCTGGTCATTCCACAGACATATAAACCCTTTTTCCTAGCTCCAACAGACCTCACTGCCTCTGAGGATGCTTGCCATAGATCAGGGGTTCTCAAACTAAGGCCTGAGGACCGGATATGGCCCTCCAAGGTCATTTACCCGGCCCTCGCTCAGGGTCAACCTAAGTCTGAAACGACTTGAAAGCACACAACAACAACAACAACAACAACAACAATCTTACCTCATCAGCCAAAAGCAGGCCCACACTTCCCACTGAAATACTAATAAATTTATATTTGTTAAAATTGTTCTTCATTTTAATTATTGTATTTTTAAGTGTTTTTGCACTGCAAATTAGATATGTGCAGTGTGCATAGGAATTCATGCATTTTTTTCAAATTATAATCCGGCCCTCCAACAGTTTGAGGGACTGTGACCTGGCCCTCTGTTTAAAAAGTTTGTGGACCCCTGCCCTAGATGCAGGTGAAACGTCAGGAGAGAATGCCTCTAGACCATGGCCATATAGTCCGAAAAAACCTACAACAACCCATTACAAATAAGATTACAGTATAGTGGTATAGTATATTATAATACTATATAATACTAATATTGTGCTATGTTAATAATATAAAATTGTGTGTACATATAAAAGCTCAGAGTCCCCTTCGGGGTGAGAAAGGCAGGATATAAATGTTGCAAATAAATAAATAAAATAGTGTGTATATGCTGTACACCTATTCTTAATATGCTATTACACTGTTTGAAATTATGGTTTAGTATGACCACTTATTTTTAAAAACTTTTAAATGATCAGGTTGCTAGCCCCACTTTGTTTTTCAAAAGGTCGAAGTCTAGATCTTGTCCATTTATTTGTTCCTAGAATGGATGAGAATCTGTGGAGTTGGAATAGACCACAAGGGCCAACCAGTCCAGTGCCCCTGCCATGCAGAAACATACAGTCAAAACACTCCCAACAGATAACCCTCCAACTTCTGTTAAAAAATCTCCAGAGAAGGAAACATCACACTCCAAGTCAGCATATTTCACTGCTGAACAGCTCTTACTGTCAGAAAGTTCTTCCTAATGTTTAGGGGGTCGTCCCATCCCCCCTGTCGTGCCCCCCCCCCCCCCGCAATTTGAATCCATTGCTCCATTGTGTGCTAGTCAGGAGCAGCAGAAAACAAGTGTGCCCCCTCCTCAATGTGACATCCATTCAAATATTTAAACACACCTCTCATGTCCCCTCTCAAATCTCTTTTCTCCAACCTAAATATACACAGCACCTTAAGCTGGTCCTAAAAGATCTTAGCTTCCAAACCTTTGATCATTTTGGTTGCCCTTCTCTGGACACCTTCCAGCTTGTTTATAAATTAAGTTACCTAGAACTCACACAGTATTAGAGATAAGGTCTGACCAAAGCAGAATAGAGTGATGCTATTACTTTCCCCAATCTGGGCACTAAACTCCCCATTGATGCAGCCTAGAATCACACTGGCGTTTTTAGCTGCTGCTTCACACTGTTGACTCATGTTATAATGTGCACTCTGTCCACTTTGCAGTCCAAAAAACATATACAACCCTCTTATCAGATCCATGTTAGGAGCCCCCAGAAATAACAGAAGAGGAAATTGAGAAAGCTATAAGCAAAATGAATGTAGATAAGGCGCCGGGACCGGATGGGTTTACGGCAGGATTCTACAAGACGTTTAAACAACAGTTGATACCCATTTTCAAAGTTATAGCGAATGAAGCTTTGAAAAATCGAAAGGTACCAGACTCCTGGAAAGAGGCAGAAATAACTGTGATACATAAAGAAGGTTCACCGGAAAATGATATTAAAAATTATAGACCGATCTCCTTGTTGAATACGGATTATAAAATGTTCGCAAACATCATGGCCACAAGATTAAAATCTTTTTTAAGTAAATGGATTGGAGAAGAACAAACAGGTTTTCTCCCAAATAGACACATGAAAGAAAATGTATTAGATCTTTTGGAATATTATGAGACTAACCATCAGAAAGAATTTGCCCTTTTGTCAATAGACGCTGAGAAAGCATTTGATAATTTGAATTGGGATTTCTTCAAGATTCTGATACAAGAGTTGGACATGGGAGAGAAATTTAACAATGCAATTAATGCCATATATGAATTTCAAAAGGCTAAAGTGAAAGTGAATGGTCAAGTGACTCAAGAATTTGAGATTACAAAAGGCACGAGACAAGGTTGTCCACTCTCTCCATTGATTTTTGTTATGGCGGTGGAGATCCTGATGAAGAAGATCAGAGAAGATGAAAAGATTAAAGGAGCAAAAGTTGGAAAATTTGAATATAAAATACGAGCGTTTGCAGACGATTTAATAGGTACAATCGAAAATCCGGAGAAAAATCTACAAAGTTGGATAAATAAAATAGAAGACTTTGGAAAGGTGGCAGGTTTCAAGATGAACATGAAGAAAACTAAACTTTTATTTAAGAATGTGAATAAGGAGAAACAAATAAAGATCCAACAACAGATTGGAATAGAAGGTGTCAAGAAAATTAGATATCTAGGAGTTTGGATTACAGCTAGAAATGGACAACTCTTAAAGAATAATTATGAATCAGTCTGGAAGAAGGTTCAAAAGGACTTACAGAACTGGGACCGGTTGAAAATATCTCTTCTGGGAAGAATAGCCTTGATAAAAATGAATGTATTACCAAAACTCATGTTCCTGTTCCAGAATATACCGGTGATAAGAAGTCAAACTTTGTTTAAACAGTGGAAGAAAGACTTAATGAAATTTGTCTGGAAAGGAAAAAGACCAAGAATTAATTACACAAATTTAATAGATAAGAAAACAAGAGGAGGATTGGGCTTTCCCGATTTGAAGACATATCACGAGGCCTGTGCATTGTCCTGGATTAGGGATTGGATGACTTTAGATAAAGAAAAGTGCCTAAACCTAGAAGGCTATGATTTAAGAGTGGGATGGCACGCGTATGTATGGTATAATAGAGAGATGAAGGAGAAGAATTTTGGTAACCATTTTGTGCGAGCCTCCCTATTACGGACATGGATAAGATATAAAGCTCTTTTTTATAAAACAACACCATTATGGATTTCAGCAATGGAGGCACATCAAAGAAGATTACTAGGATGGAGGACCTGGCCAAGATATAAGGATATATTAGTGAAAGGGAAAGCGGAGATCAAAACATTTGAACAATTAAAGACTGTATATAGCAATATAACTTGGCTAAATTACCTACAAATTAAAGAATACCATAAACAAGATCGGAAAATAGGTTTTGATTGGAAGGAGAACACATGGGATAGAATATTAAATATACAGAAGAAAGCGGTTGCAATATTATATAATAAATTGCTCCAGTGGATGACAGAAACAGAACAGGTGAAAACCTCCATGATTAAATGGGCGGAAAATATAAGAAGACCCATCCACTTTGGGGAATGGGAAATGATGTGGAATAAAAAATTGATATATACATATGCTATGGACTTAAAGGAAAACTGGTATAAAATGTTTTATAGATGGTATTTGACTCCGAGTAGACTGAGTTATATGTACCAAAATGTATCAGATAAGTGTTGGAAATGTAAGGAGCAAGTAGGCACTTTTTACCACATGTGGTGGACATGTAAAGAAACAACAAAGTTTTGGTCTATTATTCATGAGGAGATGCAAAAAATATTAAAGAAAAGTTATAAGAAGAAGTCTGAATATTATCTTCTGGGATTTACAGACGTTGATCTTAAACTGGATGAGAACGAAGATAAACTATTTACTTATTGTACAACGGCGGCCAGGATGGTTTTTGCCAAAAAATGGAAGAATGGTGAAGTTCCGAGTATTGAAGAATGGTGGAAGAAAATCAAAGAAATAAGAGACATGGATGAACTAACTTTTTTGTTGAGAAGAAACAATGGAAAAGTTTTGAGGAGGACAGATTGGTCCCCTATATATGAGTATGAAAAGAAAGTTGAAAAAACAATGGGATGAGAATAGACATTAAGGTGAAGAAATGTATAGAAAAGATCCGGAGGTTGGAGTGGAAGTCATTTTAGAATAGTTGGATAGTTTTAATGTCTGTATTAGATGTTAGTTAGGTATTGTTGCTTTTTGTTCTTTTTTTTCTGTATGTGTATTTCTCCCTTTCCTACTGTTCTATCTTCTTGTTATTGTTCCCCCTCTTTCCTTGTGTGGATTTGTGAAAAATTTAATAAAAAATCATTTAAAAAAAAAAAAAAGGAGCCCCCAGTTGCGCAGTGGTTTAAACCCCTGTGCCAGCAGGACTGAAAACTGACAGGTTGCAGGTTCAAATCCGGGGAGAGGCAGATGAGCTCCCTCTATCAGCTCCATCTCCTCATGTGGGTACATGAGAGAAGTCTCCCACAAGGATGATAAAACATCAAATCATCTGGGCGTCCCCTGGGCAACGTCCTTGCAGAAACCCAATTCTCTCACACCAGAAGTGACTTGCAGTTTCTCAGGTCGCTCCTGACACGACAAAAAAAAAAAAAAGTTCCATGTTGTGTCCCACCACTTGGATTTCACAGGTGTGTCAATAGGAGGCCTGAAAAAAACAGCATGACAATCAGCTACAAGAGGATCGCTATCTGGGTATCTACTTCTGTCCCTCAATTCCAACAGGCTAAATGTTGAAAAGATGTCTCCTAAAAGTTATTTCAAAATACTAGTGTGGGTCGCGGAATTAGATTTTTGTCATTAGAATGAATAAAGGTGTTGGAGTAATGTTTCTCAATCCAGGCTCATATGAGTGTCGCTCTACTCCTGAGAGATGCTTGAAGCTTTACCGGCTGTTGCTAAGTAGCTACCTAAGGAGCTGCTGTGTATATCTTGTGTAGCCATGACTCTTTTGTTTCTATGGCTGTTGTCTAACCATGAGACCATTTGTCTGAATTTTTTTTCAGGCGATGGAGATTGGGTACGATGTTTCTACTGCGATGGTGCTTTGAGGAATTGGGAACGTGGCGATGATCCCTGGGTGGAACATGCCAGATGGTTTCCAAGGTAGATCATTCCTGTATATGTAATCCTCCACACACCCCTTCCACCCCCACCCTATACACTTTCTCTCTATTTGGGTATAGGTGAAAATGGAAAACAGAGTAGCATTTATGTGTCCCTAATGATGTTGATTTCCTAGCTTTATTTATTTATTTATTTATTTATTTACAGCTTTTATGTTCCGCCCTTCTCATCCCGCAGGGGACTCAGGGCGGATTACAGTGTACACATATATGGCAAACATTCAATGCCAATTTTTGACATACAAACATATACATATACAGAGGCTATTTAAATTTTTCTGGCCACCAGGGGACCTGTCGCTTTCATCGTCCATCTGTGACACTGATGAAGTACCTCCGCATTCCTCGCATGCTTCCCCGCTGGAGTGCTTCTTTATGGCCTCATAAATTAGTTAATTTAGCCTCCCCACACTTTAAGGTGGTGGTACCTTATTTTCCTACTTGACAGATGCAACTGTCTTTCGGGTTGCAAAGGTCGACAACAGGCTACACAATGGTTGGAAACCCACTCCAACCCGGGCTGGCTTCGAACTCATGATCTTATTGCAGCTGACACTCAGCCAGCTGCAACACAATCCCGGTGCAAATTAGGAAATAAAACTTTGGCAATATTCACTGAATGCTCATGACATGTGCACATTGCAGTCCATGTATAGAGAGGGTTTTTTTTTGTAGCTGCTTGTCTTGATTTCCCAAAATTTGAAGGAGATGGAAGAGGCTGAAGCCCATATCTAGTTTTGAGAGAGAGAGAGAAAGGTGGAAAGAAAGAGACAGATTAGTTAGGTTGGTAGTGTAGTGGTGTGGGCACTAGACAACAACCAGAGTCTGACTCAGCCGTGAATCCCAGTGGGTAATCTTAATCTTAGGCCAGGTATGTCCAATGTCCAATCCACCCCTGCTTGAAATGCTCATTTGTTGGACAAGGTGTATTTCCCCGTGCCATTATTTTTCCTTATTGCTTCTTTAGGTGTCAATTCTTGCTACAGTCCAGAGGGAGAGATTTCATAAACGGTATTCAAGACTCATACTTCAGTTCTCTGGTGAGTAAGTGTGTGCACATGTAAACATGTATATGCTATGTGTGTTTGAGTGTGCTTTCTCTTGCTATCTGGGAATCTTGCTATCTGGAAAGCTCCCTCTTGCTATCTGGAAATCCCATGAATTTCATAGGGTTTTCTTAGAGAAGGAATACCCAGAGATGGTTTTGCTGAATCCTTCCATTGAAATGGAGCCTACAGCAACAAGAACCTTGAACTGTATTTCTGTTCAGTAATATATGCCTTGTGTTGTTTGCAGGAAGGCAACTTGGATCCACCTAGACCAGAGCCCATAAGCCCTCAAGGTAGGCAATTATTTCTCTTTGACCTCTTGTTCATAGGAAAAGAAATTTCTTGGTGTTAATGCTTTGCATGGTCTACCCTTGAAGCCTTAGGCAAACATCTGATGCTGTTTGTACAGCTGTATAAGATGATATGGGGTCTAGGCACCTTGGAAGATTGCTTAGGTTACTTGCAGAGCTTCTGGAATCTATTTGTTGAACAACAGTTCCCAAAATCCCCATGCCCTCATAGCTATTGGTCATTCTGACAGGGCATTGTGGAAGTATGTCAGCAAGACCTCTGTAACCACATAACCCATACCCACAGTTTCACTTACTTAGGGGAAACACTGCAAATTTGCTAGGCCCTCCAGGTGATTCTATGGTGTACTCCCCCCTGAAATTGCCACAGAGTTGCTCAGAGCACATTCCTCTGGGAATCTTTAGGTCCTGTGATGCACCTCCATGATATGCTGGGACCAGAAGTGATGGGGATTACTGACATTTAGTCATATTCACAGTTTGATATAAGCATGATCTGGATGGGAACATATTCCCCAAGGCTATGAGGAGGTCTGATGTTACCTTTTTAATAGATCTGAAAAAGAATTATGTAAGATTGTTGGCTGATAAGAACATAGACTGCAGAAGCGGTACCTATTGATCTACTCACACTTGCATGTTAGGAGCCCCCGGTGGCTCAGTGGGTAAAATCCCTGAGCCGGCAGGACTGAAGAGCGGCAGGTTGCAGGTTCAAATCTGGGGAAAGGCAGATGAGCTCCCTCTATCAGCTCCAGCTCCTCATGCGGGGACATGAGAGAAGCCTCTCTCAAGGATGATAAAAACATCAAATCATCTGGGCGTCCCCTGGGCAACGTCCTTGCAGACGGCCAATTCTCTCACACCAGAAGCGACTTGCAGTTTTTCAAGTCGCTCCTGATACGTCAAAAAAAAACTTGCATGTTTTCGAACTGCTAGGTTGGCAGAAGCTGGGGCTAACAGCAGGAGCTCACCCCGCTCCCCAGATTCAAACCATCAACCTTTCGGTATGTTACACTAATATAAACCACTATTTATGTACGGAGAGTACATAAAGCTCACCCTGCTCCCCGGATTCAATTATTGTTTTATTTATTTCCAACATTTCTACCCCGTCTTTCTCCACCCCTGAGGGGGGACTCAGGGCAGCTTACAACGGCAACAATTTGATGCCAACATATACAGAATACATACACAATATATCACAACATCACACATTAAATAAAACCATTAAGACAAAATCCATTTTAAAATATTATTAACAACTATGTAGCCAAATCCAATCCAATTCAGCATCCCAAGACTGATCTTGCCTAACTGTATCCTTAGTCCATTTCTCCTCCATACTGATTAGGATATTGCTGATGTGTTGGTGGTGATAGTTGGCAGTTTTATACCACACCCATTCCCCAAAAGTGGCATGACCTGGAAACAAAATCCTTGTGGAAATGGCTTAGAAAGCTGGCTATATTTAGTTTGAAGAATCAAAGTTTGTATAGTGGTGGGACAGCCATGCATTTAAATGCCTGAAAGGATACACAAAGAAAATAAAGTAATCTTGCTTTCTTTGGCTTGAGAAACTAGGGAGCCTTTTATATCACACAGTTATAGCTGTATGATTCCAGACAGACTTCCATTATTCTCTTCTATTGAATCCTGAAATTTGCAGTTTATGGAAGGGCACAATGAATCCTTAGCCAGAGAGTTCTGCTAATTCCTCATCAAAGTATAAATCCCAGGATTCCATCCAATGCAGCCGTGGCAATTAAGGTGGAAACATATTGCTGTAGTAACATCATGTGAGTACACTCTCTGGCATGGACTAATGGATTCAAATTACAGGAAAGAAAATACAATATTCTACATATTCTACCTAACCATTAAGAAGAATGTATTGATTACAAGAGCTTGTAATATACTTCCTCAGTGCGTGATAAACCCTAAAATCATAGAATCATAGAGTTGGAAGAGACCTCATGGGCCATCCAGTCCAGCTCCCTGCCAAGAAGCAGGAAAATTGCATTCAAAGCACCCCTGACAGATGGCCATCCAGCCTCTGTTTAAAAGTTTCCAAAGAAGGAGCCTCCACCACACTCTGAGGCAGAGAGGTCCACTGCTGAACACCTCTCACAGTCAGGACGTTCTTCCTAATATTCAGATGGAATCTCCTTTCTTGTAGTTTGAAGCCATTGTTCCGTGTCCTAGTCTCCAGGGCAGCAGAAAACAAGTTCACTTCCTCCTTCCCCTTACATATTTATACATGGCTATCATATCTCCTCTCAGCCTTCTCTTCTTCAGGGTAAACATGCCCAGCTCTTTAAGCAGCTCCTCATAGGGCTTGTTCTCCAGACCCTTGATCATATTAGTTGCCCTCCTCTGGACACATTCCAGCTTGTCAATGTCTCTCTTGAATTGTGGTGCCCAGAATTGGACACAATATTCTTTGGAGGTCTTCAGATATGTTGGATGGCCAGCTAATGCCTTAGTTGCATATTCCTTTATTTATTTATTTATTTATTTATTTGCAGTATTTATATTCCGCCCTTCTCACTCCGCAGGGGACTCAGGGCAGATTACAATGTACACAACATATATGGCAAACATTTGATGCCAAAGACATAGAACACATATAGACAGACAGTCAGAGGCTATTTAATATTCCACTTTTCTGGCCGCCAGGAGAGCTATCGCTTTCATCGTCCATCTGTGACACTGATGAAGTACTTTCCATATTCCCCACATGCTTTGCTGGAGTGCTTTGGTGGAGTCTTTTTTATGGCCTCATAAATTAGTTAAACTAGCCTCCCCACACATAGGTGGTACCTAATTTTCCTACTTGACAGATGCAACTATCTTTCGTGTTGCAAAGGTCGACAACAAGCTACACAATTGGTCGGAAGCTCACTCTGACCCGGGCTGGCTTCGAACTCATGACCTTTTGGTCAGAAGTGATTTTAATGCAGCTGACACTCAGCCAGCTGCGCCACAATGCCGGTATTGTAGGGGTTGGACAAGAAGGCCTCTTCAGTCCTTTGCAGGTCTCTGACCCTTAGGAAACTAGATTATAATCCAGAAGCCATATCCTAATAGCTGCTGTCTTTCTCTCTTCATACAGAACCTATTCAAAGAGAACTAAATCCTTGTAGGAGAGAAGTAGAAACAGAGCGTTCAAACCAACCAGGTAAGAATAATGGAAGAGATCCATATAGGAACAGAACACTTGGTGGGGAAGAAGGAGTAAACTAATCCTTGGTTAAATAACATGAAATTTGTCAAATATTGGATGGAACCCAGATTTAAGATACATAAACTTGAACGTATATTACACTTCTGATTTATGCAATACTTTTCAGTGAGTTAAGATATTTTTTTCCCCTGGCTAGAAAGTGACATATGAACCAAAAGTGTGGTATACATTCAGGTAGATTCTGAATCTTACTACCATCCTTGTCTTATATAATTTCTGCAAATCAGCTGAGCTTTAAAAACCAGACATTTCCCTTCACCAAGTCTAAGAGGAAGCATGGCCCCATATGCTACATCAAAGAGCAAGATGATTGTTATCCTTACTTTAATATTGTTGAAGGCTTTCATAGCCGGAATCATTGGGTTGTTGTAGGTTTTTTCGGGCTATATGGCCATGGTCTAGAGGCATTCTCTCCTGACGTTTCGCCTGCATCTATGGAAAGCCTCACTACCTCTGAGGATGCTTGCCATAGATGCAGGCGAAATGTCAGGAGATAATGCCTCTAGACCATGGCCATATAGCCCAAAAAAAACCTACTACAACACACTTACTTTAATAGTTTGTTGTCCTACCATTTCTGTCCAAACAGCATGCTCAGCATTTTTGTAGACTTTTCTTTTACATATCCATAACAATATTCTAGGCCAGGAATAAACGTCAAGGTACTGGACTAAATCATAGAATCATAAAGTTGGAAGACTCCTTCTCTGGAATCTTTTAAGCAGGCTAGATGGCCATCTGTCAGGAGTGCTTTGAATGTGATTTTCCTGCTTCTTGGCAGGGGGTTGGACTGGATGGCCCACAAGGTCTCTTCCAACTCTACGATTCTATGAAGAGACCTCATGGGCCATCCAGTCCAAGAAGCAGGAAAGTCACATTCAAAGCACCCCTGACAGATGGCCATCCAGCCTCTTTTTAAAAGCCTCCAAAGAAGGAGCCCCCACCACAGTCTGAAGCAGAGAGTTCTACTGCTGAACAGCTCTCACAGTCAGGAAGTTTTTCCTAATTTATTTATTTGTCGTGTCAGGGCAACCAGTCAATTGTATTACATTTCTAGCAGAACAAAACAAGCAAACAGACAAAATACAGAATTTGTGAGTTTGGTAGTTGATTAAATGTCCTTTGACCAGTAGCTGGCCACTTGGAGTGCTTCTGGTGTTGCTGCAAGAAGGCCCTCCATTGTGCATGTGGCAGAGCTCAGGGTGCATTGCAGCAAGTGGTCAGTGGTTTGCTCTTCTCCGCACTCGCATGTCATGGATTCCACTTTGTAGCCCCATTTCTTGAGGTTGGCTTTGCATCTCATGGTGCCAGAGCGCAGTCTGTTCAGTGCCTTCCAAGTCACCCAGTCTTCTGTGTGCCCAGTAGGGAGTCTCTCATTTGGTATTAGCCATTGGTTGAGGTTCTGGGTTTGAGCCTGCCACTTTTGGACTCTCGCTTGCTGAGGTGTTCCAGCGAGTATCTCTGTAGATATTAGAAAACTATTTCTAGATTTAAGTCATTGACGTGCTGGCTGATACCCAAACAAGGGATGAACTGGAGATGTCTCTGCCTTGGTTCTTTCACTATTGGCTGCTACTTCCTGGCGGATGTCCAATGGTGCAATACCGGCTAAGCAGTGTAATTTCTCCAGTGGTGTAGGGTGCAGACACCCCGTGATAATCCTAATATTCGGGTGGATTTATTTATTTACTTCTTTATTTACCTAATTTATATCCCTTCTTTCTCTACCGCGAGGGGTACTCAAGATACAATATCCAACTAAAAACATGGTTTAAAGTTAAAAACATAATAAACATAATTAAAATACATTTCAAGGAATCACATCCTCCAGAGTCAGAGTCCAAGGTCATTCCATAGTCATATTGCACACTTTCCATATTAACATTTCTGCACTGCTCTATTTTTCAAAAGCTTGCTTCCAGAGACAGGTTTTGACTCTCCTTCTGAACACTAGGAGGGAGAGCGCTGCCCTGATATATTGCTAGGGAGGGAAATCCACAACCGAGGGGTCACCACTAAGTAGGCCCTGTCTCTCGTCCCCACCAGCCTCGCTTGCGAAAAAGGTGGGACCGAGAGCAGGACCTCCCCAGATGATCTGAATCTCCTTTTCTGTAGTTTGAAGCCATTGTTCCGCATCCTAGTCTCCAGAAAACAAGCTTGCTCCCTCCCTATTACTTCCCCTCACTTACATGGCCATCATGTCTATTCTCAGCCTTCTCTTCTGCAGGCTAAACATGCCCAGTATACTTATCTTACATGGTGATAAGGAGCAGAGTTGCTACTTTCCTTCTCACATTATGTCTCAACAAACTTTCCTCTGATCTTAGGGCAGAACTGTGGTTTTACTCAGCTTTCCCTGGCTCCCATCTCAACCTCTGCATATGGTAGAGATTTTGAGACGGACTGCAATCGGTTCCGTCACTGGAATCCACTTGCTGATCTTCTTTTCTTCCATCTAGTAGACTCCACCTTGAGCACAGAGGAGAAGCTGCGCCAGCTTCAAGAGGAACGCATGTGCAAGGTGTGCATGGACAAAGATGTGTCCATTGTGCTGGTGCCCTGTGGGCATTTAGTGGTCTGCTCTGAATGCGCCCCAAATCTGAGACGCTGCCCCATTTGCAGAGGTGCCATCCGGGACAGCATGAAGGCATTCCTTTCTTGATCTAAAAGGTGGGTATGGAGGAGACAATAAGACATTTATATGAACTCTGTGTATGTGTGTGGATGTTTATGTGTATATGTGTATGAGAGAGAAAGATAAAATGGAGATTTAAATGGAAAAATCAGCAAGACTTTGCAAATTGTGTGCTGCTTCTGAATTTGATCAAGAGCTTGTCCTGGCACAGTATTGCTCTTATGTCAAGACTGTCATTGCAACACATAGTACAAGGGTGAGAATCAATGTGAGACTCCAGATACTGTTGGATTATAGGTCCCAGCAGTCTGAGGCAGCACAATTGAGAAGAATGGTGGGAGCTGCAGTACATAGCATTTGGAGGGTTTCCTTATTCATGCCCTGATGTAGTGGATTTTTTGAAATCACATCAGAAGCAAATTGAGAAACTGCAAGTTGCTTCTGGTGTGAGAGAATTGGACATCTGCAGAGACGTTGCCCAGGGGATGCCCGGATGTGTTAACATCCTAATGTTTTTAATTAGAAGACACAAATGGCTTATGTTTTTATTACTTTTGTTATGGTTTTATACTATGTATTGATGTTTTAAATGTTTTATGATGTTCTTGGGCATCATATCATTGCCTCTGTAAATGGCCCTGAGTCATCTGAGGGCTGAGAAGGGCAGTATTTATTTATTTATTTTATTTACTACATTTTTATACCACTCTTCTCAACCCTCAGGGTGACTCAGAGTGGTTCCAAACAGCAAATACAATACTTAAAACATGATAAAAACAGTTGAGAACAATTTAAAAGAATAACAATTATAACAATCAATAAGCATCAAACATCTCATCTCGTCTCATAGTTAAAGTCAAGATCCAGTCTCATCATCCAATTGTTCCATATTTCTATATTAGTTACACTGCCTATTCAAATGCCTGCTCGAACAACCAGGTCTTCAATTTCCTCCAAAATGCTAAAAGGGAGGGGGCCGATCTAATTTCAGTAGGAAGGGCGTTCCACAGCCGAGGGGCCACCTCTGAGAAGGCCCTGTCTCTCGTCCCCACCAACTGTACTTGCGATGCAGGCGGGACCAAGAGCAGGGCCTCCCCAGACGATCTTAACGTCCCAGCAGTATACAAATCTATATATATAAATCTGTTAGGTTGGTTATACCGGACAGGTAAACTCTAAACCCCCCCAACGAAACTGCACCAAAATTGCCATGGCCCTAGGACAACCCACTCGGTACAAACTAATCCACTCACAATTACAAACAACACACTCACAAAATGGCAAAACAACTGAGCATGCGCACTGGAGCAAAGTCTCCAGCTCGCGCGCACACATGGCCGAACGGCCAATGCGCCCTCAGCACTTCCCTCGCCCCGCCCAGCACGAACATGTCGCCGCCCACACACACACAAACAACGCAACTTCCCCCCGCCCCCTTCCCTCCACCCCCTCCTTCATCTTACCCCTCCCACGCTGCCTCCAAGCCTCGCCGCGCCGCATCCCCACCGGAAAGACACGCCTCCTCCCTTCGCCCCACCCCTTCCCTCCCTGACTCACTCCTTCCCTCCTCCCTCCCTCCCTCCCCCTCCGGAAAGACACGCCGGTGGGGATGCGGCGCGGCGAGGCAGCGGCGCTTGGAGGCAGCGTGGGAGGGGTAAGATGAAGGAGGGGGTGGAGCGAAGGGAGGGGGCGTGTAACCAGAGAGGGAGGGAGGAGGGAAGGAATGAGTCACAGAGGGAAGGGGTGGGGTGAAGGGAGGGGGAGACTTTGAAGACACGCCCCTCCGTTCGCCCCACCCCTTCCCTCCCTGACTCACTCCTTCCTCCTTCCACCCCCTCCGGAAAGACCCGCCCCCTCCCTTCGCCCCACCCCTTCCCTCCGTGACCTTGAGTATGGGAGTTGTAGTTCACCGACATCCAACTTCGCCCCGCCCCCTTCTCGCCCACACATGCACCACGCTACTTCCCCCCTCCCCCTGCTAAGCCCACCCACACCGCTGCCAAGCCTCGCCCCTTTCTAACCCTGCCACCCTCTTCCCCCAGTCCAAGCCCCGCCACGCCGCTTCCTGCCCTGTCGAAACCATCTCTCCGCCCCCTCCTTCATCTTACCCTGCCCATGCTGCCTGCACTCCTCCTCCTCCCACCCCACTCTGCCGAAGCCCCACCCACACCCACCGACGCCCCGCCCCTGCACTCCTCCTCCTCCCACCCCCCTCCGCCGAAGCCCCGCCCACACCCACCGATGCCCCGCCCCTGCACTCCTCCTCCTCCCACCCCCCCTCCGCCCAAGCCCTGCCCACACCCACCGACGCCCCGCCCCTGCACTCCTCCTCCTCCCACCCCCCTCCACCCAAGCCCCGCCCACACCCACCGACGCCCCGCCCCTGCACTCCTCCTCCTCCCACCCCCCTCCACCCAAGCCCCGCCCACACCCACCGACGCCCCGCCCCTGCAGTCCTCCTCCTCCCACCCCCCTCCGCCCAAGCCCCGCCCACACCCACTGACGCCCGGCCCCTGCACTCCTCCTCCTCCCACCACCTCCGCCCAAGCCCCGCCCACACCCACCAACGCCCCGCCCCTGCACTCCTCCTCCCACCCCCTCCGCCCAAGCCCCGCCCACACCCACCGACGCCCCGCCCCTGCACTCCTCCTCCCACCCCCTCCGCCCAAGCCCCGCCCACACCCACCGACGCCCCGCCCCTGCACTCCTCCTCCCACCCCCTCCGCCCAAGCCCCGCCCACACCCACCGACGCCCCGCCCCTGCACTCCTCCTCCCACCCCCTCCGCCCAAGCCCCGCCCACACCCACCGACGCCCCGCCCCTGCACTCCTCCTCCACCCACCCCCCTCCGTTGTAGCTGCTGGGATTTATAGTTTACCTGTAATCAAAGCATTCTGAATTCCAGCAACGACGGAAATAAACCAAACGTGGCACACAGGACTCCCATGACCCAACAGAAAGCACGAGAAGGGTTGGGTAAGCCCTACTCAAAATTCAAACTGCCAAAACCATCCCTCCTCCATCTTACCCTGCCCACGCCACCTCCAAGCCCCGCCCCCTTCAAACTGCAAAAACCATCCCTCCTCCATCTTACCCTGCCCACGCCACCTCCAAGCCCCGCCCCCTTCAAACTGCAAAAACCATCCCCTGCACTCCTCCTCCCACCCCCTCCGCCCAAGCCCCGCCCACACCCACCGACGCCCCGCCCCTGCACTCCTCCTCCACCCACCCCCCTCCGTTGTAGCTGCTGGGATTTATAGTTTACCTGTAATCAAAGCATTCTGAATTCCAGCAACGATGGAAAAAAACCAAACGAGGCACACAGGACTCCCATGACCCAACAGAAAGCACGAGAAGGGTTGGGTAAGCATTGGGAAGGAAGAAAGGAAGGAGGGAAGGCAGGAAAGAAAGAGGTATCGAAGGAAGGAAAAAGAGAAAGTAGAAAGGAAAGAAAAATAAAAGGAAGGAAAGGCAGGAAAGAGGTAAAGAAGGAAGAAGAAAAGAAAATAAAAAGTGAAAGAAGGAAGGAAACATGGAGGGAAGAAAGGAGGCAAAGGAAGAAAGGGGGAGGGAATGAAGGAAAGAGAGAAGGATGAAACCAAGGAGCGAAAGAAGGAAAAAAAGAAAGAAAGAGGTAGAGAAGGAAGAAAGGAGAGAAAGGGGGAGAAAAAGGGGGAAGGAATAGGTAGGTACCTCTCTTTCATAACACTCCAGATACCTACCTCTACTTTGAAAAGTTTTACTATAGGCCACAGCAACGCGTGGCAGGGCACAGCTAGTATAGTATATAAATAAATAAAAAACACCTTGTGGGAGACTTCTTTCATGTCTCCAGATGGGCAGTAGAAGCTAACAGACGGGAGTTCACCCTGTCTCGTGGATTCCAACAGCTGACCTTCAAGTCAGCAGTTCAGCCGGCACAAGGTTTAACCCATTATGCTACCATGGCTCCTGATGTAGTGGATGATCTCCTACAAGTTTTTGATTGAAGGAGAATTGAAATATCATTAAGTCTATAGTTTTCTTCAAATATTAAAATGCAAGAAATGGTTATATGTCAATGTGCAGTTTCAGAAATCTGCTGCCTATTCTCTGAGTTGGGCCGAAATTATTAGGAGAGTGGAGTTACTACACTCAAAGGAAAACTTTGAATTTTCTTGATCTTAAAAAGGTGGATTTGGGATGTAAGAGAGGAGACTGCAGGGAAAAGATGGCCGAGGAAAACTACTCTTGGTACAATGAGGATTTTTTTCTCTTCTTGCTAGTTTTCCTTCCTTTTGAGACTTCTGATCATGGAGATCTTCCCTGAGAAAATATAAAACTGAAGAAACTTCTGAATGGATGGGAACGATCTGAAATTATCCAGCAAAGTATCTGTATCCATGTCCTGGTAAATTCTCATAGCATCCATTCCAGCAATGTAAGAAGATCAAGGACAAAGAAGTTCTTTCTAGTCTGTGGACTGGACGCTTTTCGGGGAGACTTTTCATCTTCAAGATAAACGTCAAAAACTTCCTGCACTTTTCCTTCCCCGTGTGAGATCTTGGAGCAGATATTTTTATATAAAGATTATTTAGTAGCTTTGTGTTTGTATACTCTCTTAAAAACTTTGTTTGACTTGGCACACCTTTCCAGTCAATCAATCTTTGTTTTTGGAATATAAATATTTATTTTACCCTTTTGGCATAAACTTTATATAAATAAAATAAATAAATAAATACTTTAAATGTGCTCTCGTGATGTTCTTACCTAACTTCTGCATCAAACAACAGATTTGGTCTTTTTGTTTGTGACTATTTTCTTATAGAGAAACTTTAGTTTAAAATGCGATTCGCAGAATTCAAAACGATCTTCACAAATTAGAGAGATGATGGGCCAAAACTAACAAAATGAAGTTCAACAGGCACAAATGCAAGAGTATCTTTGGCAGAAAAAATGAAATGCAAAGATACAGAATGGAGGATGCCTGGCTTGAGAGCAGTCTGTGTGAAAAAGATCTTGGAGTATTTGTGGAGTCAACAGTGTCAACAATGTGATGTGGCGGCAAAAAAAGCCAATGGGATTTTGGCCTGCATCAATAGGAGTATAGTGTCTAGATCCAGGGAAGTCATGCTACCCCTCTATTCTGCCTTGGTCAGACTACACCTGGAATACTGTGTCCAGTTCTGGGTACCACAACTGAAGGGAGATGTTGACAAGCTGGAATGTGTCCAGAGGAGGAGGATTTTCTTGGTGTTTCCTCATCAGCTTCCCTATGCGGTCAGTGTTTGGGCGCTGCGTTTGGTGGTCCCTAACAATCTACAAACCCACCAAGAAAATCCAGTGTGCCTTTCCAGAATAAGGAAAACTCTTGGCAATATGTCCCCAAATGCACTTTAACATTGATTTAGGATTGCCTGCGCACCCTCATCTTTCCTTGAAAACCCTATCCTAGTTATACCCTACCTTGTTCGTGCCCAGCATTATTTTTTAATTTTTTAAAATTTTAAATTATTACATTTGGCCCGGCCATAGGTTTTAAATGCTTGTATGTTATTGTTATTGTTTATTGTTTATTTTTGTTGAGATTTATTTTACTGTTTTGATTTATTATTTTATTATTGCCTTCATTTTATTGATGTACTGTGGGCTTGGCTTCATGTAAGCTGCACCGAGTCCCTTGGGGAGATGGTAGCAGGGTACAAATAAAGATGATGATGATGATGATGATGATGATGATGATGATGATGATTATCCATGATAGGTTCACCTTAGGGTCACTAAAAGTCCGATATCACTTGAAAGCACACAGAAAATAATGACATAGATGCTTACCACTAGATTCAGCTTTTACCAGTTGAGGGCAGTATTGACCTAATAAATAGAGGTGCTTATTTATAGCTGAGTGGGGAAAATGCCATTTCTTTGTGGCCAAGAGTTATGATAGGTGTATGTGTGCAAAAGTAGCATTATACTTTTCCAATAGAGAGTTGTGTTTCTAGAGTGTCTCTGTAAACCCTCTGTATTTTATAAAGCTGTAGGTTTTGCTCCTATTTTGAAAAGTCTGTATTCTGTCATGGTACATCAGTGCTGTAAACTCTCTGCAGTGCTCTGTGCGGAAAGGAAGATAGTGTTTCCTTACAGCCTGAGGAGGTACAAGAGCTCGTTTTCCATCCGTGGCTCCATGAAAGGCTGTCCCTGGACAAAAAAAAAATGTACACCTTGCAAAGGATGATATGCCAGTTTTGTAACCATCCCTTATGGAGGTGGAGCAGAATTAACTGATATATATATAGAGAGACTAAAACTCAAATAATGTATGCTTGATAACAAACACCCTATTGTATTGTCGAAGGCTTTCATGGCCGAAATCACTGGGTTGTTGTAGGTTTTTTTGGGCTATATGGCCATGGTCTAGAGGCATTCTCTCCTGACGTTGCGCCTGCATCTACGGCAAGCATTCTCAGCTCTGAGGATGCTTGCCATAGATGCAGGCAAAACGTCAGGAGAGAATGCCTCTAGAACATGGCCATATAGCCCGAAAAAAACCTACAACAACCCAAACACTCTTATGTTTCCTTGCTGCTGAGTAGTTTGTGTGTGAGAGGGTGGGGGTGGGGGGTTATATTTATTGTGTCAGGAGCAACCAGACATTTGTATTACATTTTTAACCAAACAAACAAACAGACAAAACACAAAGTTTGCAAGCCTGGTAGTTGATTAAATGTCCTTTGACCAGTATCTGGCCACTTGGAGTGCCTCTGGTGTTGCCGCATTGTGCATGTAGCAGGGCTCAAGTTGCATTGCAGCAGGTGGTCAGTGGTTTGCTCTTCTCCACACTCGGGGTGGGGGGTGAACAGAGGGGATAATTGCACCCATACCTTGGAAAGTCAGACTTGGCCATGGTGGTCCACGCTCTTGTTATATCTCGATTAGACTACTGCAATGCACTCTACATGGGGTTGCCTTTGAAGACTGTTCGTAAGCTTTGGGTGGTCCAACAGGCAGCAGCCAGATTGGTCACTGGAGTGGTGTACAGGAAGCATACAACCCCCCTGTCACATCTGCTCCACTAGCTGCCAGTCTTCTACTGAACACAACTCAAAGTGCTGACTTTAGCCTATAAAGTCCCAAACAGTACCAGCCCAGCTTGCCTGTCTGAACATATCTCCCTCTATGATCTACCTCAGAGGCTAAGATCATTGGGGGAGGCCCTGGTCTTGGCCCCACATCCTTCGCAGGTTGGTGGAGATGAGAGAATCAGGGCCTTCTCAGTGGTGGCCCTTGTCTATGAAATTCCCTCCCCAGTGAAATTAGATCAGTCCCCTCACTCCTGAGCTTCAGGGAAAAAGCTAAAAACATGGCTTTGGGACCAAGGCTTTGATCAGTAAAATTGGAGCAGTGCAATTATTACAAAATAACAATATGATGAATGGAATGGTCCTGGAATATGACTTGGATTGTGTGATTTTAATTGATGTTTTTAATTATTTGGGGTTTTAAGGAATTTGTTTATTTACCATTATGTGTAAGTATGGCATTGAATCGTCACCTTTGTAAGGCTGCTCTGAGCCCCCTTCTGGGTGAGAAGAGTGGGGTACAAGTGTGGTTAATTAATTAATTAATTAATATCAAAATAACTGCCTATACCTTTGTTTCTTATAAAGTTATTTATTTTTTTAAAATACTCCTGAAGTTAGATCTAACTACCAAAACATTTTTGTACGCTCAGCTTACATGTACCGTAACAAGGCTAAAACTGTGTGCTGATTTGCTTTTTGAACCTTCTAACGCACATACACTTTGGCCAGAGCTGTCATTATTACCAATACCCAGTTACAAGGATGCTTTGAATCATGTTGTTTCAACTGCATATGTGCTGGTTTTCTTGCTGCTGATTTTGTCAATAGTTCTTGTATTTTAGCTACAATATTGTGGTATGGTTTACCATGGGAGGAGATCTGTGTGAGTGACATCATGAATTTCTGCACCAAGCTTAGTGACACCACTGGTTGCGCCTAGCCAGAATGCTGGCATGAATCAAATATTCAACTGTGTTAATAGAAACTTATGAGAAATCTTATAACTATGGAATGTAGCAAAGGCTGGTGTGCTATATGTGTTGGCCTCTTGGACAGCTTAAGCATGGAAAGTTCTCTTGTATTATGTCGCTGTATCACTCCATCATTATCAGGGTTACAGCAGGATTTCACACTGAGGAGTAGTAGGCTTTTGTGCTTGAGGAATAGCCAGGCTACTGCAATGCATAATATATGGGGCCCTCCTTGGAGATTACTCAATATGTTTTGTTGTTTATTCGTCCAGTCACTTCCAACTCTTCATGACCTCATGGACCAGCCCACGCCAGAGCTCCCTGTAGGCCATCACCACCCCCAGCTCCTTCAAGGTCAAGCCAGTCACATTAAGGATACCATCCATCCATCTTGCCCTTGGTCAGCCCCTCTTTCTTTTCCCTTCCATTTTCCCCAGCATCTTCTCTAAGCTTCTCTAAGCTTTCCTGTCTTCTCATGATGTGGCCAAAGTATTTCATCTTTGCTTCTAATATCCTTCCCTCCAATGAGCAGTCGGGCTTTATTTCCTGAAGTATGGACTGGTTGGATCTTCTCATGGTCCAAGGTACTCTGCAACCCAGCTTTTGAACTTTCTTCTTTCACCTTGATTAGACCACCTGCTGCAATGCAACCTGAGCCCTGCCACATGCACAATGGAGGACCTCCTTGCGGCAACACCAGAAGCACTCCAAGTGGCCAGCTACTGGTCAAAGGACATTTAATCAACTACCAAGCTTGCAAATTCTGTGTTTTGTCTGTTTGTTTGTTTTTGTTAAAAATGTAATGCAAATATCTGGTTGCTGATGACACAATAAATAAATAAATAAATAAATACCTTGATTAGAAGGTTCCTCAGTTCCCCCTCGCTTTCAGCCATCAAAGTGGTATCATCCGCATATCTAAGGTTGTTAATGTTTCTTCCAGCCATTTTAACCCCAGCCTTACTCAATATATTCAGTTCAAACTGCTGCACAAGAGTAAAATTTAAGTTTTGCTTTTCTTCTACTTGTGTTGCTCATTGTTGAATATACAAAGGACTCATCTTATGCTGGTCTGCACACATTGTCAAACCGCAACAGACTTAGTTTGTTCCCAAATCCTTTCTTTTGTCTTTTAGCAGTGCATGGTTTCCTGAGAACTCTCATCCAACACCATATTTCAAATCAATTGATTTTCTTCTGCTCAGCTTTCTTTTCTGTCCAGCTTTCACAACTATAGTAGGGCAGTGGTTAAATGAGGCACTGTTTCATTAGTGCCTTGTGATTCCCACATCAGTGGAAAATCCATTCTCAATTTTAGATTGAATTTTAAAGGAGGAATCCAAGATGCTATACCAGGTATGGGCAAACTTTGGCTCTTCAGGTGTTTTGGATTTCACTTCCCACAATTTCTAACAGCCGGTGGGAGTTGAAGTCCAAAACACCTGGAGGGGCAAAGTTTGCCCATGCCTGTGCTATATAATATGCCTATGCCTGTGCTATATAATCCAGGTGTTTTGGAGTTGAAGTGCAAAACACCTAGAGGGCCAAAGTTTGCCCATGCCTGTGCTATATAATTGTGGGAGTTGAAGTCCAAAACACCTAGAGGGCCAAAGTTTGCCCATGCCTGTGCTATATAATTGTGAGAGTTGAAGTCCAAAACACCTGGAGGGCCAAAGTTTGCCCATGCCTGTGCTATATAATTGTGGGAGTTAAAGTCCAAAACACCTGGAGGGCCAAAGTTTGCCCATGCCCGTGCTTTATAATTGTGGGAGTTGAAGTCCAAAACACCTGGAGGGCCAAAATTTGCCCATGCCCATGCTTTATAATTGTGGGAGTTGAAGTTCAAAACACCTGGAGGGCCAAAGTTTGCCCATGCCCATGCTTTATAATTGTGGGAGTTGAAGTCCAAAACACCTGGAGGGCCAAAGTTTGCCCATGCCCGTGCTTTATAATTGTGGGAGTTGAAGTTCAAAACACCTGGAGGGCCAAAGTTTGCCCATGCCCGTGCTTTATAATTGTGGGAGTTGAAGTCCAAAACACCTGGAGGGCCAAAATTTGCCCATGCCCATGCTTTATAATTGTGGGAGTTGAAGTTCAAAACACCTGGAGGGCCAAAGTTTGCCCATGCCCGTGCTTTATAATTGTGGGAGTTGAAGTCCAAAACACCTGGAGGGCCAAAATTTGCCCATGCCCATGCTTTATAATTGTGGGAGTTGAAGTTCAAAACACCTGGAGGGCCAAAGTTTGCCCATGCCCATGCTTTATAATTGTGGGAGTTGAAGTCCAAAACACCTGGAGGGCCAAAGTTTGCCCATGCCCGTGCTTTATAATTGTGGGAGTTGAAGTCCAAAACACCTGGAGGGCCAAAATTTGCCCATGCCCATGCTTTATAATTGTGGGAGTTGAAGTTCAAAACACCTGGAGGGCCAAAGTTTGCCCATGCCCATGCTTTATAATTGTGGGAGTTGAAGTCCAAAACACCTGGAGGGCCAAAGTTTGCCCATGCCTGTGCTACTTCCCAGAAGAGCCTAAGCACCTTGGATAGCTCATTTCATATTTAGACTTAAAACACAGTGGATTTGTTACCCTTATTAATATTCGAACCACTAGCTGTCTCTGGATGAATGTGACTTAAAAAAAATACCGCTTAATTCTGCCATTGTTTTATTTTGAAGGATAAGTTAAACCAGGACTCGAGTCCTAGAGAGTGCGTCTACTTTCACATCAATTCCCTGCTCAAAAATAATCCCTCTTTCCCTTCCTATGTGTTATGAAAGCTGAATCTGAGCTGCAAAGTGGTGTGGATGCTGTCTCTAGTTGAAATTCATGCCGGATTGTGGTCCTGCAATTGATTTTCCTTCAAAATAAAAGTAGTGGGATTAAATACCCCCTTGGGAGAAAAATGATTAATGCAGCAAGTTTCCAACTTCTTGGAACACTTTTTTATTTTTTGGTTACTGAAACATTGCCTGGTGAATAACTTCTAATGCTTCTCTTTATGTTGACTTTGTGTTTGTTTACAGTTCTATTTGCTCATAAGTTTTTTTTCCTGATTTGCTGTTCTGAACTGCATTTTTGTGTTTTTGATTTTTCTTCCAATTTAAAAAGATGGAATATATGTTCTATTGCTAAGGAGATGATTGTGCTTTGGTCTAAATCCACTCCAATGTACACAACCAATCCCCCATTTTCTAGCTTTTATGTACATGCTTGGAAATTCTAACTTTGAAGGAAGTTAGAGGAAAGATCAAAAAGTAACACTAAGGCAGTGCCATACTGATGAAAAAGTCAGCTTTGACATCAGCAATTTTGAATTTAAGTAGGTGTTAAACATTCTGAGCATGTTTAAAACATTGTACCCCATTCTGCTGGTAGAGAATGCAAAGAACAAGAGTATCCGAACACATTTGGCTGGTAAAGGATAACACATACAGGTTTGAATCCTTTTAGTGGCATGTGCCAGCATAGCATTGTCTTATATCTTTTGGGGTTTTGCCACAGTAGCTGCTTTCAATGGCCATTCTATGGAGAATGCACATAATCAGAAGTGCCTGGCTCTGTTATTGTAGCTAAACACAGAGTGATGACATCTTCTGCTGAGAAAGCCAGAACATCCTGGCAGAACGTGTGTTTGGGATTTCCATCCCCCCCCCCCCGAAAAAAAACCTGGATTTTGGAATACCTGTAGTTGTGTTTACATAGGTAAAGGTAAAAGTTTCCCCTTGATATTACGTCTAGTTGAGTCCAACTGTTATCTCAATTTCTAAGCCAAAGAGCCGGTATTCTCCGTAGATGCCTCCTAGGTCATGTGGCCAGCATAACTGCATGGAGCACCATTACCTTACTGCCGAAGCAGTTCCTATTGAACTATTCACATTTGCATGTTTTTTAACTGCTAGATTCAGATTGGCAAAAGCTGGGGCTAACAGCAGGAGCTCACCCTGTCCCACTAATTTGAACTGCTAAGTTTCTGATCAGCAAGTTCTGCAATTTAGTGGTTTAACCCACTGCTCCACCATGGCTTCTTTTGAAAATGAGATATCATACATGGGACCCAAATCTAAACATTAAATCCATATATGTTTCATAGGCACCTGAAGGCGATCTATTACACAATATTTGTACTCATCTTGTGCAAGAAACAAAGTTGTGTACACTGAGCCATCGGAAAGTAGAGGCATCACTACTTCAGCCACTCAGGCAGACAATTTTGGATTTTGGACTAATTTGGAGTTACATATATGGGATGCTTAACCTGTAGTTTCACTCTACTTACTGGTGAGGTGATAAGAATGTCATTGTGCTGGTACAGCTGTACCAGGAGCTCCAATTCTGTTTGCTTTGCATTAAATGTTTGTTTGCAAGCCCAGGCTTGGGATTTTGCAGCAAGGTGGCTTCCTGATATAGTTTGCTATCATAGGGCAAGCCACCTGTCAATTATCATTAGGTTCCCTGGTCCTGCCCCTTTTTGAGTTTTGGAGGGAACAGGAGCCTTTTTGAGTCAGTCCACACAGAGAAGCCTTTCGCACAGGACATAAAACGAAGAGCTTCGTCTTCTACGGCTTGGCTGGGGAGATATACAGCCTACAGCTTGGCCGGGGAGAAAAGGCCCCACAGCTTGGCTGAGGATTTTACAGCCTTACAGTTTCTTTTGCTGAGGGACTTCAGCCAGCCATCACTGAAACCTGAACTCCTTCTTTTCCCCTGGAAGTCTACAAAGCTCTGCTTGGTAAGGGTTGCCCACGGAAGCCAGACGCAGTTGGTACCGGGTGCAGGGGCTCCACGCCAACAGAGGCAAGTACAGACTGCCCAGATTAGAAGTTAAGGATTTCCCCATTAGTTAGTATACAGTTATGAAGATAGTGCCTGTTCCCAGTGAACAAGATTGCAAGAGACAATAGACTGTTAAGAAAACTTTAAAGTACCTGTTTTGTTTTCATCAATAAAGAACTTTGTTGGGCTTACTTTAAGCCTCTACAGAACTTTGTTTTGGAGAGGCCCAAGGGCCTTTAATCTGAGGCAGCCCCGGCGTCCAGTGAGCACACAGAATTTATGTCCTGTCTACAGTCATATGCACAGGCCCAGCGTGCGACAGCACAGTCATAGTCTTTTGTTGCTCAGTTCCTGAGACTGTATGTTTTTATAAGTACACTATATACGATTGGCTCAATTTATTATTCCAAGTCAAAGTCCATGTGGCACTGCATCATTAAATAAACACTAGATTCAATGTACTATCAGACTTATATAAAGAATTATTTTTCCCCATCAAAACCATGGATATTTCTATGATAGCCAGGTAGCATTTGGAATGAACCAGTTTTTGTCAGCCCAGAATGGGAAGTTCTGATTAATCCAGTGACTCCAGGAATCAATTATCCTAAGGCTATGGCATTATCCTATGCAGTTTCATAGGCAAATAAAAATTAGCTCTGCCTTACTGCTTATGGTAGGGATGGTAGACTAGGAGTCTCCAGGGAAGCAGAAAACAAGCTTGCTCTCTCCTCCCTGTGGCTTCCTCTCACATATTTATACATGGCTATCATATCTCCTCTCAGCCTTCTCTTCTTCAGGCTAAACATGCCCAACTCCTTAAGCCACTCCTCATAGGGCTTGTTCTCCAGACCCTTGATCATTTTAGTCGCCCTCCTCTGGACACATTCCAGTGCAATAATAATAATAAAAGGATATACATAGTGGCAGCAGAGGACGAGAAGACAACTGCAAGGAGAGCTAC
The DNA here is from genome assembly GCF_037176765.1 of Anolis sagrei. Lineage (NCBI taxonomy): Eukaryota > Metazoa > Chordata > Lepidosauria > Squamata > Anolidae > Anolis > Anolis sagrei. The sequence goes on from NC_090024.1 coordinate 235,263,578, forward strand.
AGCCAATGGGACAAATAACAATGGGACAAATAACAATTGGGAAATAAGCTGAGCAGACTGTCTAGTAGATATAGGGAAGGAGAAGCAAATGTGGCAGAAGTGTGCTACAGCTTATGGTTTATTCCATTTTTAGACTCTCTTTTCTGGAGAAGACTCAAGGTGTGTTACAAAAGTTTACATACATGAATGTTAAAAACAAAACTGATACAAACAATGTAACTGTCATATAAAACCACACACATATCCCCATGACAAATAATTGGGGTCAATGGTATAATGCCAGCACTGAAAAGCTGGTCCATCACATCCTGCCAAAATACAAACATGTGATCTTGAAGAGACGGTGACAGGTGTGCCCCACTGGGGAGAACATTCAGGCAAAGTGGAGATGCAACTAACTTTATTCTTGTTATGTGTCTTCAAATAGTTTTTGCCTTATGGTGACTCTTATCACGGGGCTTTCTTGGAAAGGTTTTTTTTCAGAGGGGGTTGCCAGTGCTCACTTGTGAAGCTGAGAAAGTGTAATTTGTCCTTGGCTTTGCAGCGACTGAAATCCTAAACACTCAGACCTGTATACCATGTTGATTCTTTTTCTTTGTGGTCATCTTCCAAGCCTGTCTAGGAAAAAGCACTTGGAGAAAGGCATCAGGTACTGGCCTGTTATGTATCAGCCCAACAGATGTAATTCATGGGTGTCTTAAGCAAATATGAAGGACCTTGCTGGATCAGACCAAAGATATATCTACTAGATTAGCTTTCTGTTCCCAGCAATGGTCAGCTGCTGAGAAGTGTGAAGGCAAAGAGTTCTCTCTCTGATGTTGTCCAGCAACTGGAACTGGGCAGCAAAACACAAAATATCCACCGTGGCCACCAGTTTTTGCTACACCAAAACTCCATAACTTTGTCTCACCTTTTATTAGAATCTAAGACCAGTGTTTACCAATGGTGTACTGGTAAATTTCTACATATTAGTCCAGTCACAACAGTCCTCCATAATTACACTCCCAAGAGGGGTTTGAAAAACATTGGCAGCAACATTTGTATATATCAACATACCACTTTGAGCTATTTTCATGTCTGTTTTGTAAAGCTTCGGGATCATACCTGCCTTATCAAGATCAACCTCCCATCCGCCCCACTCAATACTTTGCAATGAGAGTAGAAGGGCCACAATATGTTGACAGGAATCCTCTTGGTGTCCTCCATATGTGTCAGTTCCTCTTGTGGAAGAGCTTGGATTTTTTTCTTAAGTCCATTTGGTTCATTTTGTTTGCAGAAACAGAACTGTGCATATGGTGTCGGCATGCATGTGAATGTGTGTTTGGGTTTTCCACATTGCTATTCAACACATGGATTGTGAAACATATCCAGTGCATAACTCCATATACAGAGATTTATGCTACACAGATGTGATGTATTGATTAAAACATTTATAACCTGCCCCCTCTCTAAAGATTTCAAAGTGGCATAGGATAGCAGTCGTTGTCACTGGAAAATCTATTTTACTTGCAAATATGCTCAGAGGGAACAACAGAACTTGGAGGCATGGTAGATGATAGCTGGGATCCTGTGAGTCGCTTATACACGCTACTCGGAGTTACAAGTGTACGAAACTCCAAGTTGGACACTAATATTTTGGATGGGGCACAAGGGACATTCTCTAGCCCTTTGTGAACCACCTAAAAACCCCCCTGCTATAGCTGTCCACCCTTGGAAGTCATTTGCTGCTGCTACTTACATCACTGGGGGAAAGGAGCAGCTAGTCTGGGTTGTAAAGCAAAGGGAAACATAAGACATCTAGGAGAATAACCTCACTTCCTTTCCCTGTACAGCCAAGACCAGCTGCCTCTTCCATGGAGCACCAATAAATGACGATAGCAGCAGGCTGTTAGGGCTTGACAGGAAAAGCCTAGAACAGTTACAGCTAGTTACAGCTTTTTGCAGGCAAGAGTGGAGATGCTTGTGTGTTATACAAACATAGTTCATGCAGTGTTGCAGGAAATTCTGGATGTGTCCTGGTTGCTGCTCCTGCCTTTGCTTTCTCCCACTTCTGTTGCTCGCCTGTTCCTGCAGTGCTTCCATATCAGTGGAATGGTGAATATACTCTGAATATTAGTCTGGATTCTAAATAAACTATCTAAAGTACTGGTTCAGGAGCCTGGAGGGCACCTTTACAGTTCAGACTAAAGCCTGGAGTGAATTCAGCACTGCACTAACATGGGACTCACCAGCCATCACCGAAAGCTTAGTTGACAACATTAAACTTTGGGCTAGTTCACTTTACACATGTCTCTAGCAAACTTTGCTCTGGTGCAACCAATGGGAACAACACCATGCTTTCCATTGCTTCCAATATTCATGCTGTCAGTCCTGCTGCTTAAGTAGCCAAAACAGCTCAACTTGTGCAGAAGAGGTAGGTTTTGGGGAACACCAGGTTTTCCAGAAGTATATAAAAAAGGAAGGAAATTCAAGGGTGTATTCAATGAGAACTGTTCCTTGAAGGTCCCAGTTGAATGAGACCTGCCAAGTGCCCATCGAATGTCTACTGACTTTTGGTCCGGAAAACCACATTTGGAGATGGAGCGGCCGGACTCGTGAACATCATCACTCCTCAGGATTCCACTTATCAGCAGCAAACACACAATGTGAACCTCATATTGACTGTGAGGTTAAATGATGGCAGTTAGCTCTCTGGATTTTCCATTCAACCCCCTCCCCCCACATCTTCATTCTTAGTGGCTCATTGCAATGCAGACAAAAACATACTATGGTTTTGTAATAACATCAACATGAATATAATCAGGAAGGGTTGTGGCTCAGGGCCAGCGCATGGGTCCAGTCCCTTGCATCTTGAATGCTCTCAGTTCATAAGAATGGTTGTAACACCCACTGACATTGCTGAGACAGTGGCACCATTAATGTGACTCAGTCTAAGGCAGCTTGTGCATACCATGGGACCAATGCATCATCACTGCTACAGTCGTTTGCCAGAGTGAGGCTTTGAAACATCTCCCATAGGCAGCAATGCTGCACCAATTTGGTTTTCTTGGGTAGAGGGAAGGACATTCTCCTTAGGTTTGATCACAGTAAATTGGGATCGTGAATCAATGATGAATCTGACATCCAGAATAAGGATGTACAAATGTCTTTTGAAATCCAGAAACAATCCCAACAGAGTTTCCATCCATGGAGATCAGTTGAAGGCAGAAAGGGAGCGGGTGGGTCACTAGAAAACTGGGAGAACTGGGATCTAAATAATTTCACTTAGGATAGCTAAGGAAAAATACTAGAGGATCTGTGAGTTCAACTAGCAACTTGTGCATTACAAGTGAGATTGTTTGGAATTTGGGATTGGGGAACATGGAGTAAAGTAAGACCATTTATAATCACCAAGTCTTCAAATGCCCGAAGCGTTAAGGAATTACTTCTGCAATGTGAAAATAAAGAATCCAGTGGAAATGTTCAAAATGCTCTCATTTGATTCTCAATGGGGAGCCTCAATGGAGAGAAGGGTGAAGAGGAGGGTAGTAATATTCCCATTCCATTCATTGATAACAAAACCTGTGAGTCCGCTAATGAGCCAGCATGTTAATGAGGAGCTGGCCAGCAAAATGATATATTTCCTTGAATGGCCACTTGTCAAAGTACAGTCTTCCTGTGTGTGTGTCCTTTAGAGCGGAATGTGTTCGCCATTACTTTGCAGCTGCTTCTCTTTCTGCGCAGCTGGAATATCTGGTATTTGAATTCTGGATGGCTGACTTCAGGCCAAGTCTAGCCTCTAGATCGTTTTTACTTACGCAGGCCTGCAAAAAAGAAAGGCAAAGACATCAGATATAATGACAAAGAATCTATCTATTTATCTACCTATCTCTATCACACACACACTATGACTCAACAGGATTTTATATACTACAAACTATGTCTAGTGAAAAACTGCAAAAAACAAAACAAAATGTAAAACACAGTTAACTTGAACTAATATTACAATTACACTTAAAACAATACATTACAAAACTGTATTAAGACACAATACAAAAATAATAATAAAGATGAAGAAAGACAAATGGCTAATGGTTATAGTCACTATGTATCCTACTTCCTCTAAAAGTATAAAATAAACTTTTATATATTGTTTCATCCCATTATTCTTCAAATCCAAACTCTGATATTTCCCAGGATTCCCTAAATGGCCCAATTTATAGGTTAAACCACTGAACTGCTGAGCTTGTTGACCGAAAGGTCGCAGGTTTGAATCAACACAAATATCACTACCTAAGGCAGCCCATTTCATTGCCAAATAGCATATCTTCCTAATATTTAATCAAATTCTCATTTCTTGAAACTTGAATCCATTGCTCTAGAGCAGTGGTTCTCAACCTGGGGTCCCCAGATGTTTTTGGCCTTCAACTCCCAGAAATCCTAATAGCTGGTAAACTGGCTGGGATTTCTGGGAGTTGTAGGCGAAAAACATCTGGGGACCCCAGGTTGAGAACCACTGCTCTAGAGGTCCTACCCTCTGCAGCAGCAGGAAACAACTTTGTTCCATCTTCCACAAGATATTAAAAATCAGGTACTGTATTGCCTCCCCATATGCCGTAAATTATACAGTTTACAAAGCTCAAGTATCTTTCTCAGCACAGTTAAGAAATTCTCAATGAAAAAAGGCATTAAGTAAAAGCAGAGCTTGGAAAAGTAACTCCCAAACCCATGGCCATAGTAGCAAGCGGATTATGGGAGTTGTAGTCCAAAATTTACTTTTTCCTAGCTTTGCATTTAAAAAAGAAATCCAAACAGATTGCTGTCTTTGAGTATAGTAAAGATAAAGTTTTTCCCCTGACATTAAGTCCAGTCATGTCTGACTCTGGGGGTTGGTGCTCATCTCCATTTCTAAGCTGAAGAGCCAGCGTTGTCCATAGACTCCTCCAAGATCATGTGGCTGGCATGGCTGCATGGAGCACCGTTACCTTCCCACTGGAGTGGTACCTATTAATCTACTCACATATGCATGTTTTCAAACTGCTAGGTTTGCAGAAGCTGCGGCAGACAGTGGAAGCTCACGCCGCTCTTTATTCAAATCTGCACACTCGTTTTTGCATATTTCATTTTTTTTCTGCAGTTATCACTTGGGCAGATGTTGGAATAAAAGTGTTATTTAGAGCACCGAAATTCTGCCTCCCAAGTGTGTCCAAGTATCCACCAAGCACTATCTCCTGGCATTATTTTCATAGCCCTAAGGACTAGAAATGTGATGATTGTCAACAGAAAATACAAGTCTAGGTTGCCAAAGTGATGAATCCTACATAGTTGCTCTGGATATTACAGAACGCTCAAATACTGCCTTTTCCCATCTTCTGCGTTTCAAGGCCCTAATGGTGATGATGCCAAAAAAGTGTCTGTTATCATGATCGGGACTTTGAAGTCATAGGTTGCAAACAAAACCTTGCGTGCAATTACAGCTGGCCTTTAGTTCTGCTGGAGTTAGGGGCGAAACTGCTTCTTTCTTATGGGAGAAATCTTTCTTTCTTAACCTGCAAAGCAGAGCTCAGTTCCATCCAACTGCTTCTCAGGCTGCAAATTTTATTTCCATAAGCAGAATTGCCTTTTATTCTGATCACCAACACATAATAACAAAAGAAGCCTGAAGGCAAGATTGAGAACCTATGTGAAATACATCCCGTTGGAAGGCCCTAATCTGGAATCCTTTGACTCTAGTAGCAAATGCATTCAAATGACAAAAAAGCAAATTCTGAGTAAATGTCGGGAGGAACTTGATAAGAGCTGCTCAGTGGAATGGACTCCTTTGAGTGGTGGTGGATGGTCTTCTGCTGAAAGCAGATCTGGCCAGGGTGGTCCATGCCTTAGTCACCTCCAGATTGGACTACTGTAATGCACTCTACGTGGGACTGCCCTTGAAAACGGCCCGGAAATTTCAATTGGTTCAACGGGCAGCTGCCAGATTGTTAACTGGTGCTCCTTACAGGGAGCGGTCAACCCTCCTGCTTAAGGAGCTCCATTGGCTGCCATTCATTTTCCGGTCCCAATTCACGGTGCTGGTTCTTACCTACAACAGTTTGGGACCCGCCTACCTTCGTGACCACATTTCTGTATACGAACCCACACGATCTCTTCGATCATCTGGAGAGGCCTGCTCGTGCTTCCACCTCCATCGCAGGCATGATTGGTGGGGACGAGGGAGAGGGCCTTCTCAGTGGTGGCCCCTCAACTCTGGAACTCACTCCCCAAGGACATCAGGCATGCCCCAACTCTGGCAGTCTTTAGGAGGAGCCTGAAAACGTGGTTGTTCCAGTGTGCCTTCCCAGAATAAGGAAACTCCCAGCAATATGTCCCTAAATGCACTTTATCAATGATCTAGGATTGTCTGCACGCCCTTTCCCCTCCGAAATTCTATCCTAGTTATATATTACACCTGGTCATGCTCAGCATTATTTTTTTAAATTTTAATTATTACATTTGGCCCAGCAATATGTTTTTAAGCATTGTTGTGCTATTGTTAATGTTTACTGCTTGTTTTTTGTTTATGAGTTTCATTTTATTGTTTTGTATTGCTGTTGTTGTTGTTGTTTTTGCTGATATATTGTGGGCTCGGCCTCATGTAAGCCGCACCGAGTCCCTTGGGGAGATGGTAGCGGGGTACAAATAAAGTTTTATTATTAAAGCATTTCAATACAGGTTGATGTCTTGGGATGCGTTTTCAACTGCAAATTCTTGCACTAGGTGGGGGAAGACTAGATGATCTCTGGGATCCTTTCAAAAACTCTGGTACCTGGGATGTGAGTTCTGTAAATAAGGTGTATTTCTTACATTGGTGTTCCATCTTTAGTACTTAGGAACTCAGTCCTATGCACACTTTCCAATTCATGTCACTACTCACTGCAGACCTGAACAGGAGTTCCATTGTCAATTTTTTTTGCTGCATTTCTTCTTTTCTCTCTCTCATGTGCATATCTCCTCATTTCAGTTTTAAGCTTCCTTCCTCCGGTTAGTAAATCAAAGACATTGGGTAGGATTCTCCGGAGGTGTTGCTTATATCCTCCTGAAGAAATCTATGGCTCAGAAAATCAATACTTAATCTCCTGCCCATCCATCTGAATGAGGTGGCAATTCGGCAGCAATTCACTTCTGGGCCTAAACAGCAGCTCTCACTTTCTCTTGCTTACAAAGCAAGACTCCATGCTGCTTCGGCAAAATGTTAGCCCCATCCAGAAACTGAGATTTGGGAGAAATAAATGCTAGGAGCATTGCAGATCATACGTAGGAGGAAGGAGAAGTGTATTGTGGTCTTTGAAATCTCTCTAAATGTAAAAGAGGCATTGTTTCAGCATGGAGCAGCTCTCTTTGGAAGCTTTTAAACAGAGGCTGGATGGCCATCTGTCAGGGGTGATTTGAATGCAATATTCCTGCTTCTTGGCAGGGGGTTGGACTGGATGGCCCATGAAGTCTCGTCCAACTCTTTGGTTCTATGATTCTTGAACCTCACATGGTTTTGGGACACAATAATGTTTCTAGGTGCACTGTATATAGTTGATGGTTTATTAATCACTCCTGGTCAACAAAAACAAGCCCTGCAAATAGTAAACTTTCCCATCTGGGAGGAGGCCAAACTAGGACATTTCTTGATGTTCAGTTTCATTGAATAGAGTGGCAAATCAACCTTACTCTTGGTTCATGCTTTAAGAGAGCTCTCCAATGTGCTGAATTTTAATTTTCAAATAGAGTCAACATTGTGGATACTTCTTTTAAAAATCAGAGTAAAACCTGGAGTAGGTTATTCATTGTAAAAGCAAAACCTGTGACCAGTTCATTTCCAGGAACAATCCAAATCTTTAGCTCAGGTTTAGGTTATCTAAAGAAGCATATTCTCTCTTATATATTTGCCCAATGTTTTGAGATCCTCTACAAAGGTACATCAGGTGGGAAGAAAGGAAAAGCCTTCATGGTGGCTGCACCCGGAAGAAGCAGAAAAGAACTGGGGAATTTTAAAGACAACCAAAACAGTGGGATGACAGGAGATTATTCAGAACCGTCTTTGCCAAATTTGAACAACACAGGAGTATCTGGCATCTTAAGGTGTTTTCTTTCTTTCTGTGTTTGGTGTGACTTGAGAAACTGCAAGTCATTTCTGGTGTGAGAGAATTGGCTGTCTGCAAGGACATTGCCCAGGGGACACCTGGATGTTTTGATGTTTTACCATCCTTGTGGGAGGCTTCTCTCATGTCCCCGCATGGGGGGCTGGAGCTTACAGAGGGAGCTCATCCACACTCTCCCTGGATTCAAACTTCCAACCTGTTGGTCTTTAGTCCTGCCTGCACAAGGATTTAGCCCAGGGGTCTTCAAACTAAGGCCCGGGGGCTGGATACGGCCCTCCAAGGTTATTTACTTGGCCCTTGCTCAGGGTCAACCAAAGTCTGAAATGACTTGAAAGAACACAGCAGCAACAACAACAACAACATTCCTATCTTATCAGCCCACACTTCCCATTGAAATACTAATAAGTTTGTATTTGTTAAAATTGTTCTTCATTTTAATTATTGTAGTGTTTTTTTTTGCACTACAAATAAGATATGTGCATAGGAATTCATTCATGTTTTCTTCAAATTATAATCCGGCCCTCCAACAGTTTAAGGTATTGTGATCTGGCCCTCTGTTTAAAAAGTTTGAGGACCCCTGGTTTAGCCCATTGCACCACAAGGTGAAAGCAGTTAGATTCAGCACAGCTTCCACTAGCTTAATATCAGCATAGCATGCCTGTGCCCTTCTTGGTGAGTTAAGACTACATTATTAATTATTGTGAATGGCTGGGCTTGCCTTTGATATATTATATAATCAATTCCCCCACTCTCTGGCCAGCACTCTCTTCCTCTGTATTTGCAAATGGTGCATTTCACCCCTGCATTTAAAATCAGTTCCAACTTTCTTTTAATCGTTCTTCCCTCTTATTTGCTTTCCAGACCATGGCAAGTTTCTGGCAAGATTTCCAATGAAAGTTAGACTCTGCTCCTTCAGCATGTAGTGGCACTTAAACCAAGACAATAGTGGCCTTTCGTTCCAGGAGCTAATTAAATGGCAGCTCTTCAGTAGCAGCCAAAAATAAAAGACCCTTTGCCAAATGAGAGAAGAAAAACTGTTTTCAGAGGGGGATTAGCAAGCATTGGGCAGTGTCAGGTAGAGGTGGCAACTCTCTACTCTGCATACATTATTTACAGTGGTGCTCATGAAAGTCAAAAACTCTTCCTAATTCAGCAACCTCATTCATTCCATTTTGCACTAATCATGGGATCTCCAGAAAAGAGCAGGGAGGAATGAGTTTAAGACTGAGAGGGTGAGGGGTTAATCTAATCTGGCCCAGAATACACCTGCTCACCTCTGGGTGGTCACTGGGCAGATGAAACACACTGGACCCCTGAAATCTGTATCCTCTTTTCTTCTCTATATGAGCAGATTGTGAAAGCATTGCCAACTGGGTTGAAACCAGAAGTGAATCTAACTTTTGGAGTGAGTCTGTCTTGGTACTAATTGTTGCCTTCTCAGGTTTTCCTCAAGCAATGATGGCAAATTATTAAGTTCATCCCACAAGGAGTCCCCGGTGGCGCAGTGGGTTAAACCCTTGTGCCGGCAGGACTGAAGACTGACAGGTCGCAGGTTCAAATCCGGGGAGAGGCGGATGAGCTCCCTCTACCAGCTCCAGCTCCTCATGCGGGGACATGAGAGAAGCCTCCCACAAGGATGATAAAAACATATTATTATTATTATTATTATTATTATTATTATTAACTTTATTTGTACCCCGCTAGCATCTCCCGGAGGACTCGATGCGGCTTACACAGGCCGAAGCCTCAACACAATACAGTAGAAAGTATAACATCACAACAACAAGGCAAATCAAACAATAAACAAAATAATATAACACCACAATACTAAGCAAATCAAGCAATAAGCGGAATAACAACAAAGACAGTACATCAGGATATTATTAAAAACTGGTTCGGCCGGCGCGCTGGGGTACAAGGGTTAAAAGTGCTGAATGGCAGGAGGCACGTAGGGTTAAAAGTGCGATGTGCAGTGACAATTTGTTATGCTAAGGTGCTACTAGGACTTGGGGTGGGGATTCCTAGTCTGGGAAGGCACAACGGAACAGCCAAGTTTTTAGGTTCCTTCTGAAGACGGCTAGAGTGGGGGCTTGTCTGAGCTCTTTTGGGAGGGCGTTCCAAAGTCGGGGGGCCGCCACAGAGAAGGCCCTGTCACGTGTCCCCACCAAGCGCGCTTGCGACGTGGGTGGGATCACGAGCAGGGCCTCCCCAGATGACCGGAGCGAGCGTGTGGGTTCGTAGATGGTGATGCGGTCACGCAGGTAGGGTGGTCCCAAACCGTTCAGGGCTTTGTAGGTGAGCACCTGCACCTTGAATTGGGCTCGGAAAATAAATGGCAGCCAGTGGAGCTCCTTGAACAAGAGGGTTGACCTCTCTTGATAATGAGCTCCAGTTAGCATCCTGGCTGCTGCCCGCTGGACCAATTGTAGTTTCCGAGCCGTCTTCAAGGGCAGCCCCACGTAGAGCGCATTGCAGTAATCCATTCTAGAGGTGACCAAGGCGTGGACCACCCCGGCCAGATCCGCCTTCACGAGGTACGGTCGCAGCTGGCGCACAAGTCTCAGTTGTGCAAAGGCCCTCCCGGATACCGCCGACACCTGGGCCTCAAGTGTAAGCGAAGAATCCAAGAGGACACCCAAACTGCGGACCTGTGGCTTCAGGGGGAGTGTAACCCCGTCCAACACAGGTTGCCACCCTATACCCCGATCTGGCTTACGATCGACCAGGAGGACCTCTGTCTTGTCGGGATTGATCTTCAGCTTGTTCTTCCTCATCCAGATCGACACAGCGGCCAGGCACTCGTCTAGCACCTGAGAAGCCTCCTTGGAATTAGGTGGAAAAGAGTAGTAGAGTTGTGTGTCATCCGCGTAGAGATGGCACCCAACTCCAAAACTCCGGATGACCTCTCCCAGCGGTTTCATGTAGATGTTAAAAAGCATGGGCGACAGAATAGAGCCTTGCGGGACCCCACAGGTCAAAGGCCAGGGGTCAGAGCAGGCGTCTCCCAGCTTCACCATCTGAGTTCGTCCCTCCAGGAAGGACTGGAGCCACGACAGAACCGTGCCCCCAAGGCCCATCCCGGAGAGACGACCCAGAAGGATACCATGATCGATGGTATCGAAAGCCGCTGAGATGTCCAAGAGAACCAGCAGGGTCACACTCCCCCTGTCCAGCTCTCTGCGGAGGTCATCCACCAAGGCGACCAAGGCTGTCTCGGTGCCATGACCAGGCCTGAAACCAGACTGTGACTGATCTAGGTAGTTGGTATCGTCCAGGAAACCCTGAAGCTGAGAGGCGACCACCCTCTCCAGCACCTTACCCAAAAAGGGGAGGTTGGAGATCGGCCTGTAGTTATTCAGCACCGTGGAGTCAAGGGAAGCTTTTTTGATAAGTGGACGGACCACAGCCTGCTTCAAATTGGATGGAAAAATTCCTTGCTCCAGCGATGCGTTGACAATCAGTACAAACCAATCAAGCAACCCCCCTCTGGCTGATTTAATGAGCCAAGATGGGCATGGGTCTAGAGATGAGGTGGTCGCTCTCACAGCCCCAATAATCTCCTCCACGGTTTCAGGAAGAACAAGCCTAAAAGAATCCCACAAAAGGAAAATACCCAGTTTCAAGTGTTTCTATTTGCAGGTAAAGAAATGGAGTTGATTTCTGTCCATCTTTGAAATCTCCCCTGTTTCTATACTGCAGAAACTGGTCCAAATGGAGGAAAACCTCCATATGATGAGGTCCAAGGATGGATCAGAAACAGTCATGGTTAACTTTCCCATCACCTGCAGCCTGTGAACCTGTTGTACAGAATTGAGTTTGGGCATGCAGTCTGCAAAGCAATTCTATGAAACGGGGTGATCTGGAATAGCCTGCTGAGCTGCTTCATGAAAGTGAACTCTGATTGTATCCTGTGTAACTGTTGCACTGAAGTGAGCTCTGCATTGTATCCTGTTAACATGTTTCATGGAACTGAAGTCTGGTTTGCAACCTATTGACCTGTTGCATAGAACTCAGCTCTGGCTTGTATCCTACTGAGACCCTTCTCTGTAATCTAAAAATTGACTTGTTACATGGAACTGAGCTCTGGTTTGCAGCTTGTTGAACTGTTGCATCAAAGTGACTACTGGTTTGGATCCTATTGACCTGTTGCATTGAACTCAGCTCTGATTTGCAGCCTGTTGAACTGTTGCATTGAAGTGACTACTGGTTTGCATCCTATTGACCTCTTGAATGGAACTGAGCTCTCATTTGCAGCCTATTGAACTGTTGTATAGAAGTGACTACTGGTTTGCATCCTATTGACATGTTGCATTGAACTCAGCTCTGATTTGCAGTTTGTTGAACTGTTGCAGTGAAGTAACTACTGGTTTGCACCCTATTGACCTGTTGAATGGAACTGAGCTCTCATTTGCAGCCTATTGAACTGTTGTATAGAAGTGACTACTTGTTTGCATCCTATTGACATGTTGCATTGAACTCAGCTCTGATTTGCAGCCTGTTGAACTGTTGCATTGAAGTGACTACTGGTTTGCATCCTATTGACCTCTTGAATGGAACTGAGCTCTCATTTGCAGCCTATTGAACTGTTGTATAGAAGTGACTACTGGTTTGCATCCTATTGACATGTTGCATTGAACTCAGCTCTGATTTGCAGTTTGTTGAACTGTTGCAGTGAAGTGACTACTGGTTTGCATCCTATTGACCTGTTGAATGGAACTGAGCTCTCATTTGCAGCCTATTGAACTGTTGTATAGAAGTGACTACTTGTTTGCATCCTATTGACATGTTGCATTGAACTCAGCTCTGATTTGCAGCCTGTTGAACTGTTGCATTGAAGTGACTACTGGTTTGCATCCTATTGACCTGTTGAATGGAACTGAGCTCTCGTTTGCAGCCCATTGAACTGTTGTATAGAAGTGACTACTGGTTTGCATCCTATTGACATGTTGCATTGAACTCAGCTCTGATTTGCAGCCTGTTGAACTGTTGCATTGAAGTGACTACTGGTTTGCATCCTATTGACCTCTTGAATGGAACTGAGCTCTCATTTGCAGCCTATTGAACTGTTGTATAGAAGTGACTACTGGTTTGCATCCTATTGACATGTTGCATTGAACTCAGCTCTGATTTGCAGTTTGTTGAACTGTTGCATTGAAGTGACTACTGGTTTGCATCCTATTGACCTGTTGAATGGAACTGAGCTCTCATTTGCAGCCTATTGAACTGTTGTATAGAAGTGACTACTGGTTTGCATCCTATTGACATGTTGCGTTGAACTCAGCTCTGATTTGCAGTTTGTTGAACTGTTGCAGTGAAGTGACTACTAGTTTGCATCCTATTGACCTGTTGAATGGAACTGAGCTCTCATTTGCAGCCTATTGAACTGTTGTATAGAAGTGACTACTTGTTTGCATCCTATTGACATGTTGCATTGAACTCATCTCTGATTTGCAGTCTGTTGAACTGTTGCATTGAAGTGACTACTGGTTTGCATCCTATTGACCTGTTGAATGGAACTGAGCTCTCGTTTGCAGCCTATTGAACTGTTGTATAGAAGTGACTACTGGTTTGCATCCTATTGACCTGTTGCATGGAACTGAGCTCTGGCTTGCATCCTGTCAACTTGTTGCATTGAATTGAGTCTGGTTTGCATCCTATTGAACTACAGCAAATAACTGACTATGGCCATATAGCCCAAAAAAACTTACAAAAACCCAACTGAGGTGTTGCTTGAAGCCTGGTGGTCTTTTCATGGAAATGAGCTTCAGTTCACAGCCAATGAAGCTGTGACATGTCACTTAATTCAAGCTGTTGCTTTATAGTAGTGCTACGAGATCACCTAGTATTGCCATAAAAATAGCTGGAGGTTATTTGGCCTAAGGGATCATAGGAACTGAAGGTAAAAAAATGTACCTTTTCCAAACCTTTGAACAACACATAGCTATGTGACATATTCTTTGTGCTCTTTCTACAAGCTTATCTGCGATAAAAGCCACTGTCAAGATAAGGCTCTTCTTTGTAACACAAAATATTCTCGGTGGCAAAGGAAATTAATTCTAAATATGGAAAAAATATTTATGCTGATTGTAAGGAGCTAGCATTTCTGATTACACACTATGAAGATTTGTCCTAGAAAATTATGGTGCACACATCATCAACACAAGAGCTGTGCATCTCGTTTCCCTCTTCAATGCACCAGCTGGATCTCCTTGTGTGGAGTCCTTCCAGGAATGTTAAAACTCTGCCAACCAGTGTTTCAGGGTGTGAGAATATGATACTCTCCGTTCCTTTGTATTTGCCAAACAGCTGGTTTCAGCTGAAATGCCCTGAGGTTCACACTTTGCACACTCATGTCATTGGGGCTGCATTTTTGGTTAAAAATTGGCAGAAACTGTAACCTGAAAGTAACCAGAAGTATCTGCTGATTTTCATTTCCCATATTTTTGACTAATCTTCAGTCAGTTATTTTAGTTTTGAAGGTTTCCAATTAGGTAGGAAATAAATATTGTTACATTGTTGGGTTTGAAGGGCATTTTTGGAACAGCTTGGTTGATTTGGGAGCAATTGTTCAACATACTTTTTTAAACCTGTCAACATCAAGGATCATATTGAGCCCACTGATTGCCCTTTCTCCCCATTTACCATAGGAAAAATGCAAACCACCCATTTTATTTGGAAATACTTTGCATCTAGTAGAAGTCAAAGGCAATATGATGGTCTTTCCATGTCAACAGATTTCTACAAATCTGCAGATTTGGAGTGCCAACTATATATGTGTTCAATACAACAGACGAGTACATCAATTCAGACCTGATAAAGAGAGAAATAGGTTGCTGTGAGTTTTCCAGGCTGTGTGGCCATGTTCCAGAAGCATTCTCCCCTGAAGTTTCACCCACATCTATGGCAGGCATCCTCAGTTGGAAACTAGGCAAGTGGGGTTTATATATCTGTGGAATATCCAGGTTGGGAGAAAGAACTCTTGTCTGCTTGAGGCAGGTGTGAATGTTGCAACTAGCTATCTTGATTGAATGTCTTTGCATCTTCGAAGCCTGGCTGCTTCCTGCCTGGGGGAATCCTTTGTTGGGAGTTATTAGTTGGCTCACAGACATATAAACCTCACTTGCCTAGTTTCCAACAGACCTCACAGCCTCTGAGGATGCCTGCCATAGATGTGGGCAAAACATCAGGAGAGAATGCTTCTGAAACATGGCAATACAGTCTGGAAAACTCACAACAACCCAGTGGTTCCGGCCATGAAAGCCTTCAACAACACATTGAGAGACTATATATTGGTATCAATATATAATCTCAGACTTATTTTATGTTTTTATTACCACCTCAACTATTTTCTATTAATAATACTTGACTGGCTATTTTTTCTGAAGGTTTTCCAAAGTCTATTTGGTTAATGCACAACTTGACTTGTGTGTGTCCTATTTTGTTGTTATGGAGATGTGAGAGTTTAGAAAGTAGGGACGTTTGTCCTTTCTATTCCCTTCTTTCTCATCAGCATGCTGTGAAAGAAAAACGGTTCAGTTAATTCAATTGCCATTTCCTTCACATTCGAAGTGAATCAAAGGACTCCTCTGCAGGAACTCATGGATTTTAGACTCAGATAAGGGAGTTTGATAAAATCAGTGAATTTCTTGAAGTTGTCTGATTTGTTGAAATTTTCCAGTCTCAAAAACACTAGTGGAGGCAATTGGATTTGAATGGCACTCAGGCATACTTACAGGTAGGTCTGCTTGAACAAAAGGTTGGAGGGCTTTTCATTGACATGGTAGAGAGGGAATGGGTCAAATCCACCAATGAAATCAACTGAAAGAAAGAAAATCCAAAACTCATGCAATAACAATGAAGTAATCAAAAGGAAAAGGAAAACAAGGTGAGGGTGGCAAACATTAAAACAAAGCATAAGACAATGCAAAAAAGATGAAAAAGACCAATAATAATAATAATAATAATAATTCCTGTCCTCCAACTTCATGCAAAATGTAACCACATGTAAGTCTTGCTGATTTCAACTGGAAGCTCAGCTCGCCCACTTCCCATAAAATAAATTGGATGTGTAATGATGCTTGACACTGGCTCGTTTGCTTTTTGAATGAGTCACCAACATCAAGTTTTTGAAAAGTCGAACCACAAACATCAAGTGTTTGCAATGTTGAAAGGAAACTCTGGTAACCTGGGAGGGATGAGCAGTCAAGGGGAACAACACATTGAAAATTGTGCTTCGTCTTGCACCACTGCAATGAATGGGGCAGATATGGGATCCAAAGTGAAGCAGGGCTCCAAGGACTGGGACTCCAAGCATAGTTAATTGCATAATGGGACAGAGACCAATTTCTGTCCCACTCAATTTCTGTCCGCAAAATTTGAAAGTTACCATGTTATAACTGGTGTTCATGACCACAGAGAAAGGGACGTGGCACAGGGACAACATGGCGTTGCAAAGGGTGCAAATTTAGCCCAAGTGTCTGAGATATCCTTTGCTACTGACTGATATTTCATTAACTGAAGCTCACAAAGCTTTCCTTCAACTCTGAATCCTCAAAAGGAGACACTTCCATCTGTTACCACATATGAATCATTATCTGCCCTGTATCCTTTGATCCACATGTCAAAATAAATTATTAGACCACACTGTGTCCACATTTTAAGGTACAACAATATAATTTTCATTTCCTGGAATGGAATACGCATTTCTATGGATTGTGCATGGCACAATGCAACTTTCTGCTAGGTTCAACTTCCACACAGTAACCATGAACTTGGGAACTGAGGGTACATTTAATATGTAGGATGAATGTAGTTTGATACCACTTTAACTACCATGGCCAGGCAGTTAGGCCAGGCTTTAGCTCAGCTGGCTAATCACCAGCAGCAATAGAGCTTTCTTAACCAAAGGTTGGCAGTTTGAGCCGGGTTGGGGTGAGCACGGGTTGGCTGAAAAATGCAATTTTGGAGCCAAAAACACATACAGCCATTCCTCCACATTTGTGGTTTTGACTTTTGCATATTTGATTATTCATGCATTTGGTTAAAATGTTCTCTCTGGGAACCTCTAAATCCTGCAGTGTGACTCTAAGGAAGGCACGGGCAAACTTTGTCCCTCCAGGTGTTTTGAACTTGAACTCCCACAATTCCTAACAGCCTTGGTCAGACCACACCAGGAATCATACTGTGTTCAGTTCTGGGCAACACAATTAAAGGGAGAAATTGATAAGCTGGAATGTGTCCAGAGGAGGATGACTAAAATGATCAAGGGTCTGGAGAACAAGCCCTATGAGGAGCAGCTTAAACAGCTGGGTATGTTTAGCCTGCAGAAGAGAAGGCTGAGAGGAGACATGGTGGCCATGTATAAATATGTGAGGGAAAGTCATAGGGAGGAGGGAGCAAGCTTGTTTTCTGCTGCCCTGGAGACTAGGACACGGGACAATGACTTCAAACTATAGGAAAGGAAATTCCACCTGAACATTAGGAAGAACTTCCTGACTGTGAGAGATGTTCATTAGAACTCTCTGTCCTGGAGTGTGGTGGAGGCTCCTTTGGAGGCTGGATGGCCGTCTCTAAGGGGTGCTTTGTTGGTGATTTTCCTGCTCCTTGACAGAGGGTTGGACTGGATGGCCCACAAGATCTCTTCCAACTCTATAGTTCTATGATTCTAAGTCAAAAACATCTAGAAGGCTGCCCATGCCTACTTTAAGGTTAACTCTCTCAGCCCAATGTTATTCTATGGTCAGTTTCCATTCTATGGTAAGAAGTTGACCATACAGTCATGCAGGAAGAGTTAGAAATTCCCCAAGAAGTGTTATTTCACATAAAGATCTATCAGCATCTTTATTAGCACCTTTTCACTTTCATGGGGGTCCTGTTCTCCTAACACCAGCCAATCTGGAGAGCTGACGATACAAATAAATGACACAATGCATCCTTCTAGAGCTTCCAAAGAGCAAAAATGGGACGATGTTGCATTCTAGTCTCTAGAAAGAACACACTCTTGCTCTGAGGGAAGGCATAAACATATCCAGGAAAACCCACAAGGTTTGCAGACATATAAAAAAATCTTTAGGGCGAAGCCCAAGGGGCCAACAGTCTGAAAACACCTTGTTCAATCACCAAGGAAAATTGATGAGTGGTTGCAGAAGGCAAGAAATTGGGATGGAGCAGAGTTTACTAGAGAAAGCAATGGCTGGCTAGAACGCCAAACCATGACTCATTATGTGAGCCTCTTCTTAAATTGGCACTGGTTCAGAACACATTTCTCACCCCCAAATTCCATGCCCGCTAATTAAAAAAAAATCACGTGATCTCCTGGTAATGCGCTTCCGCGTTCCTAATGACTTCCTGCTTCATATCAAAGGAACAATATCAAAGAAAGCCACAAATGGGAGAGAAAATTAAAAGGCTGCTGAAATTGGTTCAGGTCACGGGAAGGCTCTGCTGTGGAGAGTGTGAAATATTGATGGTTTGTCAGTGTTAATTATTGAGGCTGGCATTTTGGGCTTGGAATCCAGGAAAGAGCAAAGAGGCGGAAGGACTGGCTGGGGATGTGGAGAGGAGGAGGAAAAAGCTGCCATGGATTTAAATGTAAATCACTCTAATTGTAATATATTTTTAAATTACTCATCATCATCATCATCAACAGCAATGGCACTACCATCAATATCTCTGTTTCCCCCTCTTAAAACCAGATTCAAAGCATCTTACACATCAAAACAAATAGAACATGATTAAAACACACAAAGGGTGCATCTACACTGTGGAATTAATGTAGTTTGATGCCACTTTAGTTAACATGGCTCAATGGTATGGAATCATGGAAGTTGTAATTATAAGCTAACCAAAAGGTGCAAAAATACATCATATAAGCTGTTAGAAATTGTGAGATTTGAAGTCCAAAACACCTAGAGGTCTGAAGTTTGCCCGTGTATGTGACAGAGAGATATTTGATGTGGGTAGAGGTCATATCCTTGATTGCATGAGGAATTTTTCCAAGGTAATATTTTTGTTTTGGAGCATCTGTGCAAAACCAAAGTTGCTTTGTTGAAAACAGGATGGGGATTTTCTTTGTATATGCATTGTCTTCTGTCAAAAATGCTATTTTTTTAATATTGCATGTATCTGCCAATGAGTTGCCTGTTGACCTATGGCAATTCCATGAATTTTATAAGTTTTTCTATACTACTGAAAGGTGGTTTTGCCAGTTCCTTCTTCTGAAATAGGGCAAACAGAAGTTCCTTATGTTGTTGTATGCCTTCGGTCATTTCTGACTTATGGCAACCATCAAGGAATACTGTAACAGTGCTTTTCTTGAGGTGATTTGTTCAGAGACACGTTGCCATTGTCCTCATCTCAGGCTGAGAAAGTGTGACTTGCCTGAGGTCCCTCCATGGCAGTGTTTCTCAACCTTCCTAATGCCGCAACCCCTTAATACAGTTCCTCGTGTTGTGGTGACCCCCAACCATAAAAATCATTTTCGTTGCTACTTCATAACTGTAATTTTGCTACAGTTATGAATTGCAATTTATATATCTGATAGACTGGATGTATTTTCATGCAATGGACAAAATCTGGCACAAATACCCAATATGCCTAAATTTGAATACTGGTGGGGTTGGGAGGATTGATTTTGTCATTTGGAAGCTGTAATTGCTGGGATTTATAGTTAAACTACACTCAAAGGGCATTCTGAACTCCACCAACAATGGAATTGAACCAAATTTGGCACACAGAACTCCCATGACCAACAGAAAATACTGGAAGGGTTTGGTGAGCATTGGCTTTAAGTTTTGGAGTTGTAGTTCACCTACATCCAGAGAGCACCGTGGACTCAAACAATGATGGATCTGGATCAAACTTGGCACAAATACTTAATATGCCCAAATGTGAACACTGACAGAGTTTAGGGAAAATAGACCTTGACATTTGGAAGTTGTACTTGCTGGGATTTATAGTTCACCTACAATGAAAGAGCATTCTGAACCACACCATTGATAGAATTGAGACAAACTTCCCACAAAGAAGCAACAGAAAATACTGTTTTCTGATGGTCTTTGGCAACACCTCTGACACCCCCTCACGACCCCCCAGAGGTTGAGAAACACTGCTCCATGGGCTTCCAAGTCAGAGCAGGGATTTGAACTCTGTCTCCAAAGTCAATAGCCGAATGCTCAAAACACTACACCACACTGACTTTCATGATTTGTTCCCTATCTCCCAATCAATACATTTAATAACACAGTATTTTTCAAAGCTCTTTTGTGTTTTTCTTAGGAAGTTATCTTCACCTGGGTGGGGAAAATACAGTGAAATAGAACAGCCATATCATTATAAGCATTTTAGGGCACTGTAAATTTAAAGGTTGGCTCTGAGGCCACTTTGATCAATAGAAGCACCAGGGAAAACAGAGCTTCAGGCAGTTCCTAAGAATGATGGCTGGTGGGAGAGTGCCGCCCCTTCAATTCATGATGCACTTGCTCTGAACCACTCAAAATAAATATAGCCACTTAAAGAAATTGCATTTACACCATTGTTTAGCAGGAGATTAGTGCCCCTTAAGACACATCGAGCTACTAATAAACACTTGGGACCAATAAACACAATGATTTTGAATGCGGAATAGTAAGTCTTAGGCCATGATTTAGCCAAGCTAAGCACCTCTAAGTACAGTGAAGCATTTTATTTCAGAGATAGATTCTATTCTATTCACTAAGAATTACACACAGTAAACAAATGTCGTTATGCTGTGCTGCTGCTAGCTTTCCTTTACAAAACAAAATAAAGATGAGAGCATGGCCAATATTCACCTCTTTAGTTAGGTAAACAATACAGCCCTCAAACACTGGGACGGTTTTACCTACCTGCATCTGACAAAATATGTTCTCTCTAGAAATTTTCTAGTTCTTCTGGCATATATACTGTTGAGTCACATTGGAAGACCTAAGAAATTGGGTTGTTGTAGGTTTTTTCGGGCTATATGGCCATGGTCTAGAGGCATTCTCTCCTCTAGACCATGGCCATATAGCCTGAAAAAACCTACAACAACCCAGTGATTCCAGCCATGAAAGCCTTCGACAATACCTAAGAAATTCCTAGGGAGGATATCTCTCTAAGAATTTTATAGGTCTTCCAGATATCTGTATGGCAACTTCCAGCAAAAGTTCAATAGGGTTTGCTATTATCCTCCTTTTCCTGTTTTTGTTCGGAGATATATTCCCTGTGGATATAGGGCTCATACTGTAGTGAAGTATAGCTAAGATTATTGCTAACATTGGCCATATATGCATTTAAGTATATCTTCATAAGCATGAAACCTAGAAACATGGACTATATAAATAAGTATACTTTATTAAGTTTAGGCAGTCCCCAAGTTATGAACAAGATAGTTTCTGTAGGTTTGTTCTTAAGTTGAATTTGTGTGTAAGTCAGAACAGATACAATCTCGTGTTTATCTCGCCTGAGTTTTGAATCTGTTTTTACCCAGTTTTTCCTTGTCCATTACATGTAGCTCGCCCATGTTATTGTGATTATGTTTATTGAAATTTTATATTGCTATGTTGTCTTTTGTTTTATGTAATTACTTTATTATTGTTTATTATTTGTGTTTTCAGTTTTGTTTTATTTTATGTAATTGTTGCTTTGGGCCTGGCCTCATGTAAGCCGCACCGAGTCCCCATCAGGGAGATGGAGCAAGGTACAAATAAAGTTTGTACCAGTCCAACATGACTTACTCTATATACTGGGTCCTAGAGAAGAGCATTTGAAAAGGACCGGATGCAGGGTTTTTCTATTTCTGCCCCTGCCTTAGGGAATTCCTTGCCACCCTACACGAGAGCCATGCGTGACTTAGGACCTTTTACTCTAGCACTTAAGACCTGGCGTTTTACTAGAGCATTCGATCTCTGTTAATTTTTAATTTCTGTATGTATGTATTTTATCTTTTACAATTTAGCTGTAAATCGACTAGAGCATTCTCGGATGGAGGGCGATTAATAAATAATTAAATATGAAGATGATGATGATGATGATGATTATTAAAGTGTAACTCAAGCCGTGTGTGTTCGTGTGCATGTGTGTGTGTGTAAAGGTTTTCCCCTGACATGAAGTTGAGTTGTGTATGACTCTGGGGTTGGTGCTCATCTCCATTTCTAAGCTGAAGTGCCAGCACTGTCCGTAGACACCTCCAAGGTCATGACTGCATGGGGTGCAGTACCTATTGATCTACCCACATGTGCATGTTTTTGAACTGCTAGGTTAGCAGAAGCTGGGGCTAAACAGTGGGAGTTCATGCCCCTCCCAAGATTTGAACCTGCAACATTTCAGCTCAGGAGTTTAAGGACACCTATATATATATAGTATAGGGAAGGGTTAACACTCCTGTGGTGTTTGTTTTGTTGTCTATGTCCCTGTTCAGGAGATTTCACCTCCGTGTAAGAATTGGATTTTGAAAAAAAAAAGTCTTGTGGAAAAACGGATTGGTGATAAAGCTTTGGTGGGGACACCTTTTCCACATCATAACTCTTCCAGGGGTGGATTTTTGTTCTGAGCAGTAGATTTTCTCTCACTTCCTTTTGTTTCATCCCTGTTCTTAACTATTTGTTGTTTTTAAGTTAGATGTTTGTAACTTGGGAACTGCCTATAACCTCTTCTGACCTGACCCCATTAACCTAATGAAAATGCCAGTCACCCTGGCTATGATGGGTAGGACAATGGACCTCCTTCTCTACATGCAGCCCATGTCAAGTGAAGCATATCAGATCTTGGGATGAGGAAGGTTGGGCCATAGACAACTGATACATAATACTGGCCCATGTTCCTATACTTAATATTTATGAAGACATTTCTAAATGCATGTATGACCAAAGCGGAGCTCAAATCTCAAGCAGAGAAGCTCTTGCACAAGCTTAGTTGGGGATGAGTTTTCCAGAACTACGTCCTTGCTTTGCGGCAGCAGGTGGCTTCCTTATCATAGAGTTTAAGTCAGAACTTTAAGAGAACTATCAAAGAGGCTGATCTAGTTTGTGAAGATAGGATTCCACATCTTGGACACTTCTTTTAATTTTTTAAATAAAACACAGAGGGGAATCAACATCCTTCTGATCTAGAAGGTACCAGACACCATTTCCTTGGATGCTCCCTGTGATTAGAAAAAAACAGACATATGCAAAGCAAAATCAATTATGCTAATCGGCTATAATTTGCATAATTTATAGCTGTGACAGAAGATAAAGCCTGTGGGGGACCCATTTGCATTCCCTGGTATGGAATTCCACATTTATTTTGTCTACTCAGCCATCTTTTCCCCTCTGTAGGAAGCCCTGGGTCTCTCCAGAGTGACTCACCTGGAGCAGAGAATTATGCCTTTTCAGCACTCAGCTCAGACCCTTCTTCATTTCCAGGGGTTTCTACATCCATTGTGATTAGTTTTAGTCAAGAAGGTTGCTGGCTGCGCTTCTAAATTGTACGGTCATCATTTATTCCTTTAATCATTTTTGCAGTGTGAGTTTAACTGTTATTGTGAATCCTACACTAAAAGCCCACCATACCTGCAAAATGAGTAAAACCCTCTTCCACACCATTTTGAGCACCCCTGTTTCTTGCAAATACACGCTGAGTCTCGCTTATCTGGAAATCCAAAATCCTCCCAAAGCCAACAGATTTTGCTACCAGTCACCAGCTTCTGCTTTTGGGGAAAGGCAGCTAGTCACACATCCAGCGCTCACTGAGTTCTTCCAGCAGAAACCCTCATGAAGAGGGGAAAGTGGGGATGACTTCTTTTACAGAAGACTCTTGCAAAAAGGGAATGTCCCAGATGCTTCTGCCCTTGCCTTGCACCTGACCAATGGTGGTGCACAGCACCCTGAAAATGGGCTATGAGATGAATATGGAGCAAACATATTGGGCACCACTATTCAGTCCAGAGAGAATGCAAAAGATTCAACACACCTTCCCTTCCACTCCTGGCTAATTTGTCATAACTATGGAAAGTGTGCTTTTTACAAGAGTTTTGTATAAGCAGAGACTTTCCCTCATAGAATCATAGAATCAAAGAGCTGGAAGAGACCTCATGGGCCATCCAGTCCAACCCCCTGTCAAGAAGCAGGAATATTGCATTCAAATCACTCCTGACAGATGGCCATCCAGCCTCTGTTTAAAAGCTTCCAAAGAAGGAGCCTCCACCACACTCCGGGGCAGAGAGTTCCACTGCTGAACAGCTCTCACAGTCAGGAAGTTCTTCCTCATGTTCAGATGGAATCTCCTCTCTTGTAGTTTGAAGCCATTGTTCCGCGTCCTAGTCTCCAGGGAAGCAGAAAACAAGCTTGCTCCCTCCTCCCTGTGGCTTCCTCTCACATATTTATACATGGCTATCATATCCCCTCTCAGCCTTCTCTTCTTCAGGCTAAATATGCCCAGCTCCTTAAGCCGCTCCTCCTTCTCTACAAGCCTTATAGGGCTTGTTCTCCAGACCTTTTATCATTTTAGTCGCTCTCCTCTGGACACATTCCAGCTTGTCAATATCTCTCTTGAATTGTGGTGCCCAGAATTGGACACAATATTCCAGGTGTGGTCTAACCAAAGCAGAATAGAGGGGTAGCATCACTTCCTTAGATCTAGACACTAGGCTCCTATTGATGCAGGCCAAAATCCCTCTTCCATCTTCTTTTCTTCCCTCCTTGAACAAAAACACACTGGGAACTGGGCAGGTGACTAGCCCCCTTTCCCCCATTTCATCATTCACTACAGATATGTAAATACAGATATTCAAAAATTCAAAAGAATCTGAAATTCAAAAAGCCCCTGGCTCCAAGCATTTGTGATACAGGAGACTATTTACAGGCCAAAATGGCAATTTTAAGTGAGATTGACAACATAAAGCCAAAACCAGAATTGAGATCTTCAGAGCATTATGGGACTCCTGTTTCTATGGTAGTGGTTCTCAACCTGTGGATCCCCAGATGTTTTTGGCCTTCAACTCCCAGAAATCCCAACAACTGGTAAACTGGCTGGGATTTCTGGGAGTGGTGGGCCAAAACACCTAGGGACCCACAGTTTGAACACTACTGTTCTAGGGAAAAGTGAAATATAAATACACATGATGGTGAGTGTAGTCTCTGTTTATTCATGTTATTATGTATTGCCTGTCAGCCCTCTAGTACCTATAATAATATGTCAGTTTCAGAAATGTCAGCTGGATGTAGGTCAGGGGAGAAACAGTCCTTAACCTCTATGTGGTTGCCCATTCTGCCATGGAGGCTTTTCATGGGGCAACAAATAGACATGTCAGTCTGGAATGTCTGTATGCACCTTACGGACTAATTGAAAGGGCAAAACTGGTATCAAAAAAGCTTTCATAGACTATGTATTGTCGAAGACTTTCATGGCCGGAATCACTGGGTTGTTGTAGGTTTTTCGGTCTATATGGCCATGGTCTAGAGGCATTCTCTCCTGACGTTTCGCCTGCATCTATGGCAAGCATCCTCAGAGGTAGTGAGGTCTGTTGGAACTAGGAAAAAAGGGTTTATATATCTGTGGAATGACCAGGGTGAGACAAAGGGCTCTTCTTTGCTGGAGCTAGGTGTGAATGTTTCAACTGACCACCTTGATTAGCATACAATGGCCTGACTGTGCCTGGGGCAAACTTTTGTTGAGAGGTAATTTCATAGACTATGTCTGCTTCCTCAGATGCATGGACTGAAATGTTTAGGAACAGACTTTTACAGGCTGTTCTGTGTATGTGAGTAGCCATAGAAATGCAAAGCTTATAGACAAGGTGATGAGGTGAGAAGTTCAGTTTTAAGAATGATTTTTCTAAGAGCCATTGGGGGGGGGGGGGGGGGTCACTGGGGCAACAGCTAAATTGGATTCAGGAAGCCAGTGACCCAGTGTTGTTTATCATCACACTGGAAAATTAACAGTAAAGGATGCCTACCAGCTCAGGTACGGTTAGGCTGATTAGCCATCTGCCTTTCAATGGATTACACTGAAACATATTTGCTTATGGCCAAAGCCTGACTGTCAATTACTCTTCTTTTAGTAATCTTGAAAGGACTGTTAACAATATAACTGGTGTCACACTGCAAAGAGAAGGCTTCCATTTGCAGAATGGAGCAACTCCCCAAGTGCTTGGAGGAGTTACATTTTGAACAATTAACTCCCAGATCACATGACATTTGTATCTGTAGCCAAAGCAGCATGTTTTCCATATTATGCAAAATGGGAATGTTTCTTGTTTGGAGGTTCTAGTGGGGGAACACAGCTATAGTATACCAGGGACAGAAAACTTAGAGACCTCAATATACTGCTTCTATACCTAGGATGTTGTCCTCTTCCTCTGAGACAACATCCCAGCTTTGGAAAGGATGCCTGTGGAGCAGTGAGAAAGGAAGGGGATGCCCACCTAAGCCAGCCAGATCAGCTGAATCAACCCTTGCAATCAATGGGGAGACAGAAGTCACAGCCAGATTGCTCTCGTATGCCAGTATCATGGTACAATCTTGGCTAAAGAGAAGCTATTGCTGATTAGTAGGAGATTCTGGGAGTTATAGCCCAAGCTTCTTCTTCCCTCTTTTCCAAAGAATTGGGAGACCCACAATAGCAGAGTTAGGGATAGTTGCAGTAGATGGAGTGGGAAGAAGTAGATATCAATGTGTACATTAGTTGCAGTAGACAAATGTTTCAGACAAAATGTGCTTAGGAAGGAAAAATATCTTCTTTTAATTCTTTCCTCTTTCAGATTATCTTTTATAGTCATGCAACTGAATCAAAATATATGACCTTTACTCAGTGATCATTTTATGAGATAATATAAATGTACCCTGGAAAGTCACAGAATATGGGGCTTGAACAGGTTATAACTTTCTGTTCCCCTTTCTGCCAATCAGCATCTCAACTCTTGGTTTAAATTTCCCTTTGATTTCTCAGATCTTGTGTTATCTTTTGAGGAAGTGTCTCATAACTGTTTGCACTAATAATGGTCTTTCTCTCTATGTGCAATCTGCCAAAGAATTGTATTCAGAATTTTTAATCTGACTCTGCCACCTTCTACTTTGTTTTTTTCTCTTTCTGTAACTATTAAATGAGTCTTAACAGTGAGGCTTCTCTCTCTTTTGGCTTCAGGACAGTCTATCTATCTATCTATCTATCTATCCATCCATCCATCCATCCATCCATCCATCCATCCATCCATCCATCTGCACATTCTTCCCTGATACTATTCCTGATTTTGACCCATATTGCTGACGACAAGTTTACACATATGGGCAATTACCATCAATTCATTGTCTTTACCTAGTTAAGACTAACTATAGGGTTCAGGCCTAAAAAAAAAAATTTCCCCGAGCTCTGGGAAGAATATTTGCCCAAGCTGTTTTCGCTCCCGTTCTGCACTGGTGAATACTTACAGCTGTCTTCTTCTTCTGTAAATACACTGACAACATAACAGGCATAGACAAAGCCCACCAGCTGGAAAAAGAAAAGAGCAGACAAATTGGTTAACTTCACGAACAACACTTCAAAAACTGCCATATGTGGTTTCAAAAAATGTACACCCTATGTCTATGACACTCTCCTGCTGCTGCTGTTTTGATGGCATATTCATCTATTGTATGTTTATTGCACTTCTATATCACTGTTAAGTCCTTGGGTGTGTACTTTAGTTGGATATGTAGAATATTTTACTGTAGTCTCTTGAATGATAGTATTAGGTTATATAGCAGAAAAGTTCAAGTCCCTCACTCAATGCCAAACCCCACAGTTTCATAAGACTGAACCATGGAAGTTGGAGTGGCATGAAAATGCTATGGTTCTGCAATGTGGAAATCTGCCAGAAGCATTCTTCCCTTTCAAACGAATAGACACACATTCATAGAAACATAGAGTTAGAAGAGACCTCATGGGCCATCCAGTCCAACCCCCTGCCAAGAAGCAGGAAAATTGCATTCAAAGCACCCCTGACAGATAGCCATCCAGCCTCTATTTAAAAGCCTTCCAAAAAGGAGCCTCCTCCATAATCCAGGACAGAGAGTTCCACTGCTGAACGGCTCTCACAGTCAGGAAGTTCTTCCTCATGTTCAGATGGAATCTCCTTTCTTGTAGTTTGAAGCCATTGTTTTGCGTCCTAGTCTCCAAGGAAGCAGAAAACAAGCTTGCTCCCTCCTCCCTATGACTTCCTCTCACATACTTATACATGGCTATCATGTCTCCTCTCAGCCTTCTCTTCTTCAGGCTAAACATGCCTAAGTCTTTAAGCCGCTCCTCATAGCGTTTATTTTAGTCACACTCCTCTGGACACATTCCAGCTTGTCAACATCTCCCTTCAATTGTGGTGCCCAGAACTGGACACAGTATTCCAGTTGTGGTCTAACCAAGGCAAAATAGAGGGGTAGCATGACTTCCCTGGATCTAGACACTAGACTACTACTAATGGAGGCCAAAATGCCATTGGCTTTTTTTTTACCACTGCATCACACTGATGGCTCATGTTCAACTTGTTGTCCACAAAGACTCCAATATCTTTTTCACATATACTGCTCTTGAACCATTAGTCCCCCATTCTGTATCCTTGCACTTCATTTTTTCTGCCTAGGTGGAATATCTTGCATTTGCCACTGTTGAACTTCATTTTGTTAGTTTTGGCCCATCTCTCTAATCTGTTAAGATCATTTTGAATTCCCTACATGCCATTCTTTAAAGTGAGATCCACCTCGATAGCAAAGTGCAGAAGATATACAGGAACCTTTCACACTACACAACTGTAGCACTATGATTCCACTTTGGGGCTAAAGGCCAAAGTAATTAAGATAGTAATAAAAGTGACACTCAAGGTCTTACAGAATAGAAAAGAGATACAAGAAAAACTATGGACAGCCAGCCCTCAACAGCCACATTTTCTGTATTCTAGAATGTTCACCTTTTAAAAACATTCACAAGAAAGTTTCAAAAATCAAATCCTGATATTGCCATTTTCTATAAGGGGTAGTATTTTACTATGCCATTGTATATAATGAAATTTGCACATCCATGGATTTACTATTCACTGGAACCAAGCCTTGGTATCCATTGTTATTCATTGAGGTGCAGTGGTTTGAGTGTTGGAGTATGGCTTTGGGAGACTAGGGTTCAAATCCCCATTCAGTCATGGGAACATACTGGGATCACAATCACTCATAGAATCATAGAATCAAAGAGTTGGAAGAGACCTCATGGGCCATCCAGTCCAACCCCCTGCCAAGAAGCAGGAATATTGCATTCAAATCACCCCTGACAAATGGCCATCCAGCCTCTGTTTAAAAGTTTCCAAAGAAGGAGCCTCCATCACACTCCGCGGCAGAGAGTTCCACTGCTGAACGACTCTCACAGTCAGGAAGTTCTTCCTCATGTTTAGATGGAATCTCCTCTCTTGTACTCTGTCGCACCCCAAGAAAAAAGCAATGACAACTCCCCTCTGGACTAATCTTGCCTAAAAAAAACCCCATGATACGTTCACTTAGGGTCACCGTACATCTGAAACAACTTGCACAAAACATAAACTGTAACAACTAAATTATTATTACCAATACTAATGTCAAGAGCTTGGAAAAACTGTAGTCCAGCTCCTAAAGCCTGCCAGCTACTGGCCATGTTGATGAAGGAATGCTGGGAGCAATAGTCCCAAATGATAGCTTTTCCAATCTCAGCTCTTCTCCTGTCCTTTATTCTCGCCATCAGAACAAAAGCATCTCCCTTGTCTTCCAGCAAAACTACCTTCCCATGATTTCTATTGTTGGCTGGAACTTCTTCCTGGGCTCCAACCAACCCAAGAAAATGAAGAGAGTGCTCTCTCATCCTTGATTTTCATAACTATTAATAGGAAGCTGAAGGGAATCAGTTTTAAGGGGGCGGTTTTTGACACAACAATGGAAGACATTACTCAACTCCTCCTTTCAGCCAGGAACTCTCAAAGCCAAATGCATTCCCTAATCCCCCCGTGGAAACCTCATTATCCTGCCTTTTGTTCGGTGATGTGATGTATGTTTCTCTTGTATTAAAAATGAATGACTCCACTTTCCAGAGCCTCCTCATGCATCATTCTGTCTTCCTGCAGTGTGAGTAATTGTTAGATTCTAATTCCTTGTTAAAGTGGATTGAGTTCACAGTGGAAAACAAATAATTAGAGTCAACAGTAACCTTAAAGCTACAGTTCTGAGCTAGTCTGTAGGAACCAAAGGATGCTTGAACGAGAACGCACACGACCTTCCAGTATAAAGGCTTTGAAAAGCCTTCATTGATTATTTATTCATATTTATTTATTAAAATATTTATATCCTGCCCTATAACCAAAGATCTCAGGATTGCATCCAATAAAATCAACCTAGAACAATTTAAAACGTACAAAGGAAGTACAAAGGCAGGTTGACAGTTGAACATTAAGAAAATAAAAATAATATCATATCCCAGAAGACGTTTACTTCTTGGGAGGAGAGCAATGACCAATGTTGATAAAATAGTGAATAGTAGAGAGATCACACTGGCAACAAAGGTCCATATAGTTAAAGCAATGCTACTCCCCATACTAACCTATGGATACAAGAGCTGGACCTTAGGGGAAGGCTGAGAAAAAGGAAGATAGACGCTTTTGAACTGTGGTGTTGGGAGGAAAAGTCTGAGAATGCCTTGGATCGCAAGAAAATCCAACCGGTCCATACTTCAGGAAATAAAGCCCAACTGCTCACTGGAGGGAAGGATATTAGAGGCAAAGGTGAAGTACTTTGTCCACATAATGAGAAGACAGGAAAGCTTGGAGTTGGCGGTGATGCTGGGAAAAATGGAAGGAAAAAGGAAGAGGGGCTGACCAAGGGCAAGATGGATGTATGGTATCCTTGAAGTGACTGGCTTGACTCTGAAGGAGCTGGGGGTGGTGACGGCTGACAGGGAGCTTTGGCCTGGGCTGGTCCATGAGATTACGAAGAGTCAGAAGTGACTGAATGAATAAACAACAACAACCCATTTTTCCTTTAGCTAACATCCCAAGCACCAACAATAATTGGGGCATCCCATATCTCCTTCCTTCTTTGTATTTTTCCCTCATGTCAATATTAACAATAATGTTGAAGATGTCACACAATCTGCTGGAGGTGTCTAATCCCTTCTAAAGACTAGAAGAAAGTCTAACCTATTGGCAGATCTATCATCCATGGCCTCTTTTACAACCCCTTGAACTAGCTATGACCACATTCTTTGGCATTGAATTCCATAAATGAAACATGAAATGTAAAAAAAAAAATCTCAAAATTTGTAAGCCATGGCCCTGAGTTTCCAAGATCTAGACAAAGTTGTTAATAAGATGGATGTCTTGGAGTCTTTCATGTCTCCTATTGACAGGGTCACCATAAGTCAAAGCTGACCTGCAAACAATGAAAATATGAGGTGTTCAGCCACAGCATCCACAGCAAATGTATAGTTAAATCGTTCTACATAATGTTTTCCCAGGTTGCCAAAGATATATAAAAATGTGAGTCATAGCATATTCTCCCTTCCGAAGTTGCAAGTAGACACAAGAGATTCACCATGTTTTTTCTGAGTCAAAGCCAAAACTAGCTCTTATCATAATCCCTTTACTGAGGCAAAGTTTTGCCTAAAGCAGTTGTTTATATACATATTTCAAAGCTCAAAGAAAGGGTAGGTTTCTCTTATATAGTCATGGAGCACATTTTAACTGCTTCCTTATGTGTGAAAGGACAAACTCTGTTAGAAAACAGCCCAAATGCATGGCAAAAATAATGGCATCTTCTCAAAACTTTCCCTATCATTAGGCAGAGTGAGATGGTTGATTAAGTATCAGATGCTGCGAGAAAGAAGCAAAGTGTTGGAAGAGAGAGTTATGTACAATGTGACTTGCCCTATGCTCCCTAAACTAGACTGCTAACCTTGGATACAGAGAAATGTGTTCATCAAAAGTTAGTGCCGAAGAAAGAAGCAATTTTTGTCCTGCCCTCTGGGTATTAGCTACTTCTCCTAATTTCCAAATGGGAAATCTAATACCCCAGGAGAATAGGATCAAAATCCAAAACAGCAGATTAAAACTAACAAATAGGATGTGTTCCGTCTTCCAGGAGCTTCGTTTGCATTGTCTTTTAGCTGCATGGGATAGCATTCCTTTGCATTTCCCCAGGGTTGCTATAGACCCAGCAGCACCCTGGAAGTTAAACAGTACCAGAGTCTGGAAAGCCAGGCTGCAGGCCCTGTGCAGTTATTGGTTTAGAAAGTATCTCTTTGGGTTTGGAGTCCGCCCCTTTTCCTGGGGTTGAGATCTCCATTTTGGAATCTCCCCTGCCTCCTTCAGTAGAGAAAAGAACCTCAGATGTGCTGTTGGTCAGGCAGGGAGCTCTGAAAAACCCATTGTGAGTACAATTGAATACAATAGATAGAAAGAATAGGAATTGAATACAATTGAGATAGATATAATAGCAATAAAGATAAAGGGAAGCTTATTGAGTTATTAAGAAAGGCAATTGAGATAGAGAAGCTTATTGAGTTATAGAGAGGGACATTAAGATATTGAGAGAGTAATTGAGTTATTGAGAAATAGAGAGAAATAGTTATTGGGTACTATTGAGCATTACTTCATCTCCAAAACTGACCTTGTGCTTAGATAGGGAAAGACCGGTTCGTTCTAACCATAGCAGCTCAGGGTTAGGGTGAAATATTTCAGGATTTTTTCTACCATTTGGAGAAAGGTTACCTCAGTAAAAAAGAAAAAGGGAACAAAAGAACATCTCTATGGTTTCTCAAATTGTTTGTGTTGTAACTTTATCAACCTGTGCCAAGTCTGCCAAGGACTTTGGAAATAAACATTTTGTTGATGTTCTTATCTTGACTGGCATCAGTTGCTGAAAGTATTGAGTTATTGCTTCAAAGAAAGACCTCCAGCAGTTTGCCCAGGTAAAGAGAGAAGCACATCTTAGTTTTAACGTTATAGCCTCTGGGTGTGACGGCACAGGATGGGTGACACCTTGCTTGAAATGGATCCAGGAGCCCATGTGAAATAGATCCAGGAGTCTTAGTAAACCACAATATGAACATGAATCACTACCTCTGAGGATGCTTGCCATAGATGCAGACAAAACGTCAGGAGAGAATGCCTCTAGAACATGGCCATATAGCCAAATAAAAACCCTACAACAACCCAGTGAACATGAATCGATGGTGTGATGCAGCAGCTCAAAAAGTCCACGCAATTCTAGGCTGCATCAATAAGGAGTATCCTGTCTAGACTGAGATAAGTATTAACACTAGTCTGTTCTGCTTTGGTCAGACCTCACCTGGAATACTGTGTCTGGTTCTTGTCATCATAAGTAAAGAAAGATATTTCCAAACTGAAATGCATCCAAAAGAGGATGATCAAAATTTTCAAAGGCCTGGAAACCATGAATCCCTGTGAGGAGAAACTAAGGGAGCTGGATATGTTTAACTTGAATGTTAAGAGGGGACACAATAGCAATGCTCAAATATCTGAAAGGATGTCATACTGAGAAGGGAGTCAACTTGTTTTTGTTCCCCTCAAGCAGTGGTTCCCAACCTTTGAGCCTCCAGGTGTTATGGACTTCAGCTCCCATAGTTCCTAGCAGCTGGTAAGCTGGCTGGGATTTCTGAGAGTTAAACTCTAAAACACCTAAAGGCCAGGAACCACTGCAAGGCATAGAGCAGTGGTTCTCAACCTGTGGGTCCCCAAGTGTTTTGGCCTACAACTCCCAGAAATCCCAACCAGTTTACCAGCTGTTAGGATTTCTGGGAGTTGAAAGCCAAAACATCTGGGGACCCACAGGTTGAGAACCACTGGTGCAGAGGAACAGATTAAAACTACAATAAATTATTGTTTAAAACATAAAATTACCTAGAGAGTAAGAGCTATGTGACAGTGGAATAACATTGCCTCATAGTGTGGTGATGTCTCTTTCTCTGGAGGGTTTTAAACAGAGGCCGGATGGCCATTTGTTTCCTGACTTGATTTTTTGTTTTACTGGCATGCTAATATTATTGTTAAATGAATTTATTGGTTGATTTGTACAATGTTTTAAAATGTTTTTACTGTTTTAACTGTTATTCTTATGATGTATAAGTTGTAAGCATCGCTGATGCCTATTGTGAGTCCCCTTTGTGGGGAGAATAAATAATAGTAATAATAATAATATAATAAAACTTTATTTATACCCCGCTACAATCTCCCAAGGGACTCGGTGCGGCTTACATGAGGCCAAGCCCACAGCACATCAATCACAAAGCAATAACAACAAATAATACAAACCAATAAAATAAAACTCATAACAAAAAAGCAATAAACATTAACAATAACACAGCAACAGTTAAAACCTATGGCTGGGCCAGATGCAGGGCGGGATAGAAGCGTATGAGATAGATAGATAGATAGATAGATAGATAGATACATCTGTCAAGAGTAGTCTGATTGTGTCTTTCTGCATGACACAATGGGTTTGGACCAAATGATCCTTATGGTCCCTTCCAATTCTATCATTCCAATCCAGCCTATTCTGATACCCAGAATTGGATGGGCTTGCCATCCTATTCTATGTTTCAATAATGGCATGTTTCAATAAGCAACATTGTCCTAAGAGCAATGTCATTCATTTTAATCATTTTATCAATGCCATCACAATTTCTGAGTAACACATAGCATTTATCTGGTACATTTCAATGCTGCTTTGGGCTTTCATTATGGGGAATGTTGAAATGATTTTTACTTTTTTGAAAATTATCTTAAAGTAATGTGTGACCATGACCAACACAGTGTTAATGTGTTAACACATTGTTTTTCTCTAGGACTCACATATGATGACAATGAATTACTTTTCAATCTGGAAACTAAGCCCTCTGAGGAATCACTTAGGGAGCTGGATATGTTTTGCTTGGAGAAGACGAGACTGAGAGGTGATATGATAGCCATCTTTAAATATTTGATAGGATGTCATGGAGCGAACTTGCTTTCTGCTGCTCCAGAGATTAGAACACGAATCAATGGATTCAAATTACAAGAAAAAAGATTCCACCTAAACATCAGGAATAGCTTCCTCACAGTAGGAGCTGTTGATTGGAGAACAGACTGCCTGAGAACGTGGTAGATTCTCCTTTTCTGGAAGTCTGGATGGAATGTTTCAGTTGTGTACTTTGCATGGAAGATGGTTGGAATAGATGCCCTTGTAGTCCATATAAATCTTATGATTTCTTTTAATCGGGCAAATGATATAGGAACCAACCATGGTGCTGAAAGGTGATGCACTTGTACACAATGTACAATCTGACATACGTATTTCATGTAATAGGTATATTATTTACTACCACTTATTCACAATGCACTCAAACCATAATTCACCAAATGCATTGAGTACACCATTTTTATCTTAAGTGTCTCTCTCTCACATACACCATTAAAATCACACATCATTAAAGGACTGGATTGTGGCGCAGCAGGTTGAGAGTCAGCAGCATTAAAATCACTACTGACTGAGAGGTCATGAGTTCGAAGCCAGCCCGGGTCAGAGTGAGCTTCTGGCCATTTGTCTAGCTTGCTGTCAACCTTTGCAGCCCAAAAGACAGTTGCATCTGTCAATAAGGAAATTTAGGTACAGCTTATGCGGGGAGGCTAATTTAACTCATTTACGATGCCAAAAAAAACTCTCCAGCAGCGTTCAAAAAGAATGAGGAAGTACTCAATCAGTGTCACAAGTGGATGGTGAAGCGACAGCTCCCCCGGTGGCCAGAATTCAAAAAGCATTCCCTCATGCAGCTGGAAAGTTAAATAGCCTCTGTGTCTCTGTCTATATATGTTGTGTGTCTAAATGGCATTGAATGTTTGCCATGCCTGTGTGCATTGTGATCCACCCTGAGTCCCCTGCAGGGTGAGAAGGGCGGAATATAAATACTGTAAATAAATAGTAAAATCAACATGAAGCACAATATTGCTTTTTGGAAGAACAAAGATTCAAGATTTATGAATTTACATGGGAAGGATATTCTGCACAATTTACCACCACCCTTAAAAAACAAGTTCTGTCTGTATTATGTTCGGAGACTTGGTCTCCAAAGGGAACTTGAGACAGAAAACAGGACCTGCCAAGCTCTTAGGAGCCAGAAAGGAAGCTCTGTTTGTCTTCTTTTTATTGGTGAGATTAACAAAATACCCTGCAATGCCATTGTTTGCCGATTGCATGGCATTTAGAGAAGCTGAGTATCAAAATACATTAAGTGACGGACATGTGATTAAAAATTCATCAGTGTTTCAGAAATATGAACCCGTACTGCTGACACTTATAACTTCCTATGTCCTTCAAAAGGTAACGAACAAGTCAATCTTTCCATTTATTAATACAATCATATTATTTATAGCCTACTATATCCCATGTGTCCAAGTATGGGATGACTGAAAAGTTACCCAATCTTTCTAAAACCTGCTGATGAAAAACTAGATGTCTCTGAGATACACATGCTTTCAGCAATATAGCAAGAACAGAAGGAAGCCAGAGATCCACCCAGAGGAAAGGTGTTCCTGCCATACATCAAGGGAACCACTGACCGCATAGAGAAGCTGATGAAGAAACACAATACACACACTATCTACAGACCCACTAAGAAAATCCAACAAATGCCACATTCAACAAAGGACAAGAGGGATCCTCTCACCTCTGCTGGAGTCTACCGTATGCCATGCAGCTGTGGACAAGTCTACATGGAAATCACCAAACGCAGAATTGCCCAAACATGAATCAAGGAACATGGAAGGCACTGCAGACTAATTCAACCTGAGAAGAGCACCTGATGAACCATCCTGGACACAGCATATTATTTGAGAACACAGAAATGCTGGACCACACTAACAACTACCATGTCAGACTACATAGAGAAGCTACTGAAATCCACAAACATATGGACAATTTCAACAGAAAGGAGGAAACCATGAAAATGATCAAAATCTGACTACCAGTTTTTTTTAAAAAACTCTAAAATCAGGACAGTAAATAAACACTCAAAATGCAGGGGAATTCCAGACAAGAATCAATCAGGGCCAGCTAACACCTCCAAACAAAGGATTCCCCCCTGGACATTCTACATATATAAACCTCACTTGCTTAGTTTCCAACAGACCTCACAACCTCTGAGGATGCCTGCCATAGATGTGGGTGAAACATCACGAGAGAATGCTTCTGGAACATGGCCATGAAACCCACAGCAACACAGTGATTCCAGTCATGAAAGCCTTTGACAACACAGCAGAAGGAAGGTTTGATAGCCATCAATCGGATTACATTTGGATATCAGATTATCGTCTATTGGTTTGTCACTAATTTAAGTCCCTAAGAACTGCTGCTACATCTAGTCCAGAGGAAGAAAAACCTGAGTTCTCCAGATTTTTTGAACTTCATTGCTTAGGATTATGCCCAACACAGCCAGTGGTTATAGCTGCAGATATTTGAGGGCAGTGGAAAGTACTTGGAGCATTAAAACTCCCCTGTCTTCACTTCCCCTGTAATTAGGGTGTCACCTGGGCACACTTGGGGACCCATCAATTATGTTACAGGGGAATGTGGGCCAAAATTGGTCCCTGTTCCCATTACAGTTGCTTTGAAAAATGAAATACCCACCTTTATAAAAGGAACAACCTTATATAGATCTCAAAGGAATTTCAGTGGTAGAATACTCTTGGAAAATTGAAGTGGGATCACTATAGGTAGTGATTCAACGTATGATCACAATGGTGTAACCATCACATTCAAAAGTACATCCAAATCCCCTTCTGAAGCAATACAACACTGTCCTTTATAGTATGGTGTTCTGGTCTGGTTAGATGCTTGGCGGCCATGTGCTTTGACACATCCCACTTAGCATTTAAAATCTTTGTTCTGCTTTGACCTTATTCTTACTACACTTTCTAACACAAGGTTTCATCAATAATAAATTACTGTTTATTCAATTGTTCGGCTCTCCCGCTTTACCCGAAGAGGTTACATCAGCCTTCCAGCTCATCGGCAACGGAGAGTGTTCAAGAGCAGAGGGATTCAGGGGGAAGCACATCACAGGAGCGCAAGCTGGCCTTTCCATGTGGCCTGAGTGAAGCTATAATTAAATCCAGCACCTTAGGGACATTGCCAAACCCTGGAAGCTGTGCTACGTCTTCCCTGCTGCATGAAATATGAATGATGTAAAGCCGATAGTGATGAAACCAAACACTCATCAGAGTTTTTCTCAACAGTAAAAGGGCATGCAAAGAGGGAAGCATAATGCTGTTGTGTGTAGAAAAAAGCAAAAGTAGAGCTGGTTTGTTGTATGTTTTTTGGGCTATGTGGTCATGTTCTAGAAGCAGTCTCTCCTGACGTTTCACCTGCATCTATGGCAAGTATCCTCAGAGTTTAATGTATTGTCGAAGGCTTTCACGGCCGGAATCACTGGGTTGTTGTAGGTTTTTTTGGGCTATATGGCCATGTTGTAGAGGCATTTTCTCCTGACGTTTCGCCTGCATCAATGGCAAGCATCCTCAGAGGTAGTGAGGTCTGTTGGAGTTCACAACCTTTGAGGATGCTTGCCATAGATGAAGGAGAGAATGCTTCTAGAACATGGCCATATAGCCCAAAAAACAACAACCCAGTGATTCCAGCCATGAAAGCCTTTGGCAATACAAAGGTAGAGCTATCTGAGTTATAAGAACAAGAGTGGAGAAATCCAAAGTGACTTTCCAGGTAACACTAGACCAATCCAAATATTTCAAATTGGTACGCAAGTTCATAAAATTGCAAAAAAGTTGGCTGGTATCAAAGCCATGAAGTCTCCGTGAACTTGTGTGTCCAAGGCATTCTCAGTTCAGCATCAAAATATCTCTTTGCACACTGATGACAACTCTGTGTCTGTTGCCTGCCAATTTAAGGCAACACCATTGATTTCATGAGGTTTTCTTAGATAAGAAATACTCAGATGTGGGTTTGCCAGTCCCTTCCTTGGAAATACAGTAAAGTTTCGCT
Source organism: Anolis sagrei (assembly GCF_037176765.1). Lineage (NCBI taxonomy): Eukaryota > Metazoa > Chordata > Lepidosauria > Squamata > Anolidae > Anolis > Anolis sagrei. The sequence goes on from NC_090024.1 coordinate 235,302,690, forward strand.
TATCCAACCTACGCTCATCCATCCTTGTCTATGATCCAACACAGTCTTCCTCCCGCCCGGATCCACATCTGTTTCAATACATTGTGATGTTTTACTGCTAAATACAGTAATTACTACATAACGCTACCGTGTATTGAACTGCTTTTTCTGTTGCTTTGTTGTAAAACATGATGTTAAAATGCTTATTTTGTTAAATCACAATGTAATTTGACGTTTAATAGGCTTTTCCTTAATCCCTCCTTATTATTCAACATTTTTGCTTATCCAATGTTCTGTTTATGTTGGATAAGCAAGACTCTACTGTATAGGCTATAGCACTTGACATTTAATGGTTTTCCATTCCATAATTAATTAAGCTAACCCTACTCAGTTTCCAAGATTACACAGGATCTAGGGCAGTGGTTCTCAACCTTCCTAATGCCACGACCCCTTAGTACAGGTCTTCATGTTGTAGTGACCCCCAACCAAAAATTATTTTCGTTGCTACTTCATTCAGTAATTTTGCTACTGTTATGTATCGTCATGTAAATATCTGATATGCAGGATGTATTTTCATTCACTGGACCAAATTTGGCACAAATACCTGATATGCTCAAATTTGAATACTGGTGGGGTTGGGGGAGGGTTTATTTTGTCATTTGAGAGTGGTAGTTGCTGGGATTTATAGTTAACCTACAATCTGAACTTCACCAATGATGGAATTGAACCAAACTTGGCACACAGTACTCCCTTGACCAAGAGGAAATATTATGGAAGAGTTTGGTGGGCATTGACCTTGAATTTTGGAGTTCTCCTACATCCAGAGAGCAGTGTAGACTCAAGCAATGATGGATCTGGGACAAATTTGGCACAAATACACAATATACCCAAATGTGAACACTGGTGGAGTTTGGGGAAAATAGACATTGACCTTTGGCAGTTGTAGTTGCTGGGATTTATAGTTCACCTACAATCACAGAGCATTCTCAACCCCACCAACGATAGAATTGGGCCAAACCTCCCACACAGAACCCCCATGTGGGACACAGCAACGCGTGGCAGGGGACGGCTGGTATTTATATATTTATTTATTTACAGTATTTATATTCTGCCCTTCTCACCCCACAAGGGACTCAGTACATATACATGGCAAACATTCAGTGCCCTAGACACACAACATATATAGACAGACAGTCAGAGGCTATTTAACATTCCAACTTTTTCTGGCCACCAGGGGAGCTGTCGCTTCACTGTCCATCCACGACACAGATGAAGTACTTCCTCGTTCTCCGCAGGCATGCTGGAGATTTTTATGGCCTCGTAAATTAGTTAAATTAGCCTCCCCACATAAGTGGTACCTAAATTTCCTTCTTGACAGATGAAACTGCCTTTTGGGCTGCAAAGGTCAACAGCAAGTAACGCAAATTCGTCAGAAGCTCACTCCGACCTGAGCTGGCTTCGAACTCATGACCTTTTGGTCAGTAGTGATCTTAATGCAGCCAACTCCCAGCCAGGTGCGCCACAGTCCCGGTGTTAGAACCTTATTCAGAATATATTGCCATTCTGAATAAGGATCAATAAAAAAAGGGACAATAAAAGTTCGACATGACTTGGGAATTAATACCTTGAAAGAGCATCCCTCTTTCCTTATTGTTTTAACTGGTTTTTAATTGTCTGTTTTTAATTGAACAATTATTTTATATAATTGTAAACTTTTTGAAAAAATATGTAAAATAATTATTGTTTTAAATGGATTTTATTCTAAGTCACCCTGGTATTGTTGGACAAATAGATATTAATATTTTAATGAATTAATTAATAAAATAATGTAGCTTTAGCACCCAAGATACTTTCCCTGGAGACACCAGGATGCAACACAACATGCTGTACCACTGAACTACAAGTCCCCCTAAACCAGTGTTTCTCAACCTGGGGGTCGGGACCCCTGGAGGGGTCACCAGGGGGTGCCAGAGGGGTCACCAAAGACCATCAGAAAACACAGTATTTTCTGTTGGTCATGGGGGTTCTGTGTGGGAAGTTTGACCCAATTCTATCATTGGTGGGGTTCAGAATGCTTTTTGATTGTAGGTAAGCTATAAATCCCAGCAACTACAACTCCCAAATGTCAAGGCCTATTTTCCCCAAACTCCACCAGTGTTCACATTTAGCATACTGAGTATTCATGCCATATTTGGTCCAGATCCATCATTGTTTGAGTCCATAGTGCTCTTTGTAGGTGAACTACAACTCCCAAACTCAAGGTCAATGCCCACCAAACCCTTCCAAAGTTTTCTGTTGGTCGTGGGCATTCTGTGTGCCAAGTTTGGTTCAATTCCATCCTTGATGGAGTTCAGAATACTCTTTGATTGTAGGTGAACCATAAATCCCAACAACTACAAATCTCAAATTATGTTTCATAACAGGAGTAAAAGTAATTTAAAAGTAAATTATGAATTAGCAAAAGAATGTTATGGTTGGGGGTCACCACGACATAAGGAAATGTATTGAGGGGTCACGGCATTAGGAAGGTTGAGAAACACTGCCCTAAAAATTTTGCCAAGCTCTTCTTTCCAATACTGATTATTACTTAAGTTTTGTGCTCTCTGTGTGTATGTATGTTGCAGAAAAAGAAGTACCATGAAATGTTTTGTAATGCCTTCCAAGAAAAGCATCTCCTGACTACAAGAATAGTGCTGATGGGTTAGGAGGATTAATTTTTTTCTTGTTGCCTCAGCATGGAACGTGTAGACTATTTGATCTATTGGCTCCTTGTATTATAGCACCATCCATCAAAGCATTTGCACACCAAAGAAGATGCTTCAAGGTCAATACAGACAGGAAATTATCAAGAAGAGAATTAGGACAATGGAAAAGACGGCAGCAGCAGGGAGTGAAATCTGAGGGATGAGAGCCACAATGATCCAAAAGGTGCTGAACAAGCCGGGGTTGTAATAGATTGAGAGCACACTTTCCATGATAAATGTATTACATTAAAATTCTATTAAAATTCAATAAAAGGGCAGGAAAAATTATACCATTTGAGCCTCCAAACTAAATGCAGCCCACCAGCCACTGAGGAATAGAGCTTCAAAGTTATTGATTTTGGACTACAGATCCCAGAATTCTTCATTGTCAACAGGGCTACTGTGCCTTTTTTTGTCATCTATGGCAAGCATCCTCAGAGGTAGTGAGGAACTAGGAAAAGGGGTTTATATATCTCTGGAATGACCAGGGTGGGACAAAGGACTCTTGTCTGCTGGAGCTAGGTGTGAATGTTTCAACTGACCACCTTGATTAGCATATAATGGCCTGACATTGTCTAGAGCAGGGGTCCTCAAACTAAGGCCCGGGGGCTGGATGCGGCCCTCCAAGGTCATTTACCCGGCCCTCGCTCTGGGTCAACCTAAATCTGAAACGACTTGAAAGCACACAACAACAACGACAACAATCCTATCTCATGAGCCAAAAGCAGGCCCACACTTCCCATTGAGATACTAATAAGTTTATATTTGTTAAATTGTTCTTCATTTTAATTACTGTATTGTTTTTAAGTGATTTTTGCACTACAAATAAGATATGTGGTATGCATAGGAATTCATTCATGTTTTATTCAAATTATAATCCGGCCCTCCAACAGTTTGAGGAACTGTGACCTGGCCCTCTGTTTAAAAAGTTTGTGGACACCTGGCCTAGAGCAAACTTTTGTTGAGAGGCGATTAGATGTCCTTGTTTGTTTCCTCTCTGTTGTTGTGCTGTTGCAATTTTAGAGGGGTTTTTTAAAATATTGGTAGCCAGATTTTGTTCATTTTCATGGTTTCCTCCTTTCTCTTGAAATTGTCCACATGCTTGTGTATTTCAATGGCTTCTCTGTGTGATATGACATGGTGGTTGTGAGAGTGGTCCAGCATTTCTGAGTTCTCAAATAAAATGCTGTGTCCAGGTTGGTTCATCAGGTGCTCTGCTATGGCTGACTTCTCTGGTTGGTCTGCAGTGCCTTTCATGTTCCTTGATTTGTGTTTGGGCAATGCTGCGTTTGGTGGTCCCTATGTAGACTTGTCCACAGCTGCATGGTACATGGTAGACTCCTGCCAGGCCTGTAGCCAGGATTTCGATTCGGGGGGGGGGGCTGAGTTTTTTTCAGGGTTTTTTTTGGGGGGGGCTGGGTTTTGGGGGGGGGCTGAGTCTGAGTGAAAGAGGGTCTACCCTAGCAAACCTTTTGTATCATTACCCCAATACCCCCATGCATATGGGATATATTGAGTATGGTGATCAAATCATGATATGAATAAACATAACAGTTTAAATAATGCACCAGTAAGGCCTTTTCAATTCAGTTGGTACATGTCGAAATCACTAAAGAAGATGGGACAAACTGGAAAATAGAGGGAGAAAATGTGGAGGCCGTGACAGACTTTGTATTTCTAGGGGCAAAGATTACTGCAGATGCAGACTGTGGCCAGGAAATCAGAAGACGCTTACTTCTTGGGAGGAGAGCAATGTCCAATCTCGATAAAATAGTAAAGAGTAGAGACATCACACTGGCAACAAAGATCCATTGCCTAGTCAAAGCCATGGTATTCCCTGTAGTCACCTACGGATGTGAGAGCTGGACCTTAGGGAAGGCTGAGCGAAGGAAGATCGATGCTTTTGAGCTGTGGTGTTGGAGGAAAGTTCTGAGGGTGCCTTGGACTGCGAGAAGATCCAACCAGTCCATCCTCCAGGAAATAAAGCCCGGCTGCTCACTGGAGGGAAGGAGACTAGAGACAAAGTTGAAGTACTTTGGCCACATCATGAGGAGACAGCAAAGCCTAGAGAAGACAATTATGCTGGGGAAAGTGGAAGTCAAAAGGAAGAGGGGCCGACCAAGGGCAAGATGGATGGATGGCATCCTTGAAGTGACTGGACTGACCTTGAAGGAACTGGGGGTGGTGACGGCCGACAGGGAGCTCTGGCGTGGGCTGGTCCATGAAGTCACAAAGAGTCGGAGACGACTGAACGAATGAACAACAACAACAAGGCCTTTTCGCGAACCACCATGAGAATTTCGGGGGGGGGGGGCTGAAGCCCCTGAAGCCGCCCCCGGCTACATGCCTGACTCCTGCAGAAGTGAGAGGATCCCTCTTGTCCTTTGCTGAACGTAGCATTTGTTGGATTTTCTGGCTGTAGACCAGTGGCATCTCAAGCTATTCTGTCTTCAACATTGCTTCCTCCTGCAACATTACTACACTACTACCAAATAGTTGTGATAATGAGGTTTTGGGAAAATTCTTAGGCAGCATATATTGGCCTGATTTCATTAAGAGTTTTTGAAAAACTAGGTCTTATGTTTTAAAAGACTCTGGCTTTCTCTCTCAACTATCTGGAAACACCATTTTAGCCTTTTAAAAGGCAACTTGTAATTTCAGATCCTGAATTATACATGATTCCAAGTTGCATAATTTGTATTGAGTTCCATGAAATAAGACTTTTCTCCATTTGGGGGTCCCAAACTTTGGAACAAAAATTGTGTGATGAATAATGAACAGCTACACGCATCTCCTGTCCTTGTGCTCCCAAAGAGCACATACTGATCAGACTTTAAAAAGTAATGCTCTTCAAACAGTTGAGGGTTAGGTTCTGACCTACATTAACATTCCTTTCCAAGTGCCCAGTTTTAAATATTTTAATCAGAAATGGGAGAGTACTGAAAGAAGAGGAAAATGGTTAAGGAGGTAGAAGAGGTGGGGTGGAATTGGGAGAGGAGATTAAAAGAACTGCTCTGTGTTTGCAAGAGACCTACCTCATCAGTATTCAACTCTGAGATGGAAGAAAATGGGAAAGAGTAAAGGTGAAGAGAATATTTATGGTGCTCTGGACCAACCCTTCTTAGTCCTCTCAAACATAAGTGGGAGGGGGGAGATGAGTTTTTCCTCTGCTTTTGACAGTGATTTCTAGCTTTGTCACAGTGATATCTAGCCTTGCAAAGGGCCAAGGGAACAATAAAGTAAAATGCCCAACCAGAAGAAGTGGAGTTTTTTTAAGGTGTTGGAAGGGGCTTTGGCTATGTGGTCAAGCAGCTGCTTTACATAAAATTTATGTGCACTTTGCATGCAGAAAGTTTGCACTTCCTTGGGAAGTATTGAGTTTCATGAAATAAGACTTTTCTCTATTTGGAGGTCCCAAACTTTGGAAAGATCTTATCTTTAATTGAAGAGCGGCTTAAAGAGCTGAGCATGTTTAGCCTGAAGAAGAGAAGGCTTGTTTGTTTGTTGTGTCAGGGAAACCAGACAATTATATTACATTTCTAACAGAAACAAAGCAAACAAACAGACAAAACACAAAATTTGTGAGTTTGGTAGTTGATTAAATGTCCTTTGACCAGTATCTGGCCACTTGGAGTGCCTCTGGTGTTGCTGCAAGAATGTCCTCCATGGTGCATGTGGCAGGCCTCAGGTTGCATTGCAGCAGGTGGTCAGTGGTTTGCTCCTCTCCACACTCGCATGTCGTGGATTCCACTTTGTAGCCCCATTTCCTAAAGTTGGCTCTGCATCTTGTGGTGCCAGAGCGCAGTTTGTTCAGCGCCTTCCAAGTCACCCAGTCCTCTGTGTGCCCAGGGGGGAGTCTCTCATTTGGTATCAGCCATTGGTTGAGGTTCTGGGTTTCAGCCTGCTGGGGCTAACAGCGGGAGCTCACTACACTTCTCTGATTTGAACTGGTGACCTTTCAGTCAGCAAATTCAGAAGTTCAGTGGTTTAACCCACTGCAGCACTGGGGTTTCTATGCTCAATTACAGTAACAAAACAGTAACAAAATTTCATTAGTCTTGTTATAGTACATGTCATCATGTAAACGTGCTATTGTTAATATACAGATACATTTAAAATAGAATCTAATACTGAGTCTGTGTTAATATCCTTTCCCCTGCAAGAAAAGGGCCAAATGTCTCAATAGCCAGTATCTACATACTAGAATTCCATTTAGAAATCTTGAACAGACAGATTCTGCAAGTATGGAGTATACACTAAACAAATCTAAGTACCTTAACAAACCACTTATTCAAGAGTTGTATAGGATGGAGCTGGGACAGTTAAAATTGTGTCAAACTGCTGCAATTGTCCAGTGTGGATGTACTAAAGGGAACTGGAGAAATTGATTTTGGACACTGGTATCAAAGGCTTGTGGGTTCCCCAAGGCATCTAGTTGGCCAATGTGGAAACAGAATGCATTACTGGAGGTCTTCGGGCTCATCCATTTGGGCTCTTCCAACATTCATCAAGACCAGTAATCTTTTCCAGACTTGTCAATGAGTTAGGATCATACTTTAAAAAAGATATATGCCATAGTCTGTTTCTGTATAATAAGGAAAGGGGGAAATCTGGTGGCATCTTCAAAGCTAAATGATTTATTTTAGCCCGAGCCTTCATTTAAATCCACCACTTTGGATGTGTTGATGAACTATAGTTCAAGCTAAAAGATACTTAACTACAGTCACATAGCTGTAGGCTGGGATTAGTGTTTAGCACTGAAAATTGTGACACCAGCCACAAACCTCCCAAAGGTTGTTTAAGCTGATACAAATCTGTCAATCAACTGACTTGTTAGGCTTGGGATGTCAGAGCAATGCATTGTGCATACTCAGACATCAGTTCTGTCAGTTCTCTTGAAACAAAAGATTTTTTTTAGAAGCATTCTGTTATTACATATGCAGCTGTAACGAGAACCAGCATATTAATGCATTTTAGTGACACATGCAGGTGTAAATTGTGTTATGAATGTGAATGGTTTGAAGCTTTTGCTGAAAAATGTGCAATGGTTATATCCATTTGTAGGACACTTGGGCATGCCAAACCATTGCACATGCAGTAACATGCTAAAATACATAGAACACCATATGTGTATTACCGCTGTGCATTATGTTCATATCACAGTGCATTGCAGTTGCGCAAGGCTGTACCAAAGCTCCACACTAACTACTGATTGACACACATTGTGCTACACTGCTATTCAGTATAGGGGTTGTACAACACAACTACTTCAGCAGATATCTGCACTACATTGAAGGCACTTAAAATACCAATCACAGTTTGGCAAGAAACCACATTTAAATTAAAAAGCCAGTGCAAGTCTAGAATGCATATTGGGATATAGTGTCTAGTTGGAGGGAAAAAATAATACCAACCTATTTTGCTTTGGTCAGACTTCTCCTGGAATACGGTGTCCAGTTCTGGGCACCACAATTCAAGAAAGAGATTTACAAGCTGAAACATTTCTAGAGAAGGGCATCCACATTGGTTTTATTTATTTTTTTGTCATGTCAGGGCAACCAGTCAATTATATTACATTTCTAACAGAACAAAGCAAACAAACAGACAAAATACAAAATTAGTGAGTTTGGTAGTTGATTAAATGTCCTTTGACCAGTATCTGGCCACTTGGACTGCTTCTGGTGTAGCCCCAAGAAGGTCCTCCATTGTGCATGCGGCAGGGCTCAGGTTGCATTGCCACAGGTGGTCAGTGGTTTGCTCCTCTCTGCACTCGCATGTCGAGGATTCCACTTTGTAGCCCCATTTCTGAAGGTTGGCTCTGCATCTCGTGGTGCCAGAGCACAGTCTGTTCAGCGCCTTCCAAGTCGCCCAGTCCTCTGTGTGCCCAGGGGGGAGTCTCTCATTTGGTATCAGCCATTGGTTGAGGTTCTGGGTTTGAGCCTGCCACTTTTGGACTCTCGCTTGCTGAGGTGTTCCAGTGAGTGTCTCTGTAGATCTTAGAAAACTATTTCTTGATTTAAGTAGTTGACGTGCTGGCTAATACCAAAACAGGGGATGAGCTGGAGATGTCTCTGCCTTGGTTCTTTCACTATTGGCTGCTACTTCCCAGCGGATGTCAGGTGGTGCAATACCGGCTAAGCAGTGTAATTTCTCCAGTGGTGTAGGGTGCAGACACCCCGTGATAATGCGGCATGTCTCATTAAAAGCCACATCCACTGTTTTAGTGTAGTGAGATGTGTTCCACACTGGGCATGCATACTCAGCAGCAGAGTAGCACAGCACAAGGGCAGATGTCTTCACTGTATCTGGTTGTGATCCCCAGGTTGTGCCAGTCAGCTTTCGTGTGATATTGTTTCTAGCACCCACTTTTTGCTTGATGTTCAGGCAGTGCTTCTTGTAGGTAAGAGCACGGTCCAGAGTGACTCCCAGGTATTTGGGTGTGCTGCAATGCTCCAGTGGGATTCCCTCCCATGTGATCTTCAGAGCTTGGGATGCTTCTCTGTTCTTGAGATGAAAGGCACATGTCTGTGTTTTAGATGGGTTGGGGATCAGCTGGTTTTCCCTGTAATAGGCAGTAAGAGCACCTAGAGCTTCGGAAAGCTTCTTTTCATCCACACTGGTGAAAATATGGAAACCAAACCCTATCAAGCATGGCTTAGAGAATTGGTATGTTTACCCTGGAGAAAAGAGTGTTGAGAGGGTCCAGGATAGCCATGTTTAAATATTTGTGAGAGTGTCATATTAAGAAAGAAGCCAGCTTGTTTTCAGCTGCTCTAGAGAGTAGGAAACAGATCAATGGGTTCAAAGTACAGCAAAAGAGAATCTCACCTAAACACGAGGAAAAACTTCCTGATGGTAAGAGCTGTTCAACAGTGTAATATGCAGCCTTGGGGTGTGGTGGAGTCTCCTTTGTAGGTTTGTAAACAGAGGCTGGGAAGCTATCTCCTGGGAGTGCCTGAAAGCGTGCTTACAACATGCTGGAAGAAGCAAAGACCACCAGCATTAAAGCAATGCTCCTACACTATCAACTCCACTGGACTGGCCACATTGTCCAAATGCCCAATCACCATTTCCCAAAGCAGTAACTATACTCACAACTTAAGAATGGGAGATGTAATGTTGGTGGACAGGAAAAGAGATTTAAAGATGGGCTTAGAGCCAACCTTAAAAATTGTGGCATAGACACCGAGAACTGGGAAGCCCTGGCCCTTGAGATCTCTAAATGGAAGTCAGATTTGACCAGCAGTGCTGCAGAATTTGAAAAGGCATGAATGGAGGGAGAAATGCACCAAGAGGAAGGCATGTCAAGCCAACCTGGACTGGGACCGCCTTCCATCTGGAAACCGATGTCCTTACTCCAGGAGAACATGTGGATCAAAAATAGGGCTCCACGGCCACCTATGGACCCACTGCCAAAGCGTCCAAAGAAGGAGCCTCCACCACACTCCGGGGCAGAGAGTTCCACTGCTGAACGGCTCTCACAGTCAGGAAGTTTTTCCTCGTGTTCAGATGGAATCTCCTACAGGAAAGGAGATTCCATCTGAACACGAGGAAGAACTTCCTGACTGTGAGAGCCGTTCAGCAGTGGAACTCTCTGCCCCGGAGTGTGGTGGAGGCTCCTTCTTTGGAAGCTTTTAAACAGAGGCTGGATGGCCATCTGTCAGGGGTGATTTGAATGCAATATTCCTGCTTCTTGGCAGGGGGTTGGACTGGATGGCCCATGAGGTCTCTTCCAACTCTTTGATTCTATGATTCTATAAGACACTACACTTGGAGGACCATCATTTTCAGGCTACAAGGAATCACCTAACAACAACATCAGCTTGGATTGTGTATTCCTGCATAGCAAGAGGTTAGATTGAATGGCCTGTGTGGTCTCTTCCAACTCTGTGATTTTACAAAAGGAATGATTAGTATCCTACTTTTATCTCGACTGAGATGCAAAGCAGCTAGCCTCAAAATATCAGTTGCCAAGGCTCCAAGGAGGACAAGTGTTGTTGCTCTTGCATCCTCCTTGTTAAATTCCCAAAGTTCTCCTCTAAGTGTCATGCAACAGCCATTCTATTAGGTTACATCAGCGGCTGGGAAGGAAAACAGGATTCCTTCACAAGCCATGCAGAAAATCCAGCTTCATCAGTCTTACCCCTGGCTGTGCTCTCATCCTGCAGCCATTCCATCACTCTGCAGGGGAGAGGAAGCATCAACTCAGCCAAGGTAGGAACCATTCCTGATCCATCTTCTCTGAATGCGTTTCTACTCCAGCTGATTGTGATAAGCAAACCAGTAATGTCTGGCTGCATTACAGCCATCGCAACATGATAACTGGCCATTATAAGTACCATAAAACAGTTCAACTGGCGCCTGCACATTCTTGTGTTATTTCCCATTGCTGATACTTTCCCCCTTATTACACCATATCTTTTCAGATGGTAGGACAGGTATGTTTTTGTTGATCTCTAAGCCATCTAGGGAGCTTTTGAAGCTGAAAAGATCAGGGTTTACCTCCTTTCCAAAAACATATAAAGAAGGAATCTAATCTGATCAGTTGTTGTGGAGACACAACATAGGAATAGATGTCCTTCATAGAATTATAGAATCATAAAAGAGTTGGAAGAGACCTCATGGGCCATCCAGTCCAACCCCATTCTGTCAAGAAGCAGGAATATTGCATTCAAATCACCCCTGACAGATGGCCATCCAGCCTCTGTTGAAAAGCTTCCAAAGAAGGAGCCTCCACCACACTCCAGGGCAGAGAGTTCCACTGCTGAACGGCTCTCACACTCAGGAAGTTCTTCCTCATGTTCAGATGGAATCTCTTGTAGTTTGAAGCCATTGTTCCTTGTCCTAATCTCCATGGAAGCAGTAAACAAGCTTGCTCCCTCCTCCCTGTGGCTTCCTCTCACATATTTATACATGGCTATCATATCTCCTCTCAGCCTTCTCTTCTTCAGGCTAAACATGCCCAGCTCTTTAAGCCGCTCCTCATAGGGCTTGTTCTCCAGACCCTTGATCATTTTAGTCACCCTCCTCTGGACACATTCCAGCTTGTCAATGTCTCTCTTGAATCGTGGTGCCCAGAATCGGACACAATATTCCAGGTGTGGTCTAACCAAGGCAGAATAGAAGGGTAGCATTACTTCCCTGGACCTAGACACTATGCTCCTCTGGACACATTCCAGCTTGTCAATATCTCTCTTGAATTGTGGTGCCCAGAATTGTTGTGCCCTCTTATGTTCTTATGTTCATATGATGTTGCACTGTTCTTCCCCTGTTCCTGAATCTGCTTCCAGAAATGGACACCTGAGTCCTATTTACTTTCCCATAAAGAAGGAAGGAAAAACTTGAAAGAAGTGTTCTGAGTAAACGAGGGAAGGAATTTGGGGAGGACATTCAAGATCTCTTACCGGCAGCTGAGAGTTCAAACCAGCTGCTGGTGAATATGAAGGATGGCAGCCAGTGCTGCACAGATGGCTACTCTAACCTTTGCTTTCCTGGCACTTCTTTCGCTGGGGCAATTATTACTGGTAAAAATGTAACATATGCTGATGACTTTCTTACTCGTTTTCACTGTAACATCTGCTGTCAAAGGCGATGTTTGCCATCTTTTTTGCTATTGTTCCAAGATGTCATTTGGAATGGAAACAGCCGAACAGGCAAGGCAGTCATCTCTCCCAATGGTCAGTTATGATCGGCCTCCATTTCACAACATGCGGTCTGAAAAAGACAGTCTATCGTTCCTCATTATCGTAGTCACCTTATGAGCTCTTTTTAGTTGTTCATTTCTATAGCCCAATCACACCGCAGCTGCACAAGAGGACCTTGCATGCAGTCTTGTGTATAATTCCAGCATCCATCATAAAAGCAAGTTCATACTTTCATCCCACCAAGCCATCTGGACAGCAATCTGGACCTTGCACCAATTGAGGAGGTGTCTGTAGACAGAGTTGGTACCAGAAGCCAGCGTTGTTGGGAAATCTCCAAGGCAGATGGCACATTATCAGAACCTGTAAGACCACGGTCCTGCTGTTCCTCATTCTTTTTTCATTGCCTACTGCTATTATGACAAGATGCATCAAGTCTACGAAGATGCAGAGAAAGAGAGTCAAGTAAGCAGGTCACAGTGATGGTAGCAGTACTGCTGTTAGTTAGGGTCCTCTATGTCAAACAGACATTTGCTGAGGAGCCAGACTAAATTGGCCATACAGCTACTGTGCAGCAATAGTAGGGTGACATTGGTGGAGGATCTCTCAGAAACAACTGGAGTGACATCCTAGGGAATGCTTCTTTGAACTATACAGACAAAGGAAATGGTAATCTACTCCTGAAATCTTCTACCCTGAAAATCTTATGATGAGACTATTCAAATGAAACAAAAGATAGTGCCAGAAAATGTTGCTTCCAGGTCAGAAGGCACTCAACGAGCTACTAAGAAAAAGCAAAGAACACATAGTGTTGTGGAAAACTGGACTCAAGCTGAAAGGATGTTTAGTTGCTGACATTATCAGATGTATCAGCTAAATTTAACTAATTTATGAGGCCATAAAGAAAAAAGACTCCGGGGAATGTGGAATGCGGAAGAACTTCATCGGTGTCGCTGATGGACGATGAAAAGCAGCAGCTCCCCTGGCGGCCAGAAAAAAGTTAAATAGCCTTGGTGTATTTGTGTGTTAAACGTTGTTTGTCAAAACTGGCATTGAATGTTTGCCATATATGTGTTGACTGTAATCCGCCCTGAGTCCCCTGCGGGGTGAGAAGGGCGGAATATAAGAACTGTAAATAAATAAATAAATAAATAGTTGCTGACATTATCAGATGTAAAGGAAAAGTCCAAAGTTGCACAACACATCATTGTGGCATGTGAGAAGCATGAATCAGGGGAAGCTAAATATCTTAAAACAAGAAATGGAATGCATCTACATTGCAATAATTGAGTGAGCTAGCTAAAATGGACAGCAATAGGACATTTTGAATCAGGTGACATACTAGGGGAGGCATTAATAGTGAAGAAAGATGTAGCAAAAACAGCTAAGGAATATAACACAAAGTCTGAATAAATCAATGAGATATCAGAGAAAATCAATCAATATGTCACCCCAATGTATACTTCATTTACAAAGGCAAAGGCAGGGGCTATTGAAAGAGTCCGCACAAGTCCAGGATAAAATTGATAATAATTCAGGAAATGATGATAATCATAGCTGTTTGAAATACAAAAGTAGGATACAACGCAAAAGCAAATATTAGAAATGAATTTGACCTAGGATTATGATATGTAAAAGGAGAGCATCTGTTGAGAATCGTCACAAAGACATTCTTCAGGAAACCAAGGAGATGGCTGTATCCATGGACATCACCTGGTGAACAGTATAGGAAGCTGGTAGAATACATATTTGGAAGCAGAAGATGGAGAAGCTCCATTCTTTCTGCAAAAACAAGACCAAGACAGATTGAGGCACAAAACATGAACTTCTAATATAAAAAATTACAGAAAAGCTAAGGGCAAGCATCAAATCAATCATCGTGCCAAAATATAACCTGAAGAATAACCCTGTAGAATTTTAAATGGTGTAAAAAATAGATTTGCACTTAAAGCCTAATTGTCTGAGAGGCAGAAGAATTCTGGACTGAAACCAGGGACATTGTCAGAGAGAAATTCAAAAAGACACCATCTGCAACCAAGGAAAGAAAGAAAAACCTGAGTGGTGGCAGGTGAAATTCTACAAGAAGATAAAGACAAAAGTAAAAGGTGACAAAAATGGGATGGGAATCCTAAGTTCAACTTTTCATTGACTTGTGCATAGGTACAAAAAGCAGAACAATAACACTGCAGAGAAACAGAAGATGGTAACAAAAAAAGCTATGACATGAGACCTCCTCCACATGATTGAAGAAACCAAAGGGAAATGGGGAAGCTAAATGACTTAGATGAAGGGTTAGAAAGCATGATTATCAAGTTTGCAGATGACACCAAATTGGGAGGGATAGCCAATACTCCAGAAGACAGGAGCAGAATTCAAAAGGATCTTAACAGATTAGAGAGATGGGTCAAAACTAACAAAACAAAGTTCAACAGGGACAAATTCAAGATACTCCACTTAGGCAGAAAAAATGAAATGCAAAAATACAGAATGGGAGACGCATGGCTCAAGAGAAGTACGTGTGATTCCTGATACTGTCTAACAGTACCTCCAGGGTCATGATGTAAATCAATGGAGATATTGGGCATCCCTGTCTCGTGCCTCTTGTTATTTTAATTGGTTCTGATATTTGACCGTTTACTATAATTCTCGCTGATTGTTGCGAGTATATTGCTTTAATCGCATTGATGAACTGGTGCCCAGCATCCATTTCTTTTATTAATTCTGTTATGAATCCCCAATTGACCCTGTCGAAAGCCTTCTCCGCGTCTAAAAATAGGAGTCCTGCTTCGTTTTGTCTGTGGTTGTTATAGTATTCTATTGTATCTAGTATCAGCCTCATGTTTCTGTTTATTTGCCGGCCTGGTAAAAAACCCGTCTGATCTGCATTTATTCTTTTTTCTAGCACCTTTTTTAATCTTGCTGCCATCACGCCCGAGAATATTTTGTAGTCAACGTTAAGTAATGCTATTGGGCGGTAATTTGAAACTTTTGTTGTGTCCTGGCCTTCCTTCGGTATTACCGTTATGTGTGCTATTTTCCATGCCTCTGGGAGTGTCTTGTTTTCTAGGATTTTGTTCATTACCTTTGCTAGTTGTGGTGTTAATAACTCGCTAAATGTTTTGTAATATTTTTCCGTTAATCCATCAGGGCCCGGGGACTTATTCGCTGGGAGTTTTGTTATTATTTCCTTTATCTCTTCTTCTGTTATTATTTTATTTAATATTTCTCTTTCCTCCTCGGTGAGTTTCCTTATTTTTTGTTTCCCTAGATAATTTATTACTTTTTCTTTGGGTATATTGTCGTCCATGTATAATTTTCTGTAGAATTTTCTAAATTGATCTTCTATGTCTAATTGTTTTGTGTAGGTCCTCTCACCATCCTCTATTTTATTTATTTGTTGTTTATATTTCTTCCTTCTTACCTTCCAGGCTAAGTATTTTCCTATTTTATTAGCATTTTCGAATTGGTTTTGTCTTATGTACTTTAATTTTTTACTTATTTCATCTAATTGTAATGTATCCCATCTTTTCTTTAATATTTCTAATTGTAATTTTGCTGATTTCTTATTCGGTTGTTTTTTGAGTTCTTCTTCCCTTTTTTTTATGTTTTCTTCTATCTCTCTTTTTTCTCTATTTCTTATTCTGTTTTTTCTTGCTTTTTGTTGCATGAAATGGCCTCTGATGTATGCCTTAGATGTGTCCCAGATAGTATCTATTGTTGTGTCCTTTTCTGTGTTAATGTTGAAGAACTCCTCTAGTATTTTTCTGTTTGCCTCCTGGTCTTTATGGTCTCTTATTAGTTGGTCGTCTAATCTCCATGTCCTATTTCTTATGTTGTTCCCTGGCTTTTCGATAGTTAGTTCAGGGGGGGCGTGGTCTGAGGTCATTCTTGGTAGTATCCTGACCTTAACAGTTTTGGCTATTATTCTCTGTTCCCCACACCATGTCGATGCGAGACCACGAGCTGTGGCGATCCGAGTAAAATGTGAAGTCCCTTTCGTCCTTATGGAGAAATCTCCATATGTCTTGAAGACCTAAATTCTCTCTTAGTTTGCTACATTCTCTAGGGAGTTCTCCCATCTGATATTTTTTGGCTTTTGTTCTCTTCTTTGTCTTTCTATCTAGATTGCTATCTATGACCCCATTGAAGTCTCCCATGATGATTAGGTCATCATATTCTTGATCGAGTATTTTTTTGTGTAGGGAGTCTATGAATTTTGTTTTTGCACCGTTGGGGGCATAAATATTGCATATCAGTACTATTTTTCCATCAAATTCTATAACCACACCCAACATTCTTCCCTCTTGGTCTTTGAACACCTGTTTTGATTGGATCATTTCCTTAACATACATTACTACCCCTCTTTTCTTTTCTCTACCCGCCGCATAATACACTTTCCCCAATTTTTTTTGGTTTAGATATGATACATGTCGGTGACATATGTGGGTTTCTTGTAGGAGCATTATATCATAATGTTCTTTATTGAGTTGGTGCCAAATTTTTGCTCTTTTATTGGGATTGTTTAAACCGTTTACATTGTTTGAATATATCTTAATATTTTGTGTCATTTGTGTTCCCTACTCCTGCGTCACTTTTCCCATTCGCAGCTGTCAGTTCCACCGAGCTTTTGTATCCTTTGGGGGAAAATTCTCTTGGTCTCTTCCTTAGTCTTTCCTGGGTGGTCTCCTGGGTTTCCTCTTCTTCGTTGTCCTCTTCATTCTTATCCTTCTTCTTTTCATTATCTTCCTTACTCAAAAATTTGTCATAAAACATTTTGGCTTTTGTTTCTGATGTTAGCCAGTGTTTGTTGCCTTCCCAAGTTACCATTATTCCCTCTCTCCTTTCCCATTTGAATCTTACGCTTCTTCTTTTCAGTTCGTCGGTAAGGAAAAAATATTTTCGCCTTCTCTCTAGTACTGCTCTTGGGTGTTCTTTTAGGATTGCGACCTTACTGCCATTATGGTATGTGGGTTTCGTGGCGTTTTCCTTCAGTATTTCGTCTCTCATGGTTTTCTTTCCAAAACAAACTATCACGTCTCTAGGAACGTTGTGTTTTTTTGCATAGTCTGATTGGATTCTGAAGACCCTATCTATGTTGTCTTTGATATCTTCCTGGTCTAATTGGAGAATCTGTGCCACTATATTTGCGATTACTTCTTTGATGTTTTCTCTTTCTCCTTCTTGTATGTTTCTAAATCTTAGCTGAAACTCTTTTTCCTTTGCCTCCAGATTTTCTTGTTGCGTTTGCAGTGATTCCATTTTCCTTTCCATTGTGTGCATCGCTTTTTCCAGTTCTTTTTGATGGTGTTTAAGTTCTTTGTTTTCTTTTGAGTCTTCTTTTCTTCCTTGTTTCATGTCTTCTATTTCTTTGTATATAGTTTTTACTTCTTCCTTCATTGCCACTTGCAGTTCCTCTTTGATCTCCTTTCTCATATCCTCCATTTCTTTCTTGATGTTATTGTATTGTCTATCTTGCTTTCCTTCTAGTCTTTGCATGTCCGTCTGTATTTTCAAAATTTCTCTCATTAAGTCTTTCATAGTGAACTCTTCTTTTTTATCTGTATTTTCTTCCATGGTGGGTTCTTTTATCGTCGTGTCTTTTGTCGCCGTATCTTTTGTTAACGAGTCCTTTCTCGATTGCAGTTTTCTTTCCTTGTCCTTTTCTTTATCTATTTTTAATTTTGGTGTGGCCATGTCGCCTGTAGTCTCTTTTTCAGAGTATTTCCTCTGTTTTCTGTTGACTTTTTTTATTATTATTATTATTTATTCTTTTTTCTAGAAATTTCTCTATACCTTAGAAGTAGACATAGACAGTCCCATTTTGTGATTGTAGGTATTGTTCTGTTCTAGTGGACTTTAGTACATGTTTGTCCTTGGCTCCTCCCCCCCCCAGTAAGAAGAGAAGGGAGAGAGAAAAGAAAGATGGGAAGAAATCAAAGGCCTAAAAATAAAATCACATAGTTATAAAGTGGCAGCTTTTGCGGACGACCTAGTAGGAGTAATAGAAGACCCGATAAGACAATGGGAGAGATGGTGGTCAGAAATCACAGCCTTTGGTGAAGTCGCAGGGCTAAAAATAAACAAAAATAAGACAAAATTCCTAGTTAAAAACATGTCAAAAGAAAAAAAAAGATGAATTGCAAAGAATATCAGGAGTAGAAGTAGCATCAAAGGTAAAATATTTGGGAATAAGTATAACATCCAGCAATGCACAGTTAATAAAAAACAACTACGATACCAGATGGAACCAGATAAAGGAAAAGATGAAAAGATGGCAGAGACTAGAACTATCCCTTCTGGGGAGGGTCGCATTAGCGAAAATGAACATCTTAGCGGAGGTACTTTACCTCTTTCGAATGATTCCTGTAGTAAGAACAAAAAGCACGATAGCTAAATGGCAGAAAGAGCTAAATAAATTTATATGGCAAAACAAGAGGGCCAGGATAAAATTCAGGAACATGAGCGACGACCCGAAGAGGGGAGGGCTCGGACTACCGGACCTCCAACTCTATTACGACGCTGCAGCGCTAGCGTGGGTAAAGGAATGGGCAACGCTAAAAGACGAAAGACTGCTGGTGTTAGAAGGGGAAGACTTAAATAAAGGATGGCACAGCTATCTGTGGAAAGGGAAGGCCACCAAAGAAAAGAACTTCCATAACCATCTTATTAGGTCGTCACTAATAAAAATATGGAACAAATATAAGGGGAGATGGTATCAAAAAACACCAACATGGTTCTCCCCAAACGAGGCCGACCAAAGGAGGGAAACAGCTAGTTGAGATACAAACAACTACTGAGGATAACAAACCAGGAGACAAAATTAAAAACATTAGAGGAAATAAAAACATTGGATCCGGATTTCTCCTGGTTCCAATATTGGCAGGTATATGAGAACTTTAAAAAGGACAAAAAAATAGGATTCGAAACCAAAGAGAAAGCATGGGATAAGATCCTAAACATAGAGAGAAAAGTGATCAAAGGTTTATACCAACAGTTGCTATTATGGGCATCAGAAGAGGAGCAAGTGAAGGAAGTTATGATCAAATGGGCTAGAATGATAGATCGCACGATAACAATGTCAGAGTGGGAGGGGATTTGGAAAAGAAAACTAAAATATGCATATGCCGCAGAAATAAAGGAAAACTGGCTCAAAATGGTATCAGTCTATGGTATCAGACACCGGAAAAAATAGCGAAATATAGTAAAGGAAGGTCGGATAGGAAGTGTTGGCGATGTGAAAAGAAATTGGGAACCTTCAAACATATGTGGTGGGATTGTAAGATTGTTAAAAAAATTTGGAAAGAGATACACCACAAGATAAAGAATATACTACAAATCAACCTAGAATTTAGACCAGAATACTTCCTACTGGGAATGAACAACCCCACCATAGACAAAAACGATGAGAAAATCATGTTTTACCTCACCACGGCAGCGAGAATGTGTGTAGCCCGAAGATGGAAAAATAAAGAAACAGCAGACTTCAATCAGTGGATGACTAAATCCATGGATATTATGAACATGGACTTGCTAACAGAGAGACTCAGGAAAAATGTACAACCGAAAGAAAACACTGATTGGAGCAAATTCATAACTTTCATAAAAGAAAACAATGAGAACAATGGATAGATCACGAAGGTGAGAGCGACACCAAAGAATAAGTCCTAGAGAAGAAGGCAACCGACCAAAAAGATGCAAATCAAATAATAAAGGCACTCAGAATTTTACGCTTAAACACCCTGGAAGTCAACAAGTATGTTGAGATGTGATTTATGTAAGTTATGTATGTAGGTGATAGATGTATGTATGTAGCTTTTACATGTTTCTGTGCAAATGGGGGGGGGACGTTAACAGGGTGGGGGGGGAGGGGAGGGTAGGAGGAGGGGTAGACGAGGGGGAGGAAAGGAAAACCCAATAATTTAAAGATAAGGTAACACCAGCCCCCAGCAACAATGGAAACATTGAGAATCAAAAGGAGAAATAAAAGCAGACTAGGAAACAAGGGGGCTGAAAAAGGGAGAGATAGGTTAAACTGTATAGAACAAGAGGATATTTATTATGTGCTATGTCAATGTATAGGATGTGTTTTGTATGTATATGTGTCTGTCAGGGCAAGCATTGCCCCTATCTTTTTAATATATTGCAATAAAAATTATTTATAAAAAAAAAAAGAGAAGTACGTGTGAAAAAAATCTTGGAGTACTCGTGGTCAAGTTAAACATGAGCCAACACTATGATGTGGTGGCAAAAAAAAAAAAAGCCAATGGGATTTTGGCCTGCATAAATAGGAGTATAGTGTATATATCTAGGGAAGTCATGCTACCCCTCTATTCTGCCTTGCTTAGACCATACCTGGAATATTGTGTCCAGTTGTGGACACCACAATTGAAGAGAGATATTGACAAGCTGGAATGTGTCCAGAAGAGGGTGACTAAAATAATCAAGGGTCTGGAGAACAAGCCCTATGAGAAGCATCTTAAAGAGCTGGGCATGTTTAGCCTGAAGAAGCGAAGGCTGAGAGGAGACATGATAGCCATGTATAAGTATGTGAGAGGAAGTCACAGGGAGGAGGGAGCAAGCTTGTTTTCTGCTGTCCTGGATGCAGAATGATGGCTTCAAACTACAATTCCATCTGAACATTAGGAAAAACTTCCTGACTAGGTGAGCTGTTCAGCAGTGTAACTCTCTGCCCTGGAGTGTGGTGGAGGCTTCTTCTTTGGAAGCTTTTAAACAGAGGCTGGATGACCTTCTGTCAGGGATGCTTTGAATGCAATTTTCCTGCTTCTTGGCAGAATGGGGTTGGACTGGATGGCCCATGAGGTCTCTTCCAACTCTATGATCCTATGATTAAGAACTGAAGAGCTGGTGGTAACAAGACACTGACGAGCTGTATATAAGCAATGAAAGGATGATCAATTTGAATATGAACCCACAATTTGGGAAAGTGAGGTGGAAGCGGCACTCAAAGCACTTAGGAGAAATAAATCACCAGGAACAGATGGCATACCACAGGAACTCTTTCAAGCAAAAGAGACAAATTCATGCAAATTCTTACTAAAATCTGTCAGCAAAGAAATGTCCCACAGATTGGAAATGTTCAATATAAATCCAGTTCCCAAGAAAGGGGGCAAAGGGGATTGCAGTAATTACTGGACCATTGCATTAATCTCTCATGTAAGCAAGGTGATGTTCAAATTTCTCGTTATGTCTTGCTTTGGGTCCTGGTGGGGAACACACCCACTGAGCAACTTCGGCAGTCAAGCATATTGTCTTCTACAACACAACAAACAAACAGTTGAAAATATAATACAGTAGATATAAGAAGGGTCGTTACCAGTTGGTGAAGCTGGGAGACTCCTGCTCGGACCCCTGGCCTTTGACCTGTGGGATCCCGCAAGGTTCCATTCTGTCTCCCATGCTTTTTAACATCTACATGAAACCGCTGGCTGAGAACATCCGGAGTTTTGGAGTTGGGTGCCATCTCTATGCAGATGACACACAACTCTACTACTCTTTTTCACCAAATTTCAAGGAAGCCCCTCAGGTGCTGGACGAGTGTCTGACCGCTGTGGCTGTCTGAATGAGGAAGAACAAGCTGAAGATCAATCCCCACAAGACAGAGGTCCTCCTGGTCGATCGTAAACCGGATCGGGGTATAGGGTGGCAACCTGTGCTGGACGGGGTTACACTCCCCCTGAAGTCACAGGTCCACAGCTTGGGTGTCCTCCTGGACTCATCACTGTCGCTTGAAGCTCAGGCGTCAGTGGTGGCCGGGAGGGCCTTTGCACAATTAAGACTCGTGCGCCAACTGCGACCGTACCTCGTGAAGGCAGATCTGGCCAGGGTGGTCCACGCCTTATTGGACTACTGTAATGCACTCTATGTGGGGCTGCCCTTGAAAACAGCCCGGAAATTTCAATTGGTCCAATGGGCGGCGGCCAGGTTGTTAACTGGTGCTCCTTACAGGGAGAGGTCAACCCTCCCGTTTAAGGAGCTCCACTGGCTGCCATTCATTTTCCGGTCCCAATTCAAGGTGCAGGTGCTTACCTACAAAGCCCTAAATGGTTTGGGACTCGCCTACCTGTGTAACCGCATCTCTGTGTACGAACCCACACAATATCTTCGTTCATCCGGAGAGGCCCTGCTCACGATCCCACCTGCATCGCAAGTGCGATTGGTGGGGACGAGGGATAGGGCTTTCTCGGTGGTGGCCCCTCGACTCTGGAACTCTCTCCCTAAGGACATCAGGCTGGCCCCATCGCTAGCAATCTTCAGGAGGAGCTTGAAAACATGGTTGTTCCAGTGTGCCTTCCCAGAATAAGGAAACTCCTAGCATTATGTCCCAACGCACTTTATCAGAGATCCAGGATATCTGCATGCCCACTCCCCTCCAAACACTCCACCTGGTCATGCCCAGCACTTTTAATTTTAATTATTACATTTGGCCCTGCCATTGATTTTAATTGCGCCATTGTGTGTGGTTAATGTTATTGCTTTGTTTTTTTATTTATTTTGTTGTTTGTTGTTTGCTGTTGTTTTTACTATTGTATTTGGGCTCGGCCTCTTGTAAGCCGCACCGTGTCCTTCGGGAGATGGTAGCGGGGTACAAATAAAAGATTATTATTATTATTATTATTATTATTATTAGAAGGCTTGCAGCAGCTTAACTAGAAAATGTTATTTGATATGGACTTTTGCAGACTGCAGCTCAATTGATCATAGCATGCTGGACTTGTGAGTTTCAATGGCATATTGCTTTGGTGTGTGATATATTCCAAGTACCAGCTGGAGTGGGGAATAGTAGGCAAGTTCCAGAGAAATCAAAACCTACCCCCTTCAACCTTGTTCAAATATCAGCCTGACCCCAGCCCTGAATGCCACATGGTATTCTTCTGAATCCGTCATTTCCTATCGCTGAAATTTCCATCTTTCACAATTTGCAGCAAAGATCCCAGTCATTATCATGGTCAACATTTTTTCCTATTACTACCACAACGACAATTATTTTGATATTCCCTCAAAAGAACACAGACGGGCTTTTGTTTCGCCTTGGGATGGTCAGCTCCAATTATCTCTTGAGGCGCAGCTGGGAAGAATGTGTCTGAGGGGGAAACGGAGGCTGAGCTGGACTTGGTCTTTTGGAAAAAAAAAGGAAAAGATAAAGCAGGGAAACAGATGTGAGGGAAACCCACTGTTCGTGCCAGGCACATATGCTTTTGGTGCTGTGATGAAATACATGAACCCACTTTTATGCATACAGCGGAATAGGACTTGATACACATCCATGTCCCATAATTAGTTCTGAGTTTTCCCCTCACATAGAAAACAAGCCTCAGAGAGACAACCCTAATCTCTCCCCCTTCCTTTTGCTACTGCAAGGAGCAGGAACAATAATGTACCACCCAAAATCACTGTTTTGTCTCTCCAGTAAAATGCATGTTGAAATGAGATTAAGAAGACAGATGAGGCTGGTTTTTATCCCTTTGGGAGAATGATGCTATAAGGCCTGGATGGCTGGTTTTGTGCAGAATCTGATTAAAATTGGACTAGTTTCCCTCAAGGGCTTCCTTTGCCTCTCATATTCTGAGAAGGAGGAGTTTCCCCCTTGTCTGATGAATATCTCTGGCAGCACAGTGTTACCTATGTACATGTTTCCAAATTGAGGGTTCTCATATCTTTAATGGTTGTGTGTTGTTGTGTGCCTTCAAGTCGTTTCTGACCTATGGAGGCCCCATGGGTTTTACTTTCCAAGGTTTGTACAGGGTGGGTGGGGGTTGTTTTTGCCTCCTTCTAAAGCTGAGAGAGTGTGACTTGTCTGAAGTCACCCAGTGGGTTCATTATTTCTCCCCTTTGGAACTCCCCTTTTAAACCAAGTGGCTAACAATCTCACATTTTGGTCACAGTTTCAAAAAGCGCAATACAAAAGTATTGTCGAACACTGCAAACTACTCCAACCAGAGAAATCAGCCATAGCAGAGCACCTGATGAACCAACCTGGACACAGCATATTATTTGAGAACACAGAAGTGCTGGACCACTCTCACAACCACCATGTCAGACTACACAGAGAAGCCATTGAAATCCACAAGCATGTGAACAATTTCAACAGAAAGGAAGAAACCATGAAAATGAACAAAATCTGGCTACCAGTATTAAAAAACTCAAAAATTACAACAGCAAAACAACAGAGGGGAAACAAGCAGGCACATAAAATCACTCTCAACAAAAGATTTCCCCCATGCGCTTCCAAGCCATTGAATGCAAATCAAGGTGATCAGCTGAAACATTCACAGCTAGCCCCAGAAGACAAAAGTCCTTTGTCTCACCCTGGTCATTCCACAGATATATAAACCCATTTTTCCTACTTCCAACAGACCTCACTACCTCTGAGGATGCTTGCCATAGATGCAGGCGAAACGTCAGGAGAAAAATTGCCTCCAGAACATGGCCATATAGCCCGGAAAAACCTACAACAACCCAGCAATACAAAAGGTTTCAATGGCTGAGTGGTAATTCAAACCCTGGTTTCCAGAATCGTGATGAAAGAGGGAATTGCAGCAATTATTGTTTGTCACTTAATAGCACAGCGGGTTAAACCATTATCTGAAAAAGAACTTATTGACCAGAAGGTTGGCAGTTCAAAGCCACAGGTTGGGGTGAGCTCCTGGCTGTCAGCCCTAACTCCTGCCAACCTAGCAAAAACTGCACATGCGGTCACACCGGCAAACCACAAGGAAGATCTACAGAAGACAGGCTCCTCGACATGGAAAATGAAACAAGAGCACCTCCCCATGGCCGGAATTGAGCATCACCTCTGGACACCGGAGATGGAAAGGGAAACCTTTGCCTTTTTTTGCGTATTGTATGTCATTGTTCATTGTATAAAAAGGCACTTAATGTTTGTCTATATATGTGTATACTGTAATCCACAGTATACAGATAGAGCGGAATATAAATAAAGTGTATTATTATTATTATTATTATTATTATTATTATTATTATTATCTGCTGAATTTCCTCCTTCTATGCACCATGAAAGGTTCAGCAGCCCTTTTCAGGTTTCACTCTGGCAACGCTACCCATTTATGGAGTTATTTGTCATGGCACAGAGTCTTACACCCGTGAGTAAGGCCTCTCTGAAAACTATGTGCTTCATTTCTCTTGTTTCTTCTAACCCTTCCCATTCCTTGTTTCCAAATGGAACAAAACAGCCATGCTGGATTCTGGGATATATATTCCAGAAAAACAACTTTTTCAAACTTATAGCTCTCCTCTCTCTCTCTGCTACACAGACTGATTTGTGTCCAATAAACTGTCTCTCATCTGAATCAAGTAGCAGCTTCTGGAGTGGACGATGAGACACCATCTCATCTTTTGCCTCAGGCAGCAGAATATCATGGGTCAGCTTTCAAAGGATATGAATGGGAAGCACTTCTCCCTGAAAGAATCAAACTAGGCCAAATCTACTTAAAGCTTCAAAATTGTTATTTTGGAACTCTAGCAAACTTTGAAACCTACCAGCTTCACTTTGGCACATCTTATGTTCATGGCTGATCCACTCTGAACTGAAACATTTTGTATGCAATTATTTGTATACAATTTTCATTTGTATACAGTGATTTTTATTTCACTTATGCAATTATTTATCTTCACCACCACCCACTTCTCTCCGGAGAATAAGGGACAGATGGCACACTGCAGCCAAGCTCTTGTGTGTCTAATCTATCTATAAAGGGGACTCAAGAACTAGAAATTGGTAACCAAGTAACAGCTGAAGTAAGTGGCTCCGAATTATGGAACAGGTCAGACTATCCTATCTCCTCCACATCTCTTAACACTTTACTTCATACACAATAATGGTCCAATGACTGTCTTTTAGAAGCATCAAACAACTGAGATTTATTCACAGAGGAAATACTTATCATGAATTTGCAGCGCACATATTATGACAGACACAAATGCATGATATTGTGAACCATAATTGAAAATGTTAAGGTTGAGAGTCAGAACCAATGCCATCATCATCAGCCAGTCCTTTTGAAAATTACTTTTTTGGGAGGGGCAACTCCACACTCCCCCCATGTCAAGACCCAGAACCCTTAAAGGAGCCCAACACACAATGTGGAGTTCAAACACAGTTTTATTATTCACAAAATAGTCTTTGAAGCGCTTACTTCAGTGCTAAAAGTGCAAAGGAAGAGTTGATATCAAAAGCAAAGTGAAAAAAGCAACTGAAATATAACCTGGATTATCCTGGCCTATAATCCGGTTTAACTAAGGTATTCAACAATCCGCTTTAACTCACACAGTTCACAGAAGATATAAAAGCAAACTAGAAGCAGGCAAAAACACAGTTCCCAAAACAGTCCAAAGTTGTAGCACGATGTAAACAGGTAAACAAAGTCCAGGAAGCAAAAAGCGTGTTGTCCCAAAGCGGTCTGGAGTCAAGCCGTAGAGTAGGAGTTGTAGTTTGCAGAGTCACAAGAAGTAAACACAGGAATCTGTAGTCCAAGGACCCAAGTTCAAGAATTGGCAGCAACAAAGATTCACACCCCAAAAGAGACACTTTGCCTTCTGCAAAGAGTCATGCAAACAATACTCACTTTTATCCTAAAGTTCCTCTTCAGAGGATGAGGAGCTCCCCACCCTTTCATCATCGCTCTCAGCTGCCCCATTCCCTGCAGCTGAACCCGAGCACCCATCCCTCCACCTCTGCCAGCGTCTGTCAAAACTTACATCTTGCCAACTGCTCCCCGGTTGCTATTCCTCTGTAAACCCCTCAAAATCATCGCTGGAGGTGAGTTGGTTACAGATATCCCTAATCTCCTGTACACGGGTCCAATCAATCCCATCCTCTTCCCCCATGTCACTCCCAGACCCATCACTCCTTTCAAAGCCCATGAAATCTTTGTCCTCTGTAGACGCGGTAAGTATATCACGGATACTCTTCCTTTGTTCTTCCTCATCAGACTCTGAGTCGCGAGTAACCCGCTTGACTCCCCTGCATTCCTCCCAATCCCCCATCTCACAATCGGAGAAACCTTCAAAGGTTTCAGAATCACTCAGGGCCATGTTTATTTCCCTAATCTGCTTTCGCTGCTGTTCCTCTTCCAACACCTGCACAGCCCACTTCTCCCTCCTACCAGTAGTAACACCGTTAGCATCACGCTGAACTACAACACCCCAAGTCACCATAGTTACTTCCATTTCCTATCTTGGATATACACCTGACTGTCAAGTCATCCTTATTTCATGAAATTCATTTACACCTCCCTTTTCTTCCATCATAGAACTCAAGACAGCCAGCATGGGGCTCTTTTCTAATCCCACTCAGACATCAATCATAACCAACTTGCTTATCTAGAGTAAGGCAAATACTACATGCAACCTTACATCATGCCTTGGGACCCATTATATAAACATGTGGCTACACAGTCCTCCACGTTTGCTGGAATTTCCATGAAGGTAGGAAAATCACAGATTAAAAAACAACGCTTTTTGAAAAATCAGAAATATCCCCTCTCTAGTAACATCTAAATCCTCCAGCATAGCTCCATGGCCAAACTCTGCCAGAGGATGGCCACAAAATCACACTGGAAGACCTAGAAATTCCTAGGAGATTCGAGCTCCTCCAATGTGACTCTATAATTAACTTCTACAAATGTGGACTGTACTTTCCTCCTCTCTCCAGAATGAAAACAGTGTTACACATTGCTAGATGTATATTCACAAGAAAATCACAACACAACCACAGATTTGGTGGTGAATTCATCACACTGGATAGTGCTCTCTCTCATGACTGCTGAGAGTCCTGATACACAAACAGCAATTGTCCACAAAGATATGTATTTAGGGACTTTGGAAAGGCATGCGGGAGTCCAAAACCACTGACCACCTGCTGCAATGCAACCTGAGCCCTGCTACATGCACAATGGAGGACTTCCTTGCAGCAACACCAGAGGCACTCCAAATGGCCAGATACTGGTTAAAGGATATTTAATCAACTACCAAGTTTGCAAACTTTGTGTTTTTTTAACATGTTTGTTTGTTTTGTTCTCTTAGAAATGTAATACAATGGTCTGGTTGCCCCTGACACGATAAATAAATAGTGGTTCTCTGTGTAGTCTGACATGGTTCATCATGATGAACCAACCTGGACACAACATATTATTTGACAACACAGAAATGTTGGATCACTCCAACAACCACCATGTCATGCTACACAGAGAAGCCATTGAAATCCACAAGCATGTGGACAATTTCAACAGGAAGGAGAAAACCATGAAAATGAACAAAATCTGGCTACCAATATTTTAAAAAACTCTAAAATTAGAACAGCACAACAACAGAGAGGAAACAAACAAGGACATCTAATTACCTCTCAACAAAAGATTGCTCCAGGCACTGCCAGGCAATCAAATGCTAATCAAGGTAGTCAATTGAAACATTCACACCTATTTATTTCTTTATTTCTCGTGTCAGGGCAGCCAGTCAACTATACTACATTTCTAACAGAACAAAGCAAGCAAACAGAGAAAATACAAAATGTGTGAGTTTGGTAGTTGATTAAATATCCTTTGACCAGTATCTGGCCACTTGGAGTGCCTCTGGTGTTGCTGCAAGAAGGTCCTCCATCGTGCATGTGGCTGGGCTCAGGTTGCATTGCAGCAGGTGGTCAGTGGTTTGCTCTTCTCCACACTCGCATGTCGAGGATTCCACCTTGTAGCCCCATTTCTGAAGGTTGGCTCTGCATCTCGTGGTGCCAGAGCGTAGTCTGTTCAGCACGTTCCAAGTCACCCAGTCCTCTGTGTGTCCAGGGGGGGGAGTCTCTCATTTGGTATTCACACCTAGCTCCAGCAGACAACAGTCCTTTGTCACACCCTGGTCATTCCAAAGATATATAAACCCCTTTTTCCTAGTTCCAACAGACCTCACTACCTCTGAGGATGCTTGCCATAGATGCAGGCGAAAAGTCAGGAGAAAATGCCTCTAGAACATGGCCATATAGCCTACAACAACCCAGTTTGAGGGACTGTGACCTGGCGCTCTGTTAAAAAAATTTGAGGACCCCTGGTCTAAAGCATATCTCTGGTCTGAGAG
This sequence comes from Anolis sagrei, assembly GCF_037176765.1. Taxonomy (NCBI): domain Eukaryota; kingdom Metazoa; phylum Chordata; class Lepidosauria; order Squamata; family Anolidae; genus Anolis; species Anolis sagrei. The sequence continues at coordinate 235,332,154 of NC_090024.1, forward strand.
TCTAACAGAGTCTCTGTTTTCTAAAGCATTCTGTTTCTACTGACTTCTAAACTATACTGTTTCTACACTGAAAGTCTAATGCAGTGGTTCTCAACCTTCCTAACACCGCGACTCCTTAATACAGTTCCTCATGTTGTGGTGACCCCAAGCCTAAAATTATTTTCGTTGCTACTTGATATCTGGAATTTTGCTACTGTTACGAATCGTCATGTAAATATCTGATAGGCAGGGTGTATTTTCATTCTCTAGATCTTGGGAGTTGTAGTTGCTGGGATTTATAGTTCACCTACAATCAATGAGCATTCTGAACTCCACCAGAGATGGAATTGACTCAGATTTGGCACACAGAACTCCCATGACCAACAGAAAATAATGAAAGGGTTAGGTGAGCATTGGCCTTGAGTTTGGGAGTTGTAGTTCACCTATCTCCAAAAAGCACTGTGGACTCCAAACAATGATGGATCTGGACTAAACTTGGCACGAATACTCAATATGCCCAAATGTGAACACTGTTAGAGTTTGGGGGAAATAGACCTTGACATTTGGGAGTTTTAGTTGCTGGGATTTATAGTTCACCTACAATCAGAGAGCATTCTGAACCCCACCAACGATAGAATTGGGTCGGACTTCCCACACAGAACTCCCATGACCAGCAGAAAATACTGTGTATCCTGATGGTCTTTGACGACCCCTCCGACACCCCATCGCGAACCCCCCAGGGGTCCCGACCCCCAGGTTGAGAACCACTGGTCTAATGGCTTTTGCCTTTCTCAAATGGAGTCAGAGTCCTGAACAATCCCAGATCTGGCCACATGGTCTGCAGCCCCTCCCACAACACAGAGATAACGAAAACTGGATACCAATACACGCACCTACAATACAGTAAGCAATCTGAATTATATACATAACAAATAACTAGTGGAGGCTTGAAGAAGGTTGCTGTTTCCAACAAGGAAGTCTTTCGGCTGATCATGTATCATTCATAGAATCATAGAATCATAGAATCAAAGAGTTGGAAGAGACCTCATGGGCCATCCAGTCCAACCCCCTGCCAAGAAGCAGGAATATTGCATTCAAAGCACCCCTGACAGATGGCCATCCAGCCTCTGTTTAAAAGCTTCCAAAGAAGGAGCCTCCACCACACTCCGGGGCAGAGAGTTCCACTGCTGAACGGCTCTCACAGTCAGGAAGTTCTTCCTCATGTTCAGATGGAATCTCCTCTCTTGTAGTTTGAAGCCATTGTTCCGCGTCCTAGTCTCCAGGGAAGCAGAAAACAAGCTTGCTCCCTCCTCCCTGTGGCTTCCTCTCACATATTTATACATGGCTATCATATCTCCTCTCAGCCTTCTCTTCTTCAGGCTAAACATGCCCAACTCCTTAAGCCGCTCCTCATAGGGCTTGTTCTCCAGACCTTTTATCATTTTAGTCACTCTCCTCTGGACACATTCCAGCTTGTCAATATCTCTCTTGAATTGTGGTGCCCAGAATTGGACACAATATTCCAGGTGTAGTCGAACCAAAGCAGAATAGAGGGGTAGCATTACTTCCTTAGATCTAGACACTATGCTCCTATTGATGCAGGCCAAAATCCCCTTGGCTTTTTTTGCCGCCACATCACATTGTTGGCTCATGTTTAACTTGTTGTCCACGAGGACTCCAAGATCTTTTTCACACGTACTGCTCTCGAGCCAGGCGTCACCCATTCTGTATCTTTGCATTTCGTTTTTCCTGCCAAAGTGGAGTATCTTGCATTTGTCACTGTTGAACTTCATTTTGTTAATTTTGGCCCATCTCTCTAATCTGTCAAGATCGTTTTGAATCCTGCTCCTGTCCTCTGGAGTACTAGCAATCCCTCTCAATTTGGTGTCGTCTGCAAACTTGATGATCCTGCCTTCTAGCCCTTCATCTAAGTCATTAATAAAGATGTTGAACAGGACCGGGCCCAGGACGGAACCCTGCGGCACTCCACTTGTCACTTCTTTCCAGGATGAAGAGGAAGCATTGGTGGGCACCCTCTGGTGCTCACCATTTTAAAGCTCACATTTTAAAAACCAATATATTTTATGAAAGCATTTGACAACATATTTTATGAAACTCTGAAACAAAGCAGAGAAGATATAAAGATCCCGGTTTTTAGCACTAAGTTGCTATAAAACGCAGATGCACCAGCGGCATTCATGAAGACAATAGACTTTTTTGTTTCAGTTAATTCCGTGGCAAATGAGAAACAATCAATTACCAGAGAGTAGCAATTGCCGTGGCATGTTAATGAAAAAAATAAATAATTGAGGCTAGGGATAAACATAGACACAGTGACATTTGATGGCAACTCTTGTGCAAAGTGCTGGCGTCTGCAGAAACAAAAGCAGGAGTGCGTCATAATTGTATTGTTTTTTCAGAGGGGGTGTATTATAATCGTATCCTTGGGGAAAACAACGACAGCCTTTGTCTAATTGGGTTTGCTCCTCTCCTCCAACTTCAGCTCCCTGCCACTCATTTATAAATATTTAAATCACACTCTCCTTCATTTTTAAAGTGTGTTATTGTTATCTATCATCAGGAAAAGCTTTTGATATGCCAACCAAAGGCTTGTTTTATGTGCGTCTTTATGATGTATCTTTCTCAATATTAATCCTGTTGTGGAGAAAAGTGAGTGTTCTAATTTATATGGACTAAATTAATTCAAAAAGTGGGGAAATCTGCACTCTACTAGTAAAAAGAATAAACTATGATTCAATTTTTATAGCTGTCTGGCTGAAAAAATAGAGAGATGAACAGACAGATATATAGGTATGGAGTCACAAATATAGTGAGGGATCAGAAAAACAAGTCCTGTGATGAATGGCGGAGATGATGGGGGATGTTTAGGTTCAATAAAGTGATGATTGAAATGTGAGGAACTAGCTGACAGGAAGGAAATCACTGTGCCTGAAATGTAGTGCTGGAGGAAATGTCTGCAGTTACCACGGACTGACAAAAAAGACAAATAAATGGGCCCAAGAGCAAATTGAACCTGAACTCTCACTAGAAGCCTGAATGGCTAAAGGCTATTGTACTCTGGATATATCTTGAGATGACATGATTCATTGGAAAAGATGGTAATACTTTGTAAAAGGACGATCATATTACAGGCGGAGTGATTCAATCAAGGAAGCCATAGCATTGAGTTTGCAAGAGATGAGTGGGGTTCATGGAGGTCCTTCACTCACTGATTCATCATAGGGAGAAGTCAACTTGATGGCAGATAGTAACAAATATTTGTCATCTTCAACTACCTGAATGCCTGGCACATAGAGGTTAGGGTAAGTTTTTTTTCTGCCCCAGAAGGAAGAAACCCAACTAGACAGTAGATTCATAGAATCATAGAATCAAAGAGTTGGAAGAGACCTCATGGGCCATCCAGTCCAACCCCATTGCCAAGAAGCAGGAATATTGCATTCAAATCACCCCTGACACGATGGCCATCCAGCCTCTGTTTAAAAGCTTCCAAAGAAGGAGCCTCCACCACACTCCGGGGCAGAGAGTTCCACTGCTGAACGGCTCTCACAGTCAGGAAGCTCTTCCTAATGTTCAGATGGAATCTCCTTTCTTGTAGTTTGAAGCCATTGTTTCGTGTCCTAGTCTCCAGAGAAGCAGAAAACAAGCTTGCTCCCTCCTCCCTGTGGCTTCCTCACACATATTTATACATGGCTATCATATCCTCTCTCAGCCTTCTCTTCTTCAGGCTAAACATGCCCAGCTCCTTAAGCAGCTCTTCATAGGGCTTGTTCTCCAGATCCTTGATCATTTTAGTCGCCCTCCTCTGGACACATTCCAGCTTGTCAATATCTCTCTTGAATTGTGGTGCCCAGAATTGGACACAATATTCCAGGTGTGGTCTAACCAAAGCGGAATAGAGGGGTAGCATGACTTCCCTAGATCTAGACACTATGCTCCTATTGATGCAGGCCAAAATCCCATTGGTTTTTTTTGCTGCCACATCACATTGTTGGCTCATGTTTAACTTGTTGTCCACAAGGACTCCAAGATCTTTTTCACATGTACTGCTCTTGAGCCAGGCATTGTCCTCCATTCTGTATCTTTGCATTTCGTTTTTTCTGCCAAAGTGGAGTATCTTGCATTTGTCCCTGTTGAAGTTCATTTTGTTAGTTTTGGCCCATCTCTCTAATCTGTCAAGATTGTTTTGAATCCTGCTCCTGTCCTCTGGAGTATTGTCCATCCCTCCCAATTTGGTGTCGTCTGCAAACTTGATGATCCTGCCTTCTAGCCCTTCATCTAAGTCATTAATAAAGATGTTGAACAGGACCGGGCCCAGGACGGAACCCTGCGGCACTCCGCTCGTCACTTCTTTCCAGGATGAAGAGGAAGCATTAGTGAGCACCCTCTGGGTTCGTCCATTTAACCAATTACAGATCCACCTCACTGTAGTTTTGCCTAGCCCACATTGGACTAGTTTGTTTGCCAGAAGGTCATGGGAGACCTTGTTGAAGGCCTTACTGAAGGTCAAAATACAAGGAGGATTTTAGGTGAACATCATATAGATGTTCCTTACAGTAGAACCTACAGGGGAGAAGAACTGGCTTCTTTAGATGATGGGGATCCTTTCTTTGTTTCTAAGCAGAAGATGGATGTCCATCTGACAGGGATGCTTTAGTTATAGGTTGTTCAAGAGATTGGACAAGATGACCTTTGTGGCTTTCGAATTCTGCAATTCTATGATTCTAGAGCTGCTTTGAATGTTCTATTAGAATTACAGAATCATAGAGACATTGTGGGCCATCCAATCCAACCCCCTGCCAAGAAACAGGAAAATCGCATTCAAAGGACCCCTGAAAGATGGTCATCCAGTCTCTGCTTAAAAGCCTCCAAAGAAGAAGCCTCCACCACACTCCGGGGCAGAGAGTTCCATTGCTGAACAGTTCTCACAGTTAGGAAGTTCTTCCTAATGTTCAGGAAGAGTCTCCTTTCCTGCAATTTGAAGTCTAGTCTCCAGGGCAGCAGAAAACAAGCCTGCTCCTCATTACTTCCCCTCACATATTTATACATGGTCCTCATCATGTCTCCTCTCAGCCTTCTCTTCTACAGGCAAAACATGCCCAACCTTTAAGCCGCTCCTCACAGGGCTTGTTCTTCAGACCCTTGACCATTTTAGTCGCTCTCCTCTGGACACATTCTAGCTTGTCAACTGGATCTTGGAGACTTGGTTTCGATTCCCTGCATGACCATGGAAACCTACTGGGTGGCCTTGGACAAGTTATACCCCCTCAGGCCCAGAAAATCTTGTGATAAGGCTTGCCTTACGGTGTCCATAAGTTGGAAATGACTCAAACATACACAACAACAACGGAGATAGAAATATGTGTCTGCACTCCCAAGAGAAACACTGGCCTTATGCCTCTGGACAGGCAGCCTGTCCTCACCCCATTCTGCTCAGCCAAACTGTTTAGTAGCCCAGGGTTATTTCTAAAACAGTTCATGACATGTCATGCGGATCTTCTGTATGAACAAATCAACCCCACCCCAACTTTGTATCTGAACTGAAAGGAGCTCTTCACCACAGTATTTGTAGACTGGTTTTATGAAATGTCTGCTTTTTTTTTTTTTTGCTTGCCTGCCTGTGTGCTTATGTACGTGTATGTTGTCTTCATTAATGAGAGTGAAGATACTGCTTTACACAACTAAAATAAACACATATTTGACACTTTCATATTATGAGAAAGTATTAACTTGCAAATTGTTTTTTCAAAGGTTGAAGAGTTTCTGGAGATTTTGGGCTGTTGGATTTGAGCCATACCTGTATCTCAACCATATTCGTACCCTTTGATTCCCTCTGCCCATCTTCCCAACATTATAAAGTTCATTGTCCCTAATTTCCAGCCACCTTACAAATGAAGGGGCCTATGGCAAACCAACTGTATTATTTTATTTTGTATCAAAAGCATTGCATAAATTAGTATAAAACTGATAGAAATAGAAGGAGCGCAAAAATGACCAAAACAGGCAACAGCAATGGCATTGTCTGTAGCCTCCAACAATTCTTCCTCTGTACATGAGGCAGGGCATAGTGGACAAGCATACAGATGCAGAGTTGTCTGTTCTGCTCCACAGTCACACAATGTGTGGGATTCTTTTAGGTAGTGCCATTTTGCCAGGTCATCTTTTGATCTGCCCACTCCACTTTTCTGAGTCTGTTCAGGGACTTCCAAGTTGCCCATTCTTGGTTTGCCCCTGGAAGAAGACCCTCGTGGAGGGCCATCCTGTTGGGATTTCCTGGTTTAGCTGCCCAGAGGGATACCCTTATAGTTGCTGGGGGGACGCCAAGAGGAGTGGTAGTTCTCATAAAGCTTTTCCTTGATTTGAATCTACTGGTAGAAGACTGGTAGCCATTTAGTGGATTGCCTTCACAGTGTTCAGACTTATTTCTCTCACATTTATCAGCAACTTCCCATCGCACATCAAGGGGGGCAATGCCAGCTAGCTTGTAGAGTTTATCAATAAGGTATAGGTTTAAGACATCCTGTGCAAATCAACTTGAACCCTCATTAGAAGCCAAGATGATGGCATCACTAGCATTGGTGTCACCCAGTGCAGTAACCCATGGTGCCACCCCTATGGCAGGATAAGTTCAGTGTTCAAAGAATGTGGGCAAAATGACAGTCTCCAGTGGTGATATCTAGAAGAGAGTGGTAGAGCTAGCCCACTGAAGCAATCCAGTGACGTCAATTTGCCAGCGAATAATAATACTACTCTGTTGCCATGGAATCATCTTAATACAATAGGGAGAAACCTCATTCACTCTGGACTGAGAATCACAAGGGGAAATGCTTGTTCTATGTGAATGTCCTGAAAAGTGATCTAGAACTACACAATTTGGAAAACTTGCTGTTAAATTGGGTTATAACTTCCAGAATCCCCCAGCCAACAAGGTCATTGGAAAGGTGTTTGGGAAGGATAGTCCAAGGTCATACACAAGCTATGACACAGGGCGGGATATAGGCAAGTTTAAATAAATTAAATAATAAACATACAAAAAACTTTAAAAAAACAGGACTGATTGAGGAGAAGAAGAAGGAAAGAGATGTACAGTCATTCCCATTTCCAATGTATTGTCGAAGGCTTTCATGGCTGGAATCACTGGGTTGTTGTAAGTCACCTCACTACCTCTGAGGATGCTTGCCATAGATGCAGGCAAAACGTCAGGAGAGAATGCCTCTAGAACATGGCCATATAGCCCAAAAAAACCTACAACAACCCATTCCCATTTCCTTTCCTTAGACTTTCTTATCAAGGGGCTGAATGACACAAACCATTTTAGAAAAATTTGGCTTTGCTGGTGCAGGCAAGCAATGTTAGGCATCAATGTTAGGAAACTTTAACAAAGAACATCAGTCTCTATGAAATGAGCAAAAAAGGCCATGGAAGATGTGGGAACTGGCAATAGTAGGGATAGATCACAGAACAGACACACTTGGGGTGGAAAACCCAAACAGCACCCCTTGGATTCAGGGGTCAGGCAGAACCTACTCACCGCCACCAGAATCTGCAGTGCACTGTGCATGACTTCAATGTAGCGATACTCCAAAGCACAGCCGATCACAGAGACGTAGGAATGGCTGTCCAAGCCCTTGAGGCCTACCATGGGGGTCTCCTTTCTTACACAGCCAGGGCCATTTTCGCTCCACCATGACTGATGCCGGGAAATGTTAAAAGTCAAGAGTTCACTGTCCTGGAGAATAAAAAGAACAGAAACATAGAAATAATGCACAGAGACAGACGAAAAATAGTCCCAACTAAATATTAATTCAGGTCAACTATCCTTATCCAAAATGCTCGGGACCAGAAGTGCCCCATATTTCAGATGGGGGGTGGGGGGAGTTTGGAATACTTGCATATACCCAAGGAGATTTTTGGAAAAGGGTCCCAAGACTAAACGTGAAATTCATTTGTGACTCCTATACACATAATCTAAAGGCAATTTTATACCCAATGCATTTACTGTTTTTTTTTTTGTTTGTAACAAATGTGGTATGCACTGAAATATTGGAAGGCTACCCATGTGGACAATTTTGAATTTTGAAATATTTTGGAATTCAGAATTCCAGATAAGAGATATTGCACCTGAATAAAGAGTTTCAGACAGACTCTATTCTTCTTAAATCTCTAGCTCAGAGGCTGATAACATACAACCCATTGTCAGTATTACAGCCACTTCTCCACAAAAGTCAGTATTGACACTGAAATACAACACTGCCTGAGCTCTGCGAGTGCAGCATTTTTCTCAATGAAGAACAGAGTGTTTGAGAACTGGGACATCCGTAGGGATACCAAAGTGCTTGTTTATAAAGCTATTGTTCTCCCAACTCTGCTATATGCCTGTGAAATGTGGACTATCTACAGACGTCACATAAAACTCCTGGAAAAATTCCATCAGCGTTGCCTCTGAAAAATCCTGCAAATCTCTTGGGAAGACAGGCAAACAAATGTCAGTGTGCTGGAAGATGCAAAGACCACAGGCACTGAAGCGATAGTCCTCCGCCATCAACTTTGCTGGACCGGCCACATTGTCTGAATGCCTGAACAAATCTCCCAAAGCAGTTGTTATACTCCAAACTCAAGAACGGAAAACGGAAATCACTGTGATGTCATTTCGCATGCTGTATACACATTACGGTGCAGGTTTTGTGTGTCTGTTGAAGTGTCCTAGAAATTGTAACTTCATTGTCTCTAACTTTAAATGAATGGTAGTTAGATGTCATTTTGTAGCTGTTGAAATTTTGTATTTTGGGGTGTCCCTGTTGTTTTTAAGCAGTTTTGGTATACATAATATCGCCTATTTTCCTTATATATGTTGAGGATAGAATAGCTACTCAGATTCAGTAGCAGTGAGATCTCTTTCTCTCCACATTTCCAACACAACTATGCTACAAGATGGCATTGCAGAAGTATAAAAAAAAATAAATACCTGTGGGCCTAGATATGTCATATGGATGCACAAATGCCACATCCAAATTGATGAAGACCAAAGAATTGCAACTGGAGTTAAGAAATCTGCCCTTCAGCAATCCAGTCTAATTTCCTCTGTGCTGCGAACGCTAAATATTCCCCATAAATCCGCCTCTCAATTCCCTTTGGCGTTCTGATGTATTGCATGTTTTGGTCTTCTATTGACCTCTATCACAATTAACCTCTTGGGTCAAATTACTCCAAGATACTGACCTCTGGCATGATCAATAGCTACTTAATATACACCACCCCTCAGAATTACCTATAATCCCTTTCTGGAGATGTGTTGATTCTCTTGCGTTTATTCCTTCCTTTCATGAATGTGCTTCACTCAGACTTATAGTTTCAAAAACATATAGTGCATGAGGCACCTGGGATGAGAGGCCATCCAGGAACTACGCAGAATGGAAAGGATGTAGCATTTCCTAATCATAATAATGCATTTTCCTCTACTAAAGAAATACAATACCTCTGACCTACCTCCATTTCCCAGGTCACTTTGTGAGCTCCCTTCTAGACTGAAAAGACAATTCTCTAGTCTCCCAGGACAGTGCATTTTTCCTACTAGTTTAGGAGAATGTGTTTCTGATATGATTGCATAAACTTCCTTCAATTTGATCCTCTCCCAGATTTTGCCCAATGCTTCTTTCATTTCCTCCCCTTATTATCAACAAACATGCACAAAATCTGTTTAAAATGAAAAAGATAGACCCAAACCATAATGGCTAAATCTTGTTGGTATCTTACAGTGTATCTGCACTGTAGAATTAATGCCGTTTGACATCACTTTAACTGTCATGGCCCAATGCTAGGAAATCCTGGAATCTGTAATTTACTGGGGCACTACCACTCTTTGGCAGAGAAAGCTTGAAAAGTCCTTGTAAAACTACAACTACCCCCATTCCGTTCCATATAGCTTTGCAGTTATAGTGGTGTCAGGCTGCATTAAGTCTCTAGTGTAGATGCATCCTTTAGTACTGCATGCATTCCCCTATGGAAGCAGTTAGACATTTTGGACCAAGATTGTGGGAATTGTATTGTCGAAGGCTTTCATGGCCAGAATCACTGGATTGTTATAGGTTTTTTCAGGCTATATGGCCATGGTCTAGAGGCATTCTCTCCTGATGTTTCGCCTGCATCTATGGCAAGCATCCTCAGAGGTAGTGGGGTCTGTTGGAACTAGTCCTTTGTCTCACCCTGGTCATTACACAGATATATAAACCCTTTTGCCTAGTTCCAACAGACCTCACTACCTCTGAGGATGCTTGCCATAGACGCAGGCGAAACGTCAGGAGAGAATGCCTCTAGACCATGGCCATATAGCCCGAAAAAACCTACAACAACCCATTGTGGGAATTGATTTGTTCTTATAATGCTACTGTATCTGGATGCACATTGTGTGTGGAGGCGCACACACATAAATCTGTGTGTTCAATTGCACATTGGGTGCCTTGACTCAGTTGTGCCAACATGTCATTCATAGAACCATAGAATCATAGAGTTGGAAGAGACCTCATGGGCCATCCAGTCCAACCCCCTGCCAAGAAGCAGCAATATTGCATTCAAAGCACCCCTGACAGATGGCCACCCAGCTTCTGGTTAAAAGCTTCCAAAGAAGGAGCCTCCACCACACTCTGGGGCAGAGAGTTCCACTGCTGAACAGCTCTCACAGTCAGGAAGTTCTTCCTCATGTTCAGATGGAATCTCCTTTCTTGTAGTTTGAAGCCATTGTTCTGCATATTCGTCTCCAGGGCAGTAGAAAACAACAAGTTCACTCTCTCCTCCCTATGACTACCTCTTACATATTTATACATGGCTATCATGTCTCCTCCCAGCCTTCTCTTCTTCAGGCTAAATATGCCCAGCTCTTTAAGCCACTCTTCATAGGGCTTGTTCTCCAGACCCTTGATCATTTTAGTCGCCCTCCTCTGGACACATTCCAGCTTGTCAATATCTCTCTTCAATTGCAGTGCCCAGAATTGGACACAATATTCCAGGTGTGGTCTAACCAAGAATTCAGCTCAAGGCTTATGCACCACAATTAATGCATAACTCTACATGCATATATTTATGCTACACAATGCAGGATCTTAGTCAACACATTCTGAATAGTAACATTACAGACTTTTTGTCTTGAACAATCTGAAGGTTTCCTATAGAGCAGTAGTTCTTAATCTGTGGGCTGCGGACCACCAATGGGCCATGAGGATGAAAATCTGGTCTGTGAGCCTCCTTCCTTTTTATTTTATTTTATTTCTGCTCCTTTCAAACAGCCTGCCACTCCTTCTCTCTTGCTGACCACAGAATATGTTCTTTATCAGAAACTAGAGCTGATGTGGACTATCCAATGCAATTTTTTGAATCAGCACCCCAAACCGAATCTGAAGTTGACCAAAAACTGATTTGTCACCCTTTTGGTACTAAAGTTGGAAAGTAGTCCCTGGTCAAAGTGGTCCCTGGTCAAAAAAAAAAAAAAAGGTTGGGGACCACTACTCTAGAGCTTGCTGTCCACGAGACACCCTGTTCTCACACTGCACAAAATCCGAAAAGACCCTCCCTCCTTCAATTTCATACATAAAGAATGTAGCCCTTTGTTATGGCCTTTAGAACAAGTTTATACATTTGGATCTTGGAGGTAGAAAAGAAGGGATAAAGCTCAGAGTGCCCACAGCTTGCAAAAGTTACAGAGTTTACCAGAGTAATGAGGTGCTATTAACAGCTTATAACTCACTAGCATTAAAAGAAATGAAAGTGTTCTTCACTCCAGGCAATGAAAAAAAAATCTTACATCCTGGCCAGATTATTTCTATGATGCAGCTAAAGCTGCAATCATTTCATTGTCTCTTCTCTTTTCTTCACGCTGCTCATGGATACCTCTCCGCAATTGGTGGTGGCAGCTGTATCAATCACTCTGAGACTCAGACTCAATACTTGCCATAATCAGAGCAGCCTAATCAGTTTAGAGGATGACATCTCCAAAGGTCTTTCTGAGCAAAAAAAAAAAAAAAAATCCAAAAAACCATGAATTTATCTTAAGCTTTACAAGAGGAGAAAGATGGGATGTTCTTTTTATGGCACTATTAAGCAAGTTGTGTGCAGATTTAACCATCACACCATGCAACTACAGCAGGGCAGAATTCAGTACTCTGAGGCTGATGCTGGGGCAGAGCTAATAACAAGTTGGGCAAAGTAGACGTTCAGCTTATTTGGTGTTGTTGAATTAGGGTGCCTATAAGTAACTAGCTGTCCCCTGCCATGCGTTGCTGTGGCCCACATGGGGGTTCTGGGTGGGAGGTTTGGCCCAATTCTATCGTTGGTGGTGTTCAGAATGCTCTGTGATTGTAGGTGAACTATAAATCCCAGCAAGTACAACTCCCAAATGTCAAGATTCTATTTTCCTCAAACTCTACCAGTGTTCACATTTGGGCATATTGAGTATTTGTGTAGAGTTTGGTCCAGATCCATCATTGTTTGAGTCCACAATGATCTCTGGATATAGGTGAACTACAACTCCAAAACCAAAGGACACTGCCCACCAAACCCTTCAAGTATTTTCTGTTGGACATGGGAGAAATGTGTGTCAAGTTTGGTTCAATTCCATCGTTGGTGGAGTTCAGAATGCTCTTTGATTGTAGGTGAACTATAAATCCCAGCAACTACAACTCCCAAATGACAAAATCATATTTTTTTGAGTGATGGTCACTCCTTGTGTTGTGAGACGTTTTGTTGCCAAATTTGGTGTGATTTTGTTCATTGGTTCTTTTGTTTTTAAGGTACTCATTATGCACAGAGCATTTTATATATATAGATGTGATTAACACTGGATTATTGGTTTGGGGCCACCACTTTGATTTACTACAATATACTTGGTGTAGTTTCAGTCCAACACATCAAGAAAGTTAAAATAGCAGGTCTGAAGACCTATCTAAAGCCTAAATCTTGAAACCAGCTTGAGGTTGGGGTGTTTTCAAAATGTTCCTCCCCAATGCGAACCTCAACTTACATCCATACAGAAACTGTGTGATAAAAAGACTCGCCAGAAATCCCTATTCCAGCTATAAAATCCACAGGATCCTTCCTGTGTATAAACCAGGCAAGGAAGGATCCAGATGCTAAATAGGAAAGGCAAATAAATGCAGGGCTGAAGCTGGAGAAGTTGGATTATGAAAAGAGTCTCGTCTCCAGCAATCAAAATACAGTGTTCCAATGGGAATACTAGCTTTTGCATCCTTTTCCAGCCATCTTCAACCTCTGGAGCTAGCCTGAGGAAACTGTTTGTCCCTGTCATTAGATAAGAGGAGAAACTCCAGGGTTTTGATGGAGCCAATATGGAGTAAGAGATCTGATGGCTCTGTGTGGACTCCATGGAAGATTGCTGCTGGTTCTGTGTAGGCTTTCCAGAGTGGACCAGATCTTATAATTCCACATTCTGCTTTGGATTTATTGGCTGTGTGGAAGCAGCCTGAGCCACTCCTCCAGTATTGGGTCTGGAATATGCAAATATAGAGAGCAAACATCATAAATGAAGAGTCACCTTGTGGTTCCTTACATCAGTGGATTCTTAAACGGTTTTCACTCATGACCCCTTTCCATCCAAGAAATGTTTACATAACCCTAAGTAAATAGGTATATAAAATAGTTATAAAAACCAAACATTTACTGTTAATAAATCAGCATCTTCAAGGCATACTAAACAGGATGATTTTCCTTTTTTATGAAGTACAGCTGAAGTACACAGGAGGGCGACTAAAATTATCAAGGATCTGGAGAACAAGCCCTATGAGGAGTGGTTTAAGGAGCTGGGCATGTTTAGCCTGAAGAAGAGAAGGCTGAGAGGAGATATGATAGCCATGTATAAATATGTGAGAGGAAGCCACAGGGAGGAGGGAGCAAGCTTGTTTTCTGCTTCCTTGGAAACTAGGACATGGAACAATGGCTTCAAACTACAAGAGAGGAGATTCCATCTGAACACGAGGAAGAACTTCCTGACTGTGAGACCAGTTCAGCAGTGGAACTCTCTGCCCTGGAGTGTGGTGGAGGCTCCTTCTTTGGAAGCTTTTAAACAGAGGCTGGATGGCCATCTGTCAGAGGTGATTTGAATGCAATATTCCTGCTTCTTGGCAGAATGGGGTTGGACTGGATGGCCCATGAGGTCTCTTCCAACTCTTTGATTCTATGATTCTGCATTTGGAAGCATTTTCTGCAGAGCCCACTGTAAACACTACACGTTGTTGCTAACAGATTTCTTATACATGTCAAGATGGCATTCAGAAACCTTATACTTTTACCAACTTTTTTGTGACCCCAACATTGAGCTAAGGGAACCCTATTTGAGGTCGAGGTCCACAGTTTAAGAAACAGTGCCTTAGGTTACAACTCTGATCATTTCAGATCATGGACCATGGTGGCTGGAGATGGTTGGAATTATATCTTTTCTACCATATCTAGGGAAATTAAGTTGAAGATGCATGGCCCATTGCTGTTCAGTTCATTGTATTGATTTTTCTAGAGTTGTAATAAGCAAGACATTGATACCTGAGATATTTCTGCCATTGGGAATCACCTGATGAGTACTAAAAGCTGAAAGGTTTTAAACAGTTTAATACATGAATTCTGGTTTCTCTTGCTTCACTTTGATTCCATTTTTTAAAAATTGTGCAACCTTCAAAAACTCTCTGTCCTCGGACTGCCATCCTCTCATGAAACAACACAAGCAAATCATTGTTATGGGTTTGTTGCTTTCCCAATATACTTGTATTAATATTCTTTTTTTGACTGACATCTTTTGCTGCAATGCTCCAGAGGACACCTACACTGACAGAGGGTAATAGGAGAAAGCACTCAGAGCAAATAGTTTATTGACCTCAGTCAATAAACAAAGCATTAGCGAGGAGACCACAGGGACCACCCATGGGCTCCCATTGCAATCTTCCCGCCTTAGCTTTCTTTCTCTTTAGATTGCTTGGACACAAAATCCTTAATCTAGAGATATGATCGAGTTCTGAGCAGCACATGAATTTCACATGCCAACCGAGCCTTACCATTAATTTAAATAAGAGGTACTGGGCATGTGCCCCTCCTGGTGCTAGTAGGATGGACATTCAACTTACATATACAGTTTGCGTCTCCTGTATCCAAAATTCTTGGGACCAAAAGTATTTTTGGATTGCTCATTTTGGAATCAGTTCCTGTATTTGCATATACTGTAGATACATAATGAGCAATCTTGGCAATGGCACCCAAGTCTAAACAGGAAATTTCATATACTCATACCCTGAAGGTAATTTTGTATACTTCGTTTTAAATAATTTCATGCATAAAACAAAGTTCATGAATGTGGAATCACTGGAAAGTACAGTTGTCAGACCGCCATCTTGACAACTTTGGAGCATTACAGACATTCAATTTCCAGATAAGGGATACTCAACATGTATCTCAGGGGAGAAGGGGTTTTCATCAGACATTTTCCAAACATGCCTGGTCTACCTCTAGCTGTAGAGTCCCTACTATCACCCATGGGGACAATTCTGGATATTGGACCCTTTCAGATTTAGGAATTTCAGACAAGGAATACACAACCTACAATTCCTAGGGACAACAGGAGTTGCAGAACCAACAATATCTGGATAGTCCAAGTTCAGTAGTGCAGCGATATCTGGAGGGCCACATGTTTCCCACCTGATTTAAATACAGAGAAATGATCTTGGGACATTCAAAAATAGAAAAATCAAAGGTCCCTTCTACATTGCCATATAATCCAGATTATCCACATTTTGAACTGGGTTTTATGAGTCTACACTCTCATATAATCCAGTTGAAAGCAGATAATCAGGTAGTTTAGAAGGCGCCTAAGTAGCTTTGGAGAGGGGAGGGGGAATGTGTCACAAAAATTTAATATGCAGATTTGAGAAATATGAATGTAAAATTATATTTGGGCATGAATGAGTTGAATGGAAGAATGTATGGATGGAGCTAATAATTTTGGAGACACCAGTACAATAATAAGGCTTGCGATGACTAACAACCTGTTTGCTGGACTGTAATTAAAAGTTGTTAATAAGAACTGAAAAGTAAACCGTGATAAGAACTGTGACAATGATTATTTCAAGTTAAGGAAATGTTTGCAACATTCCTTATGTTAAGAAGGAAGTCAACACAAGCCTTGTGTTTGTCAACACCAATCAAGAAAATCAACATCTGGCCAGCAAATTGAGATGGATCCAGGATGGAAGACGTCTATCATTAATTTACAACTTTGGGACTACATCAGCAGAATATTTCTATAAAAGACTCAATCTAATAAAGTGTGACAGACCTGAGGAGTCTGTTTCACCCGACTCTATGGTCCATGGGAAGGACAGAGATTGTGTATTCAGAGAGTGTCAGATATGCGGTTCTGGCACAACTTATCTGTCTGAACGTATCTCCCCTTACAAACCACTGAGGACTTTAAGATCATCTGGGGAGGCCCTGCTCTCGGTTCCGCCTTCGTCACAAGCACGTTTGGCGGAGATGAGAGACAGGGCCTTCTCCGTGGTGACTCCTTAGCTATGGAATGCCCTTCCTAGGGAGATCAGATCTGCTCCCTCCCTCTTGATGTTTCAGAGGCAAGTTAAAACGTGGCTATTCAAGCAAGTGTTTACAAATACAGAGTAGCTAATATAGGAAATCAAATGACCTGACAATGGAATTGGACAATGCTTGAGAATAATGAGATGCTGATGATGTTGCTTTTATTGCTTTTGTGATGTCTTAAACTGTTTAATGTTTTTTATCTATTATGTTTTATGTATACTGATTTGTTGGAAAACACCTTGAGACGCCAATTGGCTGAGAAAGGCGGTATACAAATAAAGTAAGTAAGCAAATAAATAAATAAATAAATAAATATGCGAAAGCATGATTCTGCTCACTTTGAGGCTTCTTTCTGAAGGGAAGAGGAAGAAGTGTGATTTTGGAGTCTTGGATTTTGTGCAGGAAGTTAGGTTCTGCTGTATGGAAAACAGAGATCTGGTCCTTGGCATTGTTCTTAAGGGAAAGAAGTTTTGGCATTTCAGCATTTTGAAGTTATGGAACTATGCATTGCCAGGCTGCACGTAAACAGGGTCTGGCCTAACAGGTGCTTCTCCAAGGAGGGAGAAAATGATATGGTAATATTTAAATGCCTGAGGATGAATGCATGTACATGTAGTGTGAATGTTGAGTAAAAATGTAATTCCCCTTTGTTACATGTTTTGTTAGCCATGTAATAGTAAATCCAATGTAGTTGCATAGAATCTATTATGTCTGTATGTCCAATGTCTGTATGTCTAGATGTTTTTCTGTAATCTGATATAACCTCTCATATTGGAAATTGCAATAAAAAGTTATTGAAAAGTTATTCATGACAAATTGGTGTCAGAAGTGGGATATTCTTTTCCAACGTGGGAAAGTTATTCATAACAAATTCCCTCTCCAAAGCTCCAATGTGTCATTTCTGAGCACCACAGAGATATAGGGAAGCCTCCTGCCTTGGTAAATGCACTGTTTCTTTCCATTGTAAAGTGAAATGAGCCATAAAAAAGGAAGGGTGGCATTGCCAGTCCATCTACTCAGCCTGCCTGAGACCGGGGAGCACGGGATGGTTGTGAGGATTGCCAAGGGGGAATGTGCATGGTGATTCCTGATAGCAGTCTCCACAGTCACAACACCCATAAGAGTTTGGCTCTTCCTAGGAGATTGGGGCCTTTAACCCAGGATTAACCCATTTAACCCATTCTTTAACCCAGGATTAACAGGTTTATCCTAGGTTAAATCGCATTAGGTTGGAGTGTCATTTGGACACCACAATCTAATGTGCTATCACCACGGCATTATCTGGCAGTGTACTGGTAGAGCTGTACCAGGAGCTCCAAGTTTATTTTCTTTCTGTTATCTGTTTGCAGTCATAGGGCAGGGCTCCTGTCCATCATAATTAAGCTTTGGTTCCGCCCCTTGTTCAGGGCTCTAGGAGGGAAAGGAGCCATTTTGTGGTCAGTCTCACACAGGAAGGAAGCTATACTATAGGACATAGACCAGCTCGTCCTGTAGAAAAGCTTCTTTTCTCAAGAACATCCGGGGAAACAGAAGCAGAAATTCCAGGGAAAAGGTCCCAAGGCTCTGGCTGAGAGCTCACAGCCCCTCAGCCTCAAAGCAATCAGAGGGAAAACAGCCCTGAAGCTTCAAAAAATTCTCTGAGGGAGGACAGCATTACAGATCCACGGAACTCCAGCTGAAATGTCTTCAAGCCTTGGCTGGTAGGTCTACTCGATAACCAGACACATTTGGAATTGGTAGTAAGACCCATACCGACGTGGCATAGATAGTAAGCAGCCTGTAAGAGGTTAAATAGGGTTTTTTTTCCTGCAGAGTAAGTACAGTTAATTAAAGTCAAATACCAGTCCATTGAGGACTAGACTAAGAAAGCCTTGAAGTGTTGTTCCATAATAAAGACTTTGTTGTATCATTAAAGACTCCAAAGACCATCACTTCAAAATCCCTGAGAACCTCTCTTTGAGGCTCCCTGGCTTCCCGCTGGGCTTAAAGTATATGTCCTATAGAAAAGGACAGCTATTACAGGCCCAGCGCGCAACAGAACAGGCAGTGTAGATGTGCCCTTAGTATTTCCCTAACTGCCTGTTCTCTTCTGCTGATCCCTGATGCTAATCATGCTTTGAGAAATTTTCAGACAAGGAAGACGGAGGCGGCCAGATACCCTGGAGAGTCTTTTTCAGTAACTGTGATCCCCTTGCACTTTTATTTCAGTCTGCACATTGATTCATCATTGATGGAGTAAGTTCTTGCCCACAAAAGCTTCTGTAACAAAAAGACGTGTGAATCTTTGACATCCTATCCCGCTTCTTCATTGCCGTTTCGCAACAGACTCACAATGAAGCTACCCATCTGGAAATGGTCCACAACTCTTTGTGTAAGTTTTCTGAAGCTTGCTCAATGGCGAAATAGGTTTAGCTCAGCAGAGGCCGTATTTTAAGCTGTTTTCCAGCACTAACTAGCCCTTTCATGCTGAGAGATAAGCAATGGAGATTTATAAAGCCATTCTCCAGGCTCGAAGTCTCTTTTCTTTCTCTGTGTGTCTGGTAAAGGTTTATGGCTCCCACCTTCCCTATTAGGTCTCAGTGTTGGAAAAGGAAAACAATGCTTGCACAGTTGAAGCACTTCAGGACTGGTTTAAAACATGCCGAGGCTTTAAACAACATCAAACCTGAGAGGTCCCATAAACTACCAAGCAATAAAAAGTCTCACAATTGTTCTGGTTGTGTTTTTTAAAAGTTTTTGAAGTTTGTGTGGTGATCAAGCAAAATAGGGGAAGGGATATTCTGATCACTTTTTCAAACAATGGGTGCATATGTATACAGTAGAAGTAATGCAGTTTCACACCATTTGAACTTCCATGGCTCAGTGGTACAGAACCATGGGATTTGTAGTCTTACAAGGTCTTCATTTAGCCTTCTCTGCCAAAGAGTGATGATGCCTCCACAAACTACAAATCCGAGGGTTCCATAGCTAGTTAAAGTGGTGCATTAATTCTATAGTGTAGATCAGTGTTTCTCAACCTTCCTAATGCCATGACCCCTTAGTACAGTTCCTCATGTTGTGGTGACACCCCAACCATAACATTATTTTTGTTGCTACTTTGTAACTGTAATGTTGCCACTGTTATGAATTATAATGTAAATATCTGATATGCAGGGTGTATTTTTATTCTCTGGACCAAATTTGGCACAAATACCTGATACGTCCACATTAGAATACTGGTGGGTTTAGGGGGGGATTGATTGATTTTGTCATTTGAGAGTTGTAGTCACTGGGATTTATAGTTCACCTACAATCAAAGAGCATTCTGAACTCCAACATCAATGGAATTAAACTTGGCTCCCATGACCAACAGAAAATAGTGGAAAGATTTGGTGGGTATAGACGAGTTTGGGAGTTGTAGTTCACCTACATCCAGAGAGCACAAACAATGATGGATCTGGACCAAATTTGACACAGATGCCCAAATATGAACACTGGTGGAGTTTGGGAAAAGTAGACCTTGACATTTGGGAGTTGTAGTTGCAGGAATTTATAATTCACTTAAATCAAAGAGCATTCTGAACATCACCAACGATAGAATTGGGACAAACCTCCCACACAGAACCCCCATGACTAACAGAAAATACTATGTTTTCTCATGGTCTTTGGTGACCCCTCTGATACCCCCTCACGACCCCTCTGGGGGTCCCGACCCCCAGGTTGAGAACCACTGGTGTAGATGCACCCAAGGTGGGTTTTTAGTTTGAATGCCTGTTTGTTTAGTTTAGTTTTAACACAGTTCCCCTATGTTTGAGTTTTGTTATTTAGTGTTATAATTTTAGAGTTTTTTAATACTGGTAGCCAGATTTTGTTCATTTTCATGGTTTCTTCCTTTCTGTTGAAACTGTCCACATGCAAGGAACAAAGTCTGGTTACCAGTATTAAAAAACTCTGAAATTACAACATTAAATAAAGAACTAAACTCAAACACAGGGGAACTCCAGACAAAAAACAATCAGGCATACCTAATCACCTCTCAACAAAAGCTTCTCCCAGGCATTAACAAGCCACACCTAAAAACTGTCAGGCCATCAAATGCTAATCAATGTGGCCAATTAAAACATTCACACCTAGCTCCAACAAACAAGAGTTATTTCTCCCACCCTGGACTTTCCACAGATATATAAACCCAATTTTCCTAGTTTCCAACATACCTCACAACCTCTGAGGATACCTGCCAGAGATGCAGATGAAATGTCAGGAGAGAATGCTTCTAGAACATGGCCATACAGCCTGAAAACTACAACAACCCATTTGTCTAGTTTGTTTCCGGGCATAATTCAAGGTGCTGATTCTAGCCTATAAAGCCCTTAATGGTTCAGGCCCAGCCTACTATCAGCCCACACAAGCCCTGAGATCATTAGGAGAGGCCCTTCACTTGGTTTCACCGCTGTTACAAGTTTGGGTGGTGGGAATGAGAGAGGGCCTTTTGAGTGGTGGCCCCGCGACTCTGGAACTCCCTCTCCAAAGAGGTGCATTTGGCCTCCTCATTATTGGCCTTTCACTCCAAGGTCAAAACCTTTCTGTGGAAGCTGGCCTTCCCAGACAGCCCACAATAAGCTATGACTAGACAGCTAGTGATTATTGCCAACACTCATTACCAAAGCCTATACCAGTTTGGCAAGGTTCAAATGGTCAAAGATTCGAAGCTTCGAGATTTTTTAGTATAATGTTTTAAGAGTGACCTCAGTAGTCTGAGGCACAGGGATTTTTAAAGATAATGATAAATGTTGTTGTTTATTATGTTTATCTTATATGGCTTATGTAATGTGTTTATGCAATGTGTTTTATTTATTGTTTACTTCAGTGGTTCTCAACCTTCCTAATACTGCAACCACTGAATACAGTTCCCCATATGTTGTGGTGGCCCCCAACCATAAAATTATTTTTGTTGCTACTTCGTAACTAATTTTGCTACTGTTATGAATCGTAATGTTAATATCCGATATGCAGGATATATTTTCATTTCCTGGACTATATTTGGGGGGGTGGGGGTTGTGGATTATTTTGTCAATTGGGAGTTGTGTTTTCTGGGATTTATAGTTCATCTAAAATCAAAGAGCATTTTGAACTCCACAAACAATAGAGTTGAACCAAACTTGGCAAACAGAGCTCCCATGACCAAGAGAAAATACTGGAAAGGTTTGGTGGACACTGACTTTGAGTTTTGGAGTTGTAGTTCACCTACATCCAAAGAACACTGTGGACTCAAACAATGATGGATCTGGATCAAACTTGGCATGAATACTCAATAATGTGAGCACTGGTGGAGTTTGGGGAAAAGAGTCGACATTTGGGAGTTGTAGTTCCTGGGATTTATAGTTCACCTGAAGCATTCTGAACCCCACCAACGATAAAATTGGACCAAACTTCCCACACAGAACCCCCATGACAAACAAAAAATACTGTGTTTCCTAATGGTCTTTGGCAACCCCTCTGACACCCCCTCACGACCCCCCAGGGGTCCTGACCCCCAGGTTGAGAAACACTGGTTTACTTGTTTGGCTTAGGAGGATGATGTTGTGCTTTTGTATTATGTAATTTTTGTTTTTAATCATTTGTTTACCGCTTTGAGTCCCACCCATGGGAGAAAAATGGGATACAAATAAATAAATAAATAAATAATAATAATAAGAAGAAGAAGAAGAAGAAGAAGAAGTCATAGTATTCCCTGTAGTAACCTACGGATGTGAGAGCTGAACCTTAGGGAAGGCTGAGCGAAGGAAGATCGATGCTTTTGAACTGTGGTGTTGGAGGAAAGTGCTGAGAGTGCCTTGGACTGCGAGAAGATCCAACCAGTCCATCCTCCAGGAAATAAAGCCCGACTGCTCACTGGAGGGAAGGATACTAGAGACAAAGTTGAAGTACTTTGGCCACATCATGAGGAGACAGCAAAGCTTAGAGAAGACAATTATGCTGGGGAAAGTGGAAGGCAAAAGGAAGAGGGGCCGACCAAGGGCAAGATGGATGGATGGCATCCTTGAAGTGACTGGACTGACCTTGAAGGAGCTGGGGGTGGTGACGGCCAACAGGGAGCTTTGGCATGGGCTGGTCCATGAGGTCACGAAGAGTCGGAGACGACTGAACGAATGAACAACAACAACAACAATAATGCCTCTGGGAGGAGTGTTCTTCCTATAAATTCACTGTACTAAATTTGGAAACATTAGGGAGACTTTTTTTTAGTACAATATCCAGATTCTGGGACCTGAAGTCCAAAAGGTTTCATTTCCCAAGCTTGACATTCTGCAATTGAATTTTACATTCAACCAAGACTTTGGAGGAACTGTCCATGTATGAAAGGTACTCTGAAGCTCATTTAGTCCAAATCTCTACTTCCTTTACATTTTTCCATCCCTTCGTTCCAATTTTGACCTTCTGATTTTGAATGCAGAAACAAAAATGTGTAAACTATTCCATTTATGTTTTTTTTTAATCAAGCAGCAAATTGAAAATAGTTATTCTGAATGTTAGAAAATGATTATGCAGCATGAATGGTATATTTCTTTTCTGGCTGACATGCAGGGAATTAGGAGACATTTTCTTTGCCCCAAACCCCATAAAATGGTATTCAATTTTTTTCTGCCTTTCTCTTTGTTTTTTTCTCTGGTTGGGTCTAAGAGCGGTGAGACAGCTGGGCTTCGGCACTCACTCGCTGCTTTCTTCCCTTCCATTAGTTATCAGAGAAAGCCGCTGTAATAGCCTGCTGAATGAATTGAGTCCAACGAGGCAAGCCCCACGAGAGCTTGATGGTTGAATAATTTTGCATGTTCTCAAGCGAGAAAATTTATTATCAGCCTAAAAGTGGAAACCGTAATTTTTTATCTCCTGGCGGCATGTGCTGAGCAGCGGAGTCTCAGGGGGGCTGGCAAAGGAATTATTTTTGTTCTTGCTTAAAAGTTATCCAGATTGTGTGCATTGATGGTGCCACAGATATTTAAAGGTAGTTGACTGTGCTTCTGCCACTAGACTTCAAGAAAAGAAGACTGCGTGGATGACAGGATGGTTTTGTTGCTGTCGTCACAGAAGCATAGAGTTAGACGAGACCACAAGGGCCATTCAAGATTTTTTTGTGTGTCAGGAGTGACTTGAGAAACTGCAAGTCACTTTTGGTGTGAGCGAATTGCCCATCTCCAAGGACGTTGCCCAGGAGATGCCCGGATGTTTCCCCATCCTTGTGGGAGGCTTCTCTCATGTCCCTGCATGGGAAGCTGGAGCTGACAGAGGGAGCTAATCCACACTCTCTCCGGATTTGAACCTGCGACCTGTAGGTCTTCAGTCCTGCCAGCACATTGTGCCACCGGAATATGCAATCTAAAGACCTTGACATATGCGAGTTGTAGTTACTGGGATGTATAGTTCACCTACAATCAAAGAGCATTCTGAACTCCACCAATGATGGAATTGAACCAAATATGGCACACAGAACTCCCACGACGAACAGAAAATATATATCAGTGATTGGTTGGGGGGGGGGGGCAAAATCCTGTTTGCTTACCGTTGAAAATTACCTAGGGCTACCTCTGGCAATGGGTTAAATTCTTGTGCCAGTAGGACTGAAGACCGACAGGTCGGAGGTTCAAATCCGGGGAGAGCGTGGATGACCTCCCTCTGTCAGCTCCAGCTCCCCTTACAGGGACATGAGAGAAGCCTCCCACAAGGATGGTAAAACATCAAAACATCTGGGCTTCCTCCGGCAACATCCTTGTAGACGGCCAATTCTCTCACACCAGAAGCGACTTGCAGTTTCTCAAGTCGCTCTTGACACACACACACACACACAAACCCCAACTACTCATCATCGAGAGGGCTGAATGTAATTCTCTTCTAAAGCTGTCCAAACTGGGAAGGTCAACACACCTTGTGAGAGTGGGGGCCCACCATTTAGTAACTCTGGCCCCTTCTATACTGCCATATAATTCAGATGATCAAAGTAGATAATTCAGATGATCCACATGATCTGCTTTGAACTGGATTATATGAGCCTGCACTGCCATATAATCCAGTTCAAAGCATATAATCTGGACTTTATATGACAATGTAGAAAGGGCGTCTGTGCTGTGTGAAGAAAAGTGTCTATTTATTTGCCCTGAAATTACCACCCTTCTACTTCAGAAGGTGACACTGAAATCCCTAATTAAAAGGAAAGGGGGGAACATACAGGGAGGGAGAGGGAGTAACAAATGAACTTTCCTTTTACCCTAACTACCACATATACTTGAGTATAAACCAAGTTTTTCAGCCCTTTTTAAGGCTGAAAAAGCCCCCCTTGGCTTATACTCGAGTCAAAGTTATTTATTATTTTGCTCTATTATTATTATTATTATTATTATTATTATTACATTTATTATTTTTCTCTATTTATTGTTATTATTACATTTATTATTTTACTCCATTTATTGTTATTATTATTATTATTTTACTCTGTTTATTATTACTACATTTATTATTTTACTATATTATTATTATTATTATTGTTATTACATTTATTATTTTACTATATTATTATTATTATTATTATTATTATTATTATTACATTTATTATTTTACTCTATTATTACATGGATTGTTTAACTCTATTAGTACTGTTATTATTACATTTCCATTACAGGGATTGTGGCGCAGCTGGCTGAGTGTCAGCTGCATTAAGATCACTCTGACCAAAAAGGTCATGAGTTCGAAGCCAGCCCAGGTTGGAGTGGGTTTCCAACCAATTGTGTGTAGCCTGTTGTCGACCTTTGCAACCTGAAAGACAGTTGCATCTGTCAAGTAGGAAAATAAGGTACCACCTTTAAAAAGTGTGGGGAGGCTAAATTAACTGATTTATGAGGTCATAAAGAAGACTCCAGCAAAGCATTCCAGCGGGGAAGCATGCGGGGAATGCGGAAGTGCTTCATCAGTGTCGCAGATGGACAATGAAAGCGACAGCTCCCCTGGCGGCCAGAAAAAAGTTAAATAACATCTACCTATGTCTGTATATGTTTGTATGTCAAAAATTGGCATTGAATGTTTGCCATATATGTGTACACTGTAATCCGCCCTGAGTCCCCTGCGGGGTGAGAAGGGCGGAATATAAACGCTGTAAATAAATAATAAATAAATTACCTTACTCTATTATTACTACTACTACTACTACTACTACTACATTTATTATTTTACTCTGCTATTATTGGAAGGATACATAAGCACATGTACATTGAAAAAGGTTAGAATAATCATTTAGTCAGAGTTGGACAGTCTTAACTTAAATGTAAGTATTCAAAAACATTTTACCTACTGATCCTCAATTAATGTAATTTTATTGGCATTTATTTTTATTTTGAAATTTACCAATAGCTGCTGCATTTCTCACCTTCAGCTTATACTCGATTCAATGTTTACCCAGTTTTTATGGTAAAATTAGGTGCCTTGGCTTATAGTTGGGTTGGCTTATACTAGAGTATATACGGTACTTTCACCACTGCTTTTTACATTTCTATCATACCTCCCTTTATTTGACCTTTTTTCTTTGTATGCTAAATAGCCTCAGACACTGTCATCATTCCACATAAGGGAGTTATCCCACTCTCTTGATCAGTTTGGCTGCCCTTTTCTGCACCTTCTCCAGTTCTATCTAGTGTAATTTTTCATCTTCCTCTTTGGAGATATGGACCTGTGCCAGAGATGACAGGGCGAGCTAAGAAACACTTTCAAATGTCATCCTGTCCTTTTGAAGACAATGCAAAGAGCTCAGAGACTAAAATAACTCCAATAGAAAGGTGCCAGACAGGTATAGGAGTGCGAGGACAAACCCAATCAGATTAATTTCTATTGTTTTGAGAAGGTTGTGGCCTGATTTCTACGGAGATGCCCCCATCACTTTTCGACTCATAATTGGCACGATGGCACACGCTGTGCAAGTCCATCCATGTATGTTCCAGCAGCCATATTTACCTAAATAAATATATAGGTTTTGATGACACAAATGGTTTAATTGTTTTGTAATTGTTACATTTATATTATAATGCATTTACACTGTTTTTATTTGTACTATGTTAGCTGCCTTGAGTCCCTGTATTGAGAGAAAGGCGGGATAAAATTATCTGTATTTACTTGAGTATAATGCACCTTCAATTGTGCACCACAATTTTGAAGGTAAATATTGCAAAAAAAGATTTGCTGTCAAATGCAATATGTGGCTTTCCCTTGCTTGTATTGTCGAAGGCTTTCATGGCCGGAATCCATGGGTTGTTGTAGGTTTTTCCGGGCTATATGGCCATGTTCTGGAGGCAATTTTTCTCCTGACGTTTCGCCTGCATCTATGGCAAGAATCCTCAGAGGTAGTGAGGTCTGTTGGAAGTAGGAAAAATGGGTTTATATATCTGTGGAATGACCAGGGTGAGACAAAGGACTTTTGTCTGCTGGGGCTAGCTGTGAATGTTTCAGCTGATCACCTTGATTTGCATTCAATGGCTTGGAAGCGCCTGGGGGGGAATCTTTTGTTGAGAGTGATTTTATGTGCCTGTTTGTTTCCCCTCTGTTGTTTTGCTGCTGTAATTTTTTAGTTTTTTAATACTGGTAGCCAGATTTTGTTCATTTTTATGGTTTCCTCCTTTCTGTTGAAATTGTCCACATGCTTGTGGATTTCAATGGCTTCTCTGTGTAGTCTGTCATGGTGGTTGTGAGAGTGGTCCAGCACTTCTGTGTTCTCAAATAATATGCTGTGTCCAGGTTGGTTCATCAGCATCAGGTGCTCTGCTATGGCTGATTTCTCTGGTTGGAGTAGTTTGCAGTGCCTTTCATGTTCCTTGATGCGTGTCTGGGCGCTGCGTTTGGTGGTTCCCTTGCTTGTTGACCATTTTGCTATCTGCCTCTGAGTGGCTGACAGGCAAGAGGGATTCGTAATGGATTTCAACAGTGAATTTTTAAAATACTGTTTATATTTCATTCTGTTTTAATGTATGAATATTGGTATATTTTAGGTTGTATGCAAATGCTTTTATGCTAAGCCACTTTGAGTCTCCTTTGGGAGAGATAAAGCAGAGTATAAATAAATAAATATAATCATTATCATCATCATCATGATGAGGCTGGCGAACTTGCCAGACTTGGCCTGATGGATGGTCAGCAGCTTCCCAACTAAGGTCTCATTCATGAGGCCTTCAGAACATAGCCAAAAGTGAAGTGTGCATTAGATTTGAGTAAATATGATAGGTAAATAAATACAAATAAATAAATAGAGGTTTGAATTCAATTGAAGGAACAACATGGCATAGCCAGAAGCTGGTACAAAAAAACCTGGATCATGATATGGGCCAACTGCTCATTCTTTTAAAGCACAAAGAAAGCAGAGCGTACTTTTTCTGAGTTGTTGAAAATGGCTTTCAAAGGCTAAGACTGTGGACCTCATCCCTCGAGGGGTGGAAAGCTGGGGAACTGTCTTCTTTAGCATTGCCTTTCAGGCCTTTCCATATTGTTTAGATATCTCCCTCATCAGACATGTTAATAACTTGCAGTTTTAACAGCAATCACCACTCCATTTGCAATACAATGGAGACATCTATCTGGCAGTTGCCGTCACACGGTGATGTACCTGCCTTTCCCCACTGCCACGCAAATAGAGAGGTCTAGAGTCAGATAGCACCCCACTCCAAAAACACCTGTTCCTAGGCACTTTTAAACTGGAATCCCATGGGCAATCCTGGAAGTAGTCTTGGCCACTGCAGGACTCCATTTTCAAAGTCTCTAGAAACAGGGGGAAGCCTGCATGTGATGAGGTCCTGTGAAAGACTTTAACAAGGCTTCTTAGGCCCCTTCCATACAGCTAAATAAAATCCCACATTTTCTGCTTTGAACTGGAATATATGGCAGTGTGGAGTCATATAACCCATTTCAAAGCAGATATTGTGGGATTTTCTGCCTTGATATTCTGGGTTATATGGCTGTGTGGAAGGGCCCTATGTTACCTACACCCTAGAATGTCAGAAAATCTTTTCAGGTTGAGCTTGAGATGCTATCAGCATAAAGCAAGGTACCATATCTCCCTACTGCTTCACACCTTTTGAGTGCTTACTCTCGGAGCTGCCTTTTAAAAACTATTGCTGCCAGAATATTTCTGTTGCTCTATAACTCTGCAGATTTTTTTTTTTTTACTATTTCGATCAGAAAGTGTGGCCTTTGATGATGTCCAAAAATTAAATGTTTTCAAATTATGTTTCCTATTCCATCTGCATGTCTCTCTGAGCTTCCAAATCACTAGCTGCAATCCCATTCCCACACACTTCCTCCAATCCTCTCCAGGTCTCATGTATGAAATGTGTGTCCTTTCTGTAGGACTGCAGCTCTCATGAACTTCTCGTCATTAGTTATGCTGGAGTTGCAATTCAACAATATCTTGGCAACTCAAAATTGCTCACTATGCCCTATCATACCGTTATCAACAATGAGCAAATTAGCCTGAATCTTAGCATCTGGTCTGATAATATCCTCTCATTATGGTAGTGCTTCCCAAACCTTTGGCTGCCATTTGTTTTGGACTTCGGTTTCCAGAACTCCTGATTATTGGTTGGTTGAGCCTTCTAAGTATTTAAGTCTAAGATTACTGAGGGAAGTTTGGGAAGCACTGCCTTAGGGTTGGGTTTCAAGATGAAATAAGGACCTGGGCTCCTATCCTTTCATTACTCCAAAGAGAGGCTTCCAGAAGTTTTTACTGAAAGATCAGAGAAGAACATCTGTGTCAAAGGGAACAGCCATCAGCCATTCAATGTGACATCAACAGAACTGTCCACATGTAAAGGAGGAACCAAGACAATGGAGCAAGATGTGTGAATTAACCCCTACCTACCTATATTGTATTTTTTTAGAAGAACCTCTTATCCTAGATTTCCATATCTTATCATGTATGTACACCAGAAATAGATGGAGATAACACATACACCATACATGTCTGAAATTGCCAAGGTGTGAGTAGCCCACTGCCTTCCTCTATGCATTCAATGGAGGCAGATTTGTTGTCCAAATACAAAATTCATCTTCTCAGATCTTAATTGCTGGTCTTGACTCACAAGGGAGGAACAATGATGCCCAATCCAACCATGGACACACCCACCATCAAGAAAATTTGGGTATGACTTTCGCTAATCTTGGGCAAGCAATTAGGGAGTGTCTTTTCTCCATCCTTACAAGAGTCAACATTTGTGAAACCAGTTAAATGGATTGAAATCCATCCCCTCCCTCCACGTGCATACACATACCTCCCCCCACCTGAGTTATCACCTGTCTAAACACAAAAGGGCAGCCATTACCACCAGCTGCCAAGTTCACTAACTCCATTCTTTCTACTTCATTGCACTTCTTTGCATTTTGTCACTATAAATTAAACAGCTACTGACATAGACAGATTAGCTGAGCTATATTGTTCTGAATTAAATGTGGATTTTGTGATGAGGGTTAGGGGACGTAGGGGAGAACTCTTTACCAGGAATGTTGCTTTCTCCCTCAAAAAGAGCTCTTAATGTATGTGCCTTTCATAGGACCTCACCACATTAGGAAACACTTGATTTCTGAGACTGTTTGAGAATGATTTTGAACGGGTCCCATCACATGATGTTTGTCTCATCCTGCCAATATTCCATTGGGATCTGTCTGCAAAGTGTCCAAGAAATGGATTGTTGTGTTTTTTTTGAAATACTATGGACTCTTCCATTGCAGAAGCACCATTTTTGTGTGTGATGGGAGAACATGTATGCATCCCATCAGCAACAACACTTTTTAAAAGGTCACAGAATGATGATGTTTTGAATGGATTGGGAGGAGCCAGCCTTCCATGGTATGATGAGTCAAAGAAAAGTATTTTCAAATCATAAGAATTGTAAAAATCAGGAGTGAATCATAGAGTTGGAAGAGACCTCATGGGCCATCCAGTCCAACCCCCTGCCAGGAAGCAGGAATATTGCATTCAAAGCACCCCTGACAGATGGCCATCCAGCCTCTGTTTAAAAGCTTCCAAAGGAGGAGCCTCCACCACACTGCGGGGCAGAGAGTTCCACTGCTGAATGGCTCTCACAGTCAGGAAGTTCTTCCTAATGTTCAGATGGAATCTCCTTTCTTGTAATTTGAAGCCATTGTTCTGTGTCCTAGTCTCCAGGGAAGCAGAGAACAAGCTTGCTCCCTCCTCCCTGTGACTTCCTCTCACATACATGGCTATCATATCTCCCCTCAGCCTTCTCTTCTTCAGGCTAAACATGCCCAGCTCCTTAAGCCGCTCTTCATAGGGCTTGTTCTCCAGACCCTTGATCATTTTAGTCACCCTCCTCTGGACACATTCCAGCTTGTCAACATCTCTCTTCAATTGTGGTGCCCAGAATTGGACACAATTTTCCAGATCTAAGCTTAGAGTATTTAAATACAGGATGCCAACTATTCAACAGGTGTCAGGTAAGAACTATACCAGGACCTGGGATTTCTGGGCCAAACCTTGATGTTACAGGGATCAGGCCTTGTGGAAGGATGGTATTATAAGAAGCAATGTTAGATAATGGCTGGAATTCTGTATCACTTACTTAAGTAGTGTCTCCCAGTCCTTCTCATTACTATCTAAATAAACTGGGCATGAGCCTTTCAGGATTCTCTGGTGTGGCAGCCAAAAGCAGAGTCTCCACTCACAGAGAGATTACTTGTGAAAGGATGGATGGAAATATCAGCCAGCTGCTTTCCGATCACCTGAGGAATAGATCCCTGGAACTCATAGAGACTGATGTCCAATAAGCGAGCACTGGCAGACATTCGCAATCCCTGAACAATACACAGAAATTGTGACAACAAACCAGCCACAAACGTGTAATTAGATGCAATCATAGCTTTCCTTGTGAAGTCCAACCAATGTCACTAAAACTAATATATTAAGCATCAACCATAGTTGTACAGAATAGCTATAAAATTTCAAGTCTAATACATGAAGAAAATACATCCACAAAATTTCAAGGCCACACTCTTGCCCTGAGAGTCCTCCTCCTAAGGACTGGGAGAAGATGGTCCAAGTCCTGAGAGGTAGTAACCCTGGGTACTTATTTTTTTCCAAACAGATATATTCCATTTTTGGGGGATTGCACTTCTTACTGCTCTCAAGTAACTTTCGACACATAACAAACAATAGAATGTACCATATTTTTTGGTGTATAAGATGACTGGGTTATAATACAATCCCCAACTTTTCCAGTTAAAATATAGAGCTTGGGATATACTTGCCATATAAGACCACTCCTCTTCCAATGCACACCAAATAAAAAAATTAAAAAATCAGATTTGATTTCAATATGGTAATTTTCCTATTATCATACCTCCTTCTCTGCTTCTCAGATCTCGCACATGTGTTCCTGCGCTGCTTCACTGCAGTCCTCAGGAAAGGCAGAGAAGGCAGTACGGTAATAGGATACAAAGGTGGGCCAGACAGGTGAAAGAGGCACGTTTTTGTGACCACAGGACCACTCTATCTCTTTTTTTCCCATACCCTGGGCATCCCAGACGTATGCAGCTTGCTCCATCCTTCACGTACACCTTCCCTGTCACCTCATCATTGGGACCACATTAAGTCACTTATTTCAACAAATCCTGGTGAGTGGATTTTCTTCTACCATGCTCGTACAGCACCACCCTTGCTGCTTTCATACGGTTGCCGCATAAGGCAGGGATGCAGCCATGGCCATTTTTGAGCTTTTCCCACCATATGTGGTGATCACAGATTCTCCAGTTTGGTTCAGAAGTTTCAGCACCCACCCTATAAGATGACACATGGCATATAAGACAAGCCCTGGCTTTTTGAGAAGATTTTCCTGGGTTAAAAAGTAGTTTTATACACCAGTAAATACAGTATTAACAGATTGCAATCTGGAAAACCCCTGCTTTAAATGTGGAATGTTGCAATGGGCTTGGCATGTTAATAAAGGCTTTCTGTTAGAATCTGATGTTTGCTTGTTTGTTCAAAAAATAGGAAGTGGAGAGTTTAAAGGACATGCAATCCCCCCTCCCCCAAAAAACCCCCCATGGACACGCCTACAATGCAAGAGTTAAACAATTAATTTCCCACCAAAATCGCACTACCAAGCCCAACGTGATTGATAGCCTCTTTTTGGAGAGGTATTAAAGCACTGAATTGGATTCAGTTTATGGAAGAGTAATTTAATCCCCTTCTCCCCACCTCCCCGCCCCCTTTTCTTTCTATCCCTAATCTCAAAGTGCGCAGGCTGCATTTTGTCTTACCAGGTTCTCCCAGGCTATACTTTGATGTGTGAAATCAGGCCCGCTTTGCATCCTCCCCTTGAGCCCTTTTCTAATCTGCTCTTCTCCACCTCGTGCCACCCGCTCCACTGCTCCATATCCGTGATCGTCTCTGGCTGTTCGGACTTCAGCCTCACTCACCTTTGAAAGGCCGCCAGCCTCCAAATAAAAGCAGATGATGAAGATGTTCCAGGTGACCCAGATGGCGGTCCAGATGGCATACTGGAGGAAAGAGGGGGCAGGGCAAGGGGACAGAAAGGAAAAAGAAGGGAGTCACATTGGAGAGGAGCAGAGCATACAAAGGCAACACAAGTCTGGTGTCACAAATGGTGGATATCTGAAAGATGTGAGCAACAAAACTCCTTTTGATGGCAAGCAAAGACCTTTCCATTTAAAGACTCCTTCCGCCTTTGAAATGTTAGAGTAGAGGGACATGCCTTCTAATATTTATTTGTTTATTTATTTAATTTATTTACCCTATTTTTACCCGGACTTTCTCTACCCCAAAGGGGACTCAAGGCAGCTTACATATAGGCAATTATTCAATGCCTTAAAACACATGCAATTCCAATAACATTAAGATTAAAATGAAATTAAAATTAAAGCTTATTAATTATTTAAAAATATTATATTCAATATTAAAATCATGCCCTCTATAATTGTAGTCCAAGCCGTTCCATAGTCTTTGCACATATTCCAAATCTGTTATTGCACTGCACTATTCTCCAAAAGCCTACGAATGTGAGAGCTGGACCTTAGGGAAGGCTGAGCGAAGGAAGATCGATGCTTTTGAACTGTGGTGTTGGAGGAAAGTTCTGAGAGTGCCTTGGACTGCGAGAAGATCCAACCAGTCCATCCTCCAGGAAATAAAGCCCGACTGCTCATTGGAGGGAAGGATAGTAGTACTTTGTAGTACTTTGGCCACATCATGAGAAGAAAGGAAAGCTTAGAGAAGACAATTATGCTGGGAAAAATGGAAGGAAAAGGGAAGAGGGGCCGACCAAAGGCAAGATGGATGGATGGCATCCTTGAAGTGACTGGATTGACCTTGAAGGAGCTGGGGGTGGTGATGGCTGACAGAGAGCTCTGATGTGGGTGGTCCATGAGGTCATGAAGAGTTGGAAACGATTGAACAACAACATCCAATTGAAAAAATTACACTTTTAGTTACTTTTAGTAGTTACTTTTAAAACAATCAACCATGCCGTTCCTACTTGCATGGATGATATCACAGCTATTTTGCTTGGGTAACAGTTGCCTATTGAGTGAAGTGGAGGGAAGGGGCCACCATTTGGCCCATGATCCACTCATGCTTCTGTCTTTTATTTGTGCAACAGAACCTCATTTGTGTAAACACTTCCTTCCAAATTCTTTCATCCATAGACAAAGTCTAGATGGGGAACTGCCCAAGGCTGTTTGTAGTTGAGTGGAGACCCACCAGTGGAACCAGAAATGCCTTTGGCTGTGAGTGCCAGGTATCCCCGGGACTTCAAAAGAAGCAAAATGACTCCTGACACTTTATAATGAACTGCCAGGCATTGAGGCCATACCTATTAATGTCTCCCTGACATACACACTCATGCAGATACCTAGATACACAGAAGGATGGGTAACTGTCACAGGCTATCTTTCCACTACAGGCCCAAGGGGTGATGCCACCGATGTGTTTCCTTGGCCTCCGAGGGAAGCTCTACGCTTGACAAGCAACCTCCTGGAAAAAGCCTGACCAGAGTATCCTCTCTTGCCAATATCCTAGACAGCTGGATGGAGTTTATTACTTAAGCGGCAGGGCTTGTCAATGAGCATTTGTCTTCCTCATTCAGTAGCTGGCAGCAATAAAGCCAGACTTGGATGGGAGAGCGTGCAGGAAAGAAAGAGTTCATATTAATAATCAGCCAGGCACAGAAGCTGCAGTGATTTAGACTGGATTTCCAGGACTCAGGAGCATCTGTGGCCAGATTTCAAAGGCCTGGATCCAAGGCTGGCAAAATGCACACTTTGCAAGAGTTGTTGAATATTTTCCATGTTTATGGAAAGACTTCCCTGCAAAGTGGGTCTCATCAGTCATTAGAGCGTGGATGATACAATGGTCTGGGTGGGATACTAACTGGGGACTGAGTGGGTGCCTGAACACAATCCCACTACACAGAGAGAACTAATGCTGCAGGAACTCTATGACAAACACTGAACTGGATCTTGGCCAAAGAAAGGCCAATACAACAGGTAGATGAAATCAGGACAATTCACTGAGAGGCGAACTTTAGCTCCCAGGATGAATGAGAGCTCTACGGCAAACATGCTCCAGAGACTGGGAGGGATAGCCAATACTTCAGAAGACAGGAGCAGAATTCAAAACAATCTTAACAGATTAGAGAGATGGGCCAAAACTAGCAAAATGAAGTTCAACAGTGACAAATGCAAGAGACTCCACTTAGGCAGAAAAAATGAAATGCAAAGATACAGAATGGGGGACAATGCCTGGCTCGAGAGCAGTACGTGTGAAAAGATCTTGGAGTCTTCATGGACAACAAGTTAAACATGAGCCAGCAATGTGATGCGGCAGCAAAAAGAAATAGCCAGTGGGATTTTGTCCTGCATCAACAGGAGTATAGTGTCTAGATACAAGGAAGTGATGCTATTCCTCTTTTTTGCCTTGGTCAGACCACATCTGGAATACTGTGTCCAATTCTGGGCACCGCAATTGAAGGGAGATGTTGATAAGCTGGAATGTGGAGGGCGACTAAAATGATCAAGGGTCTAGAGAACAAGCCCTATGAGAAGTGGCTTAAAGAGCTGGGCATGTTTCACCTGCAAAAGAGAAGGTTGAGGGGAGACATGATAGCCATGTATAAGTATGTGAGAGGAAATCATAGGGAGAAGGGAGCAAGCTTGTTTTCTGCTGCCCTGGAGACTAGGACGCGGAACAATGGCTTCAACCTACAAGAAAGGAGATTCCAGCTGAACATGAGGAAGAACTTCCTAACTGTGAGAGCCGTTCAGCAGTGGAACTCTCTGCCCCGGAGTGTGGTGGAGGCTCCTTCTTTGGAAACTTTTAAACAGAGGCTGGATGGCCATCTTTCAGGGGTGCTTTAAATGCAATTTCCCTGCTTCTTGGCAGGAGGTTGGACTGGATGGTCCATGGGGTCTCTTCCAACTCTATTCCAACTCTTCCAACTCTGACTGTGGTCAGGAAAAGGAACCTATTCATTCCAATAGACTACTTATGTCTTTCCGTAAGAGCCTAAAGACATGGCTATTTGAGAAGGCATTTAACTGAGTGCTACATTAACTGGTAATGACAACTGGAACGGAATATGGTCTACGAGATTGGTTATGATTTTACGATAAGACGGAGCGGATCATTTAGTGTAATTATATTATTGTGTATTAGTGATATGTTGATTGTTTGTTATGGCTTTATTGTAAATTGTTTTTTTATATGTTGTACACCGCCGTGAGTCGCCCTAGGGCTGAGAACGGCGGTTAACAAATGCAGCAAATAAATAATAATAATAAATAATACTTGATTGTATAGTTTACGGCCTCCAGAATCCTCACCACCAACCAGCACAGCCAATGCCACACTGAATAGGAGACTTGGGAGTTCAAAAAAGCAATTTATCCTAGCTCTGGATTGCAATTAAACTGATCTGCCAGGTTAAAACCATTAGATTGCAATGGTACTGGTGGATCAGAATATTGTGTCTTGACTGATCAATCACATTACAACTACCATCGCCTCTCTATGGGGCACAGCAATGCCATAGAGATTCCAGCGTTCTTTACAGGAGGCAAAGGCAACCAACGATAGTGCAGCATGACTGGTTAACTTAATAGAAGACATTAACACAGGGCATAGCACTGTTGTCTGGCAATTAGCGCACCGGGCGCTTGTACTATTAAAAACATAGTAATTTAATTTATACCCAAAAGCCTGTGTAATAAAGTGAAACAGTCTGATTAAAATAAATTATGCATGCTCTGTCAGAAGTGGCAGATGAAAGGAAAATTTGTCCATAATCTGAGCTTCCCCGCTCTCAGTTAAAGGTTTATTATACGCATGCACACACACAGAGTACACACACAAGGTACACTGAAGGGGAGATAAGGATTCTTCGAGAAACACTTTGAGTCCAGGATCTGGCATAATTTTGGAATCTGCATCTCCCAAACATTCAAAAACAGAATTTTTGAATTCATAGAATCATAGAATCAAAGAGTTGGAAGAGACCTCATGGGCCATCCAGTCCAACCCCCTGCCAAGAAGCAGGAATATTGCATTCAAATCACCCCTGACAGATGGCCACCCAGCCTCTGTTTAAAAGCTTCCAAAGAAGGAGCCTCCACCACACTCCGGGGCAGAGAGTTCCACTGCTGAACGGCTCTCACAGTTAGGAAGTTCTTCCTCATGTTCAGATGGAATCTCCTCTCTTGTAGTTTGAAGCTATTGTTCCGCGTCCTAGTCTCCAGGGAAGCAGAAAACAAGATTGCTCCCTCCTCCCTGTGGCTTCCTCTCACATATTTATACATGGCTATCATATCTCCTCTCAGCCTTCTCTTCTTCAGGCTAAACATGCCCAGCTCCTTAAGCCACTCCTCATAGGGCTTGTTCTCTAGACCCTTGATCATTTTAAATTATTCTCAGAAACAGGTTGGCTTGTTTAGTCAGAGGTAGACTTATAATGTAAAGTTTTCATAATAGCAGTAAGGGACAATGGGAATGATTGACACCCAGAAATTACAACTGGGAAATAGTTCTCTTTCTGGCCCTCAAATAAGGGACAACACTACAACGAAGTATGGGATTACAGCCTCAGGACTGGTGACCAAAACCTTTGCTACTTACCACCACGATGTAGCGTGGCCTGTACTGGATTGTACCAAAGAGGCCGAGGATAACAATGATGATGTGGAGGAAATTGGCAAGAATTGGAGCCCATTGGTATCCCAGGAAATCAAAAACTTGTCTCTCTAAGGCAGCGAGCTGGAAAAGAAGAAGAAGAAAATGAATATGAATAGTATGATCATGGCTGAACCATTTCATTGTTTCCTAAAATCATAGTATCATAGAATCATAGAGTTGGAAGAGACCTCATGGGCCATCCAGTCCAACCCCCTACCAAGAAGCAGGAATATTGCATTCAAAGCACCCCTGAGAGATGGCCATCCAGCCTCTGTTTCAAAGCCTCCAAAGAAGGAACCTCCACCACACTCCGGGGCAGAGAGTTCCACTGCTGAACGGCTCTCACAGTCAGGAAGTTCTTCCTCATGTTCAGATGGAATCTCCTTTCTTGTTATTTACTCACTGCCAGCAATCTCTGCCTAGCTTTTTCAATATCCTCTCAATTAGTTATATTCTGTGACAAAATTTGGGATAAGAAACCAAAAAATATTAAGTGCACAATTAATTCAAAACAATATTTCCAATAGAAAGGAACGAGTTATAAAGATATAAAGGCTACCTATATGGGAAGTCCTTATTTCAGTGCCACTCCCTTCCCAGGATCATTTCGTAGGTACATGGGAGAGATCTTTTATATCTTGTAGGGCTTTTTCACCTTATAGCAGTGGTTCCCAACCTGTGGTCTGTGGACCACCAGTGGTCTGCAAGAACTAAAATATGGTCCGCAGCCTCACTATTACGACACTGTTGCAATGAGAGCGACTGGTCTCACGAAACCTTCTTATAGTGCCGAGGTCTATTAAATATGGTTTTCTCTGGGTGAGCAGATGGCGACTGCTGGACGGCATATGTTCTGTATCAGAAACTAGATCTGATGTGGTCTATCCAATGCAATTTTCTGAATCAGCACCTCAAATAACCAAACCAAATCTAAAACTGACCAAATACTGATTCGGAACCCTTTTGCTACTAATGTTGGAGAGTGGTCCCTGGTCAAAGTGGTCCCTGGTCAAGTGGTCAAAAAAAGGTTGAGAACCACTGCCTTATAGGAGGAAATGATATTTGATAAGTTGCAAACAAGCAGGCTCAGGGATTTGTTTTGAATGTATATAAATAGAAGGTTAAAGAGAGAGAGGGAAGTGCTTATCTCTCTCTTTGTGGAGCACTATTGTGGAAAGAGTAGTACAAAGAGCCCTTGCTTTCTGCTGGGGTTTGGTTCCAGGACCTTTTGTGAACCCCAAAATCCATGGATGCTCAAGTCCCATCATATACAACGGTGTTGTAAAATGGCATCCCTTAAATTTAATAGGACAACAGCTTCCTTCAAAGAGAATCCCACTTAACTTAAGGTCATGCCCCAAAAGATCTGATGGTGTTAGAGACCCTAAATTGGGTCTTTTTAGGTCCACGTCACAGGAGCACGAAAGGAAGGAGACAGTCCCAATTAAAAAAAAACAAGGTTTTATTTTTAATTTCTTCATGAAGAAGACAGACAGCCAGGCAACATGCGCAAAAGTTACCCTTCAAGTGACTGCCGTCCCCCTTGGCTTTTGACCACCAAATATATAACCTCAAGTAAACAAGAACATTTTTTGTCACGGAAAGTACTCTCTTTCCAGCCCTTCTCCCTTGACCTTTTGATGGAAAGTACCTTCTTGTACATGCATACTCTGCACTTTACCACAACCTTTGAAGTTAACCACAAGCATCCTGTGTAAGAAGTACCTTCTACATGTCACATCTTGTTTCTTAAAAACATTTTCTTCCATATTGCTCTTTTTAAGTCAGAGAAAGGGTATGTTTCTCTTTTGCTGTTATTTTCATTCAAAGCCCCTTACTCAGAGACCCTTGAGGCCTCCTTCAATGGGACCAATTTTTCTGATCTCAGTTTCTCTACTAGTACCATTTTCTTGGGCCCCAACATTCTTAGAGAAGGCTGGAGGAAGTCTTGTAGTTACTTAAGCAACATAGTAGCCACATGGATAGTTTATGTTTTTGAACGCAAGTGAGGACAACAAATCATAGTTCATAACCAAGCAGTGATGTTCCTGTTTTCCTATTCTAACTTGTTCAGGAGGACTTCATTGTGGAACATTTTCATTGCAGCTCTTCTCAGATTTGTTGGATTTTGTCTCTTATTCTGTCTTTATTTTCTTTTTGACACCTTTGAAAGCTATATTCTTCAACGCCAAGGCATCCAGTTTAATTAGCAAGCCGACAGATGCCACCAACAATCCCACATGAAACGCAGCAGCAAGTGCATGAACAACTCCCCTACCTGTGAAAGGCTATTATTCATTTCAAAATCAATTTTCTCTGCATCATCAGAGCCCATGGCAATGTGTTAAGCCCTTAATTTTTCATTAGGAAGATCAAAGCACATACTGGAATCACATTTAGAAATCCTAGCTTCTAGTTGGATGGCCAGAAAACACATGACTGTAATCAGTTTATCCAATCAGGCATTGGATTGGTTTTGTTTATTACATTAAACCTAAAAAAATGTAGATAAAGCACCGGTGCCTTAATATATTACTTTAGCTATTAGGCAAACAAACCCTGCAGTGGTATATGTTTCAGGGAGATAACCCCATGACTTCAGGATATTGTGAGAAGAAGTTTGACTTGGCTTCCCATTTTAATCACTGACAGGAAGACACAGACATGTTAGAAGTGACCTAACAAACGCAGCAGGTACAGAAAAAATAAATTCAATATTGAAAGTAAGACTAGAATAATCATAGGGTTGGAAGGATTCTTAAAGATCAACAAAAATCATAGAGTTAGAAGGGCCATCAAGTCCAATCTTCTTTCCTAATACACAGCTAAAGCAATCCTGAAAGATAGCCATCAAAATCAACGTCCAATGAAGGACAGTCCAGTACACTTCAAGGCAACACATTCCACTCTTATCATCAAGGTTTTTTTTTCTAATGTTCAGATGGAATTCTTTTCTAGCAATTGGTTCTAATCTCTGGAGATACAGAAAACAAGTTTATTCCATTTTCTACATGACATCCCATCAGATATTTCAAGATGGCTATTACGCCACCTTACAACCTTCTCTCCTCCAAGCCAAACATACCTCTGTTTATAAGGAATTGGTGTTCCAACTTGACAAAAATCTCAATTTAAAGAAATGTGATGCTTGTGCCCAAAACTTCCATCACAAAGGATATTGGCAAGCTGGATCTTTGGAAACCAAGCTCTATAAGGAGCAGCTTAGGCACTGGGGTATGTTTAGCCTGGAGAAGAGGTGGTTGAAAGTTCTGCTGGAAGTCAACTATAGAGTCATACTGCAGGACCAGAGATTCTCAGAAAGGTTTTCCGTTTTTGCACTTTTGTGGGGACCTTGCACCCTTAACCCCCATTAAAGTGGGGGGTCTGCTATATTATCCTATATGCAAGATAGGACATTGTGTATTGTCGTGACATCCTGACCTTTCCACTGAGAGATACTTTGGCTTATTGTGGTTCCATAACTGGGACATCTTGGAAGATGGGGCACATGGCTCCTTCTCAGTCAAATGTTTACATTTCACTCAAGTATAATTTATGATCTTCTCCAACCAGAACTTGGAAAGATTTTTTTTTTGGGGGGGGGGGGAGGGATGACAAATTAAAAAATTTAGGAGATTCTAAGCATAGTAGTTTAGGAAAGTAATTTCTTCAAGTTTCCTTTCCTCCTTCGTAGCTCTCTGTCAGTGTATCAATTTCCTGTATTACAAAACAGCTTTTTTAGGGTCAGGGAGAACTGTTTTTCTTGCAGGATGTCTTTGGTCAGGTTTGGCGCAGAATCCCAAATTATCTGCCAGTTTTCCTGTTTGCACAGCAATACCACTGATGCACGAATATGCCTAGCCCTAGTAATATTTCAGTGATCCTTGAAGTCTTTTCTGAATTGTAGTATGAACATGGCAAAATGGCTAGAATAGGCATGTTGAAGTATTTCTGTAAACAATAACTGAGGGTAGTGGTGGAGCCAAGGGTAGAAAATGAAAAAAAAATTCCTTGTTTAAAAAAGAAATCTATCCAAGGTCCACAAGGATAACAGGCTATTTACTCAGGTGACACGTAACAGCTATATGACTCAACAGGATGATTCCAAAATGAAAAAAAAAAGACCTGGAAAGGAAACTAAGCAAACTCTTTTGCAAACCTTTTCCAAATCAACTGGATCTCCAAAAGTCAGGCAGGTATTAAAACTGATCCAAATTTTCCTGATTCTAGTCCTTATCTGTGTCATCACTCCCCTTCCATAGTATATAGCCCTCCAGTTGTTTTTGAATGAAGCTCTCTCCATCCACAACCAAGATTGCCTTTTGCTATGCTAAGCATGGACATTGGTAGTTGCAGTTCAGAACAATGAGAGGAGTACCAGATGAGAAGAGGCTGTCTTGAATATTCAAGACCTTAGATGCTGAATCAATAAGCCCAGATGAATAGAAGCTGAAGCATTGAGAGCCAAGATGAAGAGGGAAGATATTGCTGAGAAGATTCTCCAGTAGCTGTCCACACAAATCAGGGAAACAAGAAAACTGGAGTCAATGTCAGAGAAATGGTCAACGAATCTTAAGGAGAACCAGGGCCCATCTAGAAACTACCTTTATCCCAAGTGCTTCCATGGGAAGGTGGCCAGACACCATTCCCTGTAAACGTGGGAGCAATTGCTACAAAAGGCAAAGAAACAAGAGATTTCCAGGTGCAGGAATATTGCTGTTTTGAGCTGAATATGCAGATCTGTATGTTCCTGAAATCGGAAATCATGGGATTTTTTATCTGGGTTTGTTCCTGGGTTTTAGATGTTTGTTCCTGATTGGTCAGCTCCTAAAAAAGAAGGCAACAGTTGAATAAAAGGCAAAACTTTGTTTGTGTGCCAGAAACTTCATGAAACATGTGAAGGGCACAGTTTCTCTGACCAGATCAAAGAACGGAACTTTTTCAGTGATTCATTGCAGAGATTCTCCGCATGTCCGTATATCTGCATCTTGAGGTTTTATGTATTGTCAAAGGCTTTCATGGCCAGAATCACTCAGTTGTTGTAGGTTTTTCGGGCTATATGGCCATGTTCTAGAAGCATTCTCTCCTTATGCTTCACCTGCATCTATGGCAGGCTTCCTTAGAGATTGTGAGGTCTGTTGGAACTAGGAAAATAGGGTTTATATATCTGTGGAATGTCCAGTGTGGGAGAAAGAACTCTTGTCTGTTGGAGCCCGATGTGAATGTTTCATTTGGCCACCTTGATTAGCATCTGATGGCCTGACAGTTTATAGGTGTGGCTTGTTAGTGCTTGGGGAAATCCTTGGTTGAGAGGTGATTAGTTGTCACTGATTGTTTCTTGTCTGGAGTTCCCCTGTGTTTGAGTGTTGTTCTTTATTTACTGTTACAATTTTAGAGTTTTTTCTTTAAAAAACCCCAAAGCTTCTAGTGGAAGTCTTGTGGCGGTCCTCTTGGGTGCCTC
Organism: Anolis sagrei; assembly: GCF_037176765.1. Lineage (NCBI taxonomy): Eukaryota > Metazoa > Chordata > Lepidosauria > Squamata > Anolidae > Anolis > Anolis sagrei. Next base: position 235,375,389 of record NC_090024.1, read on the forward strand.
TAAATTTTGCAACAAAGCATCAAGTCTGGACAAGTCTGGACAATGGAGGTAGAAATCCTGGGACCAACAAGTCTGCATGTGCACTTCTTCTGAAGTCCTGGGATTTTTTGCCCATTTAAAACCTGTTATTTAGTGCTGCCTGGAAGCATCCCCAAAGGGAGATATTTCCCCTAGATCATAATTATAAATATATACATATCTCTGTGTGTTTGCACACACAGAGGGCAAGATGGATGGATGGCATCCTTGAAGTGACTGGACTGACCTTGAAGGAGCTGGGGGTGGTGACGGCCGACAGGGAGCTCTGGCGTGGACTGGTCCATGAGGTCACGAAGAGTCGGAGACGACTGAACGAATGAACAACAACGTGTGTTTGCATATATGTATTTCTGTGTGTATATATGTGTGTAAATATACACATATATAATTCTAGATCTTTGTCTATCTCTATAAGGCAATAACTATAGAGAGATATATACATTCACATACCATTTTTATAAACAAAGAGTACTGGTCCTGCAATGGTCTGGTTTTGGTTTATGACTTTTTGGTAGACAGACAAGGCAATTAAAATGAGGCTGCCATACTTTGGGCATATGATGGCACGACTCATTGGAAAAGATGATAATATTCAGCAGAAGACAGTGCGAAAATAGGAAGAGCACATTGTAGATCAATTGATCCAATCAAGGAAGCCACAGCTCTGAGGATGGATCTACACTGCCATGTAATCGAGTTTCTGAATCTATATTAACTTTTTGGGTTATATACACTGCCACATAATCCAGTTCAAAGCAGATTCAGAAACTGGATTAAATGGCAGTGTAGATGAGGCTGAGTTTGCAAGACCTGACCAAAGCAGTTTATGACTGGAGCTCTGTGAAGGTGCACATTTATAGGATTGCCAGAAAGCAATGTGACAGCAAATATCAATAAAAACAACAACAACGCCTGCTTGTTGTATAGGAAGCTTTGATGCTTGAGCACACACATCAGCCACATCATTTTGCCTCTTGTCAGGTAATCCTTGGATTAAAGCCCTAGACTTTCTGGTCTTTTTTATTATTAGGATAAGAAATCAGAAAGAATAACTGATATGCTGGTTAGATGTTCCCATTTATTTTTACCAGGTGCCACGTTTGCCCTACTATTAAAATCTCTAAGATCAATTATATTTCCATCATGTTAATTTACTCCACTCTCCAATCCCTTTAATGTTATTTGCTAGAAATGCATATATCTTTCTATCTCACATAATTACTCACTGTCTGACTGAACTCTTTGGGGGAAAATTCCAACAATTACTGCAGGATTAAGAAGAGCTAATTCTCAGGAGGAAAAAATGCAACCAAGGTGAACTTTCAAACTTTGGAATATTCCTTGCAGAGCTTTTGTGTTGCGTTCCTCCCTCCTCACCCTGGTTCAGCACCGTCTCTGTTCCTTTGAATGATTCACAACTAAAATGACACAGGGGCTTTTATCAGTCATCTCAAAAGTGCGAAGATTTCTGAAAGATGCTGAGAAAATTGGTCCCTCGATGCCGTTTCTTGGGATACTAATGGCTCTTAGGCTTCAGGTGCCAAGATGTAGCAGCAGCGAGCTCGACAAATTATTTTGGAGAACCCAGGAGCATTAAAATAAATATATAATTGGATTGACTTTTTCAGTTGAGGCTTCCTGACTTTGTGCTGAAAATGGCGGCTGCTGTGGATTTGCTAATAATGCCTTTCCCGGCATGTAATGCTCCTCAAAATCACTTGGCTGAGAAGGGTGGTTACTGTCTCCATTTTAGTTCTTTGGCACTATAGTACAGAACTGGGAAGCTGTGCACAGTAAAAGTGGGCTCTTCCACATTATAGTCCACAAGCCACATGTGGGCCCATTTGTAACCTAGGAGTGGGGGCAACACTTCTAGCCTTTCCATGCCTTTCACTAGCCCTTATCAGCCAGCATGTCAACGACTTAAATCAAGAAATAGTTTTTTAAGAACTACAGGGACATTTGCTGGAACACCTCAGCAAGCGAGAGTCCAAAAGTGGCAGGCTCAAATCCAGAACCTCAATCAATGGCTGATACCAAATGAGAGACTCCCCCTGGGCACACAGAAAACTGGGCGACTTGGAAAACTCTGGCACCACGAGATGCAGAGCCAATCTTAAGAAATGGGGCTACAAAGTGGAATCCATGACATGCGAGTGTGGAGAAGAGCAAACCACTGACCACCAGCTGCAATGCAACCTGAGCCCTGCCACATGCACAATGGAGGACCTCCTTGTGGCAACACCAGAGGCACTCCAAGTGGCCAGATACTGGTCAAAGGACATTTAATCAACTACCAAGCTTGCAAATTATGTTTTGTGTCTGTTTGTTTGTTTTGTTTGTTAAAAATAAATAAACTAGCCCTTACTTCCTGCCAAAGCATTTGGATGAAAAGAGCCCATGTTGAAGAAGCATAATGGGGAATTTCGCCCTATCCTACGTCAAGCCTGTTTTAAGCCTATGGTGGGGATATTTTTCAAAATTGGATCCCTTCCCACAGTGGTTTTCAACCTGTGGGTCCCCAGATGTTTTGGTCTTCAACTCCCAGAAATCCTAACAGCTGGCAAACTTTCTGGGAATTCTGAGAGTTGTAGGCCTGGGGACCCACAGGTTGAGAACCACTGGCTTATGGGGTTCTCCATAACTCATAGCTAGCTACTCCATATCCTCAACAGTTCACAGATGAAAACCGGGGATGTGTATTGCCAAACAACCACAGAGTGTGGCTAAAGTTATTGATGGAGAAGAACACACAACCTGGGAAATGAAGCAGCAGTTTGTCGTTACCTGATCCTATTGGGAAAAACAAGGTCCCATATGCTCTTTTCCTCTCCTCCTGATAAGATAAATGAGTGCAGTTGAATTCACTTTGCAGCAACTGAAATAAGCTGAGGATGAAGGAGGAAACTGGGAGAAGGAGAAACTGAAGGCACGTCTACATTAAAGAATTGGTGCAGATTGACACCACCTGAACTGCCATGGCTCAAACCTATGGAATCTTGGGATTTGTAATTTGGTGAAGCCTAATGGCTAATGACCTTAAAAGGCTAATGGCCTTATAAAACTACAACTCCCAGGATTCTATAGCATGGAAGTGAAAGTAGTGCCAAACTGCTCCAATTCTATAGTGCTTTGATTCTACTGTAAAGATTCACCCTGAAACATTTTTAAAACTGCTGAAAAAGTGGGATGATAATCAGGACTGTCCCTGCCAAATAAGGATTGCTGGAGGATATGTGGGAGAAGAAATTAAATCTGTAATATATGAGAAGGTTGGTTTTCTTTGCGTGTTTCTTGCATGTGAGATCCATCAGACAGTTTACACTTGGTGAAGTCCAAAGATCTCACCCTCCAGAATTGGCTTCATAAGCCACCCAGGGGCTAAGGTCATCGATTCCCATTGCTCAATGCTTGGTTGTGTTTATGAAACTCTTTTTGTTTTTAATTTTTAGCACAGGTTGTCAAGGAAACCTGACTGAGGGCCCTGCATTTCTACCCCCAGCATCTCTCTCCAGCCCTTAGAGGTCAAGAGCGTAATTGAACAGGAGGGAGCTCTTTGCTACTTTGTCTCCATGATATGTTTGGTCAGCACTGCCCTTTAATAAAATAAACACTGCTCGGTATTAGCTTTGGTTTGACTCCTTTCTGGGAAATTGATGCCTGCTTACACACCTCGAGGCTGTTGACATTCAAAATTGCAAACAGAAATAAAACCAGAGACAACTGATGGCTTTCCATTTCAAAAAAGGCATCCTGCAAGGAAACGTCTTCCAATTTTTCAGGATGGAGAGAAGCCACAAAAACAGCAATTGTTTACAAATGCTGTTACAGATATAGTACTTAGAGAGTTTAGTGCTTTCGGCTCATTTAGTTAATCGTTCTAAATTATGTTATTGTCGACAATCACTACTTCTCATTTTGCTTTGTATATAATTTGATATTCATTGCCTTGCATCAATCTCTGTTCATGTTTTGCACCCACTGAAATGCTCAATGGTTTATCTTCTAGCTCATCATTATATAATCATGGTTTGTAATTACATTGTTTTGAAGCTATGTGCTCTTGAAGCACTTCTTTTTGGTATCATGACTATTTGTAGTTTGCACATCTACAAATAAAGAGAGATAGATGTATAGACATGTTTGCTAACACTTGAAGGCACGAACATGCATCACGTCACTTCATTCATCTCAGGTAGTAGACCAAGGACTTATATATACTTACCCAAATAAAGGCATTACTATATGAAAGCTTTTGTTACCAACTTCATTCTCTCATTTATTATTATTATTATTATTATTATTATTATTATTATTTACTGACACAAAAGCACTGTATGTCACAGCAAAAGAGATCTATATGCTGGAATTCGTATCAAAAAATCACAAGTCAAACACTTCCCAAGCGTCTAGGACTATTATTATTATTATTATTATTATTATTTGCAGTATTTGTATACCGCCCTTCTCAACCCCAAAGAGGACTCAGGGTATTTCACAGTGTTGGCAACAAACACTGTCAACAGTGCTGCAAGATCTTTTTGCATACTGATATTCCAAACTAACACGTCTATTTCTTTGAATTCTAATAGCAGAGGAAGAGTTACACACCATTCAACATTTTACCAATGAAAACCAGAAGACATGCAGCCAAACAATATTAGAGTGTGGTCAATAGGGCCAAACTTCTTAATAAGGTTTGCACTAGTCAGACCACACCTGGAATACTGTGTCCAGTTCTGGGCACCACAATTGAAGGGAGATGTTAACAAGCTGGAATGTGTCCAGAGAAGAACAACTAAAATGATCAAGGGTCTGTAGAACAAACCCTATGAAGAACGGCTTAAAGAGCTAGCCATGTTTAGCCTGAAGAAGAGAAGGCTGAAAAGAGACATCATGAGGGCCATGTATAAATAAGAAGACCTACAAGCCACTCTAAACACCTTCGCAGAATCATACGAGAAGCTCGGCTTGTCATTGAACATCGAGAAAACCAAAGTGCTGTTCCAGCAGTCACAAGACAATCCCTCTCCAATGCCAGAAATAAAGCTTAATGGTGTAATATTAGAAAATGTTTACCATTTCCGCTACCTTGATAGCCACCTGTCCTCAAAAGTCAACATTGACACTGAAATTCAACACCGCCTGAGCTCTGCGAGTACAGCATTTTCCCAAATGAAGCACAGAGTGTTTGAGGACCAGGACATCCATAGGGATACCAAGGTGCTTGTCTATAAAGCTATTGTCCTCCCAACCCTGCTATACGACTGTGAAACATGGACTATCTACAGACGTCACAAGCAACTCCTAGAATGATTCCATCAGCGTTGCCTATGAAAAATCCTGCAAATCTCTTGGGAAGACAAATGGACAAATGTCAGCGTGCTGGAAGAAGCAAAGACCACCAGCATTGAAGTGATGGTCCTTCACCATCAACTCCTCTGGACCGGTCACGTTGTCCAAATGCCCGACCACCGTCTCCCAAAGCAGTTGCTCTACTCCAAACTCAAGAACGGAAACGGAATGTTGGAGGACAGGAAAAGAGATTTAAAGATGGGCTCAAAGCCAGCCTTAAAAACTCTGGCATAGACACTGAGAACTGCAAAGCCCTGACCCTTGAGCGCTCCAGCTGGAGCTCAGCTGTGACCAGCAATGCTATAGAATTTGAAGAGGCACGAAGGGAGGGCAAAATAGAGGAATGTGCTAAGAGGAAGGCACATCAAGCCAACCCCGATTGGGACCACCTTCCACCTGGAAACTAATGCCTTCACTGCAGGAGAACATGCACATCAACAACAGGGCTCCACAGTCACCTATGTACCCACCGCCAGTACACCGATCTTGGAAGACAATCCTACTCGGACAACGAGGGATTGCCTAAGTAAGTAAAAGTATAAATATGTGAGGGGAAGTCATAGGGAGGAGGGAGCAAGATTGTTTTCTGCTGCCCTGGAGAACAGGACACGGAACAACTGCTTCAAACTACAGGAAAGGAGAATCCACCTGAATATGAGAAAGAACTTCCTATTGGTGAGAGCTGTTCAGCAGTGGAACTCTCTGCCCTGGAGTGTGGTAAAGGCTCTTTCTTTGGAGGCTTTTAAACAGAGACTGAATGACCACCTGTAAAAGAGATTTCAGGCATTTGCTTTTGGTTGAATCCACAGCAAAAGACAAGATTCTGCTCCCTCTTCATCATTCTGCTGAGCTGTCAACTGCATCAATCCTCAACTAAGAGAAGACACAAGACACTGAAAGTTTCTATGTTTTGACTTCCAGTGAGATTAATTGATTTAGAATATCTTAACTGAGTAAAGAGATGTTGCCAATTAACGGGTCAGAATATTTTAATTATTTTAAAAAATGTTTTAAAAGAACGGCAGATGGCAAGTGTTATAGTTGCCGCATGAGAAACATTCCTTTGTACCTGATAAATTATATATTTATCATGTATGCAAGAGCAAGGCATGCAAAGAAGAGTGATTCATAGGCTGCATACAAACCCTAAGTGCGTCCTTTCTACTCCCTGTAGCTTCCTAGTGATCTCAATTCTCCCAATCTTTAATTTTGTTAAGGAAATTCTCACTGCATTATTATTTTTCACCGGGAATTGTCCAAATTTACTTACAAAGAAAAACAAAAATGTCATTTACCTATTTATTTATTTACTTTATTGTATCTATCACATTTGTACCCTGCCTTTCTCACCTCAGAGGGGACTCAGAGCAGTGTTACAAAAGGCAACAATTCAATGCCACAACAGATAGATAACAATAAAATAAGTAAATACATAAAAACAGTTAAAAACATCAAATATCACAACATCATTAAAATCACACAATCAAGGGGCCTCGGTGGCACTGCTCTGCAGTGGCTCAGGTCCTTCCTAGAGGATCGTACTCAGAAGGTGTTGCTGGGGGACAACTGCTCGACCTCACAACCATTGACTTGTGGAGTTCCGCAGGGCTCAATATTGTCCCCCATGTTATTTAACATCTACATGAAGCCGTTGGGAGAGACCATCCGGAGTTTCGGGGTGCGGTGTTATCTGTACGCAGATGACATCCAACTCTGTCACTCCTTCCCACCTACTACTAAGGAGGCTGTTCAAGTCCTGAACCGTTGCTTGGCCGCTGTATCGGACTGGATGAGGGCGAACAAATTGAAATTGAATCCAGATAAGACAGAGGCACTCCTGGTCAGTCGAAAGGCCGAACAGGGTATAGGGTTACAGCCTGTGTTGGACGGGGTTACACTCCCCCTGAAGACGCAGGTTCGCAGCTTGGGTGTGATCCTGGACTCTTCGCTAAGCTTAGAACCCCAGGTTTCGGCGGTGTCCAGGGGAGCATTTGCACAACTCAAACTCGTGCGCCAGCTGCACCCGTACCTTGGGAAGTCTGACTTGGCCATGGTGGTCCACGCTCTGGTTACATCCCGGATTGATTACTGCAACGCGCTCTACGTGGGGTTGCCCTTGAAGACTGCCCGGAAGCTCCAGATGGTCCAGCGCTCGGCAGCCAGGTTGCTAACGGGAGCGGCACTCAGGGAGCACACCACTCCTCTGTTGAGCCAGCTCCACTGGCTGCCAATTCGCTACCGGGCACAATTCAAGGTGCTGGCTTTAGCCTATAAAGCCCTAAACGGTTCTGGCCCCGCTTACCTCTCCGAACGCATCTCCACCTATGAACAGACTAGAACATTAAGATCGTCTGGGGAGGCCCTGCTCTCGATCCCGCCTGCGTCACAGGCGCGCTTGACGGGGACGAGAGACAGGGCCTTCTCAGTGGTGGCCCCTCGGCTATGGAATGCCTTGCCGGCAGACATCAGACAGGCACCTTCGTTGCTGACGTTTCGGAGAATGGTCAAGACCTGGCTGTACGAACAAGCGTTTGGCTAAGCAATGCAACTAACTAAGGAAGTTGGTAAAAGGAACATAGGAACGGCACAACGACTATGAGAACGGATCCGATTTCAATTAAGACGCTATATATGTTGTTTGTTGATTTGTCCTGTCTGATCGTTAATTGTTGTGGATCAACGTCGCCGATCCTGTTGTTGTACTGTCGTGTTTTAATTACACTGTAAACCACATTGAGTCGCCTGCTAAGGGCTGAAAAATGCGGTATAAAAGTGAAGTAAATAAATAAATAAATAAATAAAGATCATTATCCAAGGCCATTCCATTAGTCATTGTGCTAGTTTCGTAGTCACTTATTGCACTGCTCAAAGTTACTGGTCAAAAGCTCGGTTCCACAACCATGTTTTTAGTTTTTTTTTCCCCTGAAGGTCAGGAGGGAGAGACTGATCTCATTTCACTGGGGAGGGAGTTCCATAGATGAGGGACCACCACTGAGAAGGACCTGTCTCTCATTCCCAGCAGTCGCGCCTGCGAAGGAGTTGGGAGCAGGACCTCCTCCAATGATCTTAACCTCCAAAGTGGATCATAAAGGGAGATATATTTAGACAAGCTGGAGCAGAACCATTCACTGGGGAGGGAGTTCCATAGATGAGGCACCACCACTGAGAAGGCCCTGTCTCTTGTCTCCATCAGGCACACCTGCGAAGGAGTTGGGAGCAGGACCTCCTTCAATGATCCAAGGTGGATTGTAGAGGGAAATATATTTCAACAAGCTGGACCAGAACCATTCACTGGGGAGTTCCATAGATGAGGGACCACCACTGAGAAGGCCCTGTCTCTCGTCCCCATCAGTCATGCCTGTGAAGGAGTTGGGAGCAGGACCTCCTCCAATGATCTTAACCAGGAGGGCCGAAGTTTGCCCATGCCTGAGCTACACTCTGTTCTTGGTATCTCTATCATTTGTCCCATTGAAAATAAATGGCTTCTATCTAGATACTGCAATCTACCATGGACTCAAAACAAAAGCAAACACACAGGAACAAACAATTCATGGGATTGTCTTTGGGTTTCTGTGTTTGTTCATTAGTACAGTTTGTGTGCATATTCTAATGTAGGTAAGTGTGCTGTCAGTACGTTTGGCCAACTCTAATCATCCTGTAGCTGGGATGACTGGACTTGTAATCCAATACATCTGGAAAGTAAAAGGCTGGAAAAGTGGTACTCATGCAAGAAAATAACAGCATGTGTACAAGAAATACCCATGTATTTTTACTCTGACTCTATTTGTCTGTCTTTCTTGGTTGTTTCTTCTGAATTTTAGATTGTAAATCCTTCAGGAAGGAAACCTGTCAAACTACCACTTTGTTCTTTGCAAATCACTATATGCACTGATGACACTGAATGAATAAATGGTTGAAGCAGAATCTGGCATGTTCACTCTAAACATTGCAGATGTGATGCAAGGGGGAGAAACACAAATATCCTAGTGAAGTGGTCCTTTTGTTCTACCCTTCACCCCCAATATCTAGTAGAAATATAATGCCTGAATGCATATGTAGGACTGTAAAGAAAGCTTTACTTTCTGTTTTCATGACCACACTTCTTAAGAGGTATGATATAGGAACAGAGCATGCTTTGTGGCATACTTTCTTCTGAATTGTTGTCTTTCAAAATAGCAGCTAAAGAGCATTTTTAGGACTAGTTGACTGGTGGCTGCTCACACGTATGTGGTAGACAAATATCCTTGTCCCAAGTCATGTCAACTTCTGAGTTTAAGATCCAGAATACTGGGTTTTTGTGTGTTTTCTGGGCTGTATGGCCATGTTCCAGAAGCATTGTCTCCTGATGTTTTGCCTGCATCTATGGCAGGCATCCTCACAACCTCTGAATGCTTCTGGAACATGGCCATACAGCCTGAAAAATGTACAACAACCCAGTGATTCTGGCCATGAAAGCCTTCGACAAGGCCAGAATACTGTTCCAGAAGTGGTTGTATATTTCTGTCTGATGTGGAACAGTTGCATGGTATTTGCAGCAGGGACAGTCCAAATTATTCCTCTGCCATCCCACATTCTCAGCTGTTTTAAGGTGCCCCATTCTCTCTCTTCTCCTACTTTTTTTACTCAGCTTACTTCAGTTGCTGCAAAATGAGCTCAACGTGTAACAGCAGTTTATGCTCAGTTAACTCAGCACTGCACGGAAAGATCTCACCCTTCCTAGAAGGCTCAAGTAAAAGCAAACTTCTTCATTCATATCCTTTACCATCTTGACCACACTCTAAAGTTGTTTGGCCAAATGTGTTCTATATTTCATGGCCCTTGAGCTCTCTAACTGGAGGTCAGCTGTGACCAGCAGTGCTACGGAATTCAACGAGACATGAATGGAGGGCAAAAGGGAGAAATGTGCCAAGAGGAAGGCACATCAAACCAACTCTCACTGGGACCACCTTCCACCTGGAAACCAATGCCCTCACTGTGGAAGAATGTGAGGATCAAGAATAGAGCTTCATGGTCACCTATGAAATGCTAAGACACTATACCTGGAAGGCCATCATACTCGAACAAGGGGTCACCAAAGTAAGTAAGTAAGTTTAATGTGTGCAAAATGTTGGAGGGTTGACTTAGAGGAGTTGCAAGAACAACAACACTTTGAAATGCCCACAGGTTTCCAATCTTTTGCCAGGTCTTCAATGGACAGAATGTAATCTTAAACCCATGATACCAGTGGCAGCTGGAAACTCTGTCTTTGGGTTGATATAAGCCATCCAAGTGCTCAATCTGTTTGGGAGTTCAGCACCTTGGATAACTCTAACACCGGATTGGGGTAAGGGAGTATACATCTCCCCTGTTACGTCATTTCCACTAGCTGCCAGTCTACTATCGAGAACAATTCAAAGTGCTGGGTTTAGCCTATAAAGCCCTAAATGGCCCAGTTTATCTGTCTGAACGTATCTCCCTCTATAAGCCAGCTAGGAGGTTAGGATCCTCTGTGGATTCCCTGCTCTTGGTCCTGCCTCCTTCACAGGTGTGCTTGGTGGGGACGAGAAACAGGGCCTTCTCGGTGGTGGCCCCTTGGCTGTGGAACTCCATCCCTAGTGAAATTAGATCAGCCCCCTCCCTCCTGACTTTCAGGAAAAAAACTAAAAACTTGGATGTGGGACCAAGCGTTTGGTTAGGAATCTACCAGTGCAATAAAAGAACATGGAATAGTGTAGTGACAATCTGGAATGGCCTCGGACTATGATATTGGATTGCATGGTTTTAAGTAAGTGATTTTTAATGTCTGATATATTTTTAATGATTGTTCTAATGTATATGTTTATTTTACTGATGTATGTACATATGGCATCGAATCTCTGCCTATATCTCCCCTTTTTGGGCAAAGTCATGGAAAGCGTGGTGGCCTCACAACTCCAGGTATTCTTGAGAGACACGGATTATCTGGATCCGGCACAGTCTGGTTTCAGACCGGGGCATGGTACCGAGACGGTCTTGGTCGCCTTAGTGGATGATCTGCGCCGGGAGCTAGACAGGGGGAGTGTGTCCCTGTTGGTGCTCCTGGACCTCTCAGCGGCCTTCGATACCGTCGACCACGGTATCCTTCTGGGGCGCCTTGTGGAAATGGGTCTTGGAGGCATTGCTTTGCGGTGGCTCCGGTCATTTCTGGAGGGTCGCACCCAGAAGGTGTCATTGGGGGACTCCCGTTCCGCACCACAACCTTTGACTTGTGGGGTGCCACAGGATTCCATACTGTCCCCCATGCTGTTTAACATCTACATGAAGCCGCTGGGTGAGATCATCCGGAGTTTCGGGGTGCGGTGTCATCTGTACGCAGATGATGTCCAACTCTGTCACTCCTTCCCACCTGCTACTAAGGAGGCTGTCGAGGTCCTGAACCGGAGCCTGGCCGCTGTAACGGTCTGGATGAGGGCGAACAAACTGAAACTAAATCCAGACAAGACAGAGGTACTCCTGGTCAGTCGCAAGGCCGAACGGGATATAGGGTTACAGCCTGTGCTGGACGGGGTCGCACTCCCCTTGAAGGCGCAGGTTCGCAGCTTGGGTGTGACCCTGGACTCATCGTTGAGCCTGGATCCCCAGGTTTCAGCGGTGACCAGGGGAGCGTTTGCACAGCTTAGGCTCGTGCGCCAGCTGCGCCCGTATCTCGGGAAGTCTGACTTGGCCACGGTGGTACACGCTCTTGTCACATCCCGCCTGGATTACTGCAACGCTCTCTACGTGGGGCTGCCCTTGAAGACGGCCCGGAAGCTTCAGCTGGTCCAGCGTGCGGCAGCCATGTTACTAACTGGAGCGGGTAGCAGGGAGCACACAACGCCCTTGTTGTCCCAGCTTCACTGGCTGCCGATTTGCTACCGGACCCAATTCAAGGTGCTGGTCTTGGCCTACAAAGCCCTAAACGGTTCCGGCCCAAAATACCTTTCTGACCGCATCTTGGCCTACGAGCCCACGAGGACCTTGAGATCGTCTGGGGAGGCCCTTCTCTCGATCCCGCCTGCATCACAGGCACGGCTGGCGGGGACGAGGGAGAGGGCCTTCTCGGTGGTGGCCCCCCGGCTGTGGAACACTCTCCCGGCACACATCAGACAGGCGCCCTCCCTCATGTCCTTTCGAAAAAGCCTTAAGACCTGGCTGTTCGAGAGGGCATTTAATTAAGTGCTAAGCAACAACATTACGGTAATGAGAACTGGAATGGTATAAGGAAAATGAGACTGGCTATGATTCTACTAAGAGACGAAGCGGATTTTTATGTAGTTTGTATTTGTTGTATAGTCATATGTTGTTGATACTGGCCTCTGTAACTGTCTTTTTATGTGTACTGTACACCGCCATGAGTCGCCCGTAAGGGCTGAGAATGGCGGTCAATAAGTGCATCTAATAAATAAATAAATAAATAAATAATAAATATATATGTGAGCCACTCTGAGTCCCCTATGGGGTGAGAAGGGTGGGGTATAAATATGGTAAATAAATAAATAACTCTCTGGCTAAGGCCTCACCTACACTGCCATATAATACAGTTTGAAACTGCATTATATGGACAGAGTAGACTCATGTAATGCATTTATCGGTATAGAACTGTATTAAATGAGTCTACCCATAGCATATAATACAGTTTCAAACTGCATTATATGGCTTTGTAGATGGGACTTCAAACTCAGAGTTTGAAGTGTGAGAGCTGCCATCCATCATGGTGCGCTGTGATATTTGCTCAGCCAAGCCTGTCAGTTAATTTATGGGAACAGCGATCAGCCCTCACAGGTATCAGGCAGAGCTGGAATGGCTAATCCCTCTAATTAGGTCAAGAATGGATTGCTAGAATTTTTTTTTCAAAAAATATATTAAAAAGTAGGCTAATTTCTGAAACAAATGGCTTTACCATTTGGGCACGGAGGCAGGATCTCTGGGCGGGTGTTGAAAGGGGGAAGGGATCAATCAACACAATCTTATTTTTCTCTGACATGCTGCCTGCAAGACTAGGAGGGAGCAGAGAGATACGATTCCGTTTGCTTTTCTCTCAAGCAGCTGGGCAAGCTTGACCCTTCCTGTCCTTTGCAGCTAAGTGATGCCGCTCCAATTTCCCCTTGCTCCCACAGCAGCTCCTCCGAACTGCTCGGGATGTTCCAAACAGACGGGCGCTTAATGAAAATTGTAATTAGAACCCTGCAGTGCTCTTGTCTCTATGCTGGGCCTGGTAATTTACATTACAAATCAAGCTGATGCCAGGCAAAAGGAGGAAACTCATTAGAGACTAGCTGAGCAAAGTGAGCTGGGGGTTGGGGAGAGAGACTCCGGGAGGAGACAGCTACCCATAATATAATAATCAACATTTCTGCTATTCCCTGCCATGAACTTAATATACTTTCTACCCTGAAGGCTAACAATGTGATCCCATGCTTGTTTACTTGGAAGCAAGTCCTGCAGTGGTCAATGGACCTTTCTCCCAGGTAAGTGTGCCTGCCTGGGCCTCTTTCACGATTGTCTCCTAGATGCATTCAAATGCATACTGGAGGGAATTGTGGGAATTGTTTGGCACATTTAAGTATATGTACCTAAATGCAAAGATACAGAATGGGAGATGCCTGCCTGAACAGGAGTACATGTGAAAAAGATCTTGGGAGTCTTCATGGACAGCAAGTTGAACATGAGCCAACAATGTCATGAGGCAGCTTAAAAAACCAGTGGGATTTTGGCCTTCATAAATAGGAGTCTAGTGCCTAGATCCTGGGAAGTCATGCTACCCCTCTATTCTGCCTTGGTCAGACCACATCTGGAATACTGTGTCCAATTCTGGGCACCACAATTGAAGGGAGATATTGACAAGCTGGAATGTGTCCAGAGGAGGGCAATTAAAATGATCAAGGGTCTGGAGAACAAGCCCTATGAGGAACGGGTTCAAGAGCTAGGCATGTTTATTCGGAAGAAGAGAAGTCTGAGAGGAGACATGATGAGGCTCAAGTATAAATATGTGAGGGGAAGTCCTAGGGAGGAGGGAGCAAGCTTGTTTTCTGCCACCCTGGACACTGGGATTCAGAAAATGGTTTAAAACTGCAGGAAAGGAGATTCCATCTGAACATTAGCAAGGACTTCCTAACGGTGAGAGCTGTTCAGCAGTGGAACTCTCTGCCCCCACCCAAGTGTGGTGGAGGCTTCTTCTTTGGAGGCTTTTAAACAGAGGCTGAATGACCACCTGTTAGGGGTGCTTTGAGTGAAATTTTCATGTTTCTTGGCAGGGGGTTGGACTGGATGGCCCATGAGGTCTCTTCCAACTCTATGATTCTATGATTCGCTCCCACTTTTCCTGCTGTTTTAAAAATGTCTCAGGTTTTCTCTATTCCACCTACTTTAGTTTTTTTATCTTCAGCTTACTTAAACTGGGAGAGGAAGGTAGAATCCCTGGCAGACTCAGGCAAAAGCAAACTGCTGCAGATTTCTCTTATCCTGCACATTCTCCCTCATTAATAACTTCTGGCGCCTTGGCCATACTCTGATATTGCTTGTTCTCACAGGGTGTTCATAAAGACCGAAGCACTTGGGTAGCAATTGTATCAGTATGATAAAGTGCATTACTTAAACCAATAAAGTTTTTGTTTTTCAGGGCTAATACAGTATAAGCCCCATATCCCCAGAAGACATATTTCTGGACTTCGGGCAGATATGCAAAACTAAGGATAATAGTGAACTGTGCTAAAATGAAGTATTTCTGGCTGAAATACGGAATACCACAGAGTCACACTGGAGGAGTTCAAAAGTACCTACAGAGAAGTTTTTTTGTTGGACATGAAAAATGAAACTATGGATACCAGTCTTGCAAATATGGGGGTTGTATTTATTAAGTCAGTGCCCTGGGTGGTGCAGTGCATTAAACCGCTGAGCTTCTGAACTTGCTGACCGAAAGGTCACAGGTTCGAATCTGGGAAGTAGTGTGAGCGCCCACTTTTAGACCCACTTCTGCCAACCTAGCAGTTAGAAAACATGCAAATGTGAGTAGAACAATAGGTACTACTCCAGTGGGAAGGTAATGGCGCTCCATGCAATCGTGCTGGCCACATGACCTTGGAGGCATCTACAGACAACACTGGCTCTTTGGCTTAGAAACAGAGATGCCCCAGAGTTGGACACCACTGGACTTAATGTCAGGGGGAAACCTTTACCTTTTATTTATTAAGCCAGGCAATCTGTACAGTAGTGGAAAATGTCATGAAAGAGTGTTGAGATCCACTTGTCATTTTGCACTGGATTTATCCCAAAGAGTAAAGCTTCTCAAGAAGGGCTATAGAATAGATGGGCCACCATTGATTTCCCTCTGTTGATTTCCCTCCAGGGAAAAAAATCTATAGTGCTTGAATACTCGATTAATTACTGTAGTAATTACATGTATAGCCGATCTAATCCTCCCTCCTCCTCGTCTCTCTCCATGAGCTCATCCTTCATAAACTAACCCAAACTGGAGTGCAGCTTGTTTTCTCTTTTGATAGGCATGGCACGGTAATCAAGCTTGGGTCCACCTGGTCACCTCAAGAAAGCACTAAGACTATACACAATGCAATTAAACCTGCCATATGGTCACCACCCTACGCAGTTTTGGCACCTGGAGTTTCATTATATATCTAGAAATTTCTGTCAAAGTGCCTTAATGCCGCTTTCAGAACTGGAGCTCTCTAGTAAAGGCTTGGATACATCTTTAAAATATATCCAGAACCACAGCTGCTATAATGTGAAATTTAGAAGCACTGTGAAATGTGATAAACCTGTGATAAAATGAGTTTCTGTACTCCAACACAGGGACAACCGAAGTAGAGTGGAATTTCATTTGAAGCTTACCATCACAAACAGAACAGGGCTCTCCATCAGATCAGAAGCAGCAGGCAAGTTAAGGATGTACTTATAGGGTCAGGAAGAATGGCTATGAGGACTATGTGCTTTGGTTAGACCACACCTGGAATATTGTGTCCAATTCTGGGCACCACAATTCAAGAGACATATTGACAAGCTGGAATGTGTCCAGAGGAGGGTGACTAAAATGATCAAGGATCTGGAGAACAAGCCCTATGAGGAGCAGCTTAAGGAGCTGGGCATGTTTAGCCTGAAGAAGAGAAGGCTGAGAGGAGATATGATAGCCATGTATAAATATGTGAGAGGAGGTCACAGGGAGGAGGGAGCAAGCTTGTTTTCTGCTTCCTTGGAGACTAGGACGCAGAACAATGGCTTCAAACTACAAGAGAGGAGATTCCATCTGAACATGAGGAAGAACTTCCTGACTGTGAGAGCCGTTCAGCAGTGGAACTCTCTGCCCTGGAGTGTGGTGGAGGCTCCTTCTTTGGAAGCTTTTAAACAGAGGCTGGATGGCCATCTGTCAGGGGTGATTTGAATGCAATATTCCTGCTTCTTGGCAGGGGATTGGACTGGATGGCCCATGAGGTCTCTTCCAACTCTTTGATTCTATGATTCTATGACTATTGCTGTTGTCATCCCCTGCTGTCTGATAGCTGAGGCATGTGTTCTGTCCAATGCTGGGGACAATCCTGCTCTGATGGTTCAAAAATTTATGTTTCAAGCGTTATTCAGAATGCCACCCACTGGCAGGAGTGGTTATCCTAAGTATCAATATGGAATGGCAAAGTGCTAAATGTATTGCCATGGCTGTGGAGAGCCATGTCTGATATGTGACATGAACAATTAATTCAGGAAATTGCTTTAACCATCCACAAATTCTGTTTAGAAGAAGTACTTAAGCCAAACACTGCGTCATTGGACCAAAAGGCTACATAGACCAACTTTCTATTCACAATGTGGATAATCACCTGGCTATGGAAAACCTCTCAACAAGGTCTGGATGCAACTCCACTCTCCATTTTGCATTGCCTAGCACCTGAGATACTGTGAGACATTGATTTTAGAGGTGGTATGTCACCATCCTGTAATTTAATTTCCGCATCCTGTATGCATTTATACAATGTTATCAGTCTCCCTTTACAAGTGGTCCCCCCCTAATCTAAACAGGGACTTTGACACCATTTGTTCCAGTTCAGGTTTGGAAAACTCAGAGATATGTGTTCCTCAACTGGGTCACTTCACAAACATTGCGTTCTTCTGCATTTCCTACTACTATAGAGTCTCGCTTATCCAACCTTCGCTCATCCAGCGTTCTGTATTATCCAGCGCAGTCTGCCTCCTGTCCAGATCCACAGCTGTTTCATTACATTGCGATGTTTTGGTGCAAAATTCATAAATACAGTAATTATGACATAATGTTATCATGTATTGAACTGCTTTTTCTGTCGATTTGTTGTAAAACATGATTAAAACATGATGGTTGTAAAACATGATTCAACCAGAGAAGTCAGCCGTAGCAGAGCACCTGATGAACCAACCTGGACACAGCATATTATTTGAGAACACAGAAATGCTGGACCACTCTCACAACCACCATGCCAGACTACACAGAGAAACCATTGAAATCCACAAGCATGTGGACAATTTCAACAGAAAGGAGGAAACCATAAAAATGAACAAAATCTGGCTACCAGTATTAAAAACTCTAAAATTACAACAGCATAACAACAGAGAGGAAACAATCTGGGACATTTAATCACCTCTCAACAAAAGATTGCTCCAGGCACTGCCAGGCTATCAAATGGTAATCAAGGTGGTCAGTTGAAACATTCACGCCTAGCTCCAACAGACAAGAGTCCTTTGTCCCACCCTGGTCATTCCACAGATATATAAACCCTTTTTCCTAGTTCCAGCAGACATCACTGCCTCTGAGGATGCTTGCCATAGATGCAGGCAAAACGTCAGGAGAGAATGCCTCTAGAACATGGCCATATAGCCCGAAAAAACCTACAAGAACCCAATGATGTTTTGGTGTTTTAATTTGTAAAATCATGATGTAATTTGATGTTTAATGGGCTTTTCCTTAATCCATCCTTACTATCTAACATTTTCTCTTACCCAACGTTCTGCTGGTCCATTTATGTTGGATAAGTGAGACTCTACTGTACCTTCAACTTAGCATATTTTCTACTAAGTCATATACAAAATATATGTCTATCTATTTCTTCCACTCCATCCTTCCTCATAAGGAGTAATACAGATTAATTTCAGATCCAAATGGGACCCACTATTTCTATTCTAGGGTTGCCAGGTGCAATCATGGACAAAGCGCTGCTGAATTCCTCTCTTTTACACAACCATTAAGAGAACAGGAGCTCTGCCCTTTATTTCACCTGGCAACCCTGAATTATTCCCAGACAAGCTATCCCCTTTCAAAAAAAAAAATATTGGGATCAAACCGAAGGTGCACAAAGGTGGAAACGTGATTCTGTTACTTTTGCCACAAAGGAAAACTGGCCTCCTTCTAGAAATGTAAGAATGCAAGAAAGCGAAGAACCCCTTTTGTTATTTCTATGAATACAATTTTGTTCTACATTTCAAACAGTAACAGATGATATTTTTGCTGGCAAACGCAGCGGGCTACACCTCTGTGCAGTGTTTATTTTCCTCAAGGGATGAGAAAGGGAGTGTGACTTTGGGGAAAGAGGCCATGAAAAACTGGTTTTCCTTCACCATGGATGAATGTGAGCAGGGAGTTCACTCACTTCTGACCCCTTCAGCTGCATCCCCCTTGGCAAAAACACTGGGTTCATGCTCTGGTCATGTAAGCCTCTCTCTGCAAGGACTACCCCATTTTTCTCTTTGGCCATCTTATATCAGATTTCACTCTTCTCTATCAGAATTCCACTGTCAGAACCATTTGTTTGACTATTCATTGTGAGACAATCTTCCTTATCTCCTAGGTCAGTGGTTCTCAACCTTCCTAATTCCATGACCCTTTAATACAGTTCCTCATGTTGTGGAGACCCTCAGCCATCAAATTATTTTGTTGCTACTTCATAACTGTAATTTTGCTACTGTTACGAATTGGAATGTAAATATCTGATATGCAGGATGTATTTTCATTCACTGGCACAAATACCCGATCCACACAAAATTGGATACTGGTGGGGTTGGGGGAGTTGATTTTATCATTTGGGAGTTGTATTCGCTGAGATTTATAGTTAGCCTACAATCAAAGAGTATTCTGGACTCCAACAGCGATGGAATTGTACCAATCTTGGCACACAAAACTCCCATATCCAACAGAAAATACTGGAAGGATTTGGTGGGCATTGACCCTGAGTTTTGGAGTTGTAGTTCACCTTCATCCAGGGAGCATTCTGGTCTCAAACAGTGATGGATCTGGACCAAACTTGGCATGACTACTCAATATGCCCAAATTTGAATACTGGTGGAGTTTGGGGAAAATAGACTTTGACATTTAGGTGTTGTAGTTGCTGAGGTTTGGGGGCCCACGGTGGCACAGTGGGTTAAAGCGCTGAGCTGCTTGTTGACCAAAAGGTCGCAGCTTCGATTCCAGGGAGTGGTGTGAGCTTCCACTGTCAGCCCTAGCTTCTGCCAACCTAGCAGTTCGAAAACATGCAAATGTGAGTAGATCAATAGGTACCGCTCCAGCAGGAAGGTAACAGCGCTCCATGCGGTCATGCTGGCCACATGACCTTGGAGGTGTCTATGGACAACGCTGGGTCTTTGGCTTAGAAATGGAGGTGAGCACCACACCCCAGAGTCAGACATGACTGGACTTAATGTCAGGGGACAACCTTTACCTTAGTTGCTAAGGTTTATAGTTCACCTGCAATCAAAGAGCATTCTGAACCCCACCAAAGAGAGAACTGAACCAATCTTGGCACACAGAACTCCCATGACCAACAGAAAATACTGGAAGGATTTGGTGAGCATTGACATTGAGTTTTGTAGCTGTAGTTCCAGAGAGCACTGTGGTCTCAAACAATGCCCAAATGTAAACACTGGTGGAGTCTGGCCTTGACATTTGGGAATTGTAGTTGCTGGGATTTATAGTTCATCTGCAATCAAAGAGTATTCTGAACCCCACCAATGAGAGAATTGGGCCAAACTTTCCACACAGAATCCCATGACCAACAAAAAATAACTATTTTCTGATGGTCTTTGGTGACCCCTCACAATCTGACCTCCAGGTTGAGAAACACTGTCCTAGCTGAAGCATGAGCAAAGTGTTACCCATAATCCACAAATCCCACCCCCACCCCAACTTCGATAGCCATTTTTGTGGCCATCAGAGCCCCCATGGGATGCTTTTTGCTCAAAATACACCCCAATGTCTTAAGTGAGTGTTTGAAGGCCATTTGCCTTACCAGAATAGAAAAATACTATGAATTTTTAAATCTAATGGCCAGGTAGTGTTGTGCTGGGGGCATTTCCTGTATGTTTTCGGTTCACTGTTGATCAATATACTGTATATACCCATACCTGGCTTACATGAGGTACAAATCGATTGAAGCCGAAAATATTCATTTTAATATGACCTGTGGAAAGGCCAAAGACATAGCTCTGGGGCAGGTAAGAAACAAAGATGTTCCTCCCCTTTTTAAAACACATAGAGAGAAGGCACCCAGAAAGAACTAAGGAGAAAAATTGTTTATTTTAAGGGTTACAATTAGGAAGGGGGCGTAAATTGTTTTGCTGATCTTGAAATCTCTACATCTCTACAATTACAGATAAGAATAGGAATATAAAGGAGGAAAAATAATGAGAATGAGATGACCAAGGAAAGCAACCTCCCTCTATTAGGGACTCAGCACAAAGGCAATGACAACAGGTAAGGCAAGAAGTCTCTCTTGGCAGGGTAGACAGCACTTTCATCCTATGACACTCCCCTCTTCCTTGCCCAAACCAAAAAGAAAATGCATCCCTTCTTCTTTCTCCAGCTTTTTTTTTTTTTTGACCTGAAGGAATCTGAAGAATATGGTGCATCTGCCATTTGTGGAGCTTGAGGTGAAGTGGCAACCATTTTTGACAGGGGCTGACTATATAAGTCTCTCTTCGAAACAGCAAGCATGAAGATAAGACAGCTACCACAGACCTAAGTTGTGATGGACTGTTGAAGTTAATATTGTGGGGCACGTGGGCTTATTAACAAAAGACCCTCCTCATAAATGTACAGCAGAGTAACCTATTAGCAGCAGTGTGACCCAGCAAAAGTAGCCCAAAGTGATGAAAAGAACAGCAACACAGAGACCAATATTATCTCTTCCATAGGAGGCTTTTCTTTGTAGTAAAATAATATGGTTACACTATTTACAAGAACAGGGTTTCCATAACACAAATAAACAAATACATAGTAACTTTACATTCAGCACCCTTCACACTAGAGCTTTCTCACACAAGGTTTCTCTCACAAAGAGGTTTACCTCACACTCCTCAGGATGACACTAGCTTTGGCCCACTGACTCGAACAGGCTTTGGCCTACTAACTCTTTTGTAATCAAAAATACCCAGTTATTTTAAAAATATTTTGACAAAGACCAGTACTTTGAATGATGCCAAGAACTGGACTAGGTGCCAGGGCAACTGATGATGTCAGGGAAGGCAGGTACTGTAGCTCTCATATCACGTATTGACTAGTGAATTGACTCTACCTTGAAATATACTATTCAAGGGCTGAACTCTAACCCCAAAATAAGTTCAGCACCTTGGATAGATCTTACAAAATTCAGGCTTCCCTGATCCACTTCAATTAGGGCCACTACCCACCACTAATAGTGGCATATGAACAATGCATGTGGTGCACTACCAAGCAATATCTACTCCCTGTGAATTAGTACATCAGTTGGGAAATGCAGGTGTGCATGGAAAAGGGTCTCAAGAGTCAAGGAACTCTTTCAGACTTCACAGTTCTAGCACTATCAAGCCACTGTAACTGTCATGGTCACTTCCTTTGGAAACCTGGGATCTGGGTGTCAAGAACCAGGAACATATATACACATGTGGTGGCAATGTAAATACGTAAATAATTTTTGGGAGAAAGCATTTAGAGAAATAGAAGCTATAATGAATATGAAAATAGATAAAAGTCCTAGTATAGCCTTACTATCATTATATAACAATAAGCAATTGAAAAAGGAGGATAAAGAAGCGATAACAAACTTACTAACTATAGCAAGACTGCTCATAGCAAGGAATTGGAAAAAAGAAATGAATATACAAATAGAGGAGTGGTATAAGGAAGCATGGAAAATAGCAATAAATGATAAATTGACATGTATATTAAAGGTTAAAAAAGGTATATGGAAACAAAGCGATTTTGATGCTGTATGGGGAAGATTTGTGGTAAATGGATTAAAAAATAAGGAAGGAAAATTACCGTCACAAGAAGAAATGAAATTTTGGACAGATGAAATGTAAGAATTGTGGCTTGAAAAGGGTGGAGGGGAGCACTGTGGTGATAAAAAGGAAAAAAAGAGAAAAGGGGGGGGGGGGAATGTTAAAGCAAAATAACAAAACAACATGTTAAAGAGGCTGATGTACAAAATGCAATAGTATGTAATTAATGTGATAATTCAATAAAAATTATTTTTTTAAAAAACCTGGGATCTGCAGTTTCAGGAAGCATTAGAGCTCCCTGACTGAGTATTTCAAATACCTCCCCACTACAGAGCAGATACCACATTATTATGGAATGTACCTATGGAAGCTAAAGTAGAATCCAATCTCTATCACTGCAGTGTGAAAGATCCCACCACCTCACCCATGGTGAAGAGGATCTGGTCAGTACTTCTCCTTCGACACAGGCATACAGACAGCAACCAGAAACATTACCATGTGACGGTCATGGGCAATCAGGATAATTAACTCTGACTCATAGAGATTTATTGGCCTCCCCTTTCTCTCTCCACCCCCACCCTTTCCCAAAGAATGCATTCAAGCATTGGCTCCGTCCCAGTTTGCAGACTGTCCATT
This sequence comes from Anolis sagrei, assembly GCF_037176765.1. Lineage (NCBI taxonomy): Eukaryota > Metazoa > Chordata > Lepidosauria > Squamata > Anolidae > Anolis > Anolis sagrei. The sequence continues at coordinate 235,398,639 of NC_090024.1, forward strand.
TGGCAACAAACCGTTCCTGCTCCTTCTAGTGTCAACTGTCATCGAAGAACCGAAACAAAAGGGACATTCTGCATCGATTGAGAGGCACACAATCACTTTCTTGTCCCAGACACTTGCCGAAGGCTATATCCCATTACCGTGCCTTTTCTCTGTGGCTGCTCGTGACACAGTTCACAGCCAAGTGCTATTCTAGTGCAGGTCTGAACTTCCCCCATTCACATTCCTCAAATGGCCTTGATCCACAAATATGTGCACAAATAGCTTAAATCATTGCAACACAATCATGTAGGCTTAGCTGTTCTATGCATTTGGGACCCAAGACCACATGTTTTGCATGAAGGAAAGTCAAATATTCTATATTCTATCTAAACCAACTCCATTTCAACCGTGATTTTCCAAACTTTAAATCCTCAGATGTGGTTGGAACTCGAAGAAGTCTCAGACAGCATAAATAATGACCAGAGATTTTGAGAATTGTAGTTTAAATTCTAGGGATCCACTTAATTAAACAACCAGGGAATTCTGCTGAGAATAGCCCTTGCTTGCAATCCCAAGATTAGCCATGATTCCTGAGGGAACCTGGGAATCCAAACAAATTGTTTTTCCAAGCACTGCTACAGAAGCATTACAAATCACAATAAACCATTGCAGATAGAGTGAGCTTGTTCTTCCCTTTCTGTACCAGGAAGGATGCTCTGCATGAAAGGATTATTCCACCACCTGTCCATTATTCAGAGGACTATGTTTCCCTAAGAGGTCACATCCTTTGCTTCCAAGGAAGAGAATCATGACAAGAAGGGAGTCTATTACAAGTATTCCATTCAACTAATCCTTAACTGAGGATTAAAGAAAAGAATCAACGGAGTTGGAGGCAATCCAAAAGACCATCGAGTCCAATTCCCTGACAGTGCAGGACCCCTGCTATACGCCTGTAAAACGTGGACTGTCTACAGATGTCATACGCAACTCCTGGAATGATTCCATCAGTCCTGCCTTTGAAAAATCCTGCAAATCTATTGGGAAGACAGGCAGACAAATGTCAACATTCTGGATTAAGCAAAGACCACGACCATTAAAGCAATGCTCTTCTGCCATCAACTCCACTGGACTGGCCATGTGGCCTGAACGCCTGATCACCATCTCCCAAAGCAGTTACTCTACTCCGAACTCAAGAATGGAAAACGGAATGTCGGTGGACAGGAAAAGAGATTTAAAGATGGGCTTAAATCCAACCTCAAAAACTGTGGCATAGACACCGAGAACTGGGAAGCCCTGGCCCTTGAACACTCTAATTGGAGGTCAGCTGTGACCAGCAGTGCTGCAGAATTCAAAGAGGCACAAATGGAGGACAAAAGGGAGAAACATGCCAAGAGGAAGGCACATCAAGCCAACCCTGACCGGGACCACCTTCTATCTGGAAACCTATGTGCTCATTGCGGGAGAACATGCGGATCAAGTATAGGGCTCCACAGACAGCTACGAACCCACTGCGAACCCACATCTGGAAGACAACCATCCTCGAGCTTTGAGGGATCGCCTAAGCAAGTAAATGGAGGGATTTACAGCTAAAGAATCCCTGACAGCCAGCCATGTCTCTGTTTTAAAAGCTCCAATGAAGGACAGTCCACTGTCAACAGTTCTTACAATCATGAATGTCTTCCTATAGCTTCAACAGAATCACCTTTCTCATAATTTGATTTATTGATTCAGTTGCTTCCATTTAGAGCTGTGGAAGGCACATTCATAGCATTTCAATGTGACAGCCCTTCAAATATTTAAAGCTAGCTATCACATCTATCACAGAGCCAGTAGTTGTGTTGGTCTAGGACTCTGGGAAACCAGGGATCAAATTGCTATTCAAATTTTGGAAACCCATTGGGCAAGTCACACACTTTCAGCCTCAGAGGAAAGCAATGGCAAGCCCCCAATCAAATTTTGCCAAGAAAATCCTGTGATAGATTTGCCATAAATGGGAAATGACTTGAAGGTACACAACATCATCATCATCAACAATCACATCAATATTTGTCTACTCTTCTGCTTGCAACACACACCCAGTTCTCTCAAACCATTCCTCACACGGCTTCATTTCTAGACTTTTTACCCCTTGGGCACCTTCCTCGTGGCCTTTTGACCAGATAGCCATTGGGAATGAAGCTTCCCTGTTATAGACACAACCTATATATCTATTCCTCCATTTTAATTCATCCAGACAGCCTCCAGGAAATGTGGCGGTGAGGCAAAAGATGTGATGCATCAAAGCTGGCCTCCTGACCCCATCTTTTAGCTGACCCTGATAGCTTAAGGGAATATGTGAGGCAATAGATCCTTGGCTAGTTGATCTATTCAGACCGTGGAGCTCACTCACTCACTCAGGAGGGAAAGCATTATCACAAAAGAGCCAGACCAAAAGAGCCATGAGGAAAGGGGCCATTTGGAAAGGGCTCAGTAACTCCAAACATTAATGGGGGTCACCATATGCTGCCCTACTCCATCTGAGGCTTTCAGGGCTCTTGAACGCCATAATCATTATTTATTTAGGTTCATAAAAGTAGTCTTACGGCACCTTGGAGATCAACTATCCTGCTGTGCCAGGACTGCAGGGGCCAGCTGATAACAGCTTCATAGATGTTCCAGCAACACCTTGATAAGCTGATTTTTCTGTGATCTGATACTTGTAATAAATGATGTCTATATTTCACCCGGAGCCCCCGGTGGCGCAGTGAGTTAAAGCAATGAGCTGCTGAGCTTGTTGATCGAAAGGTCGCAGGTTCGATTCTGGGGAGCGGCGTGAGCTTCTGCTGTCAGCCCTAGCTTCTGCCAACCTAGCAGTTCGAAAACATGCAAATGTGAGTAGATCAATAGGTACCACACCGGCGGGAAGGTAACGGCGCTCCATGCAGTCATGCCGGCCACATTACCTTGGAGGTGTCTACGGACAACGCTGGCTCTTCGGCTTAGAAATGGAGATGAGCACCACACCCCAGAGTCAAACATGACTGGACTTAATGTCAGGGGACTACCTTTACTTTTACCTATATTTCACCCACACACCCACCCCTTCACGATTTTGGCACCATGTGAGGTAGTTATTCTTCAGGCTGGAGCTGCAATAGCACAATGGGTTAAACCCTTGTGTCAGCTGAACTGCTGACCTGAGGGTCGGCAGTTCAAATCCACGAGACAGGGTGAGCTTCCATCTGTCAGCTCCAGCTTCCCATGCAGGGACATGAGAGAAGCCTCTCACAGGATGGGAACACATCCAGGCATCCCCTGGGCAACATCTCTGCAGACAGCCGATTCTCTCACACCAGAAGCAACTTGCAATTTCTCAAGTCATTTCCGACACAAATTAAAAAAATTCTTCAGGTGTTGGTTTCTTCCAAACTTTATCTCATGCCACTTAATTAGGGACTGGATGCTACAGTAAATCTATGAGAATTGTCCCATTCCTGAAGACCTTATGAAACACAAATAAATTACACCCAATACAACTAAACAAAGAAGCAACCAAGCAAACAAAAACCTAGCAGTAGCCCAAAATCCATTTCTGGATTTTTAAAAAATGTTTTTTAAATGGGAATTTCCACAGTAACCCCGAAACTGGAATCTGAAGAACACAACCAGCCAGGCACAACTCTAGGAGTCCTTCTTGGCTCCAGTGGCTGGTGAGAGGTCCTGCCTCCATGTTCTAATTGTCATTGCTCTGGAATCTGAGGGATAAAACATGGTTTGGGTCCAGATTTCCTAAAGGATTGCCTTCTCCCATACAATCCACCCCATACACTTTGGTCATCTGGGGGGCGCCTGCTCCAAACAGCCAGACTGGCAACGGCCACCAAGAGGACCTTTTCATCAGCCACCCCACAACTGTGGAATGACCTGTTAGAACAACTCAGCCAGCTAAATGAGCTGCCAGAATTTAAAAATCATGTAAAGACCTATCTCTTCCAGCAGGCCTACCCAGACAGTCTTTAAACATGCATTTTAAGTGCCCTTTGTTCTCTCTTTTGCGTGTTTTACTATGTATTTTGTAGAGATATGTTTTGGTGTGTAACTTTTATGGAGGTACGTTTTAGTGCATGTATTGGTAGTGTTTTTGCTGTGCTTATGTATTTTAATTGTTTTGTAACCCACCTCAAGCCATGAGAAGAGGTGGGTAAGATATAAAATTATTATTATTATTATTATTTAAATTTACAAAAAAGCCAATATTCAGTGCTCATTAAACATATATACAATCAGATTTGGTTGTACAATTATTTATACCTTAGCATTACATAACCCTCTATCCCCCACCCGTGAACCCCACCCCCTGACCTCCGAAACCCCTCAAAACAGGATCTCATTACTAAACAACAACTACCCAAATATCTTCTTTCACCTAATCCCCTTTATGGCAATCTTCAAGTTTACCTTTGTCTTCTTTTCCAAATACCCAAGTGCCAGCCTCCATTTGTTTGCAAATTCTTCATTATTTACTCCTCTGCTGCTATTTGTCAGCTTGGCCATTTGGATATAGTCTGCTAACTTATCTCTCCAATCTTTAATAGATAACTCTTTTTCCCCTTTCCAAGTTTTGGCTATTATTATTATTATTATTAGTAGTAGTAGTAGTAGTAGTATTATTAGTATTATTATTATTATTATTAAAGACCAGCCAGGCACAGTTCTAGAATGTCTTGATTCCTGATAAGAGGTTGTCCCTCCATATTTTAACCATCATTGCTCAGGAATCTGGGGGAGAGAAGAACAGCTAATGACAGTTGCATTGGGCCTTGGCCCAGCTACTCGTGAGAGGTCCTCCATTCATTCCAACTGTCATAGCAGTGGAATCTGAGGGAGAGAAGAGCAGCCAGGCACAGCTCCTGGCTGCAAAGGTCTAGCTCCTCCTGAGAAGCTTTCCTTCCATGTTCCAACTGCAATTGCTCTGGCCTGTGAGAGAAAAGAGCAGCCAAACACATCTCCATTGTGCTTTGACCAGCTGAGGTTGAGAAGTCCTCTTTCCATATCCCACTACCACCACTCTGGCTTTTGCAAGAGAGAAGAATTGGCCATATCTGCCGCCTTAATCCCCTCCTCCACTACCATTCCCTGTTCCTCCTGTATCCGCTCTTTTTAGTTAGTAATCCTGAAGGCAGCCAACTGTTAAATTAATGATTTGTAAGCAGCTCTGGTAGCCTTTTTGGCTGAAGAGCAGGGCACAAATAATCTAAATAAATAAATTGTAACAGAATGTTCTTTTGTAGCAGATGCTTTTTGTAAACCACTTTTAGTAACACCCTCTCAGCCTCCCAGTCTTTTCAGAAGAAGCCATTCAAGCAACAAATAAATGCAACAAAAGCCGGCAAAAAGATTCTGAAACAGTGTATTGGACGAACTGGAAGCTCAGGGAAATATATTCAGAATGAGAATGGAGACATTAAAATCATCTTGGAAGACCTGGACACAAATGTGGCAAATACATAATCATAAGACCCTACTGATATCAAATTCGTTATCTACCCAAAACTAATTTATGAAGCAAATTACCTGCCCTAAACAAATCTACCCTAAGTCCAATTCCATCCATACATTTTTCATTGTTTAGATTATGGGATCAATCTTACTCTTATTTAAATAAAACATGGAAATATGCAAAGAGCCTGCCCCAAGCCTTTCAAGTTGTGACATTGCAATTTTGATATGGAAATTCCTCATCAAGTAAGAAATATGGAAAAATGATCAAGATGGTAAGGAATCTAGAAATAAAGCCTTGCGAGGAATGGTTGAGGGTGCTAGATCTTTTCAACCTGGAGAAGTGAATAATGAGAGGAGATATTGAGCAATGCAGAGCAGACGAGGTAATAGGGAAATTGCAACCCAAAATAAGTAAAGAAATAGTTCAGGAATATCTGCTACTCTTAATTAATTAAAGTTTCCAAGGCCAGATAAATTACATCCAAGAGTATTGAAGGAACTAGCAGAAGTCATTTCAGAACCACTGGCAATAATCTTTGAGAATTCTTGGAGAACAGGAGAAGTCCCAACAGACTGGAGGTGGGCAAATGTTGTCTCTATCTTCAAGAAGAGGAAAAAAAAGGAGCTGAACAATTACAATCCAGTCAGCCTATTCCAGGAAATATTCTGGAGCAGATAATTAAGGAGGTGGTCTGCAATCACTTAGAAAGGAATGCTGGGATTACTAAAAGTCAATGTGGATTTCTCAAAAACAAGTCATGCCAGAGTAATCTTTTCCTCTTTTTTTGATAGAGTTACAATCTTGGTAGATGCAGGATATGCTGTGGATGTAGCATATTTTGATTTCAGTAAGGCCTTTGACAACGTCTTCCATGACCTTCTTGCAAGCAAACTAGTCAAATATTGGCTAGGCAATGCTACTATTAGGTGGATCTGTAATTGGTTGAGCGACCAAACCCAAAGGCTGCTAACTAATGGATCTCTTCATCCTGGAAACAAGTGACTAGTAGAGTGCGTAGGGTTTGGTCCTGGGCCCAGTACTGCTCAGCATCTTTATTAATGACTTGGCTGAAGGTTTAGAGGGCATACTTATCAAGTTTGCAGATGACACCAAATGAGGAGGGATAGCTAATACTCCAGAGGACAGGAGCAGAATTCAAAATGACCTTAACAGATTAGAGAGTTGGGCCAAAACTAACAAAATGAATTTCATCAAGGACAAATGTAAGATGGTACACTTAGGCAGAAAAAAATGAAATACAAAGATACAAAATGGGTGACACCTGGCTCGACAACAGTCCATGTGAGAAAGATCTTGGAGTCTTCATGGACAACAAGGTGAACATGAGCCAACAGTGTGATGTAGCAGCTGAAAAAGCCAATGGGATTTTAGGCAGCAATAAAAAGAGTATAGTGCCTAGATCTAGGGAAGTCATGGTGCCTCTCTATTCTGCTTTGCTTAGCCCTCACCTGGAATACTGTGTCCAATTCTGGGCACCATAATTCAAAAAAGTTATTGATAAGCTGGAAAGTGTCCAGAGGAGGGTTACTAAAATAATCGAAGGTCTGGAGACTTAATGCCCTATGAGGAGCATCTTAAAGAACTGGGTATGTTAAGCCTACAAAAGAGAAGGTTGAGAGGAGACATGATCATCGTGTATAAATATGTGAAAGGAAGTCATATGGAAGAAGGAGCAGGTTTGTTTTCTGCTGCCGTGGAAACTAAGACTCAGAGCAATGGGTTCAAATTATAGGAAAGGAGATTCCACCTGAACATTAGGAAGAACTTCCTGACCACGCAAGCTGTTCAACAGTGGAACTCTCTGCCTCTGAGTGTGCTGGAAGCTCCTTCCTTGGAAACTTTTAAGCAGAGGCTGGATGGCCATCTGTCAAGGGTATTTTGATTATGCTTGCTTTTCCTGCATGGCAGGGGGTTGGACTAGATGGCCCATGTGGTCTCTTCCAACTCTATGATATGATCACCATCTATAAATTTCTGAAAGGATTTCATGATGTCTTGAGTTCCTAAGAGTGTTCCAAAAGGTAGGACCCAATCAAAGATATTCAAGTAAGGTAGTTCTGCTTGAATATTAGGAAGAATTTCCTGGGAGTAAGAGTAATGGTGGAACAAATAGGCTACTTGGGAAGGTGGTAGCTTCTACATCACTTGAAGGGTGACTCTACACTATAGAATGTATGCAGTCTGACGCCACTGTAATTGCCATGGTTCAGTGATATGGAACCCTTGGAATTGTAGTTTCACAAGGTCTCCAGCATTATCTGCCAAAGAGTGCTGGTGTCTCACCAAAATAATATGTCCATGATTCCACAGCACTGAGCCATGGTGTCAAACTGCATTTATTCTACTATGCTGATCCACCGCAGGTCTTGAAATAGAGATGGACAGTACCTATCAGGGATGTTTTGTCTGTGGATTTCTGCAGTGACAGGGGATGCAGTTGCGTATCCCCAGGACTCTCTTCCAACTTGAAGATGGCTTCTTTCAAACAGTGCCCCATATCACATTCTGCCACATAACATGTAATAATAATAATAATAACAACAACAATAACATTTTATTTATATTCCGTCCTTCTCACTCCGAAGGGGCCTCGGGATGGATCACAGTACACATACCAACCACCTTAAATACCACTGCATGTCAGCTCCTAAACATCATGTCAAATATTATCTATCACACACCCTCCAATAATTCACAATTGAAAACTAGGACATTATTTGGCCGGAAAACATCAAAGTATGATCAAGAAGGCAAAAGTTATTAATGGGGAAGAACACACACTCTGGAAGAGACTGCAACAATTTGACTTTGCAAGAGAAGTTCTTTATTGTATTAGAACCTGGGGCTACAACTATACTGTAAAATGAATGCAGTTTGACATCATTTAACTACCACTGCTCAATGAAATCAGGTGAGTTGTGGTTTTTGTAAGGTCTTATTGGCCAAATAGTGTTTGTCCCTCACCAAACTGCAACTCCCAAAACTTAAGTTCCCAAAATTCCATAGTATTGAACCATCACACTTGAAGTGGTGTGAAACTGCATTCATTCTATAGTGTAGATGCAGCCTGGGTGCCACACAATGAAACTGAATGGTGGCAGATTAAGGACTGACAAAACAAAGCTGTATAATTTGTGATGACCTCAAGCTTGTAGAGCTTTTAAAAGAAGGCATAGACAGATTAATGAAAGATAAGGCTATCAATGACCACCAGTCATAATGGACATATATTCTCTTCTGTTATCACCGGCAACATGCCTGTGTATATCAGCTGCTACGCAACGCAATCTGGAGGTTACTGCTGCTGTTCTCTCCTGTTTGCCAACCTCCCATGAAGCCCTTGGTTGGTCAGGGTGGGAATGAAATAAATACTGGTCTAAAGACTTTATTTATTTATTTATTTATTTATTTCGAGGTTTTATATACCGACCCTCTCACCTTCAAAGAGGGATTCGGACCGGTTCACAACATGTGTTAACATACAAAAAATATACAATAACAACACAATGCCACTTCATTACACGATTAAAATATCAGCACCATACACATTAAAATATTAACATCCTAGTTAAAAGAGCCAAATCGTCCAACACCATCACAATCACATTCATCATCCTCCTTTCATGTGGGCAAAGAATTAAATCAGTTGTCAAATGCCGCGTTCCACAACCAGGTCTTTGTTAGTTTCCTGAACGTCATGAGGGAGGGGGCAGTTCTAATCTCTAATGGCAGGGAGTTCCAAAGTCGAGGGGCCACCATCGAGAAGGCCCTGTCCCTCGTCCCCACCAGCCGTGCTTGTGCAGGCGGAGGGACCGAGAGCAGGGCCCCTCCAGATGATCTTAGTGGTCTTGATGGTTCGTAGGGGAGAATACGTTCGGAGAGGTAAACAGGGCCGGAGTCGTTTAGGGCTTTATAGGTTAACACCAGCACTTTGAATTGTGCTCGGAAGCTAATCGGCAGCCAGTGGAGTTCGAGTAACAGCGGAGTGGTGTGCTCCCTGTATCCCGCACCCGTTAGTAATCTGGCTGCCGCGCGTTGTACTTGCTGCAGCTTCCGGGCAGTCTTCAGAGGCAACCCCACGTAGAGAGCGTTGCAGTAATCTAAGCGGGATGTAACCAAAGCGTGTACTACCGTGGCCAAGTCAGCCCTCCCAAGGTACGGACGCAGCTGGCGCACAAGTTTTAATTGTGCGAATGCTCCCCTGACCACCGCTGAAACCTGGGGTTCCAGGCTCAGCGATGAATCCAGGAGAACTCCCAGACTGCGTACCTGTGCTTTTAGGGGGAGTGTGACCCCGTCCAACACAGGCTGTAACCCCGTACCCTGTTCGGTCTTACGACTGACCAGGAGTACCTCTGTCTTGTCTGGATTTAGTTTCAATCTGTTGTCCCTCATCCAGTCCGTGACAGCGGCCAAGCACCGGTTCATGACCTGAACAGCCTCCTTAGTGGCAGGTGGAAATGAGTGATAGAGTTGGACATCATCTGCGTACAGATGACATCGCACCCCAAAACTCCGGATGATCTCTCCCAACGGCTTCATGTATATGTTAAACAACATAGGGGACAGTATTGAGCCCTGCGGGACTCCACAGTACAATGGCCGAGGAGTCGAGCAGGAGTCCCCTAGTGACACCTTCTGGGAGCGACCCTCGAGAAAGGACCGGAGCCACTGCAAGGCAGTACCCCCGAGACCCATTCCCGCGAGGCGTCCCAGAAGGATACCGTGGTCGATGGTATCGAAGGCCGAAGAGAGGTCCAGCAGAACTAACAGGGACACACTCCCCCTGTCCAGTTCCCGGCGCAGATCATCAACTAAGGCGACCAAGGCTGTTTCAGTACCATGTCCCGGCCTAAAGCCAGACTGTGACGGATCTAGATAGTCCGTGTCCACCAGGAATTCCTGGAGTTGCGAGGCCACCACACGTTCCAGGACTTTGCCCAAGTAGGTGAGATTGGAGACTGGCCGAAAGTTGACGAATTGAGTGGGGTCTAGTGATGGTTTTTTCAACAGCGGTTTGATGACAGCTTGTTTTAAGCTGGCTGGAATCTTGCCTTCCCGAAGGGAGGCATTAACCACCACCTTTACCCACTCTGCCAAACCCCCTCTGGCTTCTTTTACCAGCCAGGAAGGGCAGGGGTCTAGGATGCATGTGGTGGGCCTCGCCTCTCCCAGAACCCTGATGACCTCGTCGAGTTGAACAGATCGAAACGAATCCAACAAAACTGGACAAGCAGATGCTTGAGTTACATCCTCAGAGACTGCAGTTAATGTGGTGTCAAAGCCCGCGCGGATCAAAGCGACTTTGTCCGCAAAGTACTGAGCAAATGCTTCACAGCGCGCTGTCGAGTCGTCAGGGGACCCACTCAAGGTGGGATTCAACAACCCTCTGACTACTCGGAACAGCTCTGCCGGACGGTTCCTTGCGGACGCAATATTGGCCGAGTAGAAAGCATTTTGCGCGGCCTCTATTGCCGCGCCATACGCCCTTAGATAGAGGCGTAGGCGTGTTCGGTTTGACTCGCTGGGCTGTTTCCTCCACACGCTCTCTAGCCACCTCTTTGTTCGCTTTAGCTCCACCAGCTCCTCGTTGAACCAAGGGGCCGGTTTCGCTCGGCGACTTAAGAGGGGGCGCTCCGGAGCAATCGTGTCTATTGCCCTAGTCAACTCCCTATTCCAGTGAGTGACCAGGGCATCGACAGAATCACCATCCAAGGCAGTGGAAACATCCCCAAGAGCCATCAGGAGTCCTTCTGGATCCATAAGCCTCCTGGGGCGGACCATCTTAATGGGTCCACCACCCCTGCGGAGGTTAGAAGTTGCAGCAAGTCTAAACTTGATCAGGTGGTGGTCAGTCCATGGCAAAGGGGAGATTGATAACTCCTCCACACCGCCACCTTCTTCCCAGCCCTGACAGAAGACCAAGTCAAGTGTGTGTCCAGCACAGTGGGTAGGGCCAGATATTAATTGGGACAGCCCCATAGTTGCCATGGAAGCCATGAAGTCCTGAGCCGCTCCTGAAAGAGTGGTCTCTGCATGGACATTGAAGTCCCCCAGCACTACAAGCCGCCGGGACTCCAATGCCAGGCCCGAGACCAACTCTGCAAGCTCAGGTAGGGCGGCCGTGGTGCAGCGGGGTGGTCGGTACACCAACAACAGCCCTATTCTGTCCCGGTCCCCTAGCCTCAGGTGGACACATTCAAACAAGGTCGACTGTAAGGCTGGGCCTCTGATCAAGGAGATGGAATCTTTATAGACTATTGCAACTCCGCCTCCCCGCCCCCCGGATCTCGGTTGGTGCCGCACAGCATAACCTGGTGGGCAAAGCTGGGTGAGATTCACCCCTCCAGCCTCGTCCAACCAGGTCTCCGTGATGCACGCCAGATCTGCCTTTTCCTCCAGTATCAAATCCTGGATGATTGATGTTTTCCCATTGACAGATCTGGCGTTCAACAGCACCACCTTCAATCCCGGAGGACCATCTACCTTGGAACCCACGTTTACCAAGTCAGGAGCACATTTTGGAATTTTCCTCAGCATTTGTTCACGAATTGGCCGAATTAGTTTTTTATCTCTCCCTTTCCCGTATCTCCCCCTCCCCATCATAACTTCTATGGGGGCCCCCCGAGAACTGGAACTCTCCCCCTCCCCACCTCCCCCTTTCTCTACATCATGACACTCTAGAATTGCACTGTTATATAGCATATCATTAACCCGGCCCGATGGCAAACTATCAATTTCATCGTTCCTATAGTTCGACTCCTCTGATTCATAGAACCATCTCCAATTTTCCCCAGCCATTTGACCGTTACTGGAGAAAATTATAAAGTGCGTGATGTAAAGTGTGAATGCAAGCTTAACACGACGGTCCACATATAACATTGCAATTAGCAGTCCACAGGAATTCCTCCGTTAATTAAAGTGCTAGTCCGTTGTCCGTCGCCGAAACATGAGGAGGAGTAGGATTACAAAGGCCTTCACTTACAGTGCAATAACATTGGCAAGAGTTCGGCAATTAACAGTATTGGATCTGCAACCAAAAGGGTAAGGGCAGTGGAGGTGCAAATTGTAAAAACAAAGTAGTTTGGGAGGTACTAGCCACTACTAATGGCCTTCAGACAGCCTGTAGCTGTTGGTAATCTTCCAGTAGTTAGATGAATCAGAACCGCCCCAGTCTACAATTACACTACACCCTATTAAATCCTATTAAACCCTATTTTATCACACTGGACTTACAGTGCTATATTCCGGGACAGCTTTTGCACAATTAAAACTTGTGCACCAGCTGCACCCGCACCTTGGGAAGTCTGATCTGGCCACAGTGGTCCACGCTCTTGTTACATCCCGAATAGATTACTGCAACGCACTCTACGTGGGGTTGCCTTTGAAGACTGTTCAGAAACTTCAACTAGTCCAACGGGCGGCAGCCAGATTAATCACTGGAGCGTCATACAGGGAGCATACCACTCCTTTGCTATGTCAGCTCCACTGGCTGCTGATCCAGTTCCGAGCACAATTCAAAGTGCTGGTTTTGACCTATAAAACCCTATACAGCGCCAGCCCATTGTACCTGTCCGAACGTATCTCCTTCTATGTCCCACTGTGGAGTTTAAGATCTTCTGAGGAGGCCCTGCCCTCGGCCCCACCTTTATCACAAGTGAGGCTGGTGGGAACGAGGGACAGGGCCTTCTCAGTGGTGGCCCCTCACCTGTGGAATTCACTCCCCGGGGAAATCAGGTCGTCAACATCTCTCCTCTCCTTCAGAAGGAAGCTGAAGACATGGATATGGGACCAGGCATTTGGGTAATCTGGCAGACTAACAAGGTAATGATGACTAGAGTTGGAAAGGATTATGGTAATGCTAAATGGATTGACGGACTTTAGAACTTGATAAACACGGGCTGTAGATCGGCTTTTTAGTTGATATTGTATTAATTGTATGTTTTAACTATTGTGTTTATTGTTATTGCATTTTTATTGTAATTGTTGGCATCAAATTGTGCCAGATGTAAGCCGCCCTGAGTCCCCCCTAGGGGTGAGAAGGGCGGGGTAGAAATACCCGAAATAAATAAATAAATAAATATTCCACTTTACCTGGCATAGCAACATCCTGTGGGGTTCTATGGTTTGTAGTTTAGTGAGGCCAAGAGTTGGCCGAGTATTCAAAATCACCCTCTCTACACTACATATCTCAGTATTTCATAGTATGTTGGCATCACAGTTAAATTAGGACACAGCACTACAATTGTAACCCCATCTACACTGCCATATAATACAGTGTCAGTGTCAGTGTAGCCTCCTATAATGCGGTTTAAGTACATTATATGGCAGTGTTGACGAGGCCTATGTAGTGTGATAAAGCTCTCAATAGACCTTTGGTCTGTTCACAGCTCTCCTTGTGTTTTTCTGTTCTTAAAGAACTTGTTGGCATCGCCACGCTCACATTATTCACGTTATCGATTTATTCTAAGATTTACAAATGCACTTTTCCTTCCCAAAGGAAACACAAAAGGAGTTCAGAAAGTAAATGCAAAACAGCATCCCTTAAAAGAATGGAAACACAATACTGGCCACATATCAAATATAAGAATGGCTATCAGGAAACTGCATAAAAGCAGGCAAAACCAAAATCTGACCACATTCCAGTAAAAGACAAAACCATAAAACGCCTGTCTGAGAAAAAAGAGGGGTGTGTATGCATAGTATAGCCTGCCAAATGGTCGGGTTATCAAGTATCCTGTAAACAAGGAATGAAAGATGAAGTGAAATATTCATGCATATGCGATCCACGCAGGGGTTCACAGCACACAACTGCGGATTTAGATTTTGGCTCTTAATTTGGTTGGCAGAAGCAGCTCTTAATGGACTACTCGGTGCATTTATCTATTTAAATGATGTTTTAAATAGTTTTAACTCACTGTTTTTAACACAACTGTTCACTTAATGGCTTTTTACCTGTTGTATAACAAAAGTTTTGCTGTACTTTCCTTCAATGTGTCGTAAATCACCTTGGGGCCCATGTTGGGAGAGAGACAGGATATAATTAAAATAAGGATTGCAAGAAATCTTCCACTATTTAAATGCAAATGCTATTTAAATAAATAGAAAGAGCAGCAGAAAAAGAAAACATCCTGTTGGCAAAGATTAGGGTTGGGGTGTAACCCACTATCAAAAAGTTTGTTATCTACAACAGCTTACTTTTGGTGGTGCTTAGGCGATCCCTCGTTGGACAAGTAAGATGGTCTTCCTTGATGACTATTTTTGTGGGTTTGTAGGTGGCTGTGGAGCCCTATTCTTGACCAGCATCTTCCCCCACAGTGAAGGCATTGGTTTCCAGGTGGAAGGCGGTCTCAGTCAGAGATGGCTTGACGTGCCTTCCTCCTGGCACGTTTCTCTCTTTCACCCTCCACTCGTGCCTCCTCAAATTCTGCAGCACTGCTGGTCACAGCTGACCTCCAGCTGGAGCGTTCAGGGACCAGGGCTTCCTAGTTCTCAGTGTCTATGCCAGAGTTTTTAAGGTTGGCTTTGAGGCCATCTTTAAATCTCTTTTCCTGTCCACCAACATTCCATTTTCCTTTCTTAAGTTCAGAGTAGAGCAACTGCTTTGGGAGACGGTGGTCAGGCATCCGGACAACGTGGCCAATCTAGCGGAGTTGATGGCAGAGGACCATCGCTTCAATGCTGGTGGTCTTTGCTTTTTTCAGCACGCTGACGTTTGTCCGCTTGTCTTCCCAAGATATTTGCAGGATTTTCCAGAGGCAGCGCTGATGGAATCGTTCCAGGAGTTGCATGTGACGTCTGTAGACAGTCCACGTTTCGCAGGCATATAGCAGGGTTGGGAGGACAATAGCTTTATAGACAAGCACCTTGGTATCCCTACGGATGTCCCGGTCCTCAAACACTCTCTGCTTCATTCGGGAAAATGCTGTACTCGCAGAGCTCAGGCGGTGTTGTATTTCGGTGTTGATGTTGACTTTGATGGAGAGGTGGCTGCCAAGGTAGCGGAAATGGTCAACATTTTCTAATGTTACACCATTAAGTTGTATCTCTGACATTGGGGAGGAGATGGCTGGTGACTGCTGGAACAGCACTTTGGTTTTCTCGATGTGCAGTGACAGGCCAAGCTTCATGTATGCTTCTGCGAATGTGTTTAGAGTGGCTTGTAGATCTTCTTCTGAATGCGCACAGACGACATTGTCATCAGCATACTGGAGTTCTATAACAGATGTTGTTGTAACCTTGGTTTTGGCTTTCAGTCTGCTGAGGTTAAACAGCTTGCCATCTGTCCAATAGATGATTTCCACTCCGGTGGTAGCAACTCTATGGATAACTTCCTGGGGAAGCCTCCCATAACATTGCTTGGAGGATCTAGAAAATACCCGGAGAGACCATTTTCCCTGGGCATGGGTAAGTATTTATTTATCGTGTCAAAAATGGTGCCGTTATAATGTATTTAAAAAGACAAAAACAAAGTTAAAAACCTGGCATTGTGCTAGATTTCCTAGAATATCCTAGAATTGCCAGAAGAGACAGAGAGTTTCATCTATGCTAATGATCACGCTATCACCACTCAAACAGGGAATTTTGAAATAGTTGAACAGAAGCTTTCCAAAGCTCTAGTTGCTCTTACTGCCTACTACAGGGAAAACCAGCTGATCCCTAATCCATCAAAAATACAGATGTATGCTTTTCATCTTAAGAACAGACAAGCATGTTGAGCCCTGAAAATTACCTGGGAAGGAATTTTACTGGAGCATTGCAGCATACCAAAATACCTGGGAGTCACTCTGGACTGTTCTCTGATTTACAAGAAGCACTTGTAAGCAATTATAGGATTGGGTTGTTGTAGGTTTTTTTGGGCTATATGTTCTAGAGGCATTCTCTCCTGACGTTTCACCTGCATCTATGGCGGGCATCCTCAGAGGTAGTGAGGTCTGTTGGAACTAGGAAAATTGGGTTTATTTATCTGAGGAATGACCAGGGTGGGAGAAAGAACTCTTGTTTGTTGGAGCTAGGTGTGAATGTTTCAACTGACCACCTTGATTAGCATTTGATGGCCTGATAGTTTTTAGGTGTGGCTTGTTTGTGCCTGGGGACATCTTTTATTGAGAGGTTTTTTTTGTCGTGTCAGGAGCAACTTGAGAAACTGCAAGTTGCTTCTGGCGTGAGAGAATTGGCCGTCTGCAAGGTCATTGCCCAGGGGACGCCCAGATGATCTGATGTTTTTATCATTCTTGTGGGAGGCTTCTCTCATGTCCCTGCATGAGGAGCTGGAGCTGATAGAGGGAGCTCATCCGCCTCTCCCCGGATTTGAACCTGCGACCTGTCGGTCTTCAGTCCTGCCGGCACAGGGGGTTTAACTCACTGTGCCACCGGGGGCTCCTGTTGAGAGGTGATTAGCTGACCCTGATTGTTTCCTCTCTGGAGTTTCCCACTCACACCGCTACTATCATGCCGGCTCTCATAATAAAAAGTACATCTGATTTTATTTTTACTTGAAACAATTAGCAATTTTTAAAATCGTATTTGGTAATAGCTTATTAGTTAAAGGCTTTCTGTGGCATTTTTGTCCAAATATCCCACCTGGTGTTGCTGTGTTCCCGGGCACCTGGTCACCCAGCAGATGGACGGCAGAGAGCCTGGGGTGAAGCTGGCAGATGGGACAATCTCTCCAATCAGGGAAGTCGGAAGGCTCAGTCCATTTAAATCTGGATTATGCACCCTCTGGAGGGCTTTTTCCCTCCCCCATTTCTTTTTGGGCACAAAGGAGACCATTAGCCAGCATCAATTAAGACACAAATGCATCTCGGTTCTGCGAAGGATGTCTGGAGATGGGAAATGGGGTTGAGCCACATAATCAATGTATAGCCTTGTCAACTATAGCTTTGTTATTGTATTTTATTAGAAAAGATTGTTGCAGGCCTGTTTAGGAGTCCGAGGATATGTTTGCAATTCTAGGTTCACATTAGATTCAACCGGAACTTTGCAAAGAAACAAAATTAGCAAAAATAAACAAATTGGAAAGAAAGAAAACTATAGGTCAGATTTCTAAAGAAATCCATATTATCATTTACATATGATAATAATTTGTACTTAATGACAAAATTAACTGATTGACTGAATAAGGTAGATAGCCATGTACACGTCAAAAATATTGGTACCTGATTATACCTGCCATGATTTGCTTTTCTGTTATGTACCATAATCAAAATAAACACTTTTAACCAAAAAAAAAAGAAGAAAGAAAGAAAGAAAGAAAGAAAGAAATCCATATTGAAACATATTTGCAAAAATCAGATGAAAACAAGAGAGTTGAAACAGTGTTATGACATTAATTGGAATTACTTTGTTTCTTCCTATCTGCACTGTAAGTGTACTCAACGTTATTGCTTTTCTGCTTCTGGCTCACGAGTGGATCACCTCAGTTCCAAAAAGGTAAACCAATGCAAGTTGAGTATCTCTTTTACGAAATGCTTTGGACCAGAAGTGTTTTGGATCTTTTCCCAAAGTTTGGAACACTTGTATGGACATAAGACCTTGGAGATGGATCCAAGTCCAAGCATGAAATTCGTTTTTGTTTCGTATAAAGCATGAAGGTAATTTTATACATAATATTTGTATTTTTGTGTGTGAGACAATGTTTGTGTACATTGAACTATCACTATTTTAACCACCACCCTGCACATATTCCAGCTTCTTGAATTATGGTGCCCAGAACTGTACACAGTGTTCCAAGTGAGGCCTTATCTAGGAACTATACTTCTATTGACACAGTCTAGAATCAGATTGGCTTTTTATGCTGCCACATCGCACTACTGACTCATTGTCTTTTGGAAAATGGCATTCATAACCATTTGGAGATCATAACCTTTGGGAAAAGCATGACCTTTCAGAGAAGAGTCAAAATCCGTTTGAACGGAATCTTCTCAAGTGGTCTACAACCATATGTAATATGCAAGGCAATGTCTTCAGTTGTTAGACTGAACCTATTATCTCTGATCTGTTAGGAAAACAGAGATCATGCCAGTGCATAAAAATAGCAGATCTTCAGAAGTGTTTTTCAGTGCCCCAAAATACATCCACTCTCCCATAAAAACAAATAGTTTTATATCATGCACTCAAGAGACAAAAATGATATATTTGGTTTATTTACAACCTTCATGTGTTCAGCATAACACAGGTGCATAGCTTATCAGTCCAGTTTCAGATATATTTGAGATAATCTCTTTGTGTGCAGATGGCACAGAACATTCCCAAAGTCTAAGAAGAAACTAAAATTGAGTATGAGATTTGAGCAGTCTCAGATCAGACCATGTGGGCTGCAGCCCCTCCACCAACTTCTCAGGAAACGTAGAGCAAAAGAAGCTGCATATCAGAACATTCATGCAAAACAGTAAGCAAACAGAACCATAGATTAACAAATTACTAGAGGAGTCTTGAAGAAAGTTGTACCTTTCAACTATGCGTGACTGCATCTCTGTATATGAACCCACACGATCCCTTCGATCATCCGGGGAGGCCCTGCTCTCAATCCCACCAGCATCGCAGGTGTGGTTGGTGGGGACGAGAGATAGGGCCTTTACGGTGGTGGCCCCTCGACTCTGAAACTCACTCCCTAAAGACATCAGACAGGCCCCAACCTTGGCAGTCTTTAGGAGGAGCTTGAAGATGTGGTTGTTCCAGTGTGCCTTCCCGGAATAATGATCCCATAGCACTTTGTCCTCCAAAGCACGTTACATTTTTTTAAGTCTGCTCGTATGCCCTTCCACAAATGCCACTATCACCTTTTCGTCCATGTCCCAGCATTATTTCCATTTTAACTTTACATTTGGCCTTCCCACTGTTTTTAATTGTGTGTTGTCTTATTGATAATGTTGTATATTTTATTGTCTATGTTTTTATTTTAATTGCTTGTACTGTTGTTGTTTTGCTTGTATTGTTGTATTCGGGCTCGGGCTCATGTAAGCCGCACCAAGTCCCTTGGGGAGATGGTAGCGGGGTACAAATAAAGTGTTGTTGTTGTTGTTGTTGTTGTTGTTGTTATTATTATTATTATTATTATTATTATTTCCAGGTTGTGGTCCACTATGAAGCCTAGATTCCTTTCACATGTAGAAAATGTAACTCTCACAGCTTGTTCTATCCCTATCCACAAGCAGACTTCACAGAACTTACATTTGGATATTCTTATGTATTCCTTCCTATAGGAAAGATACTTTGTCCAATTTGGCATTCCTCCCAAGTTCTTATTTCACCACTACACACTCAAATCATTTACTCATGCAGGGATTGGTTTAATATAGACTTAAAACTTTTTCTCATCAGTACTGCTAATGGAAACTATCTCATAAGTTGATATATCCTCCTTTCCACCCAAAGGTAGATATTAGTTGCCTTATCATTGTGTCCTCCAAGTTTCTTTAAAAGAGTTATCCAAGGAGATAAATCCTAATTCTGAAGTAGGTTGAGCACTTTGCAAAAATTCCTCTCAAAAGCAAAAGACATGGAGAATTTGGATCCACTTCCCAACTGAAGTAACATGGAAAGCATCAGCAACCACTGCTATTTCGCTTCTCTAGAAGGATCTTGTGCTTTTCTAGAACTTTTGATGGAAGAGAAAAACAAGGAATCCATAGTCTAAATCTAATTTATCACCCCTTTGAGCTAATGGGATGTATATAAGTGTTGACTGAGTTAGGATCTGCAATTGGATTTAGGACCATGAGACAGTAAGATAAAAATACTTATAGATAAACACACAGAATGCCATGTCCCATGGACAATGTATTATGTAATTCAAATCAAATATTTGAATTGGCTACCATTTTATCTGAAAGTTTTTCTTACTTTTATGATGCATGATCTTTGAACATTGCTAAGTAACTTTACGTATTTTCTCATGTTCAGAAATTCTGATGTGATGGCCTCTTTTAGATTATTTAAATAACCTATGGAGCGTTAATTTTGTTACACAGTGCACACACACACATTCTCTCTCTTTCACACATAAAGTGTTTTTCTGAGTAATTTCAAGAAGACAACTACATTATGAGGTCCAGAAATTCCCTTTAAAACAACAGGGTGTGGACCACAATTGTCTTGGGTCTTTTAACATTATTTGCAACATTAGATCCAGACAAATCATTTGGCAGCCAAAATCTTCAAGCTATGGACCAAGTTTTAGTCTTGCTTCTTGGGAAAGAGGCACACTTGAGTAAGGAAACGTGCTCGCTTTGGCATCACATATACTAAAAAATTGGAGTAAGGAAACTGTATAAATAATTCCTTAATGACTCTATCAAAAAGTCATTCACCCCAAGATAGCATTGAAGATCATTCCCAATTGATAAAATAGAGCGGCTCAGATTAAGGATTCTGAGATCTGCTCTCATAAGAGAATGGTTCAAGGGATGAATATATTCAAAATTGTTGGTTTTTGTGTTTGTGTTTTGGTAAATGGGACATGCTTATTTCAGGTCAACTTGGGTGGTGTTTTTTGTAAGTGTTCCTCTGCAGTTCATGCCTATGGTCTCCAATGAAAACCAGGTTGCTCACCCAAGAGCTCCACTCTGAACTCCCAATTTCCTGCACCCATCAACTCCCATCTAATCCCATTAAGCTCTGCCCTTGCCCTGTGAGGCACCACCTCTTAAGAAGCCTGGCTCCATCTTCTCAGATCTCCATGCTGGAAACGGGGCTGGCAATTTCATTTATTTAACATAATGTCAATGAAGAAACCTGGGTGGAATTATGGACTATGAAAATTTGATCACTTCATTTGCATTGTGATTCTCAGAATCCTACTAGTATTGTCATCCAATGTCAATATTAGGCTTCAAACCTTTTGTTCTGAGAAATGTGTGCATTTTTAACCATTTTTTCTTATAGTTGCATTTTAAAAGAATGTGTGTATTATTCAAATATAACAGTCAAAATTTCATATCCACAAATTCCGCATGCACAGATTCAACAATCCATGGCTTGAAAATAGTCACTAAATAGCAAACCCTCACTTTGCCTTTTCACATAAGCTACACCATTTCATTATGTCGTTGTATATAATGGGATTCAAGCATGTATGGATTTTGGTATCCACAAGGGATTCTGGAACCAAACCACAACTTTATACTTTTTTCTATGCTCTGGGCATTTATTTGTGTACAATTCGGAAGAACAAATAATGTCCACAAGTCAACTAGCAGCCATGTTTGTCTTAATTATATCTGCAAATATCCAAATCCAGGCCTTGGAAAAAATACTTTTCATAGAATCATAGAATCAAAGAGTTGGAAGAGACCCCATGGGCCATCCAGTCCAACCCCCTGCCAAGAAGCAGGAATGTTGCATTCAAATCACCCCGACAGATGGCCATCCAGCCTCTGTTTAAAATCTTCCAAAGAAGAAGCCTCCACCACACTCCGGGGCAGAGAGTTCCACTGCTGAACAGCTCTCACAGTCAGGAAGTTCTTCCTCGTGTTCAGATGGAATCTCCTTTCTTGTAGTTTGAAGCCATTGTTCCGCGTCCTAGCCTCCAAGGAAACAGAAAACAAGCTTGCTCCCTCCTCCCTTTTGGATGACAAATCCCAGCATCTTCCATGGCCAAGCTGACTGAGGCTTTTAGAGAGTTTTAGTCTGATACCAGCCTTTAGACACCCTCTTCAAAGCTTTTCAAGCTGTACATTGTTAGTGCATGTATAACTAGTCTCATAGTTGTTACAATCTATTAATTTCCCAAATATGAACATCTAAAAAAAATAAACAAACCCAAATGTGAAATTGGAACCATCAGTGAAAAAGTGAGAGACACTTCAAGGATCTCCTGCCAGGAAAATAAGGCAAAGATAAGGGGAAAAAACTTGGTTCTTTTGCATGCCAAGGAACATGCCTTAGCCATTACCCAGTGCTATTGGCTCAGCCCATTGAAAATTCCTCCCTCCCAATATTTTGCATTGTTCTCCAGAAAAAGTTGGACATTACAGCATGTTCAAAGTACTCTCTGAAACGGACACAGAGCAGAATAAGGAGAGTTCGCCCTGCCATAATTGACAAAGAGGCTTAGAACACTATGTATTAAGTCCAGCGTCATGTGTTGGATCTCACTCAGGGATGTGTGCCTGATGCATGATGTTGTCACACAGTAACCAGAGCAACTGGGAACACACTCAGCAAAATCTCAACTGCTTCACCCAGTAACTTACTGGGAGCTGTGCCAATAACTTGTGAGCTCATGGTTCAGAGAGGAGACCAACCAGAGAAGGTATGGTCAAGGAGGCTCAGTGGAGTGCATTAGAAAATGCCAAACCTTACATTTCTGACCTCCCTGTTTTCAGAGGGCAAATACCGTGGGAAATACCATCTAAAGGGAGTTGGCTTGAAAAAAAAAAATGAACAAGCGGATTCTCCATAGAGGAGCCTAGCATTTTCTCTCTCTCTCTTTCTGTCCTCTCTCTCTCTTTTCAAACTGTGCTGCGAGTTCTTTGTCTGAGTCTCTTGGATACCCAGCGAACTCCCACGGTTGTCAAAAGTGAAGACCAGCTACAACAGTTATGGGGGTTGGGGGTGGGAAAGGAATGAGGGGAAAGCCAAGGATACAATTATGTACGCTAAGGAACAATGGACAGCTATGAAATTTTAACCAAGATAGTTGGAGATAAGCATTCTCTCGCTGTCATTGTTTAACTGTGCAAAGCCTACAAAATGAATGTAGATGGAACATGAAACACGGCAAGGAATGTGCTTTGCTTTGGTGTTATCATCATCATTTGTGGGGTGGTTAAGTTTAAGCACACACGTACTTTCATCCTTCTAAATTCACTGTGGTTAGGGGCACTACACTTCGTGAACATGAAAAAACACAAATAAAAATGGCTATATGTTCCATGAGAGAACACTTCACCTCCAACGGAAGTAGACTATAAGTAGACCACTGGAAAACTTAGCACTTCCATTAATATCTGATTACAAAACACAGGTGTACATCTTTAACCTATAAAGGCATATTATTCTGGCATTAACTTTGTTGTGTGTCTTCAAGTCATTTCCAACTTACGGCAACCCTAACATGAGGATATCACAGAGTTTTTTTATAAGATTTGTTCATCAGTCATATTCTGTGTAGACTACTGCAACACTCTCTACATAGGGCTGCCTTTGAAGATTGTTCGGAAGATTCAGAGATCGGCAGTCAGATTACTAACTGGAGCCCTGTACAGGGAGAGATCTACACCCATGTTACGGCAGCTCCACTGGCTACCGGTCTGCTTCCAGGCAAAATACAAAGTGCTGGTCATCATCTTTAAAGGCCTTAACAGCTCGAGTCCAGGCTACTTGGCAGACAGACATCAGCGTGCTGGAATAAGCAAAGACCACCAGCATTGAAGTGATGGTCCTCCACTACCAACTCTGCTGGACCGGCCACGTTGTCCGGATGCCTGACCACCATCTCCCAAAGCAGTTGCTCTACTCCAAACTCAAGAATGAAAAACGGAATGTTGGTGGAGAGGAAAAGAGATTTAAATATGGGCTCAAAGCCAACCTTAAAAACTCTGGCATAGACACTGAGAACTGGGAAGCCCTGGCCCTTGATCACTCCAGCTGGAGGTCAGCTGTGACCAGCAGTGCTGCAGAATTTGAAGAGGCATGAATGGAGGGCGAAAGGGAGAAGCATGCCAAGAGGAAGGCGTGTCAAGCCAACCCCAACCGGGACCGCCTTTCACCTGGAAACCAATGCCTTCACTGCGGAAGAAGATGCAGAGCAAGAATACGGCTCCACAGCCACATATGGACCCACAAGAATATTGGAAGACAATCCTCCTCGGAAAACGAGGGATTTGCCTAAGTAAGTAAGTAAGGCTACTTGGCTGATCACATCTCCTCTTACAAACCAGCTCAAGCACTGCGGCCAGCGGAGGAGGCCCTGCTCTTGGTCCCACCCCCTTCCAAAGCATAACTGGTGGGAAGGAGAGGGCAGGCCTTCTCCATGATCTCCCCCCACCTCTGGAACTTCCTCCCTAAAGAAATAAAGCTGGCCCCCTCCCTCTTCTCCTTCAAAAAACAACTGAAATCTTGCTTTTGCTCACTAGCATATGGAGAGGAGAAGGATTAGGCAATGAGAGACCACTACCGGACCTTTGGTTGAGAACTATTATTATATCTCGAGACTAGGACACAAAGGATCAATGGTTCAAACTGCAGGGAAAGGGATTTTAGGAAGAACTTCTGATGGTATCTTTGATGGTCAGGGTGTAATGGAGTTTCTTCCTTTGGAAGTTTTCAAGGAGAGGCTGGATGGCCACCTATTGGGAGGGCTTTGGTTGTGTATTCCTGCATGGGAGGGGGTTGGACTGAATGGACTTAGGGGTCCCTGAGCTGATAAACTTGCTGACCAAAAGGTTGGCAGTTTGAATCTGAGGAGCAGGGTGAGCTCCCGCTGTTAGACCCAGCTTCTGCCAACAGAAGCTGGGTCTAGCAGAAAACATGCAAGTGTGAGTAGATCAATAGGTGCTGCTTCTGTGGGAAGGTAACAATGCTCCATGCAGTCATGCTGGCCACATGACCTTGGAGATGTCTATGGACAACTCTTCGGGTTAGAAATGGAGATGAGCAACACTCTCCAGAGTCGGACACAACTAGACTAAAGGTAAAGGTAAAGATTTTTCCCTAACATTAAGTCCAGTTGTGTTTGACTCTAGGTAAAGGTTTTCCTCTGACATTAAGTCCAGTCATGTCCGACCCTGGGGCTTGGTGCTCATCAACATTTCATAGCCGAGGAGTCAAAGAGCCGGCATTGTCCATAGACACCTTCAAGGCCACATGTCCAGCATGACTGCATGCAGCACTGTTATCTTCCCGTCGGAGCGGTACCTATTTATCTACTCACATTCGCATGTTTTTGAACTGCTAGGTTGGCAGAAGCTGGGGCTAACAGTGGGAGCTCATTCTGTGACCTTTCAGTCTCAACAGCTCAGCACTTTAACCCACTGTGCCACCGGGGTTTCCTTATTTTCCAAATTAACTCTTCTGGTAGTTTTCACTACAGTTTCTCACACCATAAAAACAAAGAAGGGAGAAGGAGAGAGAAAAAAGAATTTAATCATAATTAATTAAAATACTAGCTAAAATAAAAAATAGTTACAGGTTTAAAGGTACTAAAACACATTCCTTGAAGATCTACCAAGTTTGCTTGAAACACAAAGCTGTTTTGAAGTGAAAGAACAAGGTGCGCATTGCCCTTTTAAGGCAAGAAAGACCCTGGCACCCATTAGAGAATGACATGTAGGGGAACCTCCAGCTGCAAGCTCAATGTACAGACCAGCAGAAAAACAG
Organism: Anolis sagrei; assembly: GCF_037176765.1. Lineage (NCBI taxonomy): Eukaryota > Metazoa > Chordata > Lepidosauria > Squamata > Anolidae > Anolis > Anolis sagrei. The sequence goes on from NC_090024.1 coordinate 235,424,446, forward strand.
CCAAACCTTTGTTTATCACAGTGACCCAGCAGCAAGTAGACTTAAGCCCGAGGGAGGGAGGGGACATTACTGCTTCTACAGAAAACTACAATCCTGGCACAATAGAGAAACAAGAATTTGTGACACACAGCCCCCCCTCCCCCCCAAAGTCCCCTCCAACACTGCCTTAAACTGTACTTTTCTATCTTGAATGCTGAGAAGGCTTTAAGCTGTTTGTTTCCAACTGGCAAAGATCCCAGCTTCTCTGGCCAAACACATGTCATGCAGCCTTAAAAAAAGAAAGGAGGAGAAGGGGGGAAAACCCAATGAACTAACACACTCAATAGAGAGCCCTTATAGCCTACTCCACATAAATGATGACCTTTGGCGGAGATTCACATCATGACTATTCCAGTGAATATGCGTGTGACTTCCAACAATCTCCCTCTGCAGAAAGGGAAGAAGAAAAGGAAAAGAGGGCCGGCCATTGAATTCCAGTTTCTAACCAAACCTGAACAGCTAAGCTCCTCCTGTTCCCAAACAAATGGAGCAACAGGGGATTTTCCATTCTTTTCCCACCCTAACCTTCCCTTGCACTTTAAAAAAAACTGCTCAGGACTCACTCAGAGAAACTAAGAAAATACATCTACATGTAAAGGTTTTCCCCTGACATTAAGTCCAGTTGCATCCGATTCTGGGGTTGGTACTCATTGTGCTCATTGTCCATAGACACCTCCAAGGTCATGTGGCCACTGGCATGACTGCATGGAGTGCCGTTACCTTCCTGCCAGAGTGATACGTATTAATCTACTCATATTGTGAGAGCCGTTCAGCAGTGGAACTCTCTGCCCTGGAGTGTGGTGGAGGCTCCTTCTTTGGAAGCTTTTAAACAGAGGCTGGATGGCCATCTGTCAGGGGTGATTTCATAGAATCATAGAATCAAAGAGTTGGGAGAGACCTCATGGGCTATTGTGAGAGCCGTTCAGCAGTGGAATTCTCTTCCCCGGAGTGTGGTGGAGGCTCCTTCTTTGGAAGCTTATAAACAGGGGCTGGATGGCCATCTGTCAGGGGTGATTTGAATGCAATATTCCTGCTTCTTGGCAGGGGGTTGGACTGGATGGCCCATGAGGTCTCTTCCAACTCTTTGATTCTATGATTCTATGATTCATGGGCTATCCAGTCCAACCCCCTGCCAAGAAGCAGGAATATTGCATTCAAATAACCCTGAGAGATGGCCATCCAGGCTCTGTTTAAAAGCTTCCAAAGAAGGAACCTCCACCACACTCCGGGGCAGAGAGTTCCACTGCTGAACGGCTCTCAGTCAGGAAGTTCTTCCTCATGTTCAGATGGAATCTCCTCTCTTGTAGTTTGAAGCCATTGTTCCACGTCCTAGTCTCCAAGGAAGCAGAAAACAAGCTTGCTCCCTCCTCCCTGTGGCTTCCTCTCACATATTTACACAAAATCACCTCTGAGTATTCCTTGCCTTAAAAACTTTATGAAATCCATGGGATTTGAATGCAACATTCCTGCTTCTTGGCAGGGAGTTGGACTGGATGGCCCACAAGGTCTCTTCCAACTCTGATTCTATGATTTTATGATTTTCATGTTTTTGAACTGCTAGGTTGGCAGAAGCTGGGGCTGACAGCGGGAGCTCACCCGATTCCCTGGATTCGAACTGGCAACCTTTCAGTCATCAAGTACAGCAGCTCAGTGGTTTAACCCACTGCACCACGGGAGGCTCTACACGTGATAACTAATTGCATTAAAATTGAAATAAAGATAATGCACTAAGATCAGAGGTGGAGTTATGTGGTGGGTGGCAAAATAAAGGCATTGTCCCCGACTTAAGCATTCAGCTTCAGTACCTCCAAAATGGCATTTTTCTTCAGTCCCCCAGTCTAACAGGGCAATATCTTAAAACTTGACTCCAGCATTTAGAAAACACAGTACAGGCATGCAAAGAAAAAGGGCAAGGAAAGTGACTAAGGTAAGTGCCGACAAAACAAGTAGAAGAGTTCTAGGAATGAACAGTTTAGAAAGGTGTCACACTCTCTGGAAATGTGGGAAACCTAAAGGGAAATTTCACCTAGAGGTGAAGAACTTATATCTTTTTATTTTGGGAATACTCTAAAACAGGCATGGGCAAACTTTGGCCCTCCAGTTTTTTTGGAGTCCAACACCCACAATTCCTAACAGCCTCAGGCCCCTTCCTCCTAATATTCCATAGCAATGAACCATTGCAGTCAAACTACTGCCCAACTGCATCATTGTGTAGCTCAGGCATGGACAAACTTTGGTCCTTCAGTTGTCTTGGACTCCAACTCCCATAATCCCTAACAGTCTCCATCTCCTTCCTCCTAATATTCCATAGCAGTGAGTCATTGCAGTCAGACTACTGTCCAACTGCATCATTTCTAGAGTGTAGATCAGGTATGGGCAAATGTTGACCCTCCAGTTGTTTTGGACTCCAACTCCCACCATTACTAACAGCCTCAGGCCCATTCCTTTCCCCTCTCAGCCGCTTAAATGCACCAGATCCTGTCTGTTCTTGGAAACTAAGCAGGGTAAGTCCTGATTAGTACTTGGGTGTTGAGACCGATGAAAATCTGAGGCGATGTTTCAGAGGAAGGAACCGGCAAAATCACCTCTGAGTATTCCTTGTCTTAAAAACTTTATAAAATCCATGGGATTACCAAAAGTGGACAGGCACGCATTCCTTTTGCCTCCTCCCTAGTGTTGCAACCCTGCCAAAGGCTAAGCATTCATGAAGGAATTTGGCAAGCCAGATGTCTTTTGTTTTGGAGCCATTGAACACTTACTCCACCTTTCCTTTGGGGCTCAAGCTTAATTTCCCTCCATTGCATTGTCTTATTTGGTGCAGGAAGGTGCAGAATGTTCTCTTGGAGCCACATCTCCAAAAAGAATGGACCGCAATGTGCTGACTTTGTGGTCATCCAAACCCTGGGATCCCATGGTTGCCAAGTGATTGTATGGCTGGAGATATAGGGATGGGCACGCTCTTTAAAAGTTAGGGTTTCTCTGGAGCCATTTGCAGGATTGAGAATGACTTCAAAAATGCATGTCATTTTTAGTGTCACAAATCGCAGTTTGCTGGAACATGTGTGTGAAATTTCTGTGTGCGTCAGTGCAAAAAAAAACCAAACCTAAATAATTATTTTGTGGCTGGATGGTTCCCTGCCTCCTTTGTCGGTAGACAAAGGAAAATGTAATACAAGAAATTATCACTGAATTTCAGTGGCATATACCAGGAATTAGTTAGCCTTCAGGCATGCATCTATACCAGGCAGGGCAAACTTTGGCCCTCCAGGTGTTTTGGACCTCAACTCCCACAACTCCTAATTCCCAAAATGCTTACTGGCTGTTGTGAGAGTTGAAGTCCAAAACACCTAGAGGACTAAAGTTTGCCCATGCCTGATCTACACTGAAAAATTAATGCAATCTGACAACACTTTAGCTGTCTTGGCTCAAAGGGTGCTGTAGTTTTACATCAGTGATTCTCAGCCTTCCTAATGCCACCACCCCTTTAATACAGTTCCTCATGTTGTGGTGACCCCCAACCATAACATTATTTTCGTTGCTACATCACAATTGTAATTTTGCTGCTGTTAAGAATCATAACGTAAATATCTGATATACAGGATGTATTTTCATTCACTGGACCAAATCTGACACAAATAATCAATATGCCCAAATGTCAATAATGGTGGGGTTGGGGGGTTGATTTTTGTCCTTTGCAAGTTGTAGTTGCTGGGATTTATAGTTCACCTTCAATCATAGTGTCTAGATCTAAGGAAGTAATGCTACCCCTCTATTCTGCTTTAATTAGACCACATCTGGAATATTGTGTCCAATTCTGGGCACCGCAATTCAAGAGAGATATTGACAAGCTGAAATGTGTCCAGAGGAGGGCGACTAAAATGATCAAGGGTCTGGAGAACAAGCCCTATGAGGAGCGGCTTGGGGAACTGGGCATGTTTAGCCTGAAGAAGAGAAGGCTGAGAGGAGATATGATAGCCATGTATAAATATGTGAGAGGAAGCCACAGGGAGGAGGGAGCAAGCTTGTTTTCTGCTTCCTTGGAGACTAGGACGCGGAACAATGGCTTCAAACTACAAGAGAGGAGATTCCATCTGAACATTAGGAAGAACTTCCTGACTGTGAGAGCCGTTCAGCAGTGGAACTCTCTGCCACGGAGTGTGGTGGAGGCTCCTTCTTTGGAAGCTTTTAAGCAGAGGCTGGATGGCCATCTGTCAGGGGTGATTTGAATGCAATATTCCTGCTTCTTGGCAGGGGGTTGGACTGGATGGCCCATGAGGTCTCTTCCAACTCTTTGATTCTATGATTCTAAAGAGCATTCTGACTCCACCAATGATAGAACTGAACCAAAGCTGGCACACAGTACTCCCATGACCAACAGAAAATACTGGAAGGGTTTGGTGGGCATTACCTTCATTTTGGGAGTTGTAGTTCACCTACATTCAGAGAGCACTCTGGATTCAAACAATGATGGATCTAGACCAAACTTGCCATGAATACTCAATATGCCCAAATGTGAACACTGGTGGAGTTTGGGGAAAATATACCTTGACATTTGGGAGTTGTCATTGCTGGGATTTATAGTTCACCTACAATCAAAGAGCATTCTGAACCCCACCAATGATAGAATTGGGCCAAACTTCACACACAGAACCCCCATGACCAACACAAAATGCTGTGTTTTTATGGTCTTTGGCAACCACTCTGACATGCTCCTCATGACTCCCTCCCAGGTTGAGAAATGCCGTTTTAGATGGTCTTTATGTAGTCTTGTCTTCCAAAGAGAGCTGGGTCCTCATCAACCTACAGATCTCAGAATTCCATATTATTGATCCACCATTTATAGTGACGTTGATCTGCATTAATTCTACAGTATAGGTGTACTCCAGGATATGTTAACCACTGTCTTCAGCATCATGCGTGTTAAAAGTACTACAATTAGAAGGGCTGTTGATTATGAAAATAATGTGTGTACTCAAGTTTGGGGTTCAATTTCTCTAGAATCCCACTGTAACACTTGGCTCCATCCTCAGACATTTGCTCATCTGGTTTTAGGTTCTCGGCTTCACCCTATGGATATCTTGAAAAGAAGCAGGCAGGAGGTGGAAATCTGCATTTTCATTTATTGCTTTGTTGAGGGAACCCAAAGAAAGGCGGTTTTACAAAAAACTAATCCACTTGGAGGGAGTGTGACCATGCACACACAAGCATAAGCCAAAAACTAGTCACAGAGAGCTGGCGTGCTCCAGCAAAGCTTGTTCTGATTCCAGTATTAGCCTAGATTACCTTTTTGGCAAAGAGAGTGACAGCAACCAAGGTGGGTGGGGGTGAGATGTAATTGTTTAATGCAACCAGGACACTACAGCCCTCTGTATGGATTGTAAGACGTTCGTTAAGTAAATGTCAGACAAAAGAAGAGAGTCCAAGAGTAGTATCAGTCAGCATTAACCATTTGAATATGACTATTAATCATTTTAATTATTCCGTGCCTTTGGGGGAAAGGGAATGAAGGATAGCGCCCAGCCAAAATAAACCACAGAAACTGGGCTAGAGACAACATCCAGGGATTCCTCTGAAAGCAGCAGCCAGTTCTGAAACTTCAGGCATGTTTTGTGAAAAGTCCTTCAGGTATCGCTGGAAACAGACTTGAAAATGGACCGGGACTCAAGTCAGCACATTCAATCCTATAGGAAGCAACCCATGGGAATAAATGGGACCAGCTTGTTTTTGTTGCGTGCCTTTAAGTTATTTTGGACTTAAGGCAACTCCTAAAGTGGCTCTTTTAGGGGGTTTTCTCAGCAGGATTTGTCCTGATGGGATTTGCCATTGCCTTCCTACAAGGCTGAGAGTGACTTGCAGAGGGTTTAGCAAAGATCCAAGCCCTGGTCTTCCAGTGTCCTAGAAGCATCTACACTGTAGAATGAATGCAGTTTTACACCACTTTTAGTGTCACTGCTCAGTGCTATGGAACCATTATAGCTGTAAAATTACTATTATAGCTCTAAAATTACAACAGCAAAAGAATCAGAGAGGAAACAACCAGGCACATCTTAACACCTCTCAACAAGAGATTTTCCCAGGCTCAGGCAGGCCTTCAAATGCTAATGAAGGTGGTCAGTTGAAACATTCACACCTAGCTCTAGCAGAGAAAAGCTCTTTGCCCCACCCCAGCCATTCCACAGATATATAAACCCATTGTCCTATTTCCAACAGACCTCACTACCTCTGAGGATGCTTGCCATAGATGCAGGCGAAACATCAGGAGAAATGCCTCTAGAACATGGCCCTATAGCCCGAAAAAACCCACAAGAACCTATTATAGCTGTAGTTTAGCTTTCTCTGCCAAATAGTGCTGGAACCTCACCAAGCGGCAAATCCTCCAATTATATAGGGTTGAGACACTGCAGTTAAACTGGAGTCAAACCACATCCATTTTAGAGGGTAGATCAGCATTTCTCAACCTGGTGGTTGGACTCCGGAAGGGGTCACAAGGGGAGTGTTAGAGGGGTTGCCAAAGATCATCAAAAAACAGTACTTTCTGTTGGTAATGGGGCTTCTGTGTGGGAAGTTTGGCCCAATTCTATCATTGGGGTTCAGAATGTTCTTGGATAGTAGGTGAACTATAAATCCCAGCAACTACAACTCCCAAGGTCTATTTCCCCCAAACTCCACCAGTGTTCACATTTCGGCCTATTGAGTATTCATGCCAAGTTTGGCCCACATCCATCATTGTTTGAGTACACAGGGCTCTCTAAATGTAGGTGAACTACAACTCCAAAACTCAAGGTCAATGCCCTCAAAACCTTCCAATATTTTCTGTTGGTCATGGGAGTTCTGTGTTCCAAAATTGGTTCAATTCCCTCATTGGTGGTGTTCAGAATGCTCTTTGATTGTAGGTGAACTATAAATCCCAGCAACTACAACTCCCAAATGACAAAATCAATCCCACCCCCCACCCACCCAATCCCACCAGTATTCAAATTTTGGGCATATTGGATATTTGTGCCAAATTTGATCCAGTGATTTGATCCTATTTACTCCAATGGATCTCCTTCAAATAGGAAGGAATAATCCTCGGCTCTATCCAATCTGTGCCCTCCTTAGAAGAAACCCATTGAAGTGGATGGTGTTGGGACAATACACTTTTCGTGTTCATCTCAATGGGGTCTCAAGATGCCCTCCCTGTTCCATCTCAATTCAGTTGAGAGGGAACGTCCAAGTCTCAATCCATTCCGAACCCTTAGTAGAATCCCATCCAAGCCAATCCTGCTGGGTCAGGTTGCTCCACTGACTTCAACAGGTCTTCTTCAATTGGGAGGAAAAGACACTCAGACGCATCTACACCCAGGATTGTAAACTTTGGCCCTCCGGGTGTTTTGGACCAAATTTGGCACAAATAACAAATATGCCCAAATTTCAATACTGGTGGGGTGGGGATTGATTTTGTCATTTGGGAGTTGTACTTGCTGGGATTTATAGTTCACCTACAATCAAACAGCTTTCTGAACTCCACCAATGATAGAACTGAACCAAACCTGGCACACAGAACTCACATGACCAACATAAAATAATGGAAGGGTTTGGTGGGCATTGACCTTGAGTTTTGGAGTTGTAGTTCACCTACATCCAGAAAGCACTGTGGACTCAAACAATTATGGATCTGGACCCAACTTGACATGAATCCTCAATATGCCCAAATGTGGACAGTGGTGGAGTTTGGGGAAAATAGACCTTGACACTTGGGAGTTGTAGTTGCTGGGATTTATAGTTCACCTACAATCAAAGAGCATTCTGAACCCCACAAATGATAGAATTGAGCCAAACTTTCCACACAGAACTCCCATGTCCAACAGAAAATACTGGAAGGGTTTGGTGTGCATTGACCTTGAGTTTGGGAGTTGTAGTTCACCTACATCCAAAGAGCACTGTGGACTCAAACAACGATGGATTTGGACCAAACTTGGCATGGATACTCAATATGCCCAAATGTGAACACTGGTGGAGTTTGGGGAAAATAGACCTTGACATTTGAGAGTTGTAGTTTCTGGGATTTATAGTTCACCAACAATCCAAGAGCATTCTTAGGCAGCTGTGGGGGGAAAGGAACGGGCTTGAGACTGTTAGGAAGTGTGGGAGTTGGAGTGAAAAACACCCAGAGGACCAAATTTTGCCCATGCCTGATCTACACTCTAGAAATGTTGCAGTTGGGCAGTAGTTGGACTGCAATGGCTCATTGCTATGGAATATTAGGAGTCTTAGGAGTCACAAGACCCCTTGCTTTGGATCACAAGATTCTTGAGCCAATGGCAGTGAAAGCGGAGTCAATCTGTATTAATTCTGCCGTGTAGATGCGCCCCTGGTCCCAGTTCCAGCTCCTGGTTTCAACAGGAGGGCAGAAACTCAACTCCAATTGACTTCAACTCATGTTCCTTACCTTTAAAAGGTTTCTAAAGGTGGAGTTTTGGGGCTACAATGAGCCCCAAAAGGGGTCCCATCCCCTCAAAACAAGACAAAACCCCTCTTGGGCAGACTTACCAGCTGTAAAGTGCAGAGGAGAATCAAAGTGCAGCGCCCGGTGCAACATCCCATCCTTCCCGAAACTCGTGGCCGGACCCCAGACCTCTTGCTTCTCGACCCTGGACGGCTTCACCAGGCTCTCCTTCCGGACAGCATCCTTGCCTGGCTCTCAGCCCCCTCCAGCGCCCCTGGGGTCGACCCTCCTTCCTCCCTGCCTGAGGACAAGCCACCTTCTGCAGCCCCACCGCCAGAAAGGGACCCGACGGGAGAACAGCCCTCAGTTCGGCGCTTTGTGAAATAAAGAGTCCCCAAGAAGAAAAGCTCTACCTCGGATGGGGGGACAAGGGAGGGGAGGGGAGGGAAGGGGGGGGGAGAGAAAGATCCCTTCTTAAAAGGGCAATGCCGCTCAAAGTGGTCCCCACCTTCCTGGTGGGGCTTCAATGAGTCCAGGATGCTTGGCAGCTCTCCAAATGCTTTGGAGGATGAATGTGTGTCCACGCTGCTGGGTTTCTTTCCTCTGTCTCCGCATTGTAGAAGGGATGCACTTTGACACCACTTTTAACTGCTCATCTTGTTTGCACTTTTCTGATGTCACATTGAGGAAGGGTCTGGAGATTAGGACACCATGGGTCAATGGATTCAAAGTGCAGGAGAAAATTACTCCTAAATAGGTTCTTGTGGGTTTTTTCGGGCTATAGAGCCATGTTCTAGAGGCATTTCTCCTGACGTTTCGCCTGCATCTATGGCAAGCATCCTCAGAGGTGTGAGGTCTGTTGGAAGTAGGAAAAATGGGTTTATATATCTGTGGAATGGCTGGGGTGGGGCAAGGAGCTCTTCCCTGCTGCAGTTAGGTGTGAATGTTTAGCTGATCACCTTCATTAGCATTTGAAGGCCTGCCTGAGCCTGGGAAAATCTGTTGCTGGGAGCTGTTAATCTGTGCCTGGTTTCTTCCTCTCTGTTGTTTAGCTGTTATAATTTTAGAGGTTTTTTTAATACTGGTAGCCAGATTTTGTTCATTTTCATGGTCTCTTCCTTTCTGTTGAAATTGTCCACATGCTTGTGGATTTCTATGGCTTCTCTGTGTAGTCTGACATGGTGGTTGTTGGTGTGGTCCAGCATTATTAATTATTTGAGAACACAGAAATGCTGGACCACACCAACAACCACCATGTCAGACTACACAGAGAAGCCATTGAAATCCACAAGCATGTGGACAATTTCAACAGAAAGGAGAGAGTATTAAAAAAACTCTAAAATTATAACAGCTAAACAACAGAGAGGAAGAAACCAGGCACAGATTAACAGCTCCCAGCAACAGATTTTCCCAGGCTCAGGCAGGCCTTCAAATGCTAATGAAGGTGATCAGCTAAACATTCACACCTAACTGCAGCAGGGAAGAGCTCCTTGCCCCACCCCAGCCATTCCACAGATATATAAACCCATTTTTCCTACTTCCAACAGACCTCACACCTCTGAGGATGCTTGCCATAGATGCAGGCGAAACGTCAGGAGAAATGCCTCTAGAACATGGCTCTATAGCCCGAAAAACCCCACAAGAACCTAGTGATTCCAGCCATGAAAGCCTTCGACAATACATTACTCCTAAATATTTATTTATTTATTTATTTCAAGTATTTGTACCCCACTCTTCTCAACCCCCAGAGGGGGGACTCAGGGCGGCTTCCAGCCAGCACAATTCGATGCCACTACATAACAGATGATACATACAGCAATTACCTATGAATAATACATTAAATTACTTTAAAATTTGTTTAAAAATAAAAAGTACAATGATAAAAGTACAATAATAATGGCTGTCTAGCCTTATCTAGAAACGAATTCAGAGAACACAACACAATCGGAAGCCTATCTGTAGTACATTTTCCATAGCCTTATCATCATTGTCATTGTCAATTATCTGCAAGCTACCCAAAGGCCTGGTCCCATAACCATGTTTTCAATGTCTTCCTGAAGGCGAGGAGGGATGTTGTTGACCTATTTTTGCTGGAGTGCCATTATATTGGGAGCAATTTCTGATCGTAGAATTGCCTTGGAGTTTGATAGAATTTGATAATGAGTCTCCTTCTCTGGAAGTTTTGAAGCAGAGGTTGGATGGCCATCTGTCAGGAGGGCTTTGTCCCCCCATGTCAGGAATGACTTGAGAAACTGCAAGTCACTTTTGGTGTGAGAGAATTGGCCATCTGAAAGGATGTTGCCCAGGGGACAGCTGGATGTTTTGATGTTTTATCATCCTTGTGGGAGGCTTCTCTCATGTCTCCACATGGGGAGCATGGGACTGGACTAGATCACCTTAGGGGTCTCTTCCAATTTTATGATTCCACCTGGGAAGGAATCCCAATGGAACATTGGGAGTCCAGTGACCTGGGAGTCACTCTGGACTGTGCTCTGATTTACAATAAGTACTGCTTGACTATCAAGCAAAAAGTGGCCGCAGGTTCAAATTCGGGGAGCGGCTTGAGCTTCTGCTGTCAGCCCCAGCTTCTGCCAACCTAGCAGCCCAAAAACATGCAAAATGTGAGTAGATCAATAGGCACCACCCTGATGGGAAGGTAACAGTGCTCCATGTAGTCATGCCGGCCACATGACCTTGGACATGATCTACGGACAACGCAGGCTCTTCAGCTTAGAAATTGACATGAGCAACACCCCACAGAGTCGGACACAACTGGACTTAATGTCAGGGGAAAACTTTTACCTTACTAGATATAATATCATATGAAAGTTGACTGGTACAGCCTGGGGATCACAACCAGACACAGTAAAGACACCTGCTCTTGCACTTTGCTACTCTGCAACTGAATATGTATACCATGTTAAAACAGTGAATGTGGCTCTTAATGAGACATGACACATTTTCACAGGATGTCAATGTCCCCCACCACTGGAGAAATTATACTGTTTAGCCGGTATTGCACCACCTGACATCCGCTGGGAAGTAACAGTCAAGAGTGAAAGGACCAAGGCAGTGACATCTCTAGCCCATCCGCTTTTCAGATATCAGCCAGCATGCCAATGCCTTAAATCAAGAAATAGATTTCTAAGATCTACAGAGACATTTGCAGGAACACCTCAGCAAATGAGAGTCCAAAAGTGGCAGGCAAATATCTGGAACCTCAACCCATGGCTGATTCCAAATAAGAAACACCCTCTTGGGCACTCAGAAGACTGGGCAACTTGGAAGGTGCTGAACAGACTTTGCTCTAACACGAGATGCAGAGCCAACCTTAAGAAATGGGGCCACAAAATGTAGTCAACGACATGCGAGTGTGGAGAAGAGCAAACAACAGACCACCTATTACAATGCTGGAATGTCCAGGGTGGGAGAAAGAACTCTTGTTTGTTTGAGGCAAGTGTGAATGTTACAATTGGTCAGCTTGATTAGCATGGAATGCCGTTGCAGCTTCAAAGCCTGCCTGGACATTCCACAGATATATAAACCCCACTTGCCTAGTTTCCAACAGACCTCACAACCTCTGAAGATGCCTGCCATAGATGTGGGCGAAACGTCAGGAGAGAATGCTTCTGGAACATGGCCATACAGCCCAGAAAACTCACAGCAACTCAGTCATAGTTTTGTGAGGCACCAGAATTGGCAAAGGAGTTTAAAGATCATATGCATTCAGTTCTTGTGGGTTTTTTCGGGCTATATGGCCATGTTCTAGAGGCATTTCTCCTGACGTTTCGCCTGCATCTATGGCAGGCATCCTCAGAGGTAGAGGTCTGTTGGAATTAGGACAATGGGTTTATATATCTGTGGAATGGCTGGGGTGGGGCAAGGAGCTCTTCCCTGCTGCAGTTAGGTGTGAAGTTTAGCTAATCACCTTCATTAGCATTTGAAGGCCTGCCTGAACCTGGGAAAATCTGTTGCTGGGAGGTGTTAATCTGTGCCTGGTTTCTTCCTCTCTGTTGTTTAGCTGTTATAATTTTAGAGTTCTTTAATACTGGTAGCCAGATTTTGTTCATTTTCATGGTCTCTTCCTTTCTGTTGAAATTGTCCACATGCTTGTGGATTTCAATGGCTTCTCTGTGTAGTCTGACATGGTGGTTGTTTGTGTGGTCCAGCATTTCTGTGTTCTCAAATAATAAGCCTGGACACAGCATATTATTTGAGAACACAGAAATGCTGGACCACACAAACAACCACCATGTCAGACTACACAGAGAAGCCATTGAAATCCACAAGCATGTGGACAATTTCAACAGAAAGGAAGAGACCATGAAAATGAACAAAATCTGGCTACCAGTATTAAAGAACTCTAAAATTATAACAGCTAAACAACAGAGAGGAAGAAACCAGGCACAGATTAACACCTCCCAGCAACAGATTTTCCCAGGTTCAGGCAGGCCTTCAAATGCTAATGAAGGTGATTAGCTAAACTTCACACCTAACTGCAGCAGGGAAGAGCTCCTTGCCCCACCCCAGCCATTCCACAGATATATAAACCCATTGTCCTAATTCCAACAGACCTCTACCTCTGAGGATGCCTGCCATAGATGCAGGCGAAACGTCAGGAGAAATGCCTCTAGAACATGGCCATATAGCCCGAAAAAACCCACAAGAACTGAGTGATTCCGGCCATGAAAGCCTTCGACAATACATCATATGCATTGTATACACTGTAGAATTAATGTAGTTTCATGTCGCTTTAACTGTCATGGTGCAATGCTATGGAATTCTGAGATTCGTATTTATGTGAAGCACCAGCATTCTTTGGCAGAGAAGGCTAAAGACATTGCAAAATGACACCTTTGAGGAGTCCATAGCATCGAGCCATGGTAGTTAAAGTGCTGTTAAACTGCATCAATTCAACAGTGTAGATGCAACCTGGGGGGGGGGGCGGGGGGCGGGAATGCCATACAACTGAAGTGAAATGAAATACATAGTAGGCTGACAGAGATGACAGGATTGTCCCATTTAAAGTGAGACTGTTGGAAGGTATTTTGGCAATCCATATCCTGTGCACACTTTCCTGAAAGTAAGTATCATAAAACACTATGGGACTTGACCCCAAAGTAAATGACTCATGAAGACACAAACAATAACCTTTGTTTTTGGAACATCTTCTGGTATCAGAAACAAGATGGTAGCTTGAAATGAGTAACCAAATGAGAAAGCTCTTCTTTAAAGTTACCGCGTGACTACTCTTCACGACTACAGATTTGAGATGAAAAGCAGGAAGAAGTGGGTGAATTTGAAAGATTTTAATCCTAGGCTTCAGGCTGCTAAATGAACATAAATCCCCTGTACATTAAACAGAGACCTGTATTGATTGCCTGATATCTTCCACCAAATGCGACTCAAAAGCTGCCAATTAATGGCACTTGGACACAATGAGCCACATGTTTTGTTGGAGATAAAAGGGTCCAACCTGCCTGAGAAAATCACATCATTTCCAGCCCAAAGTTGGACGCATTTAAGAGGCTTTGTCTGCATTTGCACCCTGTAGAATGCTTTGAACTTTTCATTGCCAAGTGCATAACTATGTCCATATCACAGCTGTCCATCCACATTTTTGGGGATTTGGTTATTCATGGATTTGACTTTAAATATTCTCCCTGGTGTGAATCCATGGTCGACATCCTACAATCATGTCGGGGGACTAGAGATTTCTAGCAAGAACACATATCTAGGAATCTTTAAGTCCTCCAAAAAAAAAAGGTCATGTTCAGCTTCCAATGGAAGTTCACTACAGTGTTTTGTTGGTCTTTAGGTAAAAGAATAGCAATTTCTTTATTTGCAGTTTTTCATTTTCATGGGCATTCTGTGCCCAGAACCACAGTGGATGTAGAGGGCTGATGATAGACCAGGCATGGGCAAATTTGGGCCATCCAGGTGTTTTGGACTTCAACTTCCACCATTCCTAACAGCCTCAGCCCCCTTCCTTTCCCCCCTCAGCCGCTTAAGTGGAAGGTAACAGTGCTCCATGCAGTAATACTGGCCACATGACCTTGGAGAACAAGCCCTATGAGGAGCAGCTTAAGGAGCTGGGCATGTTTAGCCTGAAGAAGAGAAGGCTGAGAGGAGATATGATAGCCATGTATAAATATGTGAGAGGAAGCCACAGGGAGGAGGGAGCAAGCTTGTTCTCTGCTTCCTTGGAGACTAGGACGCGGAACAATGGCTTCAAACTACAAGAGAGGAGATTCCATCTGAACACGAGGAAGAACTTCCTGACTGTGAGAGCTGTTCAGCAGTGGAACTCACTGCCCCGGAGTGTGGTGGAGGCTCCTTCTTTGGAGGCTTTTAAACAGAGGCTGGATGGCCATCTGTCAGGGGTGATTTGAATGCAATATTCCTGCTTCTTGGCAGGGGGTTGGACTGGATGGCCCATGAGGTCTCTTCCAACTCTTTGATTCTATGATTCTATGAGGCATCTACGGACAAAGCCGGCTCTTCAGCTTAGAAATGGAGGTGAGCACCACCCCCTAATACAGACTAAATTAGACTTAATGTCAAGGGGAAACCTTTACCTTTATCTTACCCAGCATTGCCTGGATATCATTGGGACTTTCTTCCTTCTCCAGCTCTAAGAAGTCTTACCCTATATGGTAAGACTCAGGCAACAATGTGCATGCTCTCTTTGTGACTGTTCTTTCCTTCCATATTTCCCTCATGCACCTTCTCCCTTCCCCTTTCTTTTCTTCTTCCTTTGTTTTCCCTCATATTCCGCCCCTTTCCTTCCTTCCTTCCTTCCTTCCTTCCTTCCTTCCTTCCTTCCTTCCTTCCTCTTCCTTTTTTCTCTCTTCCTTCCCCTTCTTCATAACTTCTCCCTCTACCATTCCTTCCTTCCTTTTCTCTCTTCCTTCCCCTTCTTCATAACTTCTCCCTCTAAACCATTCCTTCCTTCTTTCCTTCCTTCCCTTTATTCATAATTTCTCCCCCTATATCATTCCTTCTTTCCTTTCCTTTCCCTTCCCTTCCTTCCTTCCTTCCTCTTCCTTTTTTCTCTCTTAATTCCCTTTCTTCATAATTTCTCCCCTTTCCTTTCCTTTCCCTTCCTTCCATCCATCCATCCATCCATCCTTCCCTTCTTTTTCTTTCTTCTCCATCCCTCTGTTCCTTCCTCTCTCCCTCCCCCCTTTCCTCCCCCCACAAACTTATCACATAGCAGCAGACATGTTACTTCACTCCCATTCTTTCTCAGTTACATCACAGAGGGCCACTTCACCTAGCCACATCTAATCCACTATTTCTTGTCTTTCACTGTGCTCTGTACAGGTAACAAGAAACATCATTATAGGCTGAACTATGTATACATTCTGCAAGACAAAAATGCATACAAAATTGTAGTGCATGAGAGCCAAAATGGCACAGCCTTTCATTGATTGATCCAGTGAAATCCGGTGTTTAGGTCACATAGCATCTCTCCAAATTGAACTGTAAGCTTTAGTTATGGTCATGCAATAGTTTCTCCTTTCATTAAATTTATGGTGTTGCAGAGAATCCGAACACAGCGTCTCTGCTCTAAATCCATTTGCATTTTCTGAATAAATATCTTTTTTTCCTAAAATAAGCCATAAAACAGAAAGAGAAGGGAGGCAATACTTTTTTATTTGGCTATTAAAACATCAAACCAAAATGAGCGCACTTTCTGCAACTGAATACCCAGCAGGCCATGAAAAATGGAAAGTATAGGAAAGGAGAGACAGAGTGCAAAGAG
The DNA here is from genome assembly GCF_037176765.1 of Anolis sagrei. NCBI lineage: Eukaryota > Metazoa > Chordata > Lepidosauria > Squamata > Anolidae > Anolis > Anolis sagrei. The sequence goes on from NC_090024.1 coordinate 235,440,681, forward strand.
ATGACCGTATATCAAATGAGAAGATCATAAAAGAGGCTGAGAAAGCAAAAATCGAACGCCGTTGCCCATCGGAATAACAAAAGGCTCTGTTGATCAACGAAAACAATCAAAAGGATGGCGGTAAAACAGATAGAAACATGCAACAGGAGAGTTATAATATCACTTTATATTGTGGTTTTATGAGAGATTTAGTCCCATGCTGATCTGGGAATGTAAGTGTCAGACTGAATGTTTTATCAGCTTATTCATTCATGCATTTTAGAGAGTTTTTAATTCTGAAAGAGTAGCTTTTTAAGCAAAAGCTTCCAAGACAGATAAAATAACAATTGGCATCCTGTTCAGTATTTACGAGCTCACAAGATGATAAGGGATCGCATAATATCTTGTGAGGCTGAGATAGTGTGATCTACCTAACGCCACCCAATGTGTTTTTTATGACTGAGGTAAAGGTAAAGGTAAAGGTAGTCCCCTGACATTGAATCCAGTCATGTCTGACTCTGGGGTGTGGTGCTCATCTCCATTTCTAAGCCGAAGAGCCAGCATTGTCCGTAGACACCTCCAAGGTCATGTGGCCAGCATGACTGCATGGAGCGCCCTTACCTTTCCGCCAGAGCAGTACCTATTGATCTACTCACATTTGCATGTTTTCGAACTGCTAGGTTGGCAGAAGCTAGGGCTGTCAGCGGAAACTCACGCCGCTCCCCGGAATCGAACCTGCGACCTTTCAATCAACAAGCTCAGCAGCTCAGTGCTTTAACCCACTGCGCCACTGTGCCAGCGGGGACTGAAATTCATGATAAATATAACATCTGTACAGACATCTATGTATGTGTCTATCAAGAAATTCTACCCTAACAATATCATATTCATGTTTTGTAATTATTGCTGGGCTATTGGGCAACTTTGTATGTCTGTTTTGCTGCTTCAGTTATTGCTGATTTTATGTAACGGCCACCATTCCCGTCCTGTGTTGGTATTTAATTGCTTTTCAGTCATTGAATCTCTGTGACCCTATCTATTGCAGAAGTGACTGCATATATTGCCAAGTGAAAACACGTGTTTCCAAAAGCCTTTAGGGCCTCATTGATTTTGGACAGATCTACACATGTGCCTGTTTTACAATTAGTTTAAAGTAGAATCATAGAGGAGACAGGAAAGCCTAGAGAAGACAATTATGCTGGAGAAAGTGGAAGGCAAAAGGAAGAGGGGCCGACCAAGGGCAAGATGGATGGATGGCATCCTTGAAGAGACTGGACTGACCTTGAAGGGCCTGAGGGTGGTGACGGCCGACAGGGAGCTCTGTCGTGGGCTGGTCCATGAGTTCACGAAGAGTCGGAGGCGACTGAACGAATTAACAACAACAACAACAGAATCATAGAAGTATTTTGACTGGTTTTAATATGTCTTTCTAAATACTCTTTAATATATGTTTGCCCTTTTCGAATCATTTCATTACTCTAACACAGGGGTCCTCAAACTAAGGCCCGGGGCCGGATGCGGCCCTCCAAGGTCATTTGCCCAGCCCTCGCTCAGGGTCAACATAAGTCTGAAATGACTTGAAAGCACACAACAACAACAACAACAACAACAACAACAACAATTCTATCTCATCAGCCAAAAGTAGGCCCACACTTCCCATTGAAATATTAATAATTTTATATTTGTTAAAATTGTTCTTCATTTTAATTATTGTATTGTTTTAAAGTGTTTTTTGCACTACAAATAAGATATGTGCAGTGTGCACAGGAAATCATTCATTTTTTTCAAATTATAATCCGGCCCTCCAACAGTTTGAGGGACTGTGACCTGTTTAAAAAGTTTGAGGACCCCTGCTCATGAAATATGTCACCCCTGCTCTAACACAAGTATGTTGACTTTACTGTATTTGGCTTTGAGTTTGTTAGAGGTCAGAATATGTGCATTTTAATTTTAAAAATAGGTCTTTATCATTCTGTTTATATCTAAATTGGACTCACTCTTGATTAATCCATACAAAGTAAAATATTTTATAGTTACATCTTTTTATTGATCTACATTGCAGTTGTGTGCTTTTTTATCCTTTTGGCACTTTTTATCCTTTTAACTGTTCCCACTTAAGGTTAATTGGTTCTACTGATCATGGATATCCCCAGCTGACACAGCATTTTCCTTGCTTTTTCTGTTCTTTCCTTTCAATCCCTCATTCCCGTGTCCTATCCAGCTGTACTCCCATTCTTCTAAGAAAAAGGTTTTTCATTCTCTCTGAAGTAATTGGCTCCAAGGAAAGAGGTGGCAGGGACGAGGGGCAGGGCCTTCCCGGTGGTGGCCCCCCATCTGTGCAATTCACTCACCGGGGAAATTAGGTCATCGTCATCCCTCATCACCTTTAGAAAGAAGGTAAAAACGTGGATATGGGATCAGACCTTCGGGTAATTAGGCGGAAATGACAATTGACAATGTTGACAGTGGCTTGGAAATGGATTATGGGTAAGTTTAATGGAGTACTCAATCATAGCATACGGCTAGATAATGGCCACCAGACTGGTAATAGTTCTGTAGACTGTAAGTATATTGGGTTGTTGTAGGTTTTTCGGGCTATATGGCCATGGTCTAGAGGCATTCTCTCCTGACGTTTCACCTGCATCTATGGCAAGCATCCTCAGAGGTAGTGAGGAAAGTTGGAACTAGGAAAAGGGTTTATATATCTGTGGAATGACCAGGGTGAGACAAAGGACTCTTGTCTTCTGGAGCTAGGTGTGAATGTTTCAACTGACCACCTTGATTAGCATATAATGGCCTGACAGTGCCTCAAGCAAAGTTTTGTTGAGAGGTGATTAGATGTCCTTGTTAGTTTCCTCTCTGTTGTTGTGCTGTTGTAACTTTAGAGTTTTTTTTTAATACTGGTAGCCAGATTTTATTCATTTTCATGGTTTCCTCCTTTCTGTTGAAATTGTCCACACCCTGGTCATTCCACAGATATATAAACCCCTTTTCCTAGTTCCAACAGACCTTACTACCTCTGAGGATGCTTGCCATAGATGCAGGCGAAACGTCAGGAGAGAATGCCTCTAGACCATGGCCATATAGCCCGAAAAACCTACAACAACCCAGTGATTCCAGCCATGAAAGCCTTCGACAATGTAAGTATATTGTTTTAATATTTTTATGCTTTTAAGTATTGTACTTATTGGTGTTTTGTATTTTATTATGCGGCATCGAATTGTTGCCAATTGGAAGCCGCCCTGAGTCCCCCCTGGGGTTGAGAAGGTCGGGGTAAAAGTGTTAATAAATAATAATAATAATAATAATAATAATAATATTAACAACAGCAACAACAACTCATATTAACACTGCAACCCTTTCAATCAATCCCAGCCACTCATGTAGAGGGAAAGGTTGGTTCAGAAACAAGTTGGATGTGAATTGGACATTGCACCAGTGAATGTCGTGGCTTCATGACAGAGATCTTGGTAAGATCCTGGTAAGTAGCTGCAGGATGAGAAGTTCAGGGATGCATCTACACTGTGGAATTAATGCAGTTTGATGCCACTTTAACTTCCATAGCTTAGTGCTATAGAATCCTAGGAGATAAGAGTTTTCAAGTTCTTCAGCCTTCTCTGCCAAAGCTGGAATGTGTCCAGAGGAGGGCGACTAAAATGATCAAGGGTCTGGAGAACAAGCCCTATGAGGAGCGGCTTAAGGAGCTGGGCATGTTTAGCCTGAAGAAGAAAAGGATGAGAGGAGATATGATAGCCATGTATAAGTATGCGAGAGGAAGCCACAGGGAGGAGGGAGCAAGCTTGTTTTCTGCCTTCTTGGAGACTAGGACGTGGAACAATGGCTTCAAACTACAAGAGAGGAGATTCCATCTGAACATTAGGAAGAACTTCCTGACTGTGAGAGCCGTTCAGCAGTGGAACTCTCTGCCCCGGAGTGTGGTGGAGGCTCCTTCTTTGGAAGCTTTTAAACAGAGGCTGGATGGCCATCTGTCAGGGGTGATTTGAATGCAATATTCCTGCTTCTTGGCAGGATTTTGGACTGGATGGCCCATGAGGTCTCTTCCAACTCTTTGATTCCATGATTCTATGAAAGGGTGTTGGTGCCTCATGAAATGATAGTTCCCAGGATTCCATAGCATTGAATCCCAGCAATTAAAGTGGTATCAAACTGCATGCATTATACAGTTTAGATGCACCTTCAGATTTTCCCAACTGAAACTTCTCAGAAAGTGAAACTGTGAGGCATGTCAGACAATGTCAAGGGAAATTAAGAAAACTCACATGCTGTAAGGAGGCACCAGGTGGGAAAAGATACGTGCTCCCCCAGCACACTCTTTAATACTTCCTCCTAAATGATTTTATTGCTCATGAAACATGTCACATTAAAGATAGTTGGAATTCAACTTTAAATATGCCAAGAAGTAGAAACGAGCTGGAATCCCCCAAAGGCAGCTTCCTTTGATAGCCCCAGGTGCAGTCTGTTCGAAAGTGGATGGAAATGGAGAGATGTGATCATCTAGCAAAAGAGATGACATTCCGCTTAGGAAGAGATCTGTAAATTAAAATGTACAACTGCACCAGCATGGTCAAAGTTTCACCGTGGAAGTCTGGAATAGCTGTCAAAATGTAATAAATATGCCCTGTGTTCACAGTTGCGGTATGTCAGTAGTTTGGAGTGCTTTCCCCACTAATATCCTCTTAGGCCATAAAGAATAAACCTCTGGTTTTGTCTTCAACCTGCCTGTGTCTCATTCAGCCCTCTAGAAAGCTCGACATGCCAGGCTCCAGAACCCACTGTTCTTGCGGATGCTGAAATCACAAAACATTTGGATGCCATTTCTGACTCTGGTACCAAAATTTCTTAATGATTAGAAATATAACAACTTCATTCAGAGGTATAGTTGGATAGGTTAAAACCTGGAATGGATTGGGTTGTTGTAGGTTTTTGTGGGCTGTATGGGCATGTTCTAGAAGCATTCTCTCCTGACGTTTGGCCTATATGGCCATGTTCTAGAGGCATTTTCTCCTGACGTTTTGCCTGCATCTATGGCAAACATCCTCAGAGGTATTGAGGTCACATCAGGCACATCTAATCACCTCTCATCAAAAGATTGCCCCAGGCACTGCCAGGCCATCAAATGCTAATCAAGGTGGTCAGTTGAAACATTCACACCTAGCTCCAACAGACAAGAGTTCTTTGCCCCACCTTGGTCATTCCACAGATATATAAAACCATTTCCCTAGATCCAATAGACCTCACTACCTCTGAGGATACGTGCCATAGATGCAGGCGAAACGGCAGGAGAGAATGCCTCTAGAACGTTGCCATATAGCCAGAAAAAACCTACAACAACCCTAAGAGAAATCTACCCCTTGGAAGGGAAATCCACTCCTGAAAGAGTTATCATGGGGAAAGGGTGGTCTCCACTGAAGCTTTATCACCAATCCTTGTTTCCACAACAAGCCAAATTTGTCAAAATCCAACTATCACAGAGACAGAAAGCTGGGTGAAATCCTTTGAACGGGCACAGACAGCAAAATGAACACCGCAGAGATGTTAACCCCTCCCTGTGCTATCCGAAGTGTGTGTGTGTGTGTAAATAGCTGGAGTTACACTTTAAAAGTTACCTATTCGGACTTACATACAAATTCAACTTAAGAATAAACCTATCTTGTTTGTAACTTGCCTGTATATATTTAGGAAGACGTGAAACAACTCACAACACATTGTTCTGTTATAAATCCAGAGGAAGAAGCAAGCAGGAAGGCAAAACTGCCAATAAGCTATTACAATAATCCAGGCATGACCTAACCAAGGTCTGGAAAAGCAGATGGGCAGTCTCAATGGACAAAAACCTACAGATGTTCAAAAGATGGAAACTAGATGCCTTCGTGCAGGGATAAACCATCATCCACCAATACTCTGAGGATGCTGACACAGAAAACACAGCGTAATCTGATGAACATAGCAAAGGCCTTGAAAGAGGAATAGAAATGGAAACTCCTCTGGAAAAACTGCACAGACCATTGCCAATTGGCCGGTGGCAATTTGGATCACGTCTTTAATTTAGTTGTCCAGACTGTATGTGAACATTCTTGACTGGTAAGTGAACCAAGGCCAGGAGGAAAACAGAGCAAGAGGGAGCCTGAATAAGATGGGAGAAACGAGAACAGCTGTCCAACAGTGCTCCCTTGAGGCTGCACTCATGAAGTGCTCTGCCAAAGTAACTCAATCAGCATTGCTAATTCTGACCTACCCCAATTAATGCGAAACTCAGACCTGGGGAGGCATCTGGTTCATACCTTTCTTTTAGTTTATTCCTAAAATATTTATTTTGTTGTTGTTCATTCGTTCAGTCATTTCCGACCTCATGGACCAGCCCACGGCAGAGCTCCCTGTCAACCGTCACCACCCCCAGCTCCTTCAAGATCAATCCAATCACTTCAAGGATGCCATCCATCCATCTTGCCCTTGGTTGGCTCCTCTTCCTTTTTCCTTCCATTTCCCCAGCATCATTGTCTTCTCTAAGCTTTCCTTTCTTCTCGTGATGTGGCCAAAGTACTTATTGATTGCTTCAATATTTTTAAAAAGGTTAATATCCAAAACGTTTTACAGAACTCAGTCGCAAGAAACATAACCCCAACTGGGTTGTTGTAGGTTTTTCGGGCTATATGGCTATGTTATAGAGACATTCTCTCCTGATGTTTCACCTGCATCTATGGCAAGCATCCTCAGAGGTTGTGATGCTTGCCATAGATGCAGGCGAAATGTCAGGAGAGAATGCTTCTAGAACATGGCCATATAACCCAAAAAACCTATAACAACCCAGTGATTCCAGCCATGAAAACTTTTGACAATACATAACCTCAACTGCCCAATTACGTAATCCCAATTAATCCTCCACTATCCAGCACATGAGCAAAAATGACTCCCCTGGCAAACAAAACACAAAATAGCATATCCACACTCTCTTCCTAGTTCCCAGCATCACCTAAACTAGGCCCTTTAGGAGAGGAGGATGATCCAAATGCACTGCTTCCAAGATGCAAGCTTGCTCTCCTTGGATTTCTTTGAGAGCATCCCAATTCCTGCATAATTCCAATTTCCTATTCCTAGACTGCAACTGCAACTCCCAGCAGTCCTCCAGATAGATAGATTAAACAGAGATAGGTAGGTAGGTAGATCAATCAGAACGACTGCTGGGAGTTGCAGTCCAAGAATAAGTAGAGAAGAAAGAAAGGGGAAAAAGAGGAAGGGGAAGGAAGGGGAAGGAAGGAAGGAAGGAAGGAAGGAAGGAAGGAAGGAAGGAAGGAAGGAAGGAAGGAGAGAAGGAAAGAAAGAAAGGGAAGGAGAGAAAGAAAGAAGGAGAGAAAGAGGAAGGGAAGGTTGGCCACAGCAACACTTGGCAGGTACAGTCCGTAATATTTTTGGACCACAGATCTCTGAAACTATGAAAGCAAAGAACTACATCTCTTTGGACTGTGGATAACTGAAACTGTAAAAAGTTTTCTGTGGATAACTGAAACTATGAAAATTTAACCCATGGATTGGGGGTGCTGTATTTCTATTTAAATTATAGGAGTTATTATGCTGGTTGGGGATTTCCGAGTGTCCCCAGAAGGAAAACCAACAAAACAAATACAAACTGGAAATAATAAAGCCCCCCAACCTGACTTCAGAACGAACATCTGGATGTGTAGCATGTATCCCTACATGGGATGGGGATGTCCACCAGGAGTATAACCTTCCTTTATATTCATTTCAAGTAACCACTTTCAAATTTAAATTAGAAAAGCGTCTCCAGGTATAATTCAAAGCGTGCGTGTGGAGAGTGTTAAACGTTCTGCAAACATGACTCTAATTCAAACGCTCCATGGCAGTGTATGAATAGGAATGACTGTTCATGTATTTGGGTTTCACAAAAATAATTGTACTTCTCTAAAAAGGCCTCTTTTGTTTTGCACTGAAGACAATACACATGACACATACCTTTTATTTCATTGTTCCTTCCAGTGCAAACACATTTTGGAGACTATTGAGCTTGTTAACAGAAAGGGTGCAAGTGTCACTGTGCTGTAACGCGCTGGGCCTTTGAAAGGGTCTGTAGACAGGACATGTTTTCTGAATGCCCAACGGGATGCTGGGGGTGCCTTGGCTGAGGGGCCCTTCAGATTTCCCCACACAAAGTTCTTTTAAAGACTTAGAAAGTTCAACAAAGTTTTTATTGTTGCTTAAATCTTCAATAAATCAAACAAATACTTCAAGGCTTTGAATCATCTGGTGGCTTGCTTAAATCTTGTCCATAAGAGACAGGCAACTTTCTTCATAAACTGTTTCTTCCTTCTACAAGGGAAATCCTTGACCCCTCCCTGGGCAATCTAACTTAAGCTCTGCTGGCGTGGGCCCCTACACCCGGTCCAAATTGTGTTATGGCTGCCGTGAGTGGTCCTTACCAAACAGAGTCCTTTAGTAGATTTCCAAGAGGAAAGAAGGCTTTCAATTCCCAGCGAAGGCTGGCTGTAGAGTTCTGGAACTAAATTCCCCAACAAAGGCTGTGCTGTAGTTATCTGAAGAGCTGTGGGACTGGATCCCCCCAGCAAAGCTGTAAAAGATGAAGCTTTCTACTGGTGGAACTGATTCACGTCCTGTACGAAAGGCTTCTCTGTGTGAACTGAACCAGAGGTCCCCCTTTTCCCTCCTTAACCCAGAAAAAGGGGCGGAACTAAAGAACATAATGATAATGGATGGGTCATTGGCCCTATTATTGCAAAACAAGGGAAGCCACCTTATTGCAAAATGCATGGAACTTTGGAATACATGCAAACACTCAATAGAAAGGAAAAGAAGTTAGAGCTCCTGGTACAGCCATACCAGCACAGTCACTAATATGGATGAGAGGAATTTCTCATTTTCCCCTATAAAGGCAAAAAAGGCATGTCACTAGAGCACATAACTTCACGGACAGGAGTGGGGATTATAGGGCTCAACATTTAGCAATGAAAACGAGACACACCTGGCCAATCAACATCAGAGTGGAGCTAAGATGGTAAACCTATTAATGAGGAAGAACACACGCAATAGAAGTTGCATTAGTTTGTTTTTGTCTGATATCACATTCCTCCTCTATGTCTGAAATGACTTGAAGGCACACAACAATCCTGAATTCCCTTGACTATCTCATCAGCCAAAAGCAAGCTCACACTTCCCATTGAAATACTGGTAAGTTTATGTTGGTGAAAATTATTCTTAATTTTCAATATTATTTTTGCACTAAAAATAACATGGGCAGTGTGTATTGCATAGGAATTCATTCATATCATTTTCAAACAATAGCCCAGTTCCGCAACAGTTTGAAGGATCGTGAACCAACCCTAGGTTTAACTTGTTTTAAGGACACCTGATTTAGACATTTCAATTCTAAACTTTTATTTAATTTATATACCATCTTCCTCCCAATATAGAACCCAAAGTGGCTTATTATTACGATTTTAGTGTGACGACTGACCATTGTAGTTATTGAATCTAATTGTTGTTTTAATGTTTTACTGTAATATGAATTATGATGTTTTATTGATTGTTTGTGATATTATGGTTGGAAACCGGTCTGAGTCCCTCAAGAGAACTGAGAAGGTCGGTATACAAAACTTATAAATAAATAAATAAATAATATACTATAATATTTGGTTCCTGCCTGAAACTCCTGTCATAGTTGACAATACCGAGACAGTCTAGTGGTCTATCTCAACTAGTTTCCCTGAGTGCTTGCTTCTATATCCAAGTTCAGTCTGATAATACAAAACATACCAAACTATTTCAGATAGCAGGGGATCAGCACTACCAAAAATGTCTTATTCTTGGACTAGATGGCCCATGTGGTTTCTTCCAGCTCTATTATTCTATGATACGCTCATTCCCCTCTATCAATTTTTGGATCCCAACAATTTTTAATTAACTCAACACTTTGCTGTTACTATCCTATCATTTGCCTCAAGGTGCTTCCAGACAGCAATAAATCATGGATTTTAAACAGGGACAAAAAATCATGGGACTTCAGAAGAGGTCCACATACAGGCCTGTTAGTCCCAGGATTTCTGCCTCTGTTGTCAACTTGATGCTTTGCTGAGAGATTTAGAGGCTCCCGTGATGGATGCCGTGGGATTTCCGCTGGAAACCTTGGCCTTATGTAAGCCGCCCCGAGTCCCCGTTGGGAGTGATGGTGGCGGGGTATAAATAAAAATGATGATGATGATTATTATTATTATTATTGAGTTTCCTGCTCTAGATACTAGGGCACAGTGGATTCAAATGGTAGGAAAAGATTCCACCTAAACATTAGGAAGAACTTCCTGAAGGCAAGAGCTATAATATAAAATATATAATATAAAAAGGAAGAATATAAGAAGAGTGGGAAAAAAGCAAACAAGAATGAGAAGTAGAAGAGGAGGGAGAGAAGAAGGGAAGAAGAAGAAGAAAAAGAAAAAGATCTTCCTAGAAGATACTAGGAAGTAAAAGATTTTCTTGTCTATTTATATAGAGAGTTTTTTTGTTTTTGGGTTATGGTTCTGTTTAATTTATGTTTCTCCTCCTGTTTTACTGTTGTTTTGTTTTTAAACTAAAAAAATCAAATTTCAAATAAATATTATTACTTTAAAAAAATGGCAAGAGCTATTCAGTAGAGGAATCTGCTGCTGCCTTGGAGTCTGGTGGAGTCTCCTTTCCTTGAGGTTTTTAACCAGCAGCTGGATGGCCATCTCTCAGGAGTGCTTGGATTGTATTTTCCTGCATGGCAGAAAGGAGTGAACTGGATGAGCCTTGGGGATTCTTTTGAGCTCTAAGAGTCTATGATTTTGTCAAGAGTTCAGTACAAGCAGCAGGTGGAAGGTCCAGTTCTTGGATTCATCCAGGATTAAATTGCAAACCTCAGTTAACGAAAAATATGGTAACTATAGCAACACTGCTAACACTGAACAGTCTTCCTTTGTGGGTTTTTTTTTTTTGATGGCATGAGATTTTTGTCTGTACAGTGGGTTCCTTTTTTTCCAACGGTAGCAGAGACACACCAGTTTACTATGAAATATGTGTTTCAGGTTTGCCCTCAGGGACGCACGAGGGACCACAAATAATGCCCAAATTATGGATAACCTATCCAATGAACTAAACATAACTGAAAATGATGCTAGATCCTAAAAACCCCGGAAGTATATATTATATTTCTTCATAATGACTTTTGCTGAATTATTTTCTAAAGCAGCGTTACTCAACCTGGGGGTCGGGACCCCTGGGGGGGGGGTCGTCGCGAGGATGTGTCATAGGGGTCACCAAAGACCATCAGAAAACACAGTATTTTCTGTTGGTCATAGGGGTGCTGTGTGGGAAGTTTGGCCCAATTCTATCGTTGGTGGAGTTCAGAATGCTCTTTGATTGTAGGTGGACTATAAATCCCAGCAACTCCCAAATGTCAAGGTCTATTTCCCCCAAAATCCACCAGTGTTTACATTTGGGTATATTGAGAATTTGTGCCAAGTTTGGTCCAGATCCATCATTGTTTGAGTCCACAGTCATCTCTGGATGTAGGTGAACTACAACTCCAAAACTCAAGGTCAATGCCCACCAAACCTTTCCAGTATTTTCTCTTGCCCATTGGAGTTCTGTGTGCGAAGTTTGGTTCAATTCCATCGTAGGTGGAGTTCAGAATGCTGTTTGATTGTAGGTGAACTATAAATCCCAGCAACTACAACTTCCAAATTAAAAATTAATCTCCCCCCCCCCCCCCCCCAACCAAACTAGCATTCAGATTTGGGCGTA